>NC_091988.1:45209403-45859126 GCF_044704955.1 Pristiophorus japonicus
ACTGACCTAACTCTCAGCAGGGCCTTGAACCAGGAAATCGAAACAGAGAAGCTGTTACAGTGCTGGCTGCTAGTCTCATGGCCTCATGGAAGCTCCTGGTTAGAGAACAGCAACCAAAAGGCCTCCAGGCATGAAGATCCAAAAGAAGGCCACTTACCATTTTGGGTCTTCTCCGCCTTCCCAGAATTGACGGTTGCTCCCCGGGCACTGCTGCTAGCAACCTGGGATAAAGTATTTTATGTCTGCACACCTCAGCCATCTCTGTTGTCTATTACAGGCCTTATTATGGCTGCTGTTCAGGGTTTTTCATTCCAGTTCTGTTCTTTTATGGCATGTGAAGTTCTTCAATCTGTGCACATAGTCAATCAGCCTTGGGTACAAGCTAGCCTATCAGAGCAGCCATATTAGACAGGTGGAGACTTAACCTGTGGTCATGAAAGGCACTGTATAAATGTAAGTTATTTCTTTATTCTTTCTTTGTAGATCTTTTATGTACTTAGATTTGATTCACTTTGTAAACTTGTGATTGTCTCAATTAATCTCTCAATCTTATAATGTGTTGTTTTATCTAGGTACTCACTGATCTAGCAGTGTTGCCAGAATCAAGGTGTCGTGTCAGAAACATACCACTGTGCTCACGGTTATCTTTATAATTGTTCAGTGCAGCTGTGCTCGTCACATTGACATCATCCTGCTGGAACTGACAGGCCTTCAGATTCCAACTGGAGTTCGAACTACACTGCCTTCCACTAATCTTCAATGGCATACATTTGGGGTAGGCATGATTTAGCCATTCACCCAGTAACAAATTCCTGGCACTCTACACAAAAATAACATCCATTGCAAGATTTCCGACATTCGTATCAATACCTTGGACATTCCGGATAATGTACAATAGTCATTGGTTATTTCCTATTGTGTTACAAATAGCAATAATCTAATTTTTAAGAAGCAAGTTCCACCAGTAAAATTCATTTTACAGTGTTCACTGCTGCTCAGATATCCTCCAAATGAAAGTTATGCTTAAAATGCTGTCGGAAATGGTGTCATGAGCTAAATGTAAATTGAGCAGCAATTTATTCACACTTCAGTTCAGAGTTGTTAACTTTTGAAAGATTGGCACTTAGCGGAGTGAATGGTGACTGATGATTGATCAGAAGCATTCAAAGTGAAATCTTGGCTCTACAGGGAGTATGGACTTGATGGGAGGGGAACAAAAAGAAGAAAATTATTTGTGCAGTTCTTGAAAAATAATCTGAATGAAATGACAGAGCAAGCTAGATAAGGTGATTTGCCTTTTCTTATTCCAGATCACTCAACTCCCTTCAGCCCAATATCAATCAACACTCCCTTTCATCGAATAGCATCCTTCTCCACTTCAAAATTGATGTTATTAGCCCCAACTTAAAAATATCCATGATCCACCCATCCTCTTTAACAATTACCACATCTTCAACTTTCCTATCCTCCCCAAGGTCGCTAGGCATGGCATTGCTTCTTTGGTCCATGAGTGTATCTTTCCTATAAATCCCTGTTCAATTCCCACCAGTTTAGTTCCTGCCCATGCCCCAGCATCAAAATTGATCTAGCAAACATTACAAATGTGACTGTGACAGTGGCTTGACTGTCTATAGCGTTTGATATGGCCATCCTCCTCCATCTTTTCTTTTCCATTGTCCAGCTATATAGGACTGCCTTTGCTGGTTTCCACTCCTCCCTATTTAGACTAACAAACACATCTCTAGTAATGGCTTAAAATATTTTTTGCTAAATCTTTGTTGACTGCTAAAAAAAATGGATAACACTGGTAAAGGGATCAAGGAGTATGGAGAGAAAGCTCGAAGGGCCGAATGGCCTACTCCTGCACCTATTTTCTATGTTTCTGTGTTTCATATGCAATGTTATCTGTCCCAATAATAAGCCTTAATCCCCAAATCAGAAATATGCATACTGCTAAACCGGTGTGTATCTGCATTTCTTGCATCTATTATCCATATCGGCTCTTTGATTGAGACTGATGGTCATTGTTGTAACCAATGGATTGAAAAAATAACTTTCACCTCTTCTAATTTCCTCACTCCTGGGTCAGTATCTGTTTTCCTTATAGCTGTTTGCTCAGTATATTTGTTTATGTTACATGTTACATGTAATAAGGTGGATGAATTAACTGCGCAGACAGCTGTTAATGGATATGATGTAATTGGGATTACGGAGACATGGCTCCGGGGTGACCAAGGCTGCGAACTCAACATCCAGGGGTATTCAATATTCAGGAATGATAGACAGAAAGGAAAAGGAGGTGGGGTAGCATTGCTGGTTAAAGAGGAGATTAACGCAATAGAAAGGAAGGACATTAGCTTGGATGATGTGGCATCTGTATGGGTAGAGCTCTGGAACACCAAAGGGCAGAAAACACTAGTGGGAGTTGTGTACAGACCACCAAACAGTAGTAGTGAGGGTGGGGATGGCATCAAACAGGAAATTAGGGATGCGTGCAATAAAGGTACAGCAGTTACCATGGGTGACTTTAATCTACATACAGTTTGGGCTAACCAAACTGGTAGCAATACGGTGGAGGAGGATTTCCTGGAGTGTATAAGGGATGGTTTTCTAGACCAATATGTCGAGGAACCAACTAGAGAGCCGGCCATCCGAGACTGAATGTTGTGTAATGAGAGAGGATTAATTAGCAATCTTGTTGTGCGAGGCCTCTTGGGGTAGTGTGATCATAATATGGTATAATTCTTCATTAAGATGGAAAGTGACAGTTAATTCAGACACTAGGGTCCTGAACTTAAAGAAAGGTAACTTTGATAGTATGAAACGTGAATTGACTAGGATAGACTGGTGAATGATACTTAAAGGGTTGACAGTGGATAGGCAATGGCAGACATTTAAAGATATAAGAACATAAGAACATAAGAACATAAGAATTAGGAACAGGAGTAGGCCATCTAGCCCCTCGAGCCTGCTCCGCCATTCAACAAGATCATGGCTGATCTGGCCGTGGACTCAGCTCCACTTACCCGCCCACTCCCTATAACCCTTAATTCCCTTATTGGTTAAAAATCTATCTATCTGTGACTTGAATACATTCAATGAGCTAGCCTCAACTGCTTCCTTGGGCAGAGAATTCCACAGATTCACAACCCTCTGGGAGAAGAAATTTATTTTCAACTCGGTTTTAAATTGGCTCCCCCGATCACATGGATGAACTTCAACAATTGTACATCTCTGTTTGGCGTAAAAATAAAATGGGGAAGGTGGCTCAACTGTGGCTAACAAGGGAAATTAGAGATAGTATTAAATCCAAGGAAGAGGCATATTCATTGGCCAAAAAAAGCAGCAAACCCGAGGACTGGGAGAAATTTAGAATTCAGCAGAGGACAAAGGGTTTAATTGGGAGGGGAAAATAGAGTATAAGAGTAAGCTTGCAGGGAATATAAAAACTGACTGTAAAAGCTTCTATAGATATGTGAAGAGAAAAAGATTAGTGAAGATAAATGTATGTCCCTTGTAGTCAGAATCAGGTGAATTTATAATGGGGAACAAAGAAATGGCAGGTCAATTGAACAAATACTTTGGTTCTGTCTTCACGAAGGAAGACACAAATAACCTTCCGGAATTACTAGGGGACCGAGGCTCTAGCGAGAAGGAGGAACTGAAGGAAATCCTTATTAGTCAGGAAATTGTGTTCGGGAAATTGATGGGATTGAAGGCCAATAAATCCACAGGGCCTGATAGTCTGCATCCCAAAATACTTACGGAAGTGGCCCTAGAAATACTGGATGCATTGGTGGTCATTTTCCAACATTCTATAGATTCTGGAACAGTTCCTATGGACTGGAGGGTAGCTAAGGTAAATCGACTTTTTAAAAAAGGAGGGAGAGAGAAAACAGGGAATTATAGACCAGTTAGCCTGACATCGGTAGTGGGGAAAATGTTGGAATCAATTATTAAAGATGTAATAGCGCATTTGGAAAGCAGTGACCGGACCGGTCCAAGTCAGCATGGATCTATGAAAGGGAAATCATGCTTGACAAATCTTCTAGAATTTTTTCAGGATGTAACTAATAGAGTGGACAAGAGAGAACCAGTAGATGTGGTGTATTTGGACTTTCAGAAGGCTTTTGACAAGGTCCCGCACAAGAGATTAGTGTGAAAAATTAAAGCATATGGTATTAGGGGTAATGTATTGACGTGGATAGAGAACTGGTTGACAGACAGGAAGCAAAGAGTAGGAATAAACGGGTCCTTTTCAGAATGGCAGACAGTGACTAGTGGGGTACTGAAAGGTTCATTGCTGGGACCCCAGCTATTTACAATATACATTAATGATTTAGATGAAGGAATTGAATGTAATATCTCCAAGTTTGCAGATGACACTAAGCTGGGTGGCAGTGTGAGCTGTGAGAAGGATGCTAAGAGGCTGCAGGGTGACTTGGACAGGTTAGGTGAGTGGACAAATGCATGGCAATTGCAGTATAATGTAGATAAATGTGAGGTTATCTACTTTGGTGGCAAAAACAGGAAAGCAGAATATTATCTGAATGGTGACAGATTAGTAAAAGGGGAGGTGCAACGAGACCTGGGTGTCATGGTACATCAGTCACTGAAAGTTGGCATGCAGGTATAGCAGGCAGTGAAGAAGGCAAATGGCATGTTGGCCTTCATAGCTAGAAGATTTGAGTATAGGAGCAGGGAGGTCTTACTGCAGTTTACTTTGCCTTGGTGAGGCCACACCTTGAATATTGTGTACAATTTTGGTCTCCTAATCTGAAGAAGGACATTCTTGCTATTGAGGGAGTGCAGCGAAGGTTCACCAGACTGATTCCCGGGATAGCAGGACTGACATATGAAGAAAGACTGGATTGACTAGGCTTATATTTACTGGAATTTAGAAGAATGAGAGGGGATCTCAGAGAAACATATAAAATTTTGATTGGATTGGACAGGTTAGATGCAGGAAGAATGTTCCCGATGTTGAGGAAGTCCAGAACCAGGGGTCAGTCTAAGGGTAAGGGGTAAGCCATTTAGGACCGAGATGAGGAGAAACTTCTTCACTCAGAATTGTGAACCTGTGGAATTCTCTACCACAGAAAGTTGTTGAGGCCAGTTCATTAGATATATTCAAAAGGAAGTTAGATGTGGCCCTTATGGCTAAAGAGATCAAGGGATATGGAGAGAAAGCAGGAATGGAATACTGAAGTTGCATGATCAGCCATGATAATATTGAATGGTGGTGCAGGCTCGAAGGGCCGAATGGCCTACTCCTGCACCTATTTTCTATGTTTCTATGTTTCACAGTATTTACAGCACAGAAACAGGCTATTCGGTTCATGCCAGTGTTTTATGCTCCACATAAGATCTCCTCCCACCCTTCTTCATTTAGACCCATCAAGCTATCGTTCTATTCATTTCTCCTTCATGTGTTTATCTAGCTTCCCCTTAAATGAATATAGAAGTCACCTCAGCTCCTCCTTGTGGTAATGAATTCCACATTTTAACCACTCTCTGGGCAAATACATTTCTCGTGAATTCTCTGTGGATTTAGTATTAACTATCTTATATTTATGGCCCCTAGTTGTGGCTTCCCCTGCAGTGGAAACATCTTCTCTAAGTCTACGCTATCAAACCATCTCATAATCTTAAAGACCTGTTAAGGGTGATATATAATGCAAGTTGTTGTTATTGAGACTGCCAAACCAGGCTTTACATAAAAGCTTTACAACTGTCAGAGAGAGGCTGTCATCCTGCTGTCTGAGGTGAAATCAAAAATCCCAAAGGTGAAAAGATAGCAACCCATTGTTACCTAGACCTCCACTTCGCTGTATCTCATACTGTAACATTATTTGAGTAACCATTGCAAAAATGCATACTAACAACTCATTTTGAAAATTATCATCTAGTTTGATGCCTCTTGAACCACTGCAGTCCTTGTGGTGACAGTGCTATTAGGGAGGGTGTTCCAGGATTTTGACCCAGCGACGATGAAGGAATGGCAATATATTTGGAGGTGAACTTGCAGGTGATGGTGCTCCCATGTGCCTGCTGCCCTTGTCCTTCTAGGTGGTAGAGGTCGCGGCCTTGGGAGGTACTGCTGAAGAATCCGTGATGAGATGCTGCAGAGCACCTTACAGATGATACACACTGAAGCCACGGTGCGCCTGTGGTGAAGGGAGTGAATGTTGAAGGTGATGGATGGGTGTCAATCAAGTGGGCTGCTTTGTCCTGGATGGTGTCAAGCTTCTTGAGTGTTGTTGGAGTTGCACTCATCCAGGCAAGTGGAGAGTATTCCATGACACTCCTGACTTGTGCCTTGTAGATGGTGGAAAGGCTTTGGGGAGTTAGGAGGTGAGACGCTCACCACAGAATACCCAACCTCTGACCCACTCTTGTGGTCCAGTTAAGTTTCTGGTCAATGGTAAGCCCCCAGGATGTTGATGGTGGGGATTTCAGCGATGGTAATACCATTGAATATCAAGGGGAGGTGGTTAGACTTTCACTTGTGGTAGATGGTCATTGCCTGGCACTTGTGTGGCGCAAATGTTACTTGCCACTAATCAGCCCAAGCCTGAATGTCGTCCAGGTCTTGCTGCATGCCGGCATGGACTGCTTCATTATCTGAGGAGTTGCGACTGGAACTGAACACTGTGCAGTCATCAGCGAACATCCCCAGATCTGAACTTATGATGAAAGGAAGGTCATTGATGAAGCAGTTGAAGATGGTTGGGCCTAGGACACTGTCCTGAGGAACTCCTGCAGTGATGTCCTGGGGCTGGGATGCTTGACCTCCAACAACCACAACCATCTTACTTTGTGCTATGTATGACTCCAGCCAGTGACAAACAATGGGCATTCACACTGTCTGATTAAAAAAACTGTATGTTTAATTGATGTTACATTGAAAGTAAAATAACAAGCTGCTTTTAGTCAATAAAATTGCCTACAGCTTGTGCTCAAGTAATGGTAGTGTTTTTAACATGTAGCAACTTGACAACATTTGATGCTCAAGCAATATTATTAAATTGCTTCATTTGATATGAAGTGAGTTGAATTGGATATAGTTTGTCATGAAACCCGGCTGCTCTGTTGGTGTTGTGCTTATTTGTAATATATTAGCTCCCACTGTGGTTACACAAAGACATGTTTCATTTTACTTTGCATCTATCTTCACTAAAGAAGAGAATGCTGCCAATGTCACAATAAATGAGAAAGTAGTAGAGAAATTGGATAGGATAAAAATAGAGAGGTGCTTAAAAGGTTGGCAGTACTCAAAGTAGAAAAGTCACTCAGTATGGATGGCATACACCCTAGGTTGCTGAGGAGAAAGGTCCAGATAGTGGAGACTCTGGCTAGATTCTTCCAATCCTCCTTAGATATGGGAGCAGTGCCAGAGGACTGGAGGATTGAAAATGGTACACTCCTGTTCAAAAAAGGGGAGTAGGATAAACCTGGCAACTGCAGACCAGTCAGCCTAACATCAGTGGTGGTGAAACTTTTGGAGACATCCGAGACAAAATTGTCACTTGGAAAAATATGATTTCATGCATTGATAGACTGGAGAAGCTGGGGTTGTTCTCCTTGGAGCAGAGCAGATTGAGAGGAGATTTGATAGAGGTGTTGAAAATCATGAGGAAGAAGGAAGAAAGCCAATCGGCCTGTCAAACCCATGCCGACGCTCAGCTCGTCCCACTCCCCTGCTCTTTCTCCTTGGCCCTGCAATTTTTTTTCCTTCAGATACTTATCCAACTCCCTTTTGAAAGATAAAATTGAGTCAGCCTCCACCACCCTTTCAGTCAGTGCATTCACAATCTCTAACCTCATAGACCAGCATATCCTTCACTCTACCATTAACATAAAGACAGGTATCCTATTCTGGTTTAATGAGGAGTGTAGAAGAGCATGCCAGGTGCAGCATCAGGTGTACCTAAAAATGAGGTGCCAACCGGGGGAAGCTGCAACAAAGGACTACATGCATGCTAAACAGCAGAAGTGGCATGCTATAGACAGAGCTAAGCAATCCCACAACCAACGGATCAGATCAAAGCTCTGCAGTCCTGCCACATCCAATCATGAGTGGTGGTGGACAATTGAACATCTGACAGGAAGAGGAAGCTCCATGAACATCCCTATCCTCGATGATAAAAGAAAGGATTGCATTTATATAGCACCTTTCATGACCAACGGACGTCTCAAAGTGCTTTACAGCCAATGAAGTACTTTTGGAGTGTAGTCACTGTTGTAATGTGGGAAACACGGCAGCCAATTTGCGCACAAGCAAGCTCCCACAAACAGCAATGTGATAATGACCAGATAATTTGTTTTTGTTATGTTGATTGAGAGATGAATATTGGCCAGGACACCAGGGTAACTCCTCTGCTCTTTTTCGAAATAGTGCCATGGGATCTTTAATGTCCACTTGAGAGGGAAGACAGGGCCTCGGTTTAACATCTCATCCAAATGGTGGCATCCCCGACAGTGCAGCACTCCCTCAGCACTGCACTGGAGAGTCAGCCTAAATTTATGTGCTCAAGTTTCTGGAGTGGGAACCCACAACCTTCTGACTCAGAGGCAAGTGTGCTACCCATGAGCCACAGCTGACAATGATGTCAGACCCCAGCACACGAATGAAAAAGGCAAGGCATTTGCAACCATCTTCAGTCAGAAGTGCCAAGTGAATGATCCATATCGGCCTCCACCTCAGGTCCCCACTATCAACCAAGCCCAGCTGCCCAAACTTAATTACCGAAACACAAACTATTCCCAGGCGCTAACTTTCTGCCCCACCGCCATTATCACCCCAGAATTATCAAAGCTGAAAATCCAGTCCCTTGTCTATCTGCTGAAAATCCATAGAGAAAGTCATGAAAATGTTTTCCCTGAAAAGCCAACATACAGTGACCTGCTTCATATATCTGTGCACTGTTAATGACCTGGGATTGTTGACATCTCCAATGTTACTTGGAATGAAGGATAAAAGTTCAGGGATGTGGGAATCTTGTCTACTACTGACATTGCAGTCCCTGTGATGGAGGTTATCTGCGGGTCAGATTCCAAGCAGATGGCACAACTCCATCACTGCCTCCAAAAAAATGTAGCAAAAAGCCTAAAGTCACAAACCCAGCTTTCAAAAATCAAAGGTTAAATTCCACAACTAAAAATACTTCTGTAAAAAATCCAATGACTACATATTTTACAAATTTATTTGATGAAATGCTACAAGATGGCTGATCTTCCTCCCTCATTCTATTTGTGCAATGCTGAGCGCCTAGTGCATTGCTGGTGAGAAAATATTCCCAGCGCTCACCATCATAACATTAACATACATTTTCATATTTAAAGTAAGCTTTTGCCTATCTTCTACAAGACTGGTCTAAAATGGCAGATGAAAGGTCGCACATTGCGCTAGTTTGCTGGAATCCAGGGAAAGGGATTCCTGACTCCCACTACACTTCCTTGCTGGCGGAACAGATACCAGCAGCTGGAAAATGTATCTTAATAACAACATTAAGTGATGTGCATTTCATTTGAACATCTGGTTATTATAAAGAAGAAATGCAAAAAGAAGTTTGAAAATTAACATTATTCTCTTTAAAAAAACTTTGCTATGGAACATTTAATGTGTTTCTCGAAGGGTATGAATGGGTTTCAACTTCTGATTGCTAGTTCTTAATCCAATTCTGTACAGGAAGGGATGAGATAAAGTGTAGAAACCATTAATAAAGACATTTCCCACAACCTAACTTTAGGGGATTACTGTAAGTAAAATTAGTTTAAGAATTAGATCTCAGATGTTCACTTAGGCACAACAAAATTAAGGAATCAGCAAAGCTTAAAAATTTATTCATTTGAACGTTTGAAACTATATTTTAAAATAGACTTCAAAGTGCATTATAGGATTTCACCTTTCACTCTGACAACTCATACCTATTATATATGGCATCAGTACTTTGACAAATGGTGCACTGAATTAATCATTCTGGTTGCTGGTAAGATGCAGTCAGTTGATTTAAAATTATGTTTGACAAGAGATGATTGTTTTTTTTCTATAAACTAAACCGAAAATATAAAAAATAGTCAACATGGATTTCAAAAGGGAAGGTCATGCTTGACCAACCTTATTGAATTCTTTGAAGAAGTAACAGAAAGAGTAGACAAGGGTAATGTAGTTGATGTAATATATTTGGATTTTCAAAAGGCCTTCAATAAGGTACCACATTGTAGACTCATGACTAAGGTCAGAGCATATAGAGTCAAAGGACAAGTAACAGAATAGGTAGCAAGTTAGCTACAGAAAAGAAAACAGAGAGTAGAATTTAAAGATGGCTACTCATACTGACAAAACGTGTTAAATGTGTTCCACAAGGCTCAGTGCAGGGATTACTGTTGTTCACAATTTACATAAACAATTTGGACTCAGGAATCGGAAGTACAATTTCACATTTGGGGGTTATAGTAAATACTGAAGAAGACTACAACAAAATACAAGAAAACATTAGGGGAGAAATTTGGTTGCTTAGCTCCTCCCGCTAGCACCTGGAGGGGGGGAGCGCACTAAAGGGGCGCTAAAGAGTTAACAACCAGGCTCGGCAGGTGCAACGACGCCCGCGAACTTCAGTGCCAGTTTAGCACTGGCGTTAACTCTTACCGCCTGGGCCTCTAGCGCCTCACAGATCGTGACATCATAAAGCGCGCAGTGCCCTGTTACTGCCCTGGATGTCAAATTGCCTCCTGCCACCTGCTGTATCGCCGGGCGTCAACAACGGCAGGAAGAGGAGGCGTTGTCAACTCACCTGACCGCTTGGGGAGCTCTAATTAAAGGGAATGGTTTTCAGGTAGGCCAAGCTTTATTGTTTGCACCAGTCTGGTGCCTACTGAAAGTTTTTGATGTTTCATTGCTGCAAGATGTCCAAGCCCTCCACTTTGTGAGTGTTTGAGGCTGTAGTGGCAGTTGTGCAGGTCGCCTTGCAACACAGAACTGATGACAAGTTGGTTGCACCATCATTGGCCCTTCCCTTTAAGCGAGGGAAGCAGCCTCTGATGCCATTCGCAATACACTCCAAATTGTTCAGCGCTCTGCCGCTACCACCCCGCTCTTGGACTTTAGCGCCCTAAGGGAAGTGGTTAGTGCTTGATTTAGTGCTTCACTTCCCTCTTGGAGCGCTAAAGCTAAATTCCCCAGCAGGAGAGAATGATTAGCATCTGGCGCTACTTTTTCTACTTTTCCAAAGTTAACGCCCCAATTGGGGCGCTATGGAATTTCTAGCCATAATAAACGTGCAGAATTGGTATGTAATTGGAAAGTGAATTTCAATATAGCAAAACTAGAGGCCATCAATGTAAGATAGACAGTAATAAATCCAATAGGGAATTCTTTACCCAAAGAATGGTATGTGAAATTCGCCACCACAAGAAATAGTTTTGGCAAATAGCATAGGTGCATTTAAGGGGAAGCTAGATAAGCACATGAGGGGGAAAGGTAGAAGGATATGTTGATAAGCTTAGATGAAGATGGGTAGGAGAAGGCTTGGTTCTGTGCTGTAATTCTATGATATACCTTGACATTTATGTTAAAATAGTGGGAAGTCCCATATGACTTAACTGCACAGAATGTCAACTAGGTTAATTGCAGCTCAGAGTTAACACTTAGTAATTATATATTGGTTGGCAAGCGTCTGGGGATATTCAAGAGTTTTAGCTTAGGATTCCATATTTGGTTCAGATCTTAATGAGCACACAAATAGCCACAGTCCATCAAACTGTAATGACAGATCGGGGGGGAGGGATGGAATTCTAACTTTAAGCGCCTGGCGAAAAAAGGGCAATGGCAAATCGGCAGCCCGTGTGAGACCGTGAAAAGAAAATCGGGCAGAATGTAAAATGGGCTACCGCTTTGCTATTATGCATTTTCACCCGGAACTGAAAGTTAAAATTATCACCTTCACCCCCACCACCACCCCCAGAAACTAGTTAAGTGAAAATTGTAGTGCTATGCAAATTATATTATACACAATGTGATGGGAAAACGAATGTATTATAGGAAAAAATTCCTCACCACATCACCTTGTCTTAATCCCTACTGCTTTTATGTTTGCATCAGCCTTGATTTATTGGTAACACTCTTTCTTCACAGTCAGAAGGGTGTGAGCTTAAGGAACTGAGGGGTCGAAATTCGGTACCGCCATTTTAGAGGCATTGTCACCGCATGAGAGAAATTTTTAGCATCTCGCTTCAGGCGCGGTCCCCAAACGGGAATTCAGTGTTGATGCCTAAAGAATTGATAGCAGCGCAAAATCATGGTGTTGCACACTTACCTGGAGGCACTACGCTGTGCTAACTGGGCCGTTAGACTGCACTTAGACTGCACTTGGAGCTGCACCACACAAATAGTGGCACCAACTGGATTCCATTGAGGCGTTGACTGGATGCCTCAATGCCTCGTGGATATATTGGCTTCCTACGCACTCACTCTGAAGCTGAGAATGGCAGACTCAGCAGCAGCTCATCAGTGTCCCCATCGGTTCTCGGACACCGCTCTGGATGTACTCCTTGATGCCCTGGAGAGGCGGCGGCTACCAACTCACAGAGGCCTATGAAGGGAAATTTCACAAGAAGTTTCTACGATTGACACGGTGGCCAGGACAGCCACTGAATGCGAACAAAAGTGGAACGACATGATGCGGCTGGTGAGGGTGAGTATCTTACATTTGAACCGAATCTAAGCTCTAATCTCACTGTGCACTCTCTGCTCAATGTAGTGTTTGGGAATCCATGCTCTACATGGTTGAGGCCAGATGGAAGGTCCCCATTTGAAGCCTCACCCACTGCAAGGGCCTGAATGCTCTGCTAAGCTTAGTACTCGTTTCTGCAGACCCACCGCTCATGTTATTGACTCCTCAGTCTTCATATGCATCTTGAAGATGGTAGCCTCCCTGTTACTGTTAGGTCCTGGCCCCCTAATTCAAGCATTGCCACAGCAAGACCACACAGCAAATGGAAGTTACATCGAACTGTGAAGATTCTCATACAGTTATATGTACTAAACTATGTAAGGCACTTGGGACACATTGATAGAAGGGCTCTACCTCAGACGTCCTCTTTAATCTCACAGGACAAGCTCAACCACAAACACAGGGAGCAGATGAGGACTGGAGGAGGGGACTCTGACCTGCTGGTCCTGACTTCGCTCGAGGCTTGGCCCTGATGGGCATTCAAGTTTGCGCCATGGCAGTGAGTGAGGCTGACCCCACTGAGGATAGTGACAGTATGTTGAGTTCCTTTGCAGCATCGGCCAGGACACTTAGGCCTGACACCACAATCCTTCAGCTCTTTCCATGAGACTGGCATTCTCAAATGCATTTCCCGCTCCTGCGCACCCCACTCCCCTCCCCACCCCCACCCCCCCTGCAGCTAACCACTGGCTATGTGCTTTCAGATGATGACTCATATGGCCAGGGGCCTGCACAACAGCCTTCCACTGTGGGTGACGGTGAAATTGAGCCCAATGTAAGTAAAATAACTGTAATGAAAAAAATAATGGCATTAAAGAGAGACAAATCCCCAGGGCCAGATGGTTTTCATCCCAGGATTTTAAAGGAAGTAGGTGAGCACATTGCAGATGCCCTAACTATAATCTTCCAAACTTCTCTTGATTCAGGAGCCATTCCTTTAGATTGGAAAATTACGCATGTCACTCAACTATTTAAGAATGGCAAGAGAGGGAAACCAGGGAACTATAGACCAGTTAGCCTAACATCTGTTGTGGGGAAAATGCTGGAGTCTGTAATTAAGGATAGGGTGACTGAACACCTCAAAAATTTTCAGTTAATCAGAGAGAGCCAGCATGGATTTGTGAAAGGTAGGTCATGCCTGACAAACCTGATTGAATATTTTGATGAGGTGACTAAAGTAGTGGACAGGAGAATATCTATGGATGTTATTTATATGGACTTTTAAAAGGCATTTGATGAAGTCCCACTTAAGAGACTGTTAATTAAGGAGAAGCCTATGGAATTGAGGGCAAATTATTGACTTTGTTAGAAAATTGACTGAGAGGCAGGAGACAGGGAGTAGGGATAATGGGTAGGTACTCAAACTGGCAGGATGTGGTGTCCCGCAGGGATCTGTTTTGGTGCCTCAACTATTCACAGCATTTATTAACGACTTAAATGATGGTATAGAAAGTCATATATCCAAATTTGCCTATAACACAAAGATAGGTGGAATTGTAGGCAGTGTGGATGGAAGCATAAAATTATAAAGGGATATCGACAGATTAAGTGAATGGACAAAATTGTGGTAAATGGATTTCAATGTCAACAAATGTGAGTTCATTCACTTTGGACCTAAAAAGGATAGAACAGGGTATTTTCTAAATGGTGAAAAACTAAAAATAGTGGAGGTCCAGATATTTGGAGGTCCAAGTTCATAGATCATTAAAATGTCATGAATAGGTACAGAAAGTAATCAAAAAGCTAATGGGTTGCTGGCCTTTATATCTAGAGGACTAGAATACAAGGGGGTAGAAGTTATGCTGCAGCTATACAAAACCCTGGTTAGACCACACCTGGAGTACTGTAAGCAGTTCTGGGCACCACACCTTAGGAAGGATATATTGGCCTTGAAGGGAGAGCAGCGTAGGTTTACCAGAATGATACCTGGACCTCAAGGGTTAAGAGGAGAGATTACACAAATTAGGGTTGTTTTCTATAGAATTTAAAGGTGAAGGGGTGATCTGATCAAGGTTTTCAAGATATTAACTGGAACAAATAGAGTAGATAGAGAGAAACTATTTCTAGGACTGGGGAGCATAGACTAATAATTATAGCCAGACCTTTCAGGAGTGAAATTAGGAAACACTTCTACACACAAAGGGCCCAAGTTTCCGCCCCCTGTAAAAACGGCGCATCTCCATGAGGTGCAGCGACTTTCCAGCATAAAAAGGGCACCGAAAAGTTACCTTCTAATTCTCCGAGCTCCTCAGGACATCTTCAGCCTACACGTAGCGCTGCACAAGAGGTGGGGGGGCGGAGCCAGCGCCGGGATCTCTGCATATGCGCGCTAGAGTTTGTGCACATGTGCAGTAGCTCCTCACGGCCCAAATCTCTGCGACACTGCGTGGGAGGGGCCCGAAGCATGCCGCCCCTAGCCCTGGCCGAATGGGCTTCCCGGGCATTGAAGATGTGTTTAAATACTTATCGGGATTCGGGCTTCCTAGAAACACCCACACCGGTTATCGCTGGGATGATGATCAGTAACAGGGCAGAAACCTCGCACGCAACTCCTGTTGACAGATGCAGCTTGCCCCATTTAACAAGACTATGTTTTGGCTGTGGGAAAACAGGTAAGTGGCTGATACGGACTCATGTCTGAAAAGTTCAGATGTGGGACCTGTCCGATATTGACAACTCTGAGCTGGACTCGGGATCCACGTCTTTGAACATTCTCTGACAACCACAGATTTCGGCAAAGTAGGGAGATGACACTTCAAAACCGCATCCGCGGGCTGCATGCCTAGACTAGGGGAGAAACGCCCTGCCTTTATTCCAGACTGGTTGGAATTCTAAAAGTGGAATCTTGCAATCTGGAAGCACTAAATTAATAAACACCTAAATTAATAAGCGTCTAGATATAAAATATGCCAATTCCGGTGTGTGCTCCAGTCAGCAAGGTAGGACTTCTATTTTTATTACTTGATTTAATGTTCATTTATTGTTATTTAAAAATTATGATGGTTTCTATGCATCTTTATGGTTAAAAGTGAAGTTTTAATGCTTTGTAAAATCCCCTAACTTCCCTCCCCGCCCCCCCCACCCCCCCCCCCCATCTCTCGCTGCCTGCTAATTTATAAAGTGTAGGCAAGGTTTTTCTGAGCGCACAAAAATCTACACTTACTCCATTCTAAGTTAGTTTGGAGTAAGTTTTCGCTGCCTAAACTTGCAAAACAGGTGTAAGTGGCTGGTAACGCCCCCTTTTGAAACAAAAACTGTTCTAAAATGAAACTATTCTAACAAACTAGAATTGGAGCAAACTAAATGCCGAGAATTGCAATTTCTAAGATACACCATACTAAACTAGTTGCTCCAAAAAAATAGGAGCAACTTGAGCCGAAACTTGAGCCCAAAGGGTGGTAAAAGTTTGAAACTCTCTTCCGCAGATGGCAATTGATGCCAGGTCAATTGTTAATTTTAAATTGGGGATTGATAGCTTTCTGCTAACCAAAGGTATTAAGGGATATGGACAAAGGATATGGAATTAGGTCGCAGATCAGCCATGATCTCATTGAATGGCAGAACAGGCTGAATGGTCTACTCCTGTTCCTATGTTCCTAGAATTCTGCTGCTCTTCAATTAGAGGCATACAATCTTTCACATCCACCTCAATAAGGTGAACAGAGCCTCAGATTAATGTTCACATTCGAAAGGTAACACTTTTTCTAGTGATTCCGCTGCTCTTCTGTCCAAGTAAAGATGAATGTGTGGGAGAAACCTCCCGGAAATTCTTGAACACCCCCGGAAATTCATCCCCTATGTGCACAAGTTCTGAAGTAGGGCTTGAACCTCTAATCGTACAATAAGCATAAAATAAATTCCATATATGTTATGCTCAAACAGCATTTAGGAAAAATAAGAGAAGAATTAATGAATGAGTACTGATTTTCTACTGCCCCTATCCTATTAGTTTGAATCTGTGTGCACAAAATGGCAATAGCCTGTTGAGCATTTTAATAGAGTCATATGGGCAGAAATTGCCTCCCGCCCGAAACGGGGCACACCCACCCGGTTTTGATGGTTTTTGCCGCAGCTGCGGCTCAGGTCACCTCTTGAGCGACATTCAGCTCTTTGTTGTTTTTTCATTGGCTCCAGAAGTCGCTCTTAATGGGAGTGGTGACAACACTTGCGGGGCAGATACGTGGCAGTGGCAACACCTGAGGGACGGAAGTTGGGGGCAGTGCGAAGTGACCGCTGCGATGACATCATCAAGGCACCGTGTCACCACAGCTCTCCTCTTCCACTTAAAGGGGAGAGCCTCCGTGATTTTAAAACTTCAGCCACTGGGCCGCCAGGGAGGGTTTCGGCCGGGCCAGCAGCTTGGCACCCAAGAGGGGGTGCCAGGCTGCCTGTTGGCGGCCCAGCCGAACCCGGGGGCATAATTGTCGGGCCGACATGGGAGTTGGCCGACAAAAAAAAACATGGCGGCAGCTGCAGTGCATCCTCCCCTTTAAGGGAAGCCACACCGCCGGTAGGGAAGGCCACAGCCTCACTTGGACCACTGGGAAAAAACAGGTTTTGGCACTGCCGGCCAGGCCGAAGATTTTCAGAGGGAAATATCGCCGTCGGGGGTTAGTTCGGCGGTGAGCACGGTCATGACATGCTTAACACAGATCATCAGCAGTGAGGTGGCGGGGGGGGTGGTGGGGGATGGGCGGTGATCGGGGCACCGCTGGGAAAACTCGGGAGGGCAATTGGGCTAGCAACAGCCATTGCACGAAAAGTCAGCGGCCACTCCACTCCGCGGTGTGGCCACCAATTTGCCGTCGTAATAGGCCTTAAGGAGAGGGGCAATTTCGGCCCATAGAGTATAGTCATAGAGTCATTACGGCACAAAAGGAAGCCATTCAGCCCATCGCGTCCATGCTGGCTTTCTGTAGAGCAATCCAGTCAGTCCTTTTCCCCCGCGCTATCCCCGTAGCCCTGTTTATTTTCCCCAGCTGCCTATCCAATTTCCTTCTGAAATGATTGATCGTCTCCGCTTCCACCACCCTCAACGACAATGAGTTCCAGGTCATTATCACTCACTGTGTAAAAAAGTCCTTCCTCACATTGTGAAGGAATTCTACCTTATAACTTCTTTAAAAATTCTACCTTATAACTGCTATAAAAATGAGACAATTGTTGAGATGGCATTCAGCTGAGTTGGCTAATTTGGAAATCCTACCTATGAAATAATTCTAGCCTTCAAGGGCTGACCCTCGATAAGTAACTTTATTAACTTCTTAAAGCAGGACAATTGTTGAAAAAGCAGTTAGCTGAATGGCCTAATCTGGATTGTCCATCACATTAACAAATGGCATCTGCCCTCTTGACCATTGCTTAGTGATCGAACAATGGATATATGTAGACACAGCAGTTAATCTTGCTGAATGGCTAAGTGTCAAGTGCCTATTGCATAAACAAGACCAAATTCTTGGGACTATGCATAGTTATTGTATAACTGCTTAAAGGAGGACACATGTTTAATTCAAGTGTCCATCGCACAAACAAATGACATCTGCCCTATGAACATATGTGGTAAACTCACAATGGCCATGTATTGATACAGTGGTTAGTAATGCAAAGGTCAGCTAAAAAATAACGAGCGACAATTAACTTGACCAACAAGAAACGCTGGTGCAAAACAACCGAAAGGGTATAAATATTGAAAGCTCGGATGAGAATTTTAGACTCGCTTAAATGGACATAAGCATTTCTCGACTACAGAGCAAGACAGAATGCATCAGCCTGATCTACAGTGTACTATTCTTCCACTGCTCGGGGAATTTAGGTAATTGCTACCTTGATAATTGATGGATATCCAGCTTAAACAACCTTAAGAACTGTAATACTTTAACAAAATTTAGATTTAAAAGTAAGATTCTCAACTAGAAATAAGATTGTATTTTTCACCTTTTTTAGAACTGTTAACGTTGTGATTGATTGACTCACCAACTGTAAATTGCAGATCGGTTCTTTAAATAAACCTTTATATATTTTAGAATTGTCTCTCATTAACTCATGAACCACATCTCCGTACACTTTTGGTGAAGAGGTACACTACTGGACCCTTACAATATCCAGGACAGTACAATCTGGCTGAAAATAACTAAAAAGTGCTATCTGGAGGACGGTAACATTCTCGGGTTATTCCTTTCCTTTAGGGAGAGATAGACCAGACCTTCAGATCCAGTCAGCATCTTTAGGATTTGGCTGCCTCAACCTTAAGTTGAGAGTGAACACTTGAGGCGTACACCTGATCCGGGATAGCTCCAAAGGGGAGGGATTATAAAAATCATCGCAATATCCCCCTGTATCTCTTGCCCAAGACCTTAAATCTGTATCCCCTAGTCCTTATACCATGAATTGGTAGAGGAAATGTTCTCCCACCGTAATGCTTTTCGTACATTACTAACAGTTGACAGTGCATAATTGAGGTTTCTGCAGCAATTAACTAACTCCACCAGGAATTTATTTTTCTCTGTCAGGGACATGCGGTTTGTGTGAGTCCTTTGTACAATGCAATAAACAAATATATGTGGTAACTAGAGAACAAATTATTACTTGAATTTACACACAGTGATGCACAAAATATTGAATATTTAGTGGATTCATATAACCAAAAATATCAACTTTGGTTATTCCGCAATAACTCCAGTTACATAACAGCCATTTTTATTAGAAATCTCATTTTAAAATCATGTCATCTTTCTTTTTCTGCTGCAGCATCTTGCTATTTCCTTTGATGCAGAAGATTAAGCATTATACTATGGAATATAAAAAACAGCATCTATATAGAATAGATCAGAGGCTAAAATGCCACTGTGTACTATTATATTTGTATTATGTTATATTTCCATTTCTTTAATGATCTATCTTTATGATGTATCTTTACCAAGTTTGTTTTCGCAACCTTTTAAATCAAAGTTAAGCCAAGTGCTTCTCCCTAAATATGAGCAAACATGGACGTTAATCAGTTCAGATATTGTACAGATGACATAGTAAACAGTTACTACAACTTGACCTGGCCATAGTAACTATGTGGACTAAAATGTCAGCTTAAACCATTTAGCATTTGCATCTGATGCAGTGATATATGTCAACATAAAGAATTAATCAATTTATTCTGCACTGGGAAAATAGAAGAATAAATATGTGCCTTGACAATGGATCCAGGTCGATAACATGTAATTATCATGCATAAACCACAGAAACCCCGTCAGTTAAATAAGGAATGATACAGACCAGACCTGTCTTACCTGAAGTAGTGCTACTTGCTCAGTTCCTCGTTATAGCAGAATGTTTTTTTTCTAATTGGGAAAACTAGCTTCGGTGCATAGAATTATATGGTGCAATTTGTGATAAGCTTCTATTTTCCACAGTGAATTAAACACAGCTGTAATGGATTGGCGCAGATTGACTAAAACACTAGTTAAACCCATTATTAATGCCAGACTAAACTAATAACTCATTTATATTACGAAGCTGCTTCCAATGAATTCAGTAACACTGAAAAAAATGCATTTAGAACCGCATCATCTGGCTGCGAATTTCCCAGA
Organism: Pristiophorus japonicus; assembly: GCF_044704955.1. Taxonomy (NCBI): domain Eukaryota; kingdom Metazoa; phylum Chordata; class Chondrichthyes; family Pristiophoridae; genus Pristiophorus; species Pristiophorus japonicus. Next base: position 45,229,718 of record NC_091988.1, read on the forward strand.
TAGTGGGGAAAGGTCTGTATAGACCAGCAATGGCAAACCACATTTGCTGGCCTGCCCGTATCCAGAAACATTGGTCTGGATTTTCGGCTTTGATGATTTCGGGGCGGTAATGACGGTGGGGCGGTAAAGTTTGTGCGCAGGAACAATTTGCGCCTCAGTCATCGAAATTGGGCAGCTGGGCAATGAACCTGGGGCGCAGTGCTAAAGGAGGCATTGTGCACCTCTCTTAGGGCATTAGCATGTGAAAATCCCAAGCTAAAGTGCCGGCGCGGGAGCGCTCCAAAAGATGCCTGGGGAGAAAAAAAACTACAAAATAAAACCCACAAAAACATTCCCAATGCATAGCCCTTGCCACCACAACATAAATCACAAAAAAAAATTAAAAGAAAAAACAATCACACTTACTCTACATTATTTACCTCTCTGCAATCAGTATAGGTTGGACTGACTGTTTTCCCAATCGGTCACTGTGGGGCGCGTTGTGGGGTATACAGGTTGGGCGGGAGTCAAAAAGCACACCGGTGTCGCAACCAGGGGTGTTGCACACTGGTGCGTCTCATCCGGGCGGTTCTGTTCCGCACCGCCAGAAAAACGTCCCCAAAAACCCCCGCAGGGCGCTGGAGGCTGACCGCCTGCCCAGAAATACCTCACCGCTACCATTGCCGTCCTTTCGGGGTGAATAACAGAGCACAAAGGACCAGAACATCTGCCCCAAAGTGCCTGTTCTGGTGCTAGTCATTTACCCTGGTAACTGATAGCCCTTTGCCTCCAGAGCGACAAGATCAAAATATGTCCTAGGGTGTATTCAGTGCCTCTGATCGCCTTGTTTCTGCTCCAGCTACACTATCGGAGACAACCCTATAAGATAAGAATATACAGAAATATGGAAATTACATAGAAGTTACAGCGCAGAAACAGGCCCAAATCGTCTGTGTTGTTTACCATCTATGTGAGAAAATAGTTGTATTCAAATTTATCCACCCTGTTTCCATATCCCTTCAACCTCTAATACAAAAGCAAAATACTGCGGATGCTGGAATCTGAAATAAAACCAGAAAATGATGGATATCTCAGCGGGTCGGGCAGCATCTGTGGAGAGAAAATCAGAGTTAACGTTTCAGGTTGATGACCCTTCGTCAGAACTGGCAAATGTTTAAAGTGAATGGATTCTCAAGCAGCACTGAAAGGGGGAGGGGAAGAAAGAACAAAAAGGAAGATCTGTGATAGGGTGGAAGACAGGAGAGATTAGAGAGACAAAAGGGATGATGGGCCGACTTGAAATGGTAGTGGCAAAAGTTTTAAAAAGGTTAGTCTAGATAGGGTGTGACTGGTGGAATAATTGCCAGCTGCCATGGGAGACAGAGAGAAAAACATTACATAAGATCGGCGGGGGGGAGGGGGGGTGGGGCGGGGCGCACGGGGAGAAGGGAGCCAAATATGGGCAGAGGTTATGGTCTGAAATTGTTGAACTTGATGTCCAGAAGGCTGTAAAGTGCCTAAATGAAAGATGAGGTGCTGTTCCTCGAGCTTGCATTGCGCTTCATTGGAACAGTGTCAGAGGCCGAGGACGGAGAGGTCAGAGTGGGAGTGGAGCGGGGAATTAAAGTGACAGACGACTGGAAGCTCAGGGTCAGGCTTATGGACTGAATGGAGGTGTTCCACAAAGCGGTCACCCAATCTGCAATTGGTCTCCCCAATATAGAGGAGACCACATCCTGAGTAGCGAATACAGGCTGGAAGAGACTAAGGAATGTTACGTGAAAATTAAGGTGCAGGGAACCTTTGTTTCAGCTATAAGTCTGTAGATAAATGACAGAGCCGATGAACTCCTATATGGTAGCTGAAGTCAAGGTGTTACTGTTATGTATGTATGTAGACCTTACCCAAATGTAAGATTTGCCACCAGGGAGCACACCTGCGGGAGACCTAAGAGTCACCTGTGCACCCTGGGGCAAGCAGGTATAAAAGATGACTCACCATGCTGCTTCCTCACTCTGGAGTCTGAAATGAAGAGACCAAGGTCAAAACAGTTTGAGCTTGCGATATAGTCCTGTGGATTTATTCTGAACATAACAAATTGGCGACGAGTAACGGATCACGAACTTTCACACGGTAATGGCTGCCGTTGGTATTTTTGAGAGATTTGTTGAAGGTGATGATTGGGAAGCCTTTGTTGAGCGCCTTGACCAGTACTTTGTGGCCAACGAATTGGACAAGGCTGAGACGGCGATCAAGCGCAGGGCGATTCTCCTCACCATATGTGGGTCATCGGTATATGGCCTCCTAAAAACCTTGCTGGCACCGGTCAAAATTATGAACAAATCTTACGCAGAGCTGTGTACACTAGGTAAGGAACATCTCAAGTCAAAGAAGAGCATCCTAATGGCCAGGTACCGCTGTTATACGCACCGTTGCTCCGAGGGCCAGAACATGGTGAGTTTTGTCGCCGACCTAAGATGTCTTGCAGGGCAGTGCGACTTTGCAGGATCCTTGAGGGAAATGTTACGGGTCATTTTCGTGCTTGGAATTGGCCACGAGGTCCATCCTTCGCAAACTGCTGTCTGCAGAATCCTTAGATCTAAGCAAGGCCATCACGATAGCGCAAGCCTTCATATTCACGAGCGATAACACGAAACAGATATCTTCACAGAATCGAAGCTCACTGGCGAGCACCGTGCACAAAATAATGTTTGCAGCAGGCAGAACGGCACAGGGCAGGGCCCACCCCTCCGCCCGATTGCAGAGGCCAGGCCTAGGCCTAGAGTGACTCAGAGTCTGCCGTGGGGCGTGAATGCGTATCAATTAGCACCATGTTGGCGCTGCAGGGCAGCCATAGAGCTCATCAATATCGATTCAAGCCCTATGTGTGCAAGGGCTGTGGAACAATGGGGCACCTCCAGCGAATGTGCAAACGATCTCTGACTCACCATGTGGCAGAGTCAGGAGAGGACGACCGATCCAGCGAGGATCATGATGAATGAGCAGAAGAGGCAACTGAACCTGAGGATGAAGAGGAAGTATATGGGATACACACCTTCATCACCAAAAGCCCTCTGATAATGTTAAAAGTTAAGCTTAACGGCACTCCATTCACAGGGGCGAGTCAATCAGTCATGAGCCAGAAGGCTTTTGAGAGGCTGTGGAGCGATGAAGCCAAGCGACCTGAGCTGATCCCGATTCAGGCAAAGCTGCGCACCTACACCAAAGAGCTGATACCAGTTATTGGTAGTGCGGACATAAGAGTATTCCATGAGGGAGCAATGCATAAATTATCACTGTGGATTGTTTCAGGTGATGGACCAACGTTGCTTGGCAGGAGGTGGATGGGGAAGATTCGATGGAACTGGGAAGACCTCGGCGTACCCTCTCCAGCGAACGAGGTCTCCCCTTCTCAAAGACCGAGCAAACCCGCTCTTCCAACTGAACCAGGCATCGAAGTGCAGACCCATTTGTAGATCCCCAAGGCACAGGCCACTCATCACAACCACGAGGAGATAAAGTTCAACCGAGCAGAGGTACACGTGCGGTACCCACCTCCAGAAGCCGACGACTCCTTTGTGATGATGGAAGAGGCTCCAGGTTGACCACGCGGAGTCGGACTCCGGCCGAAACAATCCGAATGCGTCTTCCCGATGCCAGAGGCAAAATACCTGGGGAGGAAGATCACGGCAGTCGGCATCATGGACACGGATGAGAGGGTGTCCAGACCACGGGATGAGAAAGTGTCCAGACCATGGGACGAAGGTGCGTCCAGATCACAGGACGAGAGAGCATCCAAACCATGAGATGAGAGAGCGTCCAGACCACGGGACGAGAGAGCGTCCAGACCACAGAAGGTCGCTGCAATGGAACGGAGGAATGTATCGCCCAGCAAGGAAGATGACTGGGTTTGGGGCAAAGGTAAAGGGGCGGCTGCGGTGAAGGCCAGGAACCCACCACGCTCAAATAAATTGTGTGCACCATGTAACCCGTGCGAGTGGTCTTTCATGGCCAATGATGTACCATTGTATGGGGTTGTGGGTACCTTACAACAAGCCAAAGTAGCGGGCGGACACCAATCGGTCGTATATGTATCTGACAAAGTACTTGTAACAAGTGAGATGTTACCCCATGGGGTCGGGTGTGTTGTACAGCAAGCCAAAGTAGCGGGCGAACTCCAACCAGTTGTATATGTATCTAACAAAGCATTTGTAGCAAGTAAGATGTTACCGCATGGGGTCGGGAGTGTTGTGCAGCAAGCAAAAGTAGCGGGTGAGCCCCAAACGATTGAACATGTGTCAAATAAGTTAAACAAAGCAGCAACCTGTGATCACGGGACTAAAGAGACGTACCAAAGAGTGTCCCAATATGAGCTCGTGTCAGACAAGCTGCTCATCCCACAAGCTTGGGAGAGCAGAAGCACCATTATCGATGAATTGTTTCGAGAATGTCCAACACTGTCTGTGCACTGTAACATGATCCGCCACGGGCCAGGCACAGAGAGCGGCACCCATGCTCTCAGTTGTCTACCATTGTCCACCCCCGGGGTGGAAACGGCGCAGCCTGCAGACCCACTCGCGGTCATGGAAGTGCAAGAAAGCGAGGGGTCAAACGTAACGGCCCCCCAGCTTCGGACCTGGACCAGCCAGGATCCCATGTTACCGCCTGCCAAAGGTGAACTGCTAGACGGGATGTGGCAACCTATCTGCCAAAAAGACATTAGACCCATCCTAACGGTGCAAAGCAAGGCAGAAACACAGAAACATAGAAACATAGAAAATAGGTGCAGGAGTAGGCCATTCGGCCCTTCGAGCCTGCACCACCTTTCAATATGATCGGCTGATCATGCAACTTCAGTACCCCATTCCTGCTTTTGCCCTATATCCCTTGATCCCTTTAGTCTTAAGGGCCACATCTAACTCCCTAAGAAAGGCAAGGCGGCCACACTCTGTCAGTGGTCCAGGGCCCCCATATTACGGCCCAATTTACACGGGGACCACTAGGCCTCCCGCCATTACCGAAAGTCTCAAGGCCATTGCGGCCATCCTGGGCTTGCCAGACCTTAGGGTCAGCGCCCAAATCACTAAAGCTAGCCCCACCCGTGCCACGGTAGACTCCCTACAGATCCTGCTATCCTGGGTGTTACGCAATCACCAGTCTGAATCCCTCAGAACCAAGCCTTCCGCATGCCATTAGCAGAGAATGCACCACAAGTGCACGGCCCCTCCATGCGACATCAGAATAAGTGATGTAGACCATGTTCAGGGCCCCAGTCGGGCTGCTAGCACCTCATTAGCCAAGGGAGGGAATGGAGTGTATGTGATGAAAATGGAGTGTTTGATTGTGAAACCATGTACCGGGCTAACGAGTAAAGCAGTGGGACGAGACCAAATTGCGAACGACAGATAACCAGGAGCCACAATGAAAGGACCTGGCCCCCAGCAACCCGATCAACTAACACGATCAACTTCACAGTCAACCACAAGGATGAACCCACCATGTCTGGACTTCAATCCACGTGATCGACCCAGAGGCGCGGGTGCCTGATCGCCTCAACTTGCAAATAACTTGCACAGTAAGACTTTGGGGGGGAGTGATGTTATGTATGTATGTAGACCTTACCCAAATGTAAGACTTTCCACCAGGGGGCACACCTGCAGGAGACCTAAGGGCCACCTGTGCACCCTGGGGTAAGCAGGTATCAAAGGTGACTCACCATGCTGCTTCCTCATTCTGGAGTCTGAAATAAAGAGACCAAGGTCACAACAGTTTGAGCTTGCGATATTGTCCTGTGGATTTATTCTGAACATAACAGTTATTGCATGAGGTAATTGTAAGGAGGTGTCCCTCTATGCCACCCCACAGAATCACCCCAAAGATCGGCTTTGCAGCATGCTTACGAGGAAGTTCAACCAATTTTCAGCCACAGCTGACCATTACTGTGCCTGTATGTGCCAGTCCTGTGCTGAAAGGTCACCCCAGGGTGTCTGCTGATCTTCCACTGAAGGTGTGGTTTTCTTCCCCCATTTGTTTACTTCCACCTCCTTTGAGGCCCTCCATAAAATCCACCTCTTTCACCAAACGTTCGGTCATCTCTCCTAATATTTCCTTTAACTTGGCATTCACTTTAGTCTGATTAGGCCTCTGTGAAGCACCCTGGGGTTTTTTTGGTCACTAAAATGATCATATAAATACAAGTTGTTATTGATTTACGAAGAAGTGTACATCCTTCCTCTGCAGTGGAAGAAGGTGTGATTCAGTGGCTGCCAAATAGTCAATAGAAGGTTCTGATGTTATGTTGGGAAATAAAAATTTGGAGAATGAGAATTAGCATGTCATAGAAAAAATGTCTTATGATTCTGATTGGTGTAACTGAAAGATCGGCTTATATAGGGACTAAGTCATCCTCGAATGTGCCCGACTTTGTAAATTAGGAAGAATGGGCGCACAATACCATAGAAAACACATTTGGTCAAATTCTTGGCATGTCTAACCTTTGTGTTACAGCTTCAGCTAGAAAACATTCACCATGTGCTCAACAGGAGATTCCTGCTGTGAAAAATACAAGAATCACAGAGGAAAAGATGCTAATTGAATGGCATAGAAGATAAGCAGCTGGGGAATTTTCTACAATTTCTAATGTGTGCCACAACTATAGCTGCGAGGTGTTAGAGGTGTGCTGAGCTACAGAACAGATCTCAGTACTATAGGATCTTGGTCCATAGGTTCTGATGAAAGAATGGAATCTTGTTTTTACATAATATCATTATTCCTTACTTTCTATTTTCAATATAGGAACAAATAGGTGTGTGCACTCCTGGCTCCACAATAAGGTAAGTAAAAAAAAAAAAAAATCTTGTCCATCCGGAAACAGTCTCTGGTCATCCCTTTAAGGACCGTTGGTTTGGCTGCAAAGCGCCTAAGTCCCGAATGAATTTTGCAGAGGGGGCCTCAAATAGACTTGAGGCCGCCCTATCTGCATATGCAAAGAGCCTACAGCCTGATTCAGGCACAGGCCTTGGACACCTATGTAGGGGCCTTCACCAATACGGCAGATGGCGCTCTCCGGGCACAGAATGAGTGCATGCATACCACCTGCCATTTTGAATGTTTAGGCACCCCTTTTATGTCATTAAAACCAGTCAAAAAATTTCTAGGCCCCCAGGTTTGATCATTATGCAGGTCCTTTCGAGACATTGTGAAAAGCTGATTCCCCCTGACAACACCTTCCATCCAGAAGAATGTGACAGTGATTTATCATGACTCAGGCTATGCCAATCTATATGCAGCAGAGAATAAAAATGCTGGTTTTAGTTCATGAAAGGGTTTGGCTGCGTCTGGAGACTTTTGTCTGACTGCTTGCATGAGTAAAGACTATGGGAGAAAGCCCAAACTGTAAAAGTAACTTCCTATTAATTAAACAATGGGTGCCATTGGTAAATAGCCATGCTGTGCGAGTTACTCAGGCAGCTGAAAGATGATCACAGTATAGATTAGTTCCTGATTTACACCTTTCAATTTAGATTCATAATAGTCTGAGTACCCAGAAATTGTTATAAACTATTTCCAGTATCAGAGTAAATGTCAAATAAGAAATAAAATTAAAAGAGATCTTTTAACTCATGGATTTAATGGATTCTTCAAAGTTACAATCTTCAATGCTGATACGTGTTCCATTGTTGATACCATTACCCATCTGAAAAAGCAAGTATGTGTGAATATTTCTCCCAATTTGCTATACATTGACAGCAGCAATTATGCCAGTCACTAACACTTCTGGAATCATACTCCAGCATGAGTCCTTGCCTTTAATACAGGACACCATGGGACCAATGTCCCTGACGTTTGCCTCTGGGAATGCTTGTTACCCAAGTGTAAAGGTCAGGAAAAAGGAAAAAGGCACCCAGCATCAGGAATCTCTGCCCCATTTGTGTTGCCCCAGGAGATCCGGGGCTTCCCCCTGAGGGGTGGAGCAGGATTTTCATCTGCAACATGTGCAGGCCCAGAGTTCCAATGGTAACAAGGCGGGAGAGGGTGTATTGGGCCAATTTCTTCAATGTCCTGTTCTTGTGGCCCAGAAGCATTTGAACGCAGGGATACCCAAGAAGCTACCGGTGGACGTTGTGCCCGCACCTTCTCAGATCGGAGGCTCAAAGGTGTCTTGGCAGCAGGGCAAAGAAAGATTGGTCAGATCGGTTCTTTTCAGTGGCCCACTGGATCTTGGGACCATGGGGCTTTCTGTTCTCTGACAGACTGCAAAAGGCCCAGAGGCTGATGGACAGGCCGTTTGTTGCAGACATCTCTGCCCTACAGATGAGGTCTTGTTTCTGCCCCTATTTCCTGGTGCAAGGCCCTATCAGGGAACGGGCTTGTGCTAGGGAGGCAGACGGGCCATGCCAATGACCTGGCTCACCATATCTGGACAACTGCTGAACACTTTGGGTACACTGCACCCATCAAATGTTGAGAAAGATTAGTTCCCAGACTGTCCAAATATGAAAAATGCTCTTCATTTGCATTTAAATTCTTTAATTTAAGGTTTTTGGTTGCAAGGGAAAAATGCAAATTTTTAAGTTTAGTAAGAAATTTCTGTTTCGTGGCTCCTTCTCACCTTAGCAATAAACCCAGACAGCAAAATAATTTTGTCAGACCTTTACCTGCTAGATTGTACAAAACCCAGTTAGCATAATCATCCTTTCACATGTGGTGAAACGGCTGGAATTTTTCATCACCATGTCTAGCTGCACAATCCTTGCTGGAGTACTGGAAGCAAGTTTTTGTCCTTATCCGTCTGCTGCAGGTACATGCTGGTTGATGAGAAAATGGAGCAGCGAGGCAAAAATTGGATTTTGCTGTATACCTGGGCAGTCTTCCACAGTGTTGGATAGATGTATTGTTATAGCTATACTGGAACAGTGGCTAGTTATTCAGCAGGTCTTCAACTTTGCATCTGCGATCTTGTCAGGTCCATAGCCTTCACTCTGTCCAGGTGTCAGCTGTGGTTCAGTGGGTAGCACACATGCCTCTGAGTCATAAGGTTGTGGGTTCAAGCCTCGTTTCCTACTTTACAACAGTGACTACACTCCAAAAGTATTTCATTGGCTGTCCGGTGGTTGTGAAAGGCGCTAAATAAATGCAAGTCTATCTTTCTTTCAGTGCACTCAGGCGCTCCTTAACGCCCCACAAATTGGCTGGATGCTGGCATCTATAATGGTGGGGACCTCAGGATAGGATCATCCATTGGCATTGTTAGCTGATGATGCTAGCAAACATTGTGGCTTTGTTTCTTGAACTCACACCATGGTTCAAGATGGATCCTCAATATATTCAGGATAGCATTAGTTATAAAAGACATGACAGAGATAAATTGAAACAGAAGCTAAACTAATTTCCAATCTTTGGACTAACATCATAAATTCGCGCACCAAAATCATGGCAGGACGCAAGAGCTTTTTGGCTATGTCACAAAAAGGAGTATGACAGAAATAAGGACAGCTAGTATAAGGAAAACCATCCATTGCCACTGTTTAAAAAAATAATACTATTTCCTTTGTAGCCATGTCAGGTATTCACATCAGCATTACATACATTCGTTGAGTTTCTATGACAACCAGCAAAGCCAAATAGAAATGATTTAAAACTGTATAAAATGCAGTGTTCCGAGAAATGTACTTTTGCAATCTGTGAAATTACACGCCAATTCATGCTGGATTTAATGACAGAATGATTTCAGCAGCATCAGAGTATGGAGAAATTGAGAACACTGTTCACATTATCAATTTTCTGTTTAGGATGCTGACCTTGAAAAAATTCTAGATGATATTTTCAGTTTTTATTGATAACAAATATAGTCTGAAGTTCTATAGTCTGTAGTCTTGGAGCTTCCATTAAATCACATTATGCAAACTTCTGGCCAATGATGACTCTCAAACCGTTGATGCTGGGGCATTTGACAATGGTGGTGATGTTGACTGTCAGGGGAGATGACTGGGCTTCCTCTTGTTTAAGATGGTTATTACCTGGCATTTATGTGATATGAATGTTACCTGTCACTTGTCAGCTGAAGAGTTATCCAGATCCTACTGTTGGTTGACATGGGCTGCTTCCTTGTCGATATGGCTGTGAATAGATCTGAACACTGGAATCATCAGTGTATATCCCTTATACATTGCTATTCCTATACACAAAAATCACGATAAATCTAACCCGACAATTACTGCCTTACCAACTAGTTCCCCATGATCAGTAAAGTGATGCAAGGTATCGTCAATAGTGTTATCAATAACCTGCTCACCAATGCTCAGAACCACTGAGCCCTAGTCCTCATCACAGCCTTGATCCGAACATGGGCATAGGAGCTGATTGTCAGAGGAGAGCTGAGAATAGCTGCTATTGACATCAAGGCAACATTCAATTAAGTATGGCACCAAGGAGACTGAGCAAGACTGAGGTCAGGGGGAGTTGAAGGGACAATCCTCCACTGACTGTATTCATACCTGACACAAAGAATGATGGTTGTTGTATCCTCAGCCCAACCATCTTCAGCTGCCTTATCAATGACCTTCTCTCTGTCATAACAGCAGGAGTGGGCCATTAATCGCCTCAGTATATTTTGTCAGCATTTTCAGCTTTCATTTCAAATCTATTGCCTTTGCAGCTTTTGCTCTATTTTTTCAAAATCCCCCATTTTATCATCTTTTTTTTGCATGGGTGTCGCACATGTTTTCGAAACATAGGAGCAGGAGTAGGCCATTCAGCCCTTGAGACTGCTCTGCCATTCAGTTACACCATGGCTGTTTTGTCCTTCAACGCCTTTGCTCCATATCCTTTGATACACTTATCTAATAAAAAAATCTATCTAGCTCAGTCTTGAAAGCTCCAATTGTCCTAGCATCCATGGCCTTTTCGGGGAGAGAGTTTCAGATTTCTATCCTTTGCGTGAAAAAGTCCTTCCTCATTTTGCTCCTGACTGGCCTGGCTCTAATTTTAAGATTATGTCCCCATGTTCTTGACTTCCCCACCAGAGGAAATAGTTTCTCCATATCTACCCTATCAAATCCTTTTAACATTTTAAACAGCTCAATGAGGTGACCCTTCAATCTTCTACATTCAAGGGAATACAAGCCAAGTTTATGAAATCTGTCCTCATAATTTAACCCTCTAAGCCCCTGTATCTTTCTGGCAAATCTACTCTTCACGCCATCCAAGGCCAAAGGTACTGTAGTGCAGTGTCCAAAACTGAACGCAGTACTCCAGATAGTGTCTGATCAAGGCTCCATACAACTGAAGCATAATTTTCTCCTCTTTGTATTACAGCCCCCTGAGTTAAAGGCTAACATTTCATTTGCATTTTTGATTGCTCTTTGTACCTGTCTACCATCTTTTAATGACTTGTGCACAGACTCCCACATCTCTTTGCTCCTCTACAGTTCCTAATTTGTCACTATTTAGAAAAGACTCCCATTTATCTTTCTTGGGCCCTCAAACTGGATGACCTCACATGTGCCCACATTGAACTCCATTTGCCCTAGTTTTGCCCACTCACTTAATCTGTCTCTGTTCCTTTGCAAGTTCTTGCTCTCATTTGCACTACTTACTGTGTCCTTTCTAACTTGATGTCATCTGAACACTTGAACGTACAACACACTAGTCCTTCTCCAAGTCATTAATAAATATGATGAAAAGTTGAGGACCCGAAACAGATCCCTGAGGAGCACCAGTTGTCACACCAGGCCTCCTTTGAAAGTATGGCATGCGCATTCAGTCCACTCTAAATCACTCATCAATTATTAGGTCCCCTCATTTTTATCTACCACGGTTCCCAATTTAATATTAGCCATCCATGTGCTCTGCAATGAAAATAAAAAAGAATGACTGAATTAGTCAAGTACAGAAGTCTCTTAGCAACATCTCAGAACATGAAAAATTATAATGAAATACTCCCGAAGAGATACTCTGCAAAAGATAATTCATTTTGTTTTACAATACCAGTTATTGTATTGTACATACAACATATTTACATAGAAGTTGAAGTAAACAATAAAGTAACTTGACTCTTCACAAACCTGCTAAATTGTAAAACAAAAGTTGATGTAGTAGAGTTTGGAAAATTGTATGTGCACAGCAGGGAGGCAGTCATGCTGGTTTGATTACATCAATGTTCATACCCCACTGCACCAACACAATAGCAGTGATGCTTTCACTTTCATTTAAAAGCTTTAGACAGTGATTAACAGTAACTTGTAACTTGTAACTTGTCATTTGCATATAAATTGCAGATGCATGCGCAGGGCTGCACATGAACAATGCTTGGCGCATTCAGAACAAAGAAAAATCAGTTTACAAAAAAACCCATGCAAATAAGTTCTATATTCATCTGATTTGCATTTTAAGTGGCTCTCTCTCTATGTTTATGAACCCAAAACAGATGAGATGTTCTGGCAAAGACATTTCCGAGCAACCAAATGAGGAACAGCATTGGCAGAGTCCTTGACGCAGATCACCTCTTTCGGGACAATGCATGTGGAGATGAGGATGAAAAAAGACAAAGGAGTAGCAGAAATATTCTTGTACAATGGACAGAAGTTGAGCCACAAAAAGATCTCACTAATATGATCCTGCTACTTTCAGCCAAAAACATAATAAAGTCTATGGGGGTGCATTCCCACAGGGGTTCTCCCGATTGTCCGCCATAGCTTTGGGGACAGATCTGCGCAAACACAGAAACATGACATAAACTATATTTGCCCGTTTTTTTCAGGGTTTTTCACCGCTCTTCTGTTGAAATTATAACAGACAATCGTGATAATCCCTGCATTAATTCCACCCCTTGTGTTTTGCAAATAAAGCCTTCCCGATAGTTGCCACAGCTTCACAAAAAGTGGGAAATTTGATTTTATTGTGAATCGCCACCAATGACCACAGACAAGGAGCAAGAGACCGAAGCACAAAACGTACTGGGTTGGAAGAGACCCGATATGGGACAGTTTTCTCGGGTGGGAGGGGGTGGTGCTGGGTTGGCAGGAATTTAGGCAGAACTCAGATCCCTCAGTTCTGTAGTTGATGTTCTAGTACTGCCTTGCTGGAGGAGGCTACCCAAGATGTGACATTAGACAATGCCTTCTGAAATTATAAAAATAAAAATGACGTAAAAGTAAACATTATTTAGTCCTGACACCTCAAGTGCATTCTGAAAAAAATTAACATTAAAAAGAATTCGATAGTCTTTAGCTCTTAAAGCTGGATTCCCTTCCACACCTAACAAAATGAGAAAAGTGCTTCAGCACTAACACAAATAGCTCATTAAGCCAGGGAAAGGGCACCAAGGATCTCGCACGCAGAACCCCAGCTTTGTACAGGGGGGTCAACACTGCAAGAGAAGTCCTCTAACCACAGGGGCCAGAAGGCCCTCTAGAGAAACCTATGTGGGACCAGATTACCAAGGCCATCACTGCCAGCAGTGTCACCCCCCATCCGCCAACTCAAGTGCCAAAGAAGTTCATGACTTCAGACCAGTGGCCAAGGTCAGTGAATGCACCTTCAAAAGCCATCTCCTACCAACTGCACCACTAGCCTCACAAACTTCTCAATGCATGATTCCCCCCACAATCACTCACCTACCAACAATCTGTACCAATCATGAGGCACATCTCTCATTCCTAGCTTTACCTCACCCCTTGGAGGAGACGGCGTTGGCCATTCTTGGCAGAGGCATGGGCTGGGCCCTTGGCCAGCAGCGGGGCTGAAAGGATACAAGATGCTGATATCCTCATATGTTATCCTTCTTTTGGCATGCAGCTCTTACTTTCCCGCCCTTCCATCACCACAACTCCACTCTTGTGTCTACCTCATTTCACAACCAAAGAAATGCAAGCTGCCCACCCAGTGTTTGACCAAGAAGAGGGAGAGAAGAAGAAGGAGAAGAAGATGAAGGAGGAGAAGAAGGAGAAGGAGGAGGAGGAAGAAGGTTTTAAGGACCATCTTAAAGGAGGAGAGAGGTAGAAAGGCAGAGAGGTTTAGAGAGGGAATACCAGAGTTCAATCGACCCCAGAGTTCCAGCAGTATATGCCATAAAACTATTCAGGATTTTCAATTTGCATACATAATTGGTTCAATTGATAATTTACCTTAATAGCATTAAAGATTCAATGCCATGTCAGAATGGGCAAACGGTTGTGAATACCAGTCAAATGCAAATGAACACCTGGACTTTTATTTCCTGCACATTGGTAATCAGTGATAAACTCAGCCTCGAGTGTAACATTTTACCATGAGAATGAAGTGATATATCACAATGCAGCTGGAGAATATTCACTGCTTCATGGGTTTCCCATTAGCTTCTATTTTAACATGAGGGTGAATTTCCTCTCTGTTTTCAGCATTATAGTAGTGCGTAAACAGGGCAAGAAAATGTTTGTGGCAGGACTATCGGGCAGAAGCTGTATCCATCCTTTTTCTGCCTTTAAATTACTTCTCCCAAGCTCTCTCGTGCTTTTTGGCCATTCCCGCAGTCCGTCTGCTGAGTCACCAGTCCCCTCATTTCAATATATGCTAATGAGGACTAATGGGGCTTGGACCGAGGTTTGTTTGTAAGGTGCAGGTGTTGCCAGGATCGGCTGGTACAGGCATAAGTTAAGAGATTTTGAGCCTGAAGACTCTAGAGTTAGACTAACAATTTCTGCAGCTGGAAAACACGTTCAGCAATTTTATTTTGTGCCATTCTGCCGATAGACTTCTGAGCCTACAAATTTGATCGGCTGTGCCCAACCTTCAGGTGTAAAATATGGGCCTAAGGGACCAATATGGCGGGCAGTACATATGCGTCCATCCTGTGCCGGAAGTGCAGCATATTGGATTGGCCCCTCCCCCGGCATCAGGGCATTGGAACAATTCAGAAGCTCATTATAAAAATTAAACAATGGTCCCAAGCTGGTTGTAGGAACCTTTTATGAAATTGGTCTGCCACAATGTGTGACTCACCAGTTATGAACGCTCCCAGTGACTCATGGTGCTAACAGTCGTGAAGGACCCTGAAGGAGTGCTATTCAAAGGGCTTATTCCCTCCATACAGGTTACTTGCTGGTTTGTCCTCTTTGGCTGCTAGTTAATATCTGCCTCTTTTTGGCTATTTTCTGCATTCCAAAAGTGAATTCTGACTTCTAGAACCAACTTTGTCCTGGCAGCAGACTAGACTGCTTTTGTCTGCTTCGGAAGCAGTTTATTCCAGTCATGAATCGCTTTGTGGGTTTGCCTTTGGGGCTGAAGGAGGAAGGGGCGCAACAAGTAGATGACAGCAGAGAGCAGTGAGAAGAGGGAGGAGGGCAGGAAGGGATATGGAGCAATGGCGGGTAAATGGAGTTGAGGTACAAATCAGCTATGCTCTAAATGAAGGGCAGAACAGGCTCGAGGGGCTGAATGGTCTTACTCCATTCCTATGTTCTCCACAGGCCAGGGTGCAATCGATGGGGCCCATGTGACGTTGTGTCATCCCAAGAACATCCCATCAACCATCTCAGTAGAAGGGGCTAGCATGCCCTTAATAGGTAGAAAGAGGGGTGAGGTCCTGAAAGCTGAGTTTAGGGAGCTAGGAGTAAGATTGAAAGCCAGGACCTCAAAGGTGGTAATCTTGGGATTACTGCCAGTGCCACGTACTAGTGAGGGTAGAAATAGGAAGGCTAGTCAGATAAATATGTGGCTGGGGCATTGGTGTAGGAGGGAAGGCTTTAGTTTCCTGAACAATTGGCACCGCTTCTGGGGTAAGTGGGACCTGTACAAGTCGGACAGGTTACACCTCAACAGAGACGGGACCAATGTTCTCGCGGGTGGTTTTGATAGTGCGGTTGGGAGGCCTTTAAACTAGCTTGGCGGGCGATGGGAACCCAGGAGAGGGCTCTGAGCTATTTAGAGTGGGTGAGAGCTCAGATGAACAGAACCCCAAGAAAGGATGCAAAAGGCAGGAGGCAACAGAGCAGAGTAGCACTGGAGTAAGTGTAAACCACAAGGTGATAGGAAGGGACAATATGTATGAATATAAAGGGGCTGCAGGAGGGGTCAAAACTAAAAATCATGGTTTAAAAACTAGTATTAAAACACTACCTAAATGCACGCAGCATTCGAAACAAAGTAAATGAGTTGACGGCACAAATTATTACAAATGGATATGATTTGATGGCCATTACTGAAACGTGGTTGCAGGGTGGCCAAGACTGGGAATTAAACATACAGGGGTATCTGACAATTCGGAAAGATAGACAAGGGGGGAAAGGAGGTGAACAATTGGGACCTGTTAATAAAGGAAGATATCAGGGCAGTTGTGAGAGACGATATTGGCTCTAATGAACAAAATGTTGAATCATTGTGCGTGGAGATTAGAGATAGTAAGGGGAAAAAGTCACTGGTGGGCGTAGTTTATAGGCCCCCAAATAATAACTTCATGGTGGGGCGGACAATAATCAAGGGAATAATGGAGGCATGTGAAAAAGGAACGGCAGTAATCATGGGGGATTTTAACCTACATATCGATTGGTCAAATTAAATCGCACGGGGTAGCCTTGAGGAGGTATTCATAGAATGCATACGGAATTGTTTCTTAGAACAGTATGTTACAGAACCTACAAAGGAGCAAGCTATCTTAGATCTGGTCCTGTGTAATGAGACAGGAATAATAAACGATCTCCTAGTAAAAGATCCTCTCGGAATGAGTGATCACAGTATGGTTGAATTTGTAATACAGATTGAGGGTGAGGAAGTAGTGTCTCAAACGAGCATACTATGCTTAAACAAAGAGGATGATCACAGAGTTGGCTAAAGTAGACTGGGAACACAGACTAAACGGTGGCACAATTGAGGAACAGTGGAGGACTTTTAAGGAGCTCTTTCATAGTGCACAACAAAAATATATTCCAGTGAAAAAGAAGGGTGGTAAGAGAAGGGATAACCAGCCATGGATAACCAAGGAAATAAAGGAGAGTATCAAATTAAAAACCAATGCGTATAAGGTGGCCAAGGATAGTGGGAAAATAGAAGATTGGGAACATTTTAAACGACAGCAAAGAATGACTAAGAAAGCAATAAAGAAAGGAAAGATAGATTACGAAAGTAAGCTTGCGCAAAACATAAAAACAGATAGTAAAAGCTTTTACCGATATATAAAACGGAAAAGACAGTGAATGTTGGTCCCTTAGAAGATGAGAAGGGGGATTAATAATGGGAAATGTGGAAATGGCTGAGACCTTAAACAATTATTTTGCTTCGGTCTTCACAGTGGAGGACACAAAAACCATGCCAAAAATTGCTGGTCACGGGAATGTGGGAAGGGAGGACCTTGAGACAATCACTATCACTAGGGGGGTAGTGCTGGACAGGCTAATGGGACTCAAGGTAGACAAGTCCCCTGGTCCTGATGAAATGCATCCCAGGGTATTAAAAGAGATGGCGGAAGTTATAGCAGATGCATTCGTTATAATCTACCAAAATTCTCTGAACTCTGGGGAGGTACCAGTGGATTGGAAAACAGCTAACGTAACGCCTCTGTTTAAAAAAGGGGGCAGACAAAAGGCAGGTAACTATAGACCGGTTAGTTTAACATCTGTAGTGGGGAAAATGCTTGAAGCTATAATTAAGGAAGAAATAGCGGGACATCTAGATGGGAATAGTGCAATCAAGCAGACGCAACATGGATTCATGAAGGGGAAATCATGTTTAACTAATTTACTGGAATTCTTTGAGGATATAACGAGCATGGTGGATAGAGGTGTACCGATGGATGTGGTGTATTTAGATTTCCAAAAGGCATTCGATAAGGTGCCACACAAAAGGTTACTGCAGAAGATAAAGGTACGCGGAGTCAGAGGAAATGTATTGGCATGGATAGAGAATTGGCTGGCTAACAGAAAGCAGAGAGTCAGGATAAATGGGTCCTTTTCGGGTTGGAAATCGGTGGTTAGTGGTGAGCCATAGGGATCGGTGCTGGGACCACAACTGTTTACAATATACATAGATGACCTGGAAGAGGGGACAGAGTGTAGTGTAACAAAATTTGTAGACGACACAAAGATTAGTGGGAAAGTGGGTTGTGTAGAGGGCACAGAGAGGCTGCAAAGAGATTTAGATAGGTTAAGCAAATGGGCTAAGGTTTGGCAGATGGAATACAATGTCGGAAAATGTGAGGTCATCCACCTTGGAAAAAAAAACAGTAAAAGGGAATATTATTTGAATGGGGAGAAATTATAACATGCTGCGGTGCAGAGGGACCTGGGGGTCCTTGGCATGAATCCCAAAAGGTTAGTTTGCAGGTGCAGCAGGTAATCAGGAAGGCGAATGGAATGTTGGCCTTCATTGCGAGAGGGATGGAGTACAAAAGCAAGAAGGTCCTGCTGCAACTGTACAGGGAATTGGTGAGGCCGCACCTGGAGTACTGCATGCAGTTTTGGTCACCTTACTTAAGGAAGGATATACTAGCTTTGGAGGGGGGACAGAGACGATTCACTGAGCTGATTCCGGAGATGAGGGGGTTACCTTATGATGATAGATTGAGTAGACTCGTTGGAGTTCAGAAGGATGAGGGGTGATCTTATAGAAACCTTTAAAATAATGAAAGGGATAGACAAGATGGAGGCAGAGAGGTTGTTTCCACTGGTTGGGAAGACTAGAACTAGGGGGTACAGCCTCAAATTACGGGGGAACCAATTTAAAACCGAGTTGAGAAGGAATTTCTTCTCCCAGAGGTTTGTGAATCTATGGAATTCTCTGCCCAGGGAAGCAGTTGAGGCTAGCTCATTGAATGTATTCAAATCGCATAGATAGATTTTGAACCAATAAGGGAATTAAGGGTTATGGGGAGTGGGCGGGTAAGTGGAGCTGAGTCCACGGCCAGATCAGCTATGAGTTTGTTGAGTGGCGGAGCAGGCTCGAGGGGTTAGATGGCCTACTCCTGTTCCTAATTCTTATGTTCTTATGTTAATATGCAGATTGTGACATTTACTGGAAGTTGTCACACTGCATTCCTTTTTTGAAATTTGGTCCTCCCTGGCCTCTTCAATCAAGGCAATGGATGGCTTTTGAGTGACAAAGCTTGCACCTCTTCTCACATGGATAATAATCCCAGTAAGAATGGTCCAAACAGCAGCTACAATGAGGCACATGCTTTTACAAGATAGGTCAATAAGAGGACGATTGGGGTCTTAAGGGTCTGCTTTTGCTGCCTGGGCTGATTGGGAACGCTCTGCAGTATGCTTCAGATCATGTGTTACAAATAGTTATAACTTGCTCTTCACAACTTCCACCATTCAGAAATGGCTGGATGTTGACATTGCTGAAGAGGAGATCCTGGCTTTGTTGGAACCAGAACAAAATGGAGGAGAGCATCACGATGGCCAACACTCAGAGGATTTCTCAATTACTCCTGCAAGAGGCAACAGAGCATATCTCATCACTCAGGTCTTCTCTTTGTAACACAGTTTGCCTTACCTCTTTCTCCTCCACTTTCCAATAAATGGGAATTCCTTAGATCCTCATCATCACATAACATCGGCCCTCTTTCCCCTTACATGAACATGCCAAGATCATCACCCAAATCAGTAAGTCAGCATCAAATAAGCTAACTCTTTCCTGACTCTAACCTCAATGAAAAACAATGCACTATGTCATGTGCACATTCTGCTTGAATACATTCCATGGAAGTGGAGGCACCAACTCACCCACGGCTGCTTCTTAGGTGGGCATCCAAGTTCACATTCAACCTCCTTCATTCTGTGGTTCACAACAACACGTTTCGAGTAAGCATGATTCACTTGATGGCAGATTATATGGAACAAACTTTATTGATATTCAGCACAGTGATGGGCCTAACTGTATAGAGAGAGAGCAGCTTTTCGTTTTCTGTATCTTTACAGCTTTCTAAAAACCTGTTGAAAAACATGCTTCTTTATATATCATATTTTTCCTACATCAAAGGTACATGTCAAAGATAAGACCTCATGACGTATCTATTCCAAAATGCTTTGAAGACAGTTTATTCATGTAAACAGTTGTAGTTGTTTCCTGCCAAGCTACATTTCTCAAACAAGACTTCCTGATGTAACAGTTCTTAACCTTTTTGAAGAACAGGTTTTATTAACCGTTATCTTCCTATACTATAGTCAATGAATCCTCTACCCGTTATACCTTTATCACTCATGGCTGACGACATTACTGTCACCTATTTCCCTGGACAAACACTTTTCGTATTGAAGGAAAAGCCATGCATTCCTCACATACTTCAAAGCTATCTTGTTTATCTTGGAAAGATTTCTCCATGATACAAAGAAGTTCAACTGTTAACTCTTAACTTCCCAAGATCTCCAACTCTTCAGGATGTTCAAGAGTCTGTTGCAGATTCCAATTAAAATTTCCACACACTTCTTTGGTGCCTGCAATCTAGAAAAAGATTCCCTACTGTTGCTGCAAAGGAGAGCTGCCAACTCGTGAGTTACACCTGCCAGTTGCTGCACATCCTCAGAGAACAAGCTCAGGACTTGCCCATTGGTATGATGTTTCTTGAACATCCTTCAGGTGAATACCTATGAGTTCTGGATCCCACAACTCCAAAGTCATAAGCTACCCTTTCCTTAGCCACCGCTAGGAAGGTGGCACATCTTCACTCACTTCCCAATCCCCTGGCTCTGTCGCGTTCTGTGAATCACCCAGTGCCACATCCTCACGGACACTCTCATTACATCTGAGTCAACTGCCGCTTGGGAGTAAAGAAGCGAATGATGCAGGAGTGAGTCATGGGGGCATTGTGGCAGTGGAACAAGGGGCATGATGTCTGTGCCAGAACCCATGGGTGGGCTTCAATTTGCCGTCATCTACCATCTTAGTTGACCAGGAGGTAGTTAGTCTCTGTTCACAGAGATGCCAGGGTGACAGTTTAGGTGTTCACTCACTAACCTGGTGTTGGCAATATGCCACCAATATTACCATCTCCCACTGCAGAAGCAGAGTGCCTCTCGAGGAGATCCATTGTCTCCTCATTGTATGACATGAAGGATTTAAAGGTGGGGATAACCCATGAAGTGGCCTGTCTCTGGCAGGCTTTATCTCTTAATTTTTCTAGCGAGGAGATAGTGTAAACAGTAAATACGGGGACGGATAGCAATTGAGGACTTTGTGGCAAGTGGCATGGAAGAACTAAAGTAAGAAATATGGGGGTACCAGCCAGTTAAAGCAGAGGAAGGGGTTTTCAGATTGTGTATTAAGTAATTGCCATTAGGGTCACTGGATAATAACAGTTCAGCCCCCGCGCCCCCCCTCCCCACCCCCTAATCGGAGTACATTGTGAAGGCTTTAAAAGGGCGAATAGTGTACTAATGCCCATGGTAGATAAGGAAGAAATGGCTGAGTTACCTTGCCTGCCCTGGTGAGATAATTAAACTTATTGCAGCAGTGGTTGGCAGTCCTGGGATAAGAGGGTTGGCATTCAGTGTCAGTGCCACTTCCCTCGCTGCTGTGACGTGTAGCATTCCTGGTCTGCTTGCTGCTACAGACACCAAGAAACTGTGCCTCCTTATTACAATTTCCTCAAGGGGATTTGAGTCAGGAAAATCTGTAGCATTCTTCTGTAGTGACTGGGTGCCCTGCTTTGCCGCCCTGTTTAGGTACTTGCTCCATATGGTCCTGCTATGAGTATTTTTGAAATGTTAGAGAAAAAGATTGACGAGAGATGCAGTGAAGTTATCTGGGAGGCGAATGAGTGAGCCAAGATCTGCTCTTTCCTTACATGGTTGTTCCCGTGTCAGTGACTGAAGTGGGTCGGCTGGGCTGTCTAATTAAAGGTTGCGCACCAATTCTCATGCACTCAAGCAGCTTAGACCCACTTTACACAGGATTTACACCAATCTCTTTCAATTTCCATTGAAACATTATATACAGCGATATTTTGCTGTCCCATCGCTCCAGGCTACACATCAGTTCCACAAAAAAGTAAGAAGCAGTGAAGTAAATTGATAACTTTATTTATCTTTAAAAATGATAAGTAAGCAGACAATAAAACCTTGTGCCAAAAAACTCTCCAGTGTGTGAAACAACTTGGCACCACACCTAATAATGCAAATTCTTTTAAAAAGGGAAGATTACTTGGCCTTACTATGTACCAATAATCTTTACAGAAACTAAAAAGAACCAATTTTCCCCCACATTTTCTTGAATATTTGTCTGAGAAAATAACAAATACCAGCAGGAAAGTTGAAAAATTGTAAAAAATATCAGTAGTGGGTTATTCGGTATCAATAGCATACATTTACAAGCAGAACACTTTAGTAATATATTTTGGACCACACCAATCAAATATGTATGTTTATGGGCCTTTGGTTAGGGAAAATATACAAATGATGAAAGTCATATCTATAGAAATATTGTAAATTTAAAAGCCTTTAAATAACAAATTCCATCAAAAATGATTCAGAAGTGACAACTGAAGAAGTGTATTTAATTTGCCTCCTTAACATTGGAGGCCTTCATTGTACTTACCTACATGAACATAGGTAGAAGGCTCAAAAATAATGGCTCCACAAGCATGCGCTGTGACTTGGAATGGCCTTTTACATACTTACAGATAAGCAAAAATGTCCATTAAACACTGTGCCTTCCATAATGAAAAAGAGTTCCAAGTATAAAAGTTTTACAACACATTATACATCGATTCCACACTAGAATCGCTATAAAACATTTACCAGTGTCACATTATTACATGAGCTCACTAATATCAAGTACTATATATAATCAGTTACTTATACAATCATTAAAAAGTCACATTTTTTTAAAAACAAGTATATAATGCTTAATTTTGAATTAACACATTAATAAAGTTTGTGCAAAATAAGCAGGCCTCTATAATTAAGTGATGTCATTTTTGCTTTTTTTTTACAAAACAGACCGGGGAATTTGCTCAGAAGTGCGTCTCTTTCTCTGTGACGGTAGGAATGCGTCCATCGCTTTTAAGTTTACCATCACAGTCATTAATTGTGCTGCAGCATGTGTCCGCATTAAGTGATCCCATTCCTCTTCGTCGCAAGTCCGGACTGGGTGTTGTAAGTTTCTTCATTTTCTGAAATGGTAACATGAACAAGGATTTAAAAGAAAGCAATTTAGTGTCAGGTTATTAACCTCTCCCCTCTTTCTTTGATCATGAGGACTTATGTTATGGTTCCACGAGCACTGGCTGCACTTATCAAAGTGACCAGTTTTGATGTGAGAGACTAGACAGTAAATATTGGTGGACTATTTAAGCATAAGTCCTGGAGAGTGGAGACGAGAGTTCTGGGTTGACATCCAGCGGGATTCTCACATCCGATGGGAGCAGACCGCCCCACCCTACTCACATCATATCTCGAGGGTTTTCCTGGTGGGGGTTGCGAGTCAGGCTAATGACCTGCCCATGTAAAAAGGGATGTTATTATGGAAACAACCCAGAGCTCAATCTGCTGGTTGTAAATTCGTGGAAGGAATGGGTTTCCTCATGTGCCATTAAGCACGGAAGGGAAGAAGAGAGAAGTGGGATTTAACCATAAAGGGTACTAGAGCCAAGAGTGATCTTATTCTCATTCGATGTCTGTATGTGTGAGAATTGCTAGCTGCATTTCCTCCTTCCCTACTCTGGCTGTACCAGGTCAGTTCTAGCACCCATATATGGTGTTATACAGCTAACTTGAACGTTGCACTTTCTGACTCGTATTATACAAGGCAGTGCAATTACCCCAGAGCCCTTAGTAAAAGTTATAACCTTTTTTCAAAAAATAAATGTCACAATAATACTACTTTGGAACAGCCATTGCAAAGTGTATGTGGAAGGAGCAGGATATCAGATTTAAGTTGCTATTTGTGTTGGAATGTAATCCCTTTCCAGTCCATGAACTAGATTTTCAAGTACCCAACACCAAGCTTATTGACTGTAAATGTAAAAGTATTTTTCTTATCATAATTTAAGTACAACAGTCTCAACTTTTAACATAAGACAAGATTCACAAAGGTGTTAAGTGATTGACGATTTGGCAAGGAGAAGCGCAGACAGCTCGCAACAAACAGCACTTAGCAGATGGCGAACAATTAAATTAAACTGATAATATTGAAATATCTGTTTGTAATTACCTCTAAAAAGGTTCCTTCCGTGTTCCATAGTTTGAAGATAAATCCCAGAGGTATGCAAATCATGGAAGAAAGAGCCAGGGCCCACCCTAGTGCATAACCCCAGTCTGGATACACGTATATGTTGTTATACTTGAGCGGTTTATATCTCACAATGAAGAAAATGAAAATCGCCTGAAAGAAGAACGTTTCAGTAACATTTAAAATAAATGTTTGCTTCAGATATTCTCAGGTGCTCATGCAAAATATCTTAAATTTGCTCCCCAAATATTTCACTTAGGCCGCAATTACACTGCACCACTACAAAACAGTTTTACAAAAGTAACAGTATAACATGGGAACATAAGAAATAGGAGTGGGATGTTTGGCTCCTCGAGCCTGCTCTGCCATTCAATACGATCATGGCTGATCTTTTACCTGAACTCCACTTTCCTGCACTATCCCCTTATCCCTTGAGTCCCTTAATATCTAAAAACCATCGATCTCTGTCTTGAATATACTCAATGACTGAGCATCCACAGCTCTCTGGGGTAGAGAATTCCAAAGATTCATAACCCCTTAAGTGAAGAAATTTCTCCTCATCTCAGTCCGAAATGGCTGACCCCTTATTTAGAGACTGTGACCCCTGGTTCTAGACTCCCCAGACAAGGGAAACCTCCTACCAGCATCTATCAAGCCCCTTAAGAATTTTATGTTTCAATGAGATCACTTCTCATTCTTTTAAACTCTAGAGAATATAGTGTCAATCTCTCCTCACAGGACAATCCCTTCATCCCAGGAATTAGTCAAACTATGGTGTCGGGTTCTGATCTGACTCCAAAATGCAGCGACGTTGGACTCCTTTGGGAAGGTTATTGCCCAATGCTTAGGCATGTAACCACATGCAGTATGATTCTAATCCAATGTTATGGCATGTTTGTGAAGTATTGCTTATAATAATTTGAGAAAGTAGATGTTCAAAATGTACTCTTCAGGAGTGGAATCGTACACACAATTTGCTGGCTGTGAGCTGCTCATCGAAATACCTATTAACTCATCCCTTTTCCGTGTGGAAGCAAGTCATCCTCGATACGAGGGTCCGCCAAATACTAATACTGCATTTTGCACCTACTGGTCTCATATACTGTTCTGACTAAAGGTCATTGACCTGAAACGTTAACTTTGTTTCTCTCTCCACAGATGCTGCCTGACCTGCTGAGTATTTCCAGCATTTTCTATTTATAACACCGATATCCATCATCCGCAGTATTTTGCTTTTGCACCAGCTTTCACAGTTTGCCCTGTTCCCTTCCTTTAAAAAAAATATCCAGTGGACGTATGTTTTAGCAATAAAAAAATAACAACCACGCTTATGTTGTTAAGAGGCAATTTTAAAACATACACACATGCATAAGTGAATACTATTATAAACAAAAATAGGAATACAAAAGAAGGATAATTGCATTGGGTACAGAAGTAAAATGAAGATTAAATCTTAGAGAAGATATTAAAACATTTGATGTGCAAATTATTACAATTAGGGGATGAAATATACTCATATTTAAAAAAATATTATTTGACATTGAAACCAATTTGTATAATTAATATTTTTGTTAACTGAAAGTAAAATAAAAGCAGTTGTAAAAAGGTACAGTAACAGTTTAAGAACTTACTGTACATATACCAGGCGTGATGAACATCCAGCACCATTTAATCAGAATGAATGGTCTATACCCAATCATGTCTTCAATGTTGTCATAGAATCGAGTACCCCCTGTGAACATGCGAGAGATTGGGAGGATATCAAGTATCACGCCGTGCATAAAACAGGCTGTGTCATTATCTGCATGATTTAATATTAATGCAGTATTTTACAATCATATTTGGTTTGTAATTTTTCTTGCAACCTGTGTGGGCTGTCACACTGTGGAAATATTTTATTTCACAGGAACTAAAATGAATGATTACATCCGTCTGTTGTGTATAGCTCGGGAGACATGCACACTAAGGAGACTGTGGATGTTTTCACAGTTGCTAAATTATAATGGATTAACGATTTTTTTTTTCTTTCCCCTAATTTAGCCTCACAAATATGTAGAAACCTTACATAGATACATGTCTTAACCCCAAGAACAGAGCAAATGACAGGAATAAAGTGACAGGGGCCGAAATCGCTCTTCGACGGGACGATAATTTGAATTAACTGAAGATTTATCACCTGGAGAGATGGGGCAGAGAATGGAGCGATATGCGGGAATTTGTATTTTGGGAAGCCTCCCGGTGTTCTCAGGCGCTGGTGGAGACGGGAATTGGGCAGAACAGAGTCGGGAGCGGGGCGTAAGGTGGGCGGTGTTATTTAGCGCTGTGCTGAGCATGTTGTGCCGCGTTGTGCTGACCTGTTGCAACGTCCTCCCCCTTCACTTAAAGTGAGGCCACAATGGCGCCCACTGGGCCACCAGGGATGAGTTCGGCTGGGCCAGCGACTCAAATAAAATGGCGACCACGGCAGTATGCCCTCCCCATTTAAGGGCGGCTGCAGCTCCCAGCCGCTTCACACCCCACCAAACTGTCGGGGATACCGACTGGCGCCGACTGCGCTCTCATGTGGCAATTCCCCCCAAAGGGCACAAAAGGAAGCGGTAACGGGCCATAAAAAAGGGGCAATTTCGGCTCCTCAATATCTTCTCCTTGATATATATTTTTATCTTATCTCCACCGTATTGCTGGCCAGCTGTAATGTACTCATGAATTCTTCACTCAGGAGCTATCCAGGGCGACAGAAAATAATGACAGTGACTTACAGTGAGGCTGTGAATAGGCTCTATAACTAAAATGGTCAGCCCTGTGTTTCTAGAGAAATACCAATTTTCTTAAGAGTAGAAAGACCTGCAATTTAACAAACCTATTTTTTTTAAATCTATTATTTGGAGCTAGGGAGATTTCAGTTCTGTCTAGACTCTAGACGTATTATTACAAAAACAATGTCTTTCTTTTCTCTCTCATGTAAACTAAAAGGCTTGAAAAATGTAGACTGTTTTGCAACAGCACCATCTACAGTTTCACTAGTGTGGCAGTCTCCCTACTTGTTAGTCTTTCCAGGTTTAAGAAAATAGGCAATTATGCCAGATGTAGAGGCACTATTATATATATTATTGTTGTTTTTATATGTAAATGTTAACAAGTGGCACTGTAGATCAGCATTAAGTTCTGTTTTTACAAAAGCTTTGCTGGTACCAATTCCTTCCGTCATCCCACCCACAATTAAAGCTTTGTATGTGCAGGTTTGTCCTATAGTATCAATGTCATATCAGCATCCTGTTACGATTAATTTATTACAAACTAATTTCTAACAAGTCTTTGATCAAGCGAAGAGAGCTACTTTCTTCCAGAAAGAACTCATTGTTTTGTAATGTATTTAATACGCACCGACACTATTATTTCCAAAGCAATACGCCAAGCTTTGGAGAGGAGTATATAATGAATGAAATATTTATTGTATTCAATGCTGACTCCTCTATCTCCAGTTATGAGACCTTTGACTTTTCTATTGGTGCATGGCAGACACAGATACAAAATATTATTATTCTTTCACATAACCAGAAATATCAGTGCCAATGAATGAGGTGCACATATCCTCTATCAGCTGATCAGTTTTATTTCGTCTCAGCTTTCAATAATCCACAGACTAAGCAGTAACCCATTGACAATGAGTGAATATAAAATGATTTATAAATGACATACCATAAGCCCAGCCTATACAAATGCACTCGAAAATGGCCACAAACAGAAGACACATGCCACTCGAAGCATACGCATCGAACAGCTGGAAAACGTACATTCCTCCCTTCCAACAGAAAGAAAACCGTTTAGCATTTCATTTCTCACAAAATGTTTACATTGTTTTGCTAACTGTACATCTGGAAATTGCTTTCACTATACATGATTCCTCTTTGAAGATATTTTAAGTCGATTGTTATCTAAACAGACATCACATAAACAAAATGGCAGTCAACCGTTAGCAAATAAATGTTAATCAATACAATAAATGTCAGTTCACAAGTTTGATCTTGTGTAGAATGGAAGAATTAACCAGCATCTGAGGAAAATGTACTCTCAATTATAACCCTCATGATTTCATAATAGCCAACTTATGTTAATTAGAAGAGCTGATGGGGTCAGGACGATTTTTATTCTGGGCGGAGATCAGGCAGGTGGCCGGTGGTTCAACGATGTTAGCGGGAGCCCCAATCGATTTTGTTCATCAGGTTTCATGTAAGTAAGAATACTGAGTTACCAGCGCTTTCGTGCTCCTCCTGGACCCACAAGAAAATTGTTAAAAGAATTTACCTGCCGTGTCTTGAGTGCGGCTTCCAGCAATCCCTTTAAGGAGCCCCTGGTTAGACCACTCCATGTTGAGTTCCACCTGGTGGGGGTTTGCGCAGTGCGCCCACAGCCGATTTGGATGCTAAAGTTGCATCTGGGTCCTATATAGGTCATAGGACCCTGATGTGTATAAATTAAGGAGGCGCCCAGCCATTCCGGGCAGGGGCACTGAATGCCTATTTCCCGGTCAGTTCCAAAACTGCGTTAGGCAGGATGTTAACGGTAATTGGGTGGTAAGTACTGCACAGTGATTTCGGTCCCACTACTGCCACGATCCCGTCAAAAAATGGGCCGATAATGAGACCAAAATCAAGCGCTCTGATTTCCCCTCAGTACCGCCCAGTTCACACTAAAAAACGGGGCAGCAGTGAGATGAATATGGGCCCCAGTAATTCAGTATGTTTACTTTTAAGGCCAGCTACTTAATTTGGCTAGCTTACTTTCTAAACTGCTCCTGTCCACTGTCATATCCACTTAGCCACTCCTGGAGGACACAGACACCTCTGTGGCTTCCAAATCTTACAGTGAACCTTGGACTAAGATGCAGCCCAAGAGACATGTTTCCAGTGTCATTGACAAACTATTACCTTTTTTTTCCTGTGGTAGCCCTTCCAGGGAGAATCTATTTAAGAGGAGTGGAGTATAATGTATTCTGTAGTAGAAAAAGTAATTTCTTTAGAATAAATGAATATTTTTGGACTCCTTAAAGAGCAACTTAGAATATGGTTAAACTAATTATAGCAGCTTGCTCATGCAACCTACTCCTCTTAATTCAAAGTTGATTAGTCAATTGTGTGAATTGTCAGGAGTAGACTGTGTACAAATGGTTAACACATTGCACAGTCCAATGTGAGTCTGGGCAGCAAAATTATTTCCTGTATTATAAACCTAAAAAACAGAATGTAATAGAAATCAACTTTGGCTTTAAAAATCTTAAATATAACAGATATAACCTTAAAAGTATCCACCTTCGAGTCTACAAACTTAAGTGGAATAGACTGCATTGGCAAGCAGGATAGATTGTTTGTCTCCACTGGGACTTCAGTGCACAACACAGGAGAGAGGCAAGTGCTTCGACATGACAAGGTCACTCTGTACAATGACCTCACAGTGCCTGTTTTTCAGGTGCTAAACGGCATCCTAAGCCTCCAATATGACAGGCAGGAAACAGACTCATTACCAGCTAGAAGTGCGCCGTCCTTCATACTGGTGTAGGCAAAAGATTTGGAGTTCAGGGCCATGCCTGAAACGGGCGTTAAGCCCATTTCCTATTCAAGTAAGCGGCCTAACAATTTTTGCAGCCCCCCCCCCCCCACCACCTGCAATACTGGGTTGACCTAGACGCAGTTGGCGCCATACTGGCTGCGTTCAGGAAAATCGGGCCTACCTGCGGCCCAACAGACAGTCCTTAAAATGATTGCTGCAGGCCACAATAAGTGTTTAAAATGTACTTACCCGAATGTGGAGCTGGGAGGAGCAGGACTGCCCCACCCAGCTCCATATTCAAAGCATGTGGTCCGCAGCCAGCCACTGTTCCCACCCCCGATCATGTTCCCAACCCCCTCCCCCCCCTGCTCCATCCCCCCCGCTCCACGCCCCACCCACCCACCCACCATAATCACTATCACAGCAACCCACGCCGATCCTGGACTCTGCCCTCCCCACCCTTCCTGATCAACATTACCCAGCCCATTCCAGCTACTACTAATTGCCCTTCCGATTGGATTTGCCACCCTCCCATTCCAATTGCCCCGACCCGATCATCCCCCACTTTTAAGGACTCACCCGAGGGCCACTGCTGGCTCCGCAGCAGCCCGATCTCCGATTCCTCTTTGCCAGAAAGCTGCCTGGGGACGTCCATCATGTGTCCGCAGCTCACTGGCTCGATGATAATCAGGCCCGAGGCCCAAGATTACGTGTGCCTTGGGCCTATCCATCCAGCTGCAGTCACGGTTCACTGCGTCCACTACACGCCCAATTTCTGGGCCAAACTGATTTTTTTATACCGCCTATCATCAGATTCTAATTTAGGAGCATTTTTTTTTCCATTTTCCTAAAATATATTTTTAAAATTAGTTTATGGTCATTTTGTGAAATAAAATAGTTTGTACTCTATGTAAGCCAAAGAAATTGTGTTAACAACACCAATTTGGAACTTGCCCATACTCAAGTGGTAGCTGAATTATTATTTTATTGTTATAAATAAAATGTTATAAAACACACTCAATAATAATGTTAGTTAAAATTATCCAATTAAAGTTAGTCCAGTTTATGCAGATTCTAGCTTGTAATTTTGATTTTCAGGAGCCCATTAAGATTTACCCATCATATTTCAGAATATAATTATCTTCACTGCTTTTCAAAATTAATTAATTGAAGTTGTTCCCATTCAACTTGTGTCCTGTCAATGGTCCAGTATCTTTGAAAAGAAAGCACAATTTGCTCCTTGTTTTGCATACAGTCAGTCCAAAAAGCAATTGTTTGTTTGCCATGTTACCAAGGATTCCAATCATGAGCACTGTTTTCCTGATCGTTTGTGCCACCACCTTCCAACAGCTGTTCCTTAGACTAGCTCTCTTATCTGTACTGATCCCGTGGATTTATCTTAGACCCTCCCCTAGATCCCTGATCTTGGTCCTTCTGTTTCACTCCCAGTGTTCCTCTCTCCTTTGGAGGTCTACTTGACCTGCTGGTGCACAATGCCAACATCTGAGGCCACCTCTATCGGTCTCCTGGATCAAACCATGCTGGCTCTTGGCCAACTCTCCACTCCTTCTTGGCTAGCTTTGGACTATTTTATATTGTCTCCTCCCTGTCCTGTGTTTATGACCAAGACAGCTCTTTCCTAATCTCTGCCAAGACTGTGTCATGTGAAATCCCTTTTTGTCTATTTGTGTGCACATTTTGGCTGATGTTAATGAGCCCGTTACTTCGATCTCCCTTTTTATTTCTCTTATCTTGGGCCCATCTCTCCTTTTTATCCCCTTCCTGTCACCCAGTGATGCCACCTTTCAATTCTCCCCAAAACCGTACCCCAAACCATCACTACTCCTCTGCCTTCCTGCTCTCCTGCCCCGTCCCAGGTTTGAAGCACCCTTGAATAAGCCCAGATCCACTTATCTTTTCTTTTCTTGGCATTCTGCAAAGAGCCAATTGAGGCACCCATCGCTGTCTCCTTTTTAGCAACAATGTCATCCACCTCATCCTCATCTCATACCACACTTCATGCCCAGCATACCCACTGGGGGCTAATATCACCAAACTCCTCGTTGTGAATAGGACCCTTGCATTCCTTGGCCTTAATATAGATGAATGCATTGACATCCTGGTTTTGGTTGAAGCATAGCTCAGGGGTGGCGACATTTAGTCCCATACTGAAGCATCATCACCTGGCTATACTTCCCACCACCAGCCCTGTCAAAACCACTGTGGTGATGGCGTAGGCCCTCTCACCAATTGAGTCTCCCCCCTTCCTCCTCTGGTACCTTCTCCACTTTTGACCACTTCACCTTATTCCATCCTACTTGCCTCTCCTTTAAAATCCTCAATGTCTATCACCACCACCCATGCCCCACACTGAGGTTCTCACTAAGATATCCTTCCAACTTTTGTCCTTTGAGCCTCTGCACTGTGACTTCTCATCCTCTGTGATTTCAATCTCAATCTCAGATCCTCTTTGCCCCTCTACTCTGAATTCACTGCCTTCCTGTCCTCCCTAAACCTCACCCATTATATAAACTTCCCTACCCATATTCATGGGCACCTCCTCAAACTTGTGCCATTTCCCACCCTTTTCTCATTATTGGTGACCGTGTCTTCAACTGTCTCGGCTCCACGTTCTGGATTTCTCTACCTAAGACTCTCAGCCTCTCCAGCTCCATCTTCTCTTTTAAGACCCTTCTTAAAACCTACTTCTTTGACCAAGCTGCTGGGCTCACCTAATATCTCCTTCTTTATCTCTGTGTCCTTTTATTTCTGATTATGTCTCGGTGAATAATTTTTCTACCTTAAAGGTACTATATAAATGTAAATTGCTGCAGTTGTTGTTTCATATCCAATTTAAAATGTAAATTGTTACTTTAATTGTTATGACCTGTAAATAATTATAGAATCATAGAAAAATTATGACACAGAAGCAGGCCATTCGGCCCATTGTTTCTGTGCCGGTCAAGAAAGAGCTACCCAGCCTAATCCCACCTTCCAGCACTAGGTCCGTAGCCCTGTTGGTCACGGCTCTTTAAGTGCACTTCCAAATGTGATGAGGGTTTCTGCCTCTAACACCCTTTCAGGCAGTGAGTTCCAGACCCCCAATTTTAAGCTAATTCTCTTTGACATATTAATCCAGTCTTGTATGCATCCAAAAAATGTACAAAAGCTTTAGTTTAATTATCTTACCTCTGTTACCATTATTAATCCAATCAAGTATGATGCAATTGCGATAACACAAATCAGCTGTTCTCTTCTGTACCCTCTGCGGAACACCTTAGGATACATGTCTATTATAGCTGTCACCAGACTTTCCATACAGACAAACTGCAAGGAAAATGTTGAAATTCATGGTTCATATTTCATATGTATATTTATGTAAAGAATATTAGAAAGCCCTAACAAACTTTTCATCTATTTATACCACAACTCTGAGCAATTCTTCCTTGAGTTTAGAAAGTTGAGGGGTGATCTAGTCGATGTGCTATATAAAATGATAAAGGGATTCTATAGAGTAGACACAGAGAAATTACTTTCTCTGGGGAAGGAATCCAAAACAAGGGGACACAATCTTAAAAATAGAGCTCGGCCAATTAGACAGAAATTAGGAAAAATAATTCATACAAAGTGTAGTGGAAGTCTGGAACTCACTCCCCCAAAATGTTGTAGATGCTACGTCAATTAACATTTTTAAGACTGAGATTGATAGCTTTTTGTTAGGCAAGGTTATCGAGAGAAATGGAATAAAGGCAGGTAAATGGGGTTGCGGTTCAGATCAGCCATAATCGAATAGAATGACAGAGCAGGCTCAAGGGGCTGTATGGCCTACTCTCTGTTCCTATGTTCCATCCTCAAATGAGATCACAGAAATTAAAGTTTTTGATAGACCTTGTTAAATCATGAGAATAAGGGGAGAAACCCGACATTACTCAGCTGAAAGTTTTCTATCTCACAACATGGGTTCAACGGCCATTACTGTGTACCTGTTCATCTACTAGGAGCAGGAGCAGAGTTATTTAGTTAGGATCTCCTGTGCCGAGTGGAACATGAGAGGCAACCCAGTTTTTCCAGTGGTCTGTCCAGAACAAGATATTAGACTTCATCGGAATATTATCTTGCCTTACATCCAGCAGATCATGGTTCTCCACAGTTGATGTTTAAATTTGCAAGTCTGTAACAATTTTGTTTTGTCTCTGGTATTTCCATAACAAAAGATATTTTGACATGGACAGGTCATTAACATGACACACAACACCAGGAGGACTGGTGGACTACATTTAGTCTGGCTCAGGGGTATCAAATGTATGGGACATGGAACATCTGGCCTATGGACATACCATGAATGTTCGAGTTAGGAGTGTGCAAGGAAAATCTTCTGGAAAGTTGCAGACTATTTTTGAGTGGGCGCACTGAATGGGGGGAAAGATTTGGAGATGAAACCAGTCATAGAGACTGACAGATGCAAAAAGCAGAAAGGGCATTCAGAGATGCCGAAGAGAAGCCAACGGTAATTGATCTGGAATAGCAGCGGCAGGTTGACTCAATGGATGAGGATCAGGAGGGCAAGAACAGAAGGGAGACTTTGCATGGGCTGGTAGAAACACAGCTAATTAATGAAACTGGCCAATTATTGTATTATTAATTAATTACTGTCAACAGCTCATTGGCACTTAACACTCTTCCAAAAAGGAGTTCTTTAAATTCATATAATCATCTCAGCAATTTTAAAACAAATTAGTCAATGCTGTACATGGCTACCAACATGACATCGGCATATTAATCACTCAATAATTCAGCAATTCAATAAGTTAGTTCTTAAATTCAGCCAACAGCTTCATAGTTATTGTTTAAATAGTTGACTAATTATTTTTAAATGTGAAAGACAAATATATACCAAAAAAATAAATACAAGAGATAAAAGCTGTCTCCAAAATGGAGAAATTAAAACCGAAAAATTAAAATGGAGATAAGGAAGAAAACAGACTGTACAAACTCAACAGGGAAAGGACATTCTGTGTCGGGGGAGGGACGTGGAATAAATATATATATTAAAAAATGTTCAAATGGGTAACATCTGTGAAATATAAAAATAGAATAATTGAAGACGTGTGAAAATTATAATCAAATTAAGGATTATTATCGAGGAGCTAATATGGTTTGCTGAATGTGAGCCTCACCAAGTGCCAGTATTTTGGATCAGGCCCATCATATAAAATGAGTTTGACACCCCTGATCTGGCTCCCACTTTCCGACCTGTCTGGCTAGCATGGCCCTGTCAGGAGTTATACTCCTGTCTGCCTAGGATCTTTCGGGGTCATAGGTGAACACAAATTTTCCATGACATAAAGGTACAGTCCCTAGGGAAGACAGGAGGAAAGGATCGCCTGGGAATATGGAAGGAAAGGAAGCTGCGGCACTAGCAGAATAAATTGCCTCAGGCAGTGGATCTAACAGGGAGCAACTTAGATTCCACGGAGGGGAGGGGGCTGAGCCTGATTTACACAGACCTCCAGCACAGTCAGCCACCCACACCAAGGCGCCGAACAGCTCGAGTCTCTTCGCAGGGAGCACGTGGAAGCCAAGCGCAAACAGCGGAAGGAGCGCATGACAACCCAAGCACCCCATCCACCCGTCCCTTCAACCACTGTCTGCCCCACCTGTGACAGAGACTGTAGGTCCCACATTGGTTTCATCAGTCACCTGAGAACTCATAGTATGGAAGCAAGTCATCCTCGACTCCGAGGGACTGCCTGAGAGAAGGGACTACTAGTGGCAGTGAAAGACACCACAAACCCCAACTTTAATGTCACAAAGGTTCTTCCAGACACCCACAAGGAACATCACAGGTCTCAGGGCTAGATTTTACACTTTTATGCAGATCGCCCAAAAATGGGCGTTATTTCCGGTGTGGGCGGTAAAAATGGATTTTCAGATCGCCGGTTTGTCGCATATTACCAAAGCCCCTAGACTACATTTTTGAAATTGGGCATTACCACGAGCGATATGAAATGGGCGTTGGCGTTAAATCTCTCTGACCGTCTGCCGTAAAGTGTCGCTGTCCTTACCAATGGCATGACAATGCTCGTTTCCCGCGATTCAGGAGGTCAGGGGTCATCATTACATGCACAGAAGAGGAGACAGAGAGAGAGGGAGCAGAGAGGGACTGAAAGCGTGTGTGGCTGTGGTGTGTGCTTGTTTGGCTGTTGTGGGAGGCACGAAGGAGAGTCACCAGCAGCAAAAAGCCTACTAAGCACCAAGAACATAGATGGCACCGAGTTTTTGTTCAATAATATGGAAGGGATGGAGGAGGCCCTGGAGCTGATAACGAGGAACACTGGTGGCAGGGGGCTCCCAGTGGTCCCGGAGCGCGGCACTGCACGCCCAATGACACGAGAGCCAGGAGCAACATCTTGCTTCTGGCTTGGCGCATACTCCCAACTTGGGACTGTTCTCTCCCGTATCCGTCCAAGCAATGGTTCGGCTGTCATCTCCCCCCAATGAAGCATTGCCTGAGGAGCCCCTCGGCCAGGCGGCTTGGAGTCAGGAGGGGAAGGGGTAGAGGTGGGAAGGAGAAGTTGGGGGGGGGAAGGGTTGGTTTTTATAGAAATACTTATGATTTCAGACAAATGTTCGGTTTAAATGTTTTTTATTTAACAAAATCTTGCTGTGCATTGGCTCAGATAGCTGCACCATTACACACTGGTGATTCCTTAACATCAAAGGATATAATTACACTTAACTTCAATCAACTTAAACTTTAACTGTCACCAAGTGATGCCCACCATTGATGTATGACCTGCACACCCAACAGTGTGTCAGCCTTGTAAATACCACCAATATTCTGTCATGGCAAAGTGCTCATTTATGAGCTCCTGACGTAAGAGTCTTGCAGCTATCATGCGGTCTACAGGGGAACGGGTGCATGGCTTCAGCGTCAGCCTGATTGTCTGGCCCAATGTCAACGTCCACCTCCTCATCCTCCTCTTCCTCTCTCTGGTGAGGTGGACTGTCAGACCAATCAGGCAATTCTTGTCCCCTCCTGATAGCCAAGTTGTGCAGCATGGAGCACACCACCACAAATTGAGCTACGTGCTCAGGGTCGCCTCCTGAGTGGTCCAGGCATCTAAAGCGCTGCTTCAGCACTCCAATGGTTTTCTCAACGATTTTGCAAGTGGCTCTGTGGCTCTCATTGTATCGCCTCTCGGCTCTGGTGTAGGTGTCACACGGGGGGGGGAGACCGGGGGGGGCGGTCATCAGCCAGGTGGTGAGGCCATATCCTTTGTCACCAAGCATCCAGCATTGACCTTGTGGCTGATTGTTAAACAAGTCAGATACAGTGCTCTCATGCAAGATGTGAGCATCATGGATGCTGCCCGGAAATTTAGCATTCACTGCCATAATAACTTGCTGGTGGTCGACAATGAGTTGCACGTTCAGTGAGTGGAATCCCTTGCAGTTCCTGAAAACCTCAGCATCCTGAAATGGTGCCTGCATCGCGATGTGCGTATCGTCTATTGCTCCCTGCACCTTGGGGAAGTTAACAATTTGGTAGAATCCTAGAGCCCGCTCAGTCTGAGGCTCCCTGGGCATAGAGAAGCTGATAAAGTCCATCCTGCGTGCACATAGGGCTTCAGTGACCTGTCTAATGCAGCAATGTGTGGCATGCTGAGATATACCGCAAATATCGCCAGCTGAGGCCTGAAAAGAACCCGATGCGTAGAACGACAGTGCCGCAGTGACTTTGACCTCGACGGACAATGCAGTACTGATGGTGCTGGCAGGCTGCAGATCTCCCCTTATGAGCTGGCATACCTCAATGATAACCTCTTTGTGGAAGCGCAGTCTCAGAAGGCAGATGGTGTCAGGCAAGTTGAGGTAATATCGCTTGTTCCCGTACTTGCGGGGGTTGTAACGTCTGGTCTTCCTCATCAGTCTGGCATGTCTTACCTTGGGCACATAATGCTGTGGAATGTACCCTCTGCCATATCGAGTCTGCAGCATGTAATTGGTCATCAAGAGTGGGTGAGAAAGGACAGGCCCCATTC
Organism: Pristiophorus japonicus; assembly: GCF_044704955.1. Taxonomy (NCBI): domain Eukaryota; kingdom Metazoa; phylum Chordata; class Chondrichthyes; family Pristiophoridae; genus Pristiophorus; species Pristiophorus japonicus. The sequence continues at coordinate 45,267,430 of NC_091988.1, forward strand.
CAATAGCTATTTTCCACCAATTGGTACAAAGAATGAATGTCCCGATGAAGACACCTATTAAATTTCAATCGTCCACAGTATGATAAAGATATTTGTTCAGATTTCCACATCACCTCCAAAGACCTCCAGAGTACTTCCGAACTCCCCCGAGGTTGAAGCAGAGTAGCCTTTCAAATGATGCGACATGTGATTTAGAACATGGCGTCCATACCGCTGTAAGTAGTTCCGGTTAGTTCCACTTTTTCCTGGCGTTTTTTTGGGCGAGCGATATTGTAGGCGAGATGTGTGCGAGTTGGTGAAAATGAAGCCTGGCGATCTCCTGTGCGTTAGTTTCGGCAAATGTGATCTTTATGACAAAATAAAGTGGGCGGTTGGTATTATTAAATCTCGGTGTTAATTACGTGCGGAAAGTAACGCTGGGCGATATTATGGGTGTTGGTTTCGCCCATTTTGATGATTCCGCCCAAAAAATGTGGGCAGGCAGTATTATTTTTTCCTGGCGTTACACACATGGGGAAAGTATCGCTCGGTGATAAGTGTCCGAAAAATGGGCGTCAGTTTCCATTTTGTGCCTAAATGGGCAATATTTGGGCATTATATGTCATTTCAGCGGTAAAATGGATGTTAAGTGGGCGTTAGGCATGCAAAAAAAGTGTAAAATCTAGCCCATAGTCATTTCTCACTGCACAAAGGAGGTAACCAAAGCTGTGTTTTGCGACAATGCAACCTGCATAAAGTTCAGCAGCAAATGAAAAGGTGATTATACCAAATTAGTGGTCCCTCCATAGTAAAGAAATCAGTGACTGTACACAGGTAGCTATTTGTGCATCTACCCTACGTATACCTAAATAGGGGAGATGTGAGGTCCCTGTTACAAATATCCTGCATGCTTCCTGGGAGCATGATGCTTCCTTTCTCAGGCTATCAAACGTGACAAGCTTTTTGAGGAAGGAAGAAAAGAAGACTGATTCCTCAGTGCAGACAACCATGATGGATAACAGCTCTGCATAGATCCCACGCTCAACAGAGGACAGATAAAACGAGGCACAAGGACATCCTTGAAGGCTGTCATTGAGCAGATAGCTGGAGTGTGAAAGCAACAATGCAGATGACATTCCAGTCAGCCAGAGGCAAAGGTAGAGGGAGGGGAAGGAAGCAGTTTACAATATAACCCAGAAAAGGTCCGCAAAGTCGTAACAGTATGCGGCAATGCTGAACAATATTGCCATTGTCACCGGCTTCACCATATACCTGGATAAGCAGCAACAGCACACAATAGCAGATCAGGAGGATGATGGTCTGGAGTAGCTACCAGCCACTTTGGGCAGGGTTGTGAGGGTGTCATTGCTCAGTTCTTCTGCAACTGGTCACTATTACTTTTGATTGCACATATTTACAATCACAGAACTGCTAATTGCTTTCGTTTTTGCTAAGAAAGGCATACATTCTGCTTGTTTTACCAGCCCTTTCTTTTCTATGGAATAAGAGAATGAGAGAGAGCAAATACATTGCAAGGGTAAGGCCTCTATTCAGTGTTTCTGGTGTTTGCATTCGCTGTGTTTTCTTCTTGTATTTATTCAATGTGATGCACGGAATTCATGAATTGTGAATTACATAAGCCTTGGGTATGTGTCCTACTCAAAAATGCTCCCATGAGAGAGTACAGGTGTGTGTGGCTGTCTGGATAACTTTTGCATCAGGACAAAGAGGATCTGTGACTTTATTTGTAACTGACCATGATGTGTGTTTGGGGGGGGGGGGGGGGGGGTGGTGTGGAAGTGATCATTGCTTTTGGAAGCCACGCCTTCAGTTGCCTGCGCATTGCTACATAATGGCATTAAAATGTCACTGACATGAGTCGTAGCTGACTGCTCCACTCGTGTCACTGCTGGAGGTCACCTCTTCATGATGTCCACTGATTTGTCCGCGTGTAGAACACAGGGGAGGCCAAAATTGCCTGCTCTCCTATTGGGGGTGGTAAATTTCCGGCTGGGACTTTTATTGCCCGACCCAGAAGTACCTCCCCCGATGCAGAATTGGGCACGTCCGCCCTTCCAAGGAGGCGGATCGCTGTCTCCGGTGCTTGACATCCTTCGAGGGGCGCTGACACGCTACAATGCCCTTCATTTAAAGGGTGGGGGGGCGATGCGCACTCTGCAGGCCCTTTGGTGGCCGCCATCTTAAACATTCACCCCCTCCAACGTAACCTGGCTGCAGTGTGTACAATCTACAAGATGCACTGCAGTAACTCACCAAGGCATCTTCAGCAGCACTTCCCAAACCCATGTTCTCTACCATCTAGAAGGACAAGGGCAGCAGGTGCATGAGATCATCATCACCTCCACATTCCCCTCCAAGTCACACACCATCCTTACTTGGAAATATATTGCCGTTCCTTCATCGTCGCTGTGTCAAATGCCTGGAACTCCCTCCCTAACAGCACTGTGGGAGTACTTTCACCACAGAGACTGTAGTGCTTCAAGAAGGCGGCTCACCTCCATCTTCTCAAGGGCACATAGGGATGGGCAATAAATGCTGGCCTTGCCAGCGACGCCCACATCCCATGAACGAATAAAAAAAAAACGGCTGACCCCTTATTCTGAGACTGACTCCGAGTTCTAGACTCTCCAGCCAGGGGAAACATCCTCCCAGCATCTAGCCTGTCAAGCTCTTTAAGAATTTTATGTGTTTCAATTAGCTTAAACCAATTACTCTTACAATTGTTTCTTTGGCTCCAAGGGCAGTTGGCCCCTGGAATCAAATGACAATTGTTTCCTCTGGGATCGATTGCCATTTGAATTTTTCATTGCCATGCCCGCACGTAGGCACTTAGACCTGCATGCAGCTGGCATAGGAGTGTCTGTCAAGGGAAGCCCAGGAATGCTTCCAGACACACTCCCAAAATGAAATCAGGCTGCAGGGTGTGCAGGCACAAGAGGTGCCTATACCCCTACTGCTTTCCATGTGCGGAAAAAAAACAGAGACTGATTCTGCCCCCAATATCTGGTCCCTTCACTACCACTGCACCTAACCTCTAACCCAAGAGGATGCCGAAATTCTAAACCTATTTCCGAACCAATCTGCTTCTCCGGCCACTTTGCTTTCCCTTCTATCTCTGAGCATGCACTGTATCAGGTTGTTTGAGAAAGGTTCTTTACATCATTTAGATTCTGGTCAACAACAAAAAAACAGCCACATTTTCAGTTGAACAGTCATCATTGTTTGCACTGAAAATGTTATTGAGATCCATGGATTTCCGAAAATGGGCACAAGGGGCATCAGCTTAGTTTGGATCTTTGGCCTCTTACTTATACATGAGCTTTTTTTGCAATCATCAGTCAAAATGACAAACACAAAGAGCACCCATTCTACGAGGGAACCTTTATAAGTTTTGATAGGGACAGCCTGAATTGTCTTGGTAATTAATTTATTATTAAATGTATTATGTAGAAGTTGTTTGAGTTTTTAATTTTAACGATTTGGTGATTCCCGAGTTAAAATGAGTTATTTTAGAGTTACCTTGCAACAAAAAAAAATCAATCTGAAATTACATCTGAAAATTCATGGAGCCACAAATAAGCTGTGCTGCCGGTGAGGTACACTGTCAACAAGTGTGATTGATGGCTGATTGTAAAGTCCGACAGCACCACAGCTCTTATTCCAGCTCAATTACATGGTTTGCCAAAACACATGTACATTCCTTAAAGTGAAATCGTTTTCATGTTTATTTTACCTGACTGTCCAGTCCAAGGAAAATGAGCATCAAAAAGAATAGAACAGCCCATAATGGTGCAAGAGGCATCATAGTGACAGCTTTCGGATAAGCAATGAATGTCAGCCCAGGACCTAAAGATAAACATGAAAATGTTAATAATGATATCAGATATTTCCAGAATCGAGGCAACTTTTGAGGCACCCACACATCTTTCAAGTCTCACTAATTCTGAAGGATAGTGCCAGTAAGTTAAAATCATATGGTAAAGACATAAACAGGTGATCAAATCGATAGGACATGGTTTGTTCACCTTCAGTGCTTTCAGTTTCCCTTCTCGTGTTTGATCCTTCCCTTTTGTTCTCTGGTCCCCCACCTCCCCCTTTCCCTGCCTCTGTACCTGCTTAAAACCTGTTACATCTCTAACTTTTTCCAGTTCTGATGAAAGGTCATCGACCTGAAACATTAACCCTGTTTCTCGCTCCACAGATGCTGCTTGATCTGCTGAGTATTTCCAACATTTTCTGTTTTTATTTCAGATTTCCAGCAGTATTGTGGCTTTCAGATAGGGCATGGCTATTGGATTCTGCTTCTTAATGATCAGATTTCATTTAATGCACATTACTTGCCAAAATACAGATTTCCTTTCTACTTTGAAGGAGACTGGGGGACAAACAGTTAAGAGAGTAACAATGCTTGGCCAGTTCACCTCATTCTCTAATAACTTCACTGCATGTTTTAACAATATTTTTATTATCCACATATAGATTTATGTCTATGCAGACCGCATCTGGGCACAGTGAACAGCAGGGCATGGCACCAAGCCAGAGAAGAACACTGGTTCAGACCTCCAAACCCTCCTCAATGACATCAAAATCAGGAGGCACTGACTGCTGGGTGTAAGTGCCTCAGGGTGGCACAACAATGCTAGAAAAAGTTCAGTGACCTCACCAGAGTCATCAAGGTAACACACTGGGATGCTCTCCTTTTCTCCCTTGCCCACTTTGGGCACCAGCATATTCTTCACTCTCTTAAAGCAACACTTCCACAACAAACCCTTCACATAGCACTCTGGCTAAGGCTGACTCTAATTCCATATCCTGTACTATGGCTGCACAGCTCCTCTAACACTGAGAACTGGCATGCAGAACCCTAAAGTTCCTTCCTCCACTTTAATAGGCTGATACTCCAACATCTCTTACTTTACCTTTCCCATGCCACTTGCCACACACTCCTCAACTGCTAACCTTACCCTCATTTTCTTTATCTTCTTCCAGGGCAAATTGGCATACAGTGCCCAGCAAAGGTCGGCTCTTGGAGGGAGCATCCCCACATTTAACCTCCTCGACCCCAGCGAACAAAGCCAATGCAGTTTGTGGGCACTCATTTGGCTCTTGCTGTCAGAGATGGTGAGGTTGGCCTGTGACTGAGCACCTGCACTGCGCCCTGGCATTCCTGTGAAGCTTATTTTGACCTTGCTACTGCCCCATTCCCACTAAAAAACAGGGCGGCAGAGAAAGATAAATCCTGGCCTATGTCTTCACAAGGTCAGTGCAATGGTCACTTCTACCAATGCTACCATGGACAGGCATTCAAGACTCATTTTCAATTCTTGTATATACCTCCCTATGTAAAATTATTCTTGATTAACCTTTGTCCAGCCAAAAAAGGATTTTGCAATGGAGTTGGGTTTTTACTGCAAATTCCTGTGAACACATTTTAGGATACAAACAAGACTCAGAGTAATAGTACAGACGGACAAAAATCCATTACCGCCTTGTTGAGGCCAGTTCGTTAGATATATTCAAAAGGAAGTAAGATGTGGCCCTTTCGGCTAAAGGGATCAAGGGGTGTGGAGAGAAAGCAGGAATGGGGTACTGAAGTTGCATGATCAGCCATGATCATATTGAATGGTGGTGCAGGCTCGAACGGCCGAATGGCCTACTCCTGTACCTATTTTCTATGTTTTTACTGATGGCTTCCTATTTACTCAGATCGGCCTTCTTTGTCAACATTTGCATATAGAGGAAAATATGGATCCTTATTACATTAATGATGTATTGCTCAGTTATATCTATCCATATTCATCTGCCTTAAATATGTAGTTTGGCAGAATTTAGTACAGCATACTTCCTTTTCAATAATAAACAACGGTGGAAATAATTTTATTTGACATTCCCAAATAAAGGACACAGAACTGAGCTATTTTATTCTTTTCTTTTAAATTCAGTCTCAGCTCTTAATAAGGAGGCTGTAAACCCTCATATGTGGCTTCCATGGAAACTGGATTTTTTTACTGGTTGGTGTGCTCATGGTAAACACGATTCCTCAGTGCTGCCACTGGATGGTGCAACACTTTGACTTGTGAATATGAAGCTGTTAAAAGCTTTATCCGCTCAGCTTTTCTCCAGCTTCTTGGGACTGTGTTATTTTTCCAGCTTAAATGAAGCTGAAATGCAGATAAAACAACTGCCCAGGTTTACAACCAGCCCTTGATCATCTCCCAACTTCTTTCTGCTGCTTTTCCACAACGTTATAGAGCCTCGGCTTCTCTCTGTGCTACTTCCTCTGACCTCCAGCACTCCAATCTCTCCTCAGCCTTGCAGAATGAATCAAAGACATGACCAAAGAAAAAAAAACAGGACCAGAAAGAAAATGATTTAAGAAAACGAAAGGGAATAAAGGAATGTTTAAAAAATAAAGTAAACAAGACAAATGGAACAATGTTTTAAAAATCTGGCAACAGAAAAATTAAAGAAGGCAAGACAAATAAACAAAATTTTATGAGGAAAAAAACAATAAATTGGAGAGTGGACAGGGGGGGGAGCTGCTGTACAATTAGTAAAAAAAAAACTCAGAAAGTCCACAAGAATAGCTGGAATACACACTGGTACACTAGTATGTGTTTGAGGTTAGGTTAAGCCACATTGTTGGGGCAGTGTAGGCAGATCTCTGCTCTGCACCAGATCTGTGGTAGTGCTTGAGGCTGGAGAGGAAGAGTGGGACTCTATTCCATTTTCTAATGCCTCATCATGATGAGCAAAAACTGCCGAATCTAGTAATTTAACCAGCATAATGTCTCCTAGATCCAGCTTCAGGTTGTGGAATATTCCTACTGCTGATGCCAGGCTAACCAGGAAGGGAACATTGCCCTGCAGCCTATGAGAGATTAATTTTGATATAAGCTGTATCGGTTACCCTAGAAATAAACCATTAAACTCCCAATTAGGTGGCAAGTTAAAGCTTTAAGTATCATTTGGACATCCCTGCTGTTCCCCAACATTTTTCTCTAGTTTCTAAAACAAAAGCAAAATATTGCAGATGCTGGAAGTGTACGAGTTCTGATGAAAGTTCATCGACCTGAAATGTTATCTCTCTCCACAGAAGCTGGCTGACCTGCTGAGTGTTTCCAGCACATTCTGTTTTTAATCCCCAGTTTGTAACTCAGTCTTGTGTTGACAGTTCCACACATTGGACTCAATTTTCGCCACCAGTGGGCACGGTTTTTTGGCATCCACTGATTTTTTTGGGGCAATCTTGATTCCGCAACTTTCTTCAAAGTTTGTACACCGGCGGATTTTTTGTACGCAAGATTTTTTGGCGCAGGTCTGGGTGAAAATTGATTTCCGTGCCGTTTTGGCCATTTAAGCGATTTTCCCCAACACCGATATTTTTAAGGACGGCTCAGAGTGGCCTTAAGTACCGATCAGAAAAACCCTACGTTAGTTAAGGAAATCGGTACTCAGGTCTGTATTGGAACTGTTTCTTTGCAGTTTAGTTTTGCTCATAAAGATAGTTCATAATGATCATATTTAGTATGTTCCTTGCATCTCTTTACATTAAAGATTACTTACTTGTTCTAGTGTTGCCCCCCCCACCCCCCCACCCCCCGCTCCTGATCCTGCTGCAACCCCAGGCCCAATGGCTCTCCTCATGCAACTCTGGGCCTAATGGCCTCTCTCACCAATCCCGATCCTGCTGCAACCCTGGGCTGAATGCCCCCCCCCGCCCCAATCCCGGTCCCGTTTCAATCCCTCCCCTCCGGGTCCTGCTGCAACCCCGGGCTAAATGCCCCCCCCCCCCCCCGCGTCTGCAAGCCCTGGCCGTGGAACTTCAACTCGCAGGTGGATGGAGCTTCAGCCCTCAGTGTGTCTCTCGTTACCCTGGCAACCTCCCTCAGTGTGTCTCTTGTTACTCTGGCAACCTCAGTTTTTGGCGCAGACTTGAAGCCCCATCCCCAGATTTATCTTTGGGTACCGCAGCGCCAAAATGAAATTTTACTTTGCCGAAAGTTCCAACTTTTTTTTCGGGCGCAATTGGCCACAAAAAAAAAATCGGCTGTTAATCCACCTGGGAGCCAAAAATCGGTAAAAGAGGTAAATTGAGTCCATTCTCTCTCAGGGCCCAAAAACAAAGTCAGGACTAGCCCTGCTCAGCAGATACTCAATCTTTTCTCATCAGGTCACAGAGCATCACTGATAGTTTTGTGGAACTTTACAGTTTGAATTATCCTTCTCCCCAAGGGGAGAAGACAAGGGAACGAAAATAAAGACAATGGAGTAGCAATTAACCTGCACAGGAGTGCAAAATGGGGGATTTTGCATTGAAGTCAATGGGACTGAATATTGAGTGGGGACTATAACGGGCAGTCGATTCAATACCACCCATGTTACACTGTGGCCTGAGATGAAGTTTTACCCCTTACTCTCTAAGAGACACTGGCTAAAAGTTCATTATAGCCCAGTTTGAGGCGGTGACATCGCCTGGTCGCTAACTTTAGCGCCGGGCGATGTTTAGCGCCTCCAACTGGGATATTGATTTTTAGTGCCCCAAGAGGGGAGTGGAGCACTAAGGGAAGTGTTCCACACCCCTTTTAGGGCGCTAACTCTGATTCTTGGGGCGCTTTCGCGGGAGCGCTGCTGAAGTTCTGGCGCTAGGAAACCAGCATCCTAGGGCCTAAAGGGGAGATCAGCTGAACCGCCCGAAAACTGAAAGAAAATGGAGATTAGTCACAGTGTTGAATATCTAAGAGAGATACATTAGTACAAAAAAATTCTATTTTAACCACCCACCTGCCCCGGCAGCTTCTTCGGGATGCCTGCTTTCCCTGTAGGAATTAGCGGCAGGCGCTACAGCAGGCGAGAGCATTCAATTTTGTGACCGTGGCGATAAGGCGGTGTTGCACATTCATTAACGTCACGAAGTGGGTGGCGCTAGAAGTTCACGGGAGGCGCTGCTCGCACGACACATGGTCGCTAAGCCATTTCTGAGCCTTTACTGTCCCGCCTGGGCGCTAACCAACTGAATTTCTAGCCCAGGATACTCGTGAAGAATGCATGCAATGATGTTGAGGTAGAAAGCAATGGTGTGCTCAAATCTGCAGATGAGGTCCTTACTACTAGGGGGATCAAGGGGTATGGCGAGAAAGCAGGAATGGGGTACTGAAGTTGAATGTTCAGCCATGAACTCATTGAATGGCGGTGCAGGCTAGAAGGGCCGAATGGCCTACTCCTGCACCTATTTTCTATGTTTCTATGTTTCTATGACATTATCTGGTTTCTCATGTTTGAATCAGTTCACTTGCTTTGTATCATTCACAATTTACCCGATTGCTTGCGACCCACCTGATTCAGCTACTTCTGCTATCGGCACTCCTTGTTCATAAGCCATGAATCCTAATACAGAGAAAATAGCAAAACCAGCAATAAAGCTGGTGCCACTGTTGAGGCAGCAGAGCATTATGCAATCCCTGCAAAAGAGCAACAACATTTACTTAATGCTCAAAACAGCTTTTGCGTTTAATAAACATTTGACATTTAACTAGAAAACTGCTCAGTTAATATTCAGCGTGATTACTATATTGAATGCACCTTTAAACAGAAGGTTATCAGCTTTAACTCCAACAAATAAAAGCATTGTTTCTGTCACATCAAAATCAGGAAGAGTTCATACTAGTCATCTCTACTGTGATAAGAACGTAAGAACATAAGAATTAAGAGCAGGAGTAGGTCATACGGCCCCTCGAGCCTGCTCCGCCATTCAATAAGATCATGGGTGATCTTCGACTTCAACACTTTCCCGCCAATCTCCATATCCCTTGATTTCCCGAGAGTCCAAAAATCTATCTCAGCCTTGAATATATTCAACAACTCAGCATTCACAGCCATTTGGGGTAGAGATCAGTGCTGGGACCCCAACTATTTACAATCTATATTAACGACTTGGAAGAAGGGACTGAGTATAAAGTAGCCAAGTTTGCTGACGATACAAAGATGGGAGGAAAAGCATGTGTGAGGAGGACACAAAAAATCTGCAAAAGGACATAGACAGGCTAAGTGAGTGGGCAAAAATTTGACAGCTGGAGTATAATGTTGGAAAGTGAGGTTATGCACTTTGGCAGAAAAAAAATCAAAGAGCAGGTTATTATTTAAATGGAGAAAGATTGCAAAGTACTGCAGTAAAGCGGAACCTGGGGGTACTTGTGCATGAAACACAAAAGGTTAGTATGCAGGTACAGCAAGTGATCAGGAAGGCCATTGGAATCTTGGCCTTTATTGCAAAGGGGATGGAGTATAAAAGCAGGGAAGTCTTGCTACAGTTGTACAGGGTATTGGTGAGGCCACACCTGGAATACTGTGTGCAGTTTTAGTTTCCATATTTACGAAAGGATATACTTGCTTTGGAGGCAGTTCATAAAAGGTTCACTTGGTTGATTCCAGGGATGAGGGGACTGACTTATAAGGAAAGGTTGAGTAGGTTGGGCCTCTACTCATTGGAATTCAGAAGAATGAGAGGTGATCTTATCGAAACGTATAAGATTATGAGGGGGTTTGACAAGGTGGATGCAGAGAGGATGTTTCCACTGATGGGGGAGACTAGAACTAGAGGGCATAATCTTAGAATAAGGGGCCGCCCATTTAAAACTGAGATGAGAAGAAATTTCTTCTCTGAGAGTTGTGGATCTGTGGAATTCGCTGCCTCAGAGTGCTGTGGAAGCTGGGACGTTGAATACATTTAAGACAGAAATAGCCAGTTTCTTAAACGATAAGGCGATAAGTGGTTATGGAGAGCGGGCAGGGAAGTGGACCTGAGTCCATGATCGGATCAGCCATGATCGTATTAAATGGCGGAGCAGGCTCGAGGGGCCGTATGGCCTACTTCCGCTCCTATTTTTTATGTTCTAGAATTCCAAAGATTCACAACCCTCTGAGTGAAAAAATTCCTCCTCCTCACAGTCTTAAATGGAAGACCCCTTATCCAGAGACTATGCCCCCTAGTTCTAGATTCTCCAGGCAGGGGAAACAACCTCTCAGCATCTACCCTGTCAATCCCCCTCAGAATTGTGTATGTTTCAATGAGGTCACCTCATATTCTTCTAAACTCCAGAGAGTATAGGACCAATCTACTCAATCTCTCCTCATAGGACAACCAAGGGATTAATCTAGTGAACTCTTAAAATACGTCATAAAATGCCAACCTGAAACATAAGCCAAACACTGATGCACCTTGAATGCACAAATGAGTTTACCTCATCGATAATGCGAGGGAAGATAATTTGCAAAGTCTTCTGGTTCCCTGGGCATGTCACTCAATGTCAAGTGTCAAGAGCCAGTAAAGGGCTAATGGTTGTCTGTTATGCAGCGGCTGAATTTCTGGCATGGGGGAGAGGAACACCAGACACGGGCTGGGAGCAGTTGCACCAAGCAAGGGCATCTGCTCAGGTACTCCAGCGGCATTATGGAGAACCTAAAAGGCCATAAGCTCGTTTGTAGGCTCCCAGTGCGCTTTGCGCGTGCTATTGGCATTGAGACATGTTGGGGGCAAGATTGGGCTCAGTAGCACCTGTCTTTTGGGTGCAACTAGTGCCCTTAGGGTTCCAAAATGGTGTTTGCGGCGCACGCGCATACTTCTGACGCAAAGCGCACTGGCGCCACCTTGCTAAGGAGGCTAGCGAGCATGCACTTAACTTCCGCCGGAAGTGTGCAGACCAGGCAGATCATGACGCCAATCAGCGTGCGATGCTGATTTGACACCACGCTGCCACTCCGGAGCTCCATGTCCCAGCCGAAGCCCTCTCTTAAGCTTGCATAGCTGAACACACGTTGAGCAGCAGGAAGGACCCCCCCACCAGTGCTATTTAAGGTGATCAACAACTACTTACAGAGTATTTGCTAGTTTATTTCTTCTGGCTGTTGCTACAATTCTACACGTTTTTGGCACTTTCCATAGTTGTTTCAAATTTCGGAGGCCAAAATTGCCCTCCAACCGAAAGGGGGCAGACTCACCATTGTTGAAGATTTTTTTCTCCGCCCCATGTAGAGCGTAATTCAGCTCTTTGATATTTTTTCGATCGAGGCGGTGTTTGGGGTGGCTGCGGGGTGGAAGTGCTCTCAGAGCAGAGCGGATGTCGCTCAGAGTCATCAGTTAAAGGGGAAGGCCGCTGCGAACTCTGCAGTTAGTTTACTTGGGCCCACTGGGCCACCAGGGAGGGTTTCGGTCAGGCCAGCAGCCCGGTACCCAAGAGGGGATGTCAGGTTGCTGGTTGGAGACCTGGCCGAACCCATAGGTGCCATTGTCGGGCCGACCTCAGAGTTGGCAGTCACGGCTCTTAAAGAAATGGGCAATTTCGGCCCCTCAAAGTCTACAGAGAGTGGTGAGGCAGGTGCTGAAGGACTTTTTGCTAACTTCAAGGCTTCTGCACAAACCAGTTGTCGCAGACATGGGTGCACTAGTAGGCACTCCTCTTGGAATCGAGCCTGACTGGGAGAATGAGCAGAGGCCATGCAGAGCAGGACAAACTGCTAGAAGAGGGAGGAGGAGGGGAAGGGCTCTCAACAGGAAGCCATATCAACTCAGGGTGTTCACGGAGCGATTCTCCCACCTGAACCTCAGCGAGGAACAGTGTGTGAGACATCAGCACTTCACTAAAGGATGTTAACACTGAAACCTGCCAACTGCAGCAGCCACAACTCCAACCTCAGAGCAGGGCAAAGACCGCATTGTCAGTGCTTGTGATGGTGGCCGTGGAGATGAACTTTTATACGTCTGGCTCCTTCCAGGCTGGTGCTGACGATATTAGCAACATTTCACAGTTTGCAGTACACTGTTGCATAAGGGCGGTCACTGAGGCTCTCTATTCAAAGAGACATAACTTCCCTCTTGCCAGAGAGAAGCAGGCAGAGTGAGCACAAGGGTTTGCAAGGATGGCAGGCTTCCCCATGGTGCAAGGTGCCATTGACTGCAGGCACACAGATTTGCGTGTGCAGCACGTCAGCTCTGCCCTATACCGGAACTGAAAGGGATTCCACTCCCTCAACGTGCGGCTGATGCATGCCCTGTCTCCTGGCAACAGTCATGATGTGTTCATTCTGCGCCAGTCCACAGTGCCAGCTGCATTTCAGCCACCACTGCAAACCAAAGAGTAGCTACTGGGAGACAAGGGCCCTCTGCTGACGACATGACTCAGGACTCCAGTTCGCAACCCACGCACATGCGCGCTGCGTGCATACCGTGAGAGCCGTCTGCCACAAGAAATGTGATAGAGCAGACCTTTAGCGCACTAAAGCAATGATTCCGCTGCCTGGACTGCTCTGGGGGAGCCCTGCGGTACTCGGCTGAGTGAACCTCAAGACTTGTGGTGGCCTGCTGCATGCTGCACAATCTCGCCATTGTGAGGGGACAGCCCTTGTCGACACCTATCAGACGAGAAGCTGAGCAGCAGGAGGAAGAGGAGGATGAGGAAGAGTGGCAGCATCCGATACAGCCCATTTCTGCCTGCATTCTACATGAAGAACTAATTCAAGTGCGATACCAGTAACCTCAACCCCAATTCCTTATTCACCAATTGTCCCACACTCCCTCCTTCCTGCCATCACTGACCATCAAATTGTCCTTCTTGGCCACAATGCAAAAAAATGTCAACACAAAATACACATTCCAAACCAAATTTGTAAATTAAATCGTGCCATATTGCACACAAAATTAAACGAATCACCCTTGTGCATTCCTTTAGTGCCTGTCTTTCATGTGCCTTTACCTTGTCCAAGTGCTCCTACAAACAACTATACCAGTGGCAGCAGCACGGCTGGTGGAAGGCTGCTGAATTTCAGTGGATGTGACTTCAGATGCCCGTGGAGGAGGACCTCGAGGAGTTCTAGGTCCAGTCGGCCTGACTTCAGACTGCACTATCTCGGCATGGGCGGCAGCAGTCTGGGCTGGCTGGCTGACAGGCAACAGCAAGGGCAATGTCGGAGTGGCTGGGGTGGGATCACGAATGCTGCCATCCTGAGAGAAGACAGCAACTTTGTCCGCCATGGAGCTTCTGCCACACCCCCAGGGTGGCACCTCAGCAATCCTAGTAATCTGTTGGAGGACAGTTTGCTAGACTGCTTCGACATCCTGGAAGCTCCTTTGAGCACAGCAGTGATGGCAGTAGTCTGAGCTTCTAGTGCAGCACTTGGACTTTTGGTGGAAGCTGCTTTGACTGCAATGGAAGCTGAGACATAGGCCATCAGACACTGCATGTTGGGTCTACAAGTCTGTATATGGAGTTGGCCACCAGTTCCATGCTGGAAAGGATGGGCTCCAAGCTCTGTAAAAGTCCTGCACCAAGTTGGTGCCGGACTCCTCTATACTCCATGGGACCGAAATTAAGAGTCCGGATGAGGCCCGTTATTGCCGTTTTGCGGCGGAATCGAGTGGCCACTGCGTTGTAGTTGATTGGCCGCCACGATCCAAATTCAGCTTGGGGATTTTTTGAGCGCTCCCCACTTCCGCCCCACTGCTGCCATACGCCCCAAGTGCATCATCAAAGCGCGCACCGCCGCTCTCCAGCACCGCTGTGCTTCAACACCTCCGATCTCCAGTACCTCCAATCTCCCGTATCTCCGATCTCCAACACCTCCAATCTCCAACACCTCCGACCTCCAACACCTCCGACCTCCAACACCTCCGACACCTCCGACCTCCAACACCTCCGATCTCCAACACCTCCGATCTCCAACACCTCCAACCTCCAACACCTCCGACCTCCAACACCTCCGACCTCCAACACCTCCGACACCTCCGATCTCCAACACCTCCAATCTCCAACACCTCCAACCTCCAACACCTCCGACCTCCAACACCTCCGACTTCCAACACCTCCGACACCTCCGATCTCCAACACCTCCGATCTCCAACACCTCCGATCTTCAACACCTCCGATCTCCAGTACCTCCAATCTCCCGTATCTCCAATCTCCAACACCTCCAATCTCCAACACCTCCGACCTCCAACACCTCCGACCTCCAACACCTCCGACACCTCCGATCTCCAACACCTCCGATCTCCAACACCTCCGATCTTCAACACCTCCGATCTCCAACACCTCCAATCTCCAACACCTCCAATCTCCAACACCTCCAATCTCCCGTACCTCCGATCTCCAACACCTCCGACCTCCAACACCTCCGACCTCCAACACCTCCGACCTCCAACTTCCAACACCGCCGACACCTCCGATCTCCAACCTCCAACACCTCCGACACCTCCGATCTCCAACACCTCCGATCTCCAACACCTCCAATCTCCAGTACCTCCAATCTCCCATATCTCCAATCTCCGATCTCCAACACCTCCAATCTCTCGTACCTCCGATCTCCCGTACCTCCGATCTCTCGTACCTCCAATCTCTCGTACCTCCAATCTCTCGTACCTCCAATCTCTCGTACCTCCGATCTCCAACACCTCCAATCTCCCGTACCTCCAATCTCCCGTACCTCCAATCTCCAACATCTCCAATCTCTCGTACCTCCGATCTCCCGTACCTCCGATCTCCCGTGCCTCCGATCTCCAACACCTCCGATCTCCCATACCTCCGATCTCCCGTACCTCCGATCTCCCGTACCTCCGATCTCCAACATTTCCGACCTCCGCTCTCCGGCACCTCCGCTTTCCGGCACCTCCGCTCTCCGGCACCTCTATCCCACTCTGTGAGAAATTGACCTGAATAATCCACAATCCGCCGCGTTGTGCCCCAGACAGCTTTTTCTTTCGGTGCACCTTGTTTTCTCTGTATGAGCCACGACATCGCAGCGACCCTTCAAGGGGAGGGCGCACTGCCACGACCATCATGTTTTTTTCCGCTGGCCGACTTACCAATCAACCGGACAATTATGGCCTCGGGTTCAGCCGGGCTGCCATGAGGCAGCCTGGCACCCCTCTTGGGTGGAGAAGTACCACCAGCGATGCCTCCGCAAGATCCTGGAAATCCACTGAGAGGACAGACGCACCAACATCAGTGCTCACGCTCAGGCCAACATCCCCAGCATCGAAGCACTGACCACACTCGACCAGCTCTGCTGGGCAGGCCACATTGATCGCATGCCCGACACAAGACTCCCAAAGCAAGTGCTCTACTCGGAACTCCTACACGGCAAGCGAGCCCCAGGTGGACAGAGGAAATGTTTCAAGGACACCCTCAAAGCCTCCCTGATCAAGAGCAACATTCCCACTGGCACCTGGGAGTCCCTGGCCAAAGATCGCCCTAAGTGGAGGAAGTGCATCTGGGAGGGAGCTGAGCACCTCGAGTCTCATTGCCGAGAACATGTAGAAATTAAGCGCAGGCAGTGGAAGGAAGGTGCGGCAAACCAGTCCCACCCACCCTTTCCTTCAGCCACTGTCTGTTCCACCTGTGACAGAGACTGTAATTCCCATATTGGACTGTTCAGTCACCTGAGAACTCACTTTTAGAGTGGAAGCAAATCTCCCTCGATTTCAAGGGACTGCCTAGGATGATGATGATGAACCCCTCTTGGGTGCCAGGCTGCTAGCCCAGCCGAAACCCTCCCAGGTGGCCCAATGGCTGACCTAAATAATCACTGCTTCTCTCCCCTTTAAATGAGGGGAGAGACGTGGTGACACACGCGTGCACTGATGTCATCACCGCTCAGCCACTGACTGACAACGGCAGAGGCTCCGTCCCGCCCCCACTTCCGTCCTCACGAGCACTTACTGCCGCACGTCCGCTCCAAAAAAATTGCCAAAAGAGCTGAAAATGGATCAAGATTCCGCCTTGTCGGACCCAACGGTAACAACATCTAGAAAAAGGTCGGTGCACCAGCTGTCTGGCGAGCCTGAATTTCGGGCCCCTTGACTTTGCATTCCAGCTTCCAAATGCACCAGGCATTTTGTTGTATACACCCATCAGCCTTCTCTGTAGCCAGGGTGTGTGCAAGATGGCTATCGCGTTTCCCACGTTACAACAGTGACTACACTCCAAAAGTATTTCATTGGCTGTAATGCGCTTTGAGACGTCCAGTAGTGGTGAAAGGCGTTACATAAATGCAAGCATTTCTTTCTTTCTTTGCAAACGCAGTTTAACAGAAATTGTCTGGAAAACGCTAGTAGCTGGCACAGTAAATGTGGAGGTGTGTGCCTGAGACTGTGGTCAAGGGTGGAGCAGCACAACGGTTGATCCCTCTATTTGACAGCTGGCAAAGCGGAGGTGATGCTGCACGAGACGCTCCAAGGTGCAGGATCCGAGTCACATGACAGCTTTGCTGCATGCCTGGAATGAGGTGGAAGCATTTAAGGGACTGACTATTTGTACAGCACTTTTTCTGTCCTTCTGCGCCTGTGTCCTCTCGAGACTCCCTCCCCGATGCCTCCCAACCGGAACCGGAAGTGGGACCCTGCAATCGGTCTGATCACGTTGTTGCTCCATGGGTTGTTCGACTGAGCTGCTGATCCTCTGTGAGCCTGCTTCTCTGACCGCTGAGCCCCGAGCCTCCGATCGGATCCTGAGCCTCCCGCTGAGCGGCGGGGGGGGGGAGCGCAGCTGCAGGCGGTCAGGGGGGAAGAGAGCCTGGGGGTGGTGGCGGGGGGGAGAGAGAGAGAGAGAGAGAGAGACAGCCTGAGGGGGAGGGGGAGCAAGAGAGAGAGACACACGGCGGGGGTGGGGGAGGGGGGGGGCGAATCGGAGGGGAGAGAGGTTCTTCCAAACCCCTTTTACACCCACACCCGATTTCTCGGTAAGCTTGGTGCATGTGTTACAAGGGACATCATTGGAGTGGATGAAATCCAGAAGTCACGACACTGTCACCATTCACTTTATACCCAATAAACCTGTTAACAATCTGCACACAATGCCCCATCTATGGCGGGGAGGGGGCTAAGGCACTTTGGCTGGGGGAGGCAGCACTTGCGCTGGTGTAAGGGACTGGTTGGAACTTGGTGGCTTTTGGGGAGATCTATCCTCTGTGGCTTCTGAAGTCAAAATGGATCGAATTACAAATTGGAAAGTCAGTCAGAATTTGGGCTGGGCGGTTCCAATTGCACCTTCCAGAAGAACTTCAGGGTGTGGCTAATCCTCCAAGGGGACCAATCAGCAATAGGTCAAGTTATATTGGAGAGCCAATCAAAGACAAGGCGACTATTTTGGCAGTACAAATAGACGCAGCCACTATTTAAGGCTCCAGCTGACCATTTCCACCAGTGGAAGTGCCAGCACTATGCTGCGTGCTACTTGCAGGCATCCTGACAGCAGATGGCAGTCATTCACAATCTTCCAAATGTCTGGGCCATTTACTGGCCAAGATAATCTCCAGTACTCTCTGAAGCTCATGGCATGTAATTACAGGCATTCATATTTACACAGACAGTTATCTGAGATGGTGCTGGACAGAATAACACTAATGGCACTCAACAGATATTAGCATATCAAAGCACCTTTTGTTCCAGAGGCACAGGTAAGTCCTTTTGATACAGAAAATAATGTGTACTCTGCAGCTTGATAGTCAACTAACAGTGCTTGATGGTAACCCCATTTGTACTGCAGCCAGCAAGAAAGAATTCAATACCTAATCCATCAAACCTCTTCAGAATTGTACCTATGTTGCAACTAATCCAACAATGGGAATTTAGTATCCTTCTTCACGTTGGTGTGGGAAGGGAAAAAAAGTCCCGGATTCCCACCAGACGGCCTCAATTTGGGACAGAACCCAGAGCTGCCAGGTTTCTACCCTGCACAAATTACCTGCCAAACCCAATCAGGGGTGTCTTCAACCAGCCCCTACTCCCCCACATCAACAGAAAGCACCGGGGGCATATCTGGGGTTATTCCTGGGAAATTCTGCCCATTACACCCTCCTTAACGCCAATGAAAACCCAAGAGCTGGTATGTGTTCTGTACTGGGCCTTCTAAAGACTCCAAATATGCTTCCCTGCAAAAGTAACCAATCCCAGAAAAGACGCTTGCTTTTGGGGCAAAGAACAAAAATATTTGCACTGACACCTTTGGCCTGATAAGGACTTCCCGCTCTTCCATTGGAGTGGCAGGGTGCTCCTCTGATTTTCCACTGGGCAGTCAGTGTGGGTGCCTCTGTTGTGCCTGTACAGTCTGATTATTTAAAAGACCCTATTCCATGAATTTTAGAGAACTCCATGTCCTCTTCTACAAGTGTCTTGGAATCCTGCACTGCTGCACTTCCAGGGGCAAAACAGGAACCTCGGAATTTTGGGCTCGCTTATTTTTGACTATTTGAAGACTGTTACAAAGTGTGGGTCTGTATTAGATATTGTCCTGCATTCAGCAGCACCAGGCATTCACTTAAGCAGCTTTTACTGACCCAATATCTACATAAAAAATAGCATGACTAGGGAGCTGCAACAATAAGATCCCGTGATGTGTGCACTGGTTATCAGGATCGTTCACATTATAGACATAGAATCATAGGGCTCAAGTTTCGGCTTGAGTTGCTCCTATTTTGTTTGAGCAACTAGTTTAGTATGGAGTATCTTAGAAATTGCAATTCTCGGCATTTAGTTTGCTCCAATTCTAGTTAGTTAGAATAGTTTCATTTTAGAACCGTTTTTTTTCAAAAGGGGGCGTTACCAGCCACTTACACCTGTTTTGCAAGTTTAGGCAGTGAAAACTTACTCCAAATTAACTTAGAATGGAGTAAGTGTAGATTTTTGTACACTCAGAAAAACCTTACCTACACTTTATAAATTAGGCACAGGCAGCGAGAGATGGGGGGTGGGGAGGGGTGGGGGGGGCAGGGAAGTTAGAGGGAAGTTAGGGGATTTTACAAAGCATTAAACACTTCACTTTTATCCATAAAGATGCATAGAAACCATCATAATTTTTAAATAACAATAAATGAACATTAAATCAAGTAATAAAAATTAGAAATCCTACCTTGCCGACTGGAGCACGCACTGGAATTGGCGTATTTTATACCTAGACGCTTATTAATTTAGGTGTTTATTAATTTGGTGCTTCCAGACTCCACTTTTAGAATTCCAACCAGTCCGGAATAAAAGCAGGCCGTTTCTCCCCTAGTCTAGGCACTCTCCCTGCGGATGCGGTCTTGAACTGTCATCTCCTTACTTTGTCGAAATCTGTGGTTGTCAGAGAATGTTCAAAGACTGTGGATCCCGAGTCCAGCTCAGAGTCATCCATGGCCGGAGTGCCCATCTTCTGAATGGAGCACAGACTGACTCCGAACATGGGCTTGTGTAGCTCCCGACCACAGCAAATGAATGTGCTCTCCCTCCAACTTACTTCCCATCGGGTGATTTGTCAGTCGGTCTGTCAATGAAACCAGCGATTTCCCTCCCAGACATCTCAGGCAGACGTTGCTTTCTGGGCTCCCAGTTAATCGGATCATCCCAGCGATAATCGGTGTGGATGTTTCTAGGAAGCACAAGTCCCGATAACTAAGCACATCTTCAATGCCCGGGGAGCCCATTCGGCCAGGGCTAGGGGTGGTGTGCTTTGGGCCCCTCCCATGCAGCATCGCAGAGATTCGGGCTGCGAGGAGCTACTGCACATGTGCGCACACTCTAGCGTGCATCTGCAGAGGTCCCGGCACTGTTTTAGCGCCGGGACCTGGCTCCGCCCCCCATCCCTTGTGCTGCGCTACGCTGAGGCCGAAGACGTCCTGAGGAGCTCGGAGAATTAGAAGATAACTTTTCGGTGCCCTTTTTATTCTAGAAAGTCGGCGCACCTCCGGGGCGGAAACCTGGGCCCATAGAATGGTTACAGTACGGAAGAAGGCCATTTGGCTCGTCGAGCCTGTGCCAGGATATAATATTGGATTGATTTCAATCCCCACAAGCTTCTCCTATCTTTCGGAAGGCAAGCTAATAAGCACTCAAGTGTGAAAAGGCCAAATGTAAATTAACAAGCTGGTTTATTTTACATGTATTGCATGAATGAACAGAATACCATTTTCAACGTGAGATTTTCCTATTTATATCACTGCTCAAAATATCAAAAACACGAAATTACAGAAACTCTGCCCTTGTTATGGAACGACCTTACTTTAAAAGTCAGCATTGCTGCACTGACTGACACTGACTTAGTCTTGCTGTGACACCGCCTCTGTCTTGCTATTCCACACACAAAACCTCCTGCAGGCTGACACTCCAGTGCAGTGCTGAAGGAGTGCTGCACTGTCGGAGGTACCATCTTTCAGATGAGACGCTAAACTGAGGTCCCATCTGCTCTCTCATGTGGACGTAAAAGATCCATCTATTTCGAAGAAGAGCAGGGGAGTTATCCCCAGTGTATTGGCCAATACTTATCCTTCAATTAACATGACAAAACAAATTATCTGGTCATTATCACATTGCTGTTTGTGGGAGCTTGCTGTGCACAAATTGTCTGCCACTTTTCCCACATTACACAGTGACTACACTCCAAAAGTATTTCATTGGCTGTAAAGTGCTTTGAGACGTCCGGCGGTCATGAAAGGCACTATATAAATGCAAGTCTTTCTTTCTTTGTTCACTTTGTAAACAGCCTGGCCTTTCATAGAACAATTGTTGAAAAACAGCCAGTGCCTTGAATGTTCAAAAATCCTCTTTAACAAATGACTCTTTTACCTGTAGCAGTTGTTATGATAGGGATTATAGCTTCCTAGTGCAGTCAAACATCCAAGGCAGATTGCATAGGAGAAGAAAATCTGGGTACCAGCATCCAGCCAGACCTGCAAGGAAATAGACTTGTCAATATTCTTCAATGAATCTCAGTACCCAAATGTTAAAAAAATAATCAAAAAACACCATTATCAGCAATACTATCAAAGTATTAAAGCAGCAGGGAGCACTTGTAGCTCCCCTGCGTCCCACAAGGAAAGCTTAGGCCTCCCCTGCTCCAGACTCCTCCCACCCCCACGCCATCTTTAAAACAACACCCCCGCAAGATGGTTCCGGAATCCAATCCTACTCCCAACCTGTGTTGGCGGGCAGCCTTCGGGCAGCACGATTTTCCTTCGCTTCCCGCCTGTTTCAGGCGGAAATCAGTTGGCCAGATATAAATGAAGCCTATGGAGTTCAAATAGCCTGGGCCTCATTTCTGAAGCAGCAGCTGAGCCTCCAATTCACCTTGCCACCCACCCAGCCACCCAGACTTAAAATCAGGGCCAACATTTACACAAGCCATCGGATAAAGAGCAACGTTCTGAATAAATAACGACTGCCAGTTTATGATCACATCACATATGTGGGGTTTGTTTCTGATTTCTTTTCCCAACCAAATATATGTTTTTCATGTTATTTTATGACATAATATTGGCACTGTAATGATACAAAACCTATAAACCCAGTGATTTATAGAGCTGTTTAATTTTTCAGCTTCCGACTGTAATGGCTGCACAATTGGGAGCATCATGAAACAGGCACCCTGACCTTTGCCACCTGATTCTGTGAACTGTGATCTTAGCAAGCAAGACACTGTGCCTGGAGAAGAGTCCCACAAATTCAGAACTATAGTTTCCTGCAGTGAAGGAAAGACTGCATCGTACAAGCTCTGAACTCAAATGAAGTTCATGAAATGTGAATCTAGAAATTACAGATCCAAAAAAGACAATTTATGCTTTTGATTTCCACGGACAATGTGCAATTTGCTCTGTCATAGACACTTCTTAATTCATGTAATTTGCTATGGGAGGTAAATGACTGCAAGTAAAGTTTCTAAGAGAAAACAGAATATACTCCATGACCCTAAAGTAAGTGAGTATAATTTTACAATAGCACATTATAATAAATCATGATCAACTGCATTCCAAATGTGACACACCCATGGTCTCAACAGAACTGGAACCAATTTTGCTCCATATAATCTGATCTTTTATGTGTCTTACATTTCCTAAAGTTATGACATAGTCACCGAGTTTATTTTAATTAGCATTCTAAATGCAAGTAGTTCTTATCTACAATTTATTAGGCTGCCTGAGGTTGTACATAATCAACACACACTTTTACCAGTGTGTTCCTCAGTATTGAACTAACTTATTTGAAATAAATAATCTTGTGAGCATTCTTACTATTTCCTTTAGTGCTGCTGCTTAATATTGATTGGGTCCTTTATTAAATAGTTGATAATTCCACTTAAATCTTTTCCCCTTTCCAACTTTGCTAACAACCACATACCTCATCATCATCATAGGCAGTCCCTCAGAATCGAGGAAGACTTGCTTCCACTCCTAAAGTGAGTTATTTGGTGGCTGAACAGTCCAATACGAGAGTCACAGACCCTGTCACAGGTGGGACAGGCATTCGTCGAGGGAAGGGGTGGGTGGGACTGGTTATCCGCACGCTCCTTCCGCTGCCTGCGCTTGACCTCTTCACGCTCTCGGCGTTGAGATTGGAAGAGTTCAACGCCCTCCCGGATGCACTTTCTCCACTTAGGGCGGTCTTCGGCCAGGGACTCCCAGGTGTCAGTGGTGATGTCGCACTTTATCAGGGAGGCTTTGAAGGTGTCCTTGTAATGTTTCCGCTGCCCACTGTTGGCTTGTTTGCCATGAAGGAGCTACGCATAGAGCATTTGCTTAGGGAGTCTCGTGTCTGGCATGCGAACTATGTGGCCTGCCCAGCGGAGCTGATTGAGTGTGGTCAGTGCTTCAATGCTGGGGATGTTGGCTTGGACGAGGACACTGATGTTGGTGTGCCTCCTCCCAGGGGATTTGCAGGATCTTGCGGAGACATCATTGATGATGTATCTCCAGCGACTTGAGATGCCTTCTGTACATGGTCCATGCCTCTGAGCCATACGGGAGGGCGGGTATTACTACAGTCCTGCAGACCATGAACTCGGTGGTAGATCTGAGGGCCTGGTCTTTGAACACTCTTTTCCTCAGGCAGCCGAAGGCTGCACTGGTGCACTGGAGGCGATGTTGAATCTCCACATCAATGTCTGCTTTTGTTGATAAGAGGCTCCCGATTCATGTACCAATGTGCATTAATTTACAATTTTTCACATTTGATCTGATATATCTTACTCCATCTGTTTGTTTGCCCAGATCCCCATTGGTCACATGGCCAAATACTGTAATTTTATCAGCAAACTTAATAATTATTATTACTTTTTCCCCTGTAGTGGCTTAGCTGTACAGAGTAGGAAGATCGGCGCTTAAATAACTGATCTCAGGCAGAAAAGCAATACAGTACAGCTGCTACAACTGGCTTTAGCATTGCTAGTTTGGAGAAGGAAAATCAGTCATGGTCCCTGCTCCTGATTGTTATCCAACAACCGCTGCTGGAAAGGTGCATATGTGGACTCCAAGTGAGGACAGATCCAGTGTTCGCTGTTATGACTACCATTGTCAAATAGCTTCCTGCCATTTACTATCATAGAAACATAGAAACATAGAAAATAGGTGCAGGAGCAGGCCATTCAGCCCTTCTAGCCTGCACCGCCATTCAATGAGTTCATGGCTGAACATGAAACTTCAGTACCCCCTTCCTGCTTTCTCGCCATAACCCTTGATCCCCCGAGTAGTAAGGACTTCATCTAACTCCCTTTTGAATATATTTAGTGAATTGGCCTCAACTACTTTCTGTGGCAGAGAATTCCACAGGTTCACCACTCTCTGGGTGAAGAAGTTTCTCCTCATCTCGGTCCTAAATGGCTTACCCCTTATCCTCAGACTGTGACCCCTGGTTCTGGACTTCCCCAACATTGGGAACATTCTTTCTGCATCTAACCTGTCTAAACCCGTCAGAATTTTAAACGTTTCTATGAGGTCCCCTCTCATTCTTCTGAACTCCAGTGAATACAAGCCCAGTTGATCCAATCTTTCTTGATAGGTCAGTCCCGCCATCCCGGGAATCAGTCTGGTGAACCTTCGCTGCACTCCCTCAATAGCAAGAATGTCCTTCCTCAAGTTAGGAGACCAAAACTGTACACAATACTCCAGGTGTGGCCTCACCAAGGCCCTGTACAACTGTAGCAACACCTCCCTGCCCCTGTATTCAAATCCCCTCGCTATGAAGGCCAACATGCCATTTGCTTTCTTAACCGCCTGCTGTACCTGCATGCTCACCTTCAATGACTGATGTACCATGACACCCAGGTCTCGTTGCACCTTCCCTTTTCCTAATCTGTCACCATTCAGATAATAGTCTGTCTCTCTGTTTTTACCACCAAAGTGGATAACCTCACATTTATCCACATTATACTTCATCTGCCATGCATTTGCCCACTCACCTAACCTATCCAAGTCACTCTGCAGCCTAATAGCATCCTCCTCGCAGCTCACACTGCCACCCAACTTAGTATCATCCGCAAATTTGGAGATACTGCATTTAATCCCCTCGTCTAAATCATTAATGTACAATGTAAACAGCTGGGGCCCCAGCACAGAACCTTGCGGCACTCCACTAGTCACTGCCTGCCATTCTGAAAAGTACCCGTTTACTCCTACTCTTTGCTTCCTGTCTGACAACCAGTTCTCAATCCACGTCAGCACACTACCCCCAATCCCATGTGCTTTAACTTTGCACATTAATCTCTTGTGTGGGACCTTGTCGAAAGCCTTCTGAAAGTCCAAATATACCACATCAACTGGTTCTCCTTTGTCCACTTTACTGGAAACATCCTCAAAAAATTCCAGAAGATTTGTCAAGCATGATTTCCCTTTCACAAATCCATGCTGACTTGGACCTATCATGTCACCATTTTCCAGATGCACTGCTATGACATCCTTAATAATTGATTCCATCATTTTACCCACTACTGAGGTCAGGCTGACCGGTCTATAATTCCCTGTTTTCTCTCTCCCTCCTTTTTTAAAAAGTGGGGTTACATTGGCTACCCTCCACTCCATAGGAACTGATCCAGAGTCAATGGAATGTTGGAAAATGACTGTCAATGCATCCGCTATTTCCAAGGCCACCTCCTTAAGTACTCTAGGATGCAGTCCATCAGGCCCTGGGGATTTATCGGCCTTCAATCCCATCAATTTCCCCAACACAATTTCCCGACTAATAAAGATTTCCCTCAGTTCCCCCTCCTTACTAGACCCTCTGACCCCTTTTATATCCGGAAGGTTGTTTGTATCCTCCTTAGTGAATACCGAACCAAAGTACTTGTTCAATTGGTCTGCCATTTCTTTGTTTCCCGTTATGACTTCCCCTGATTCTGACTGCAGGGGACCTACGTTTGTCTTCACCAACCTTTTTCTCTTTACATACCTATAGAAACTTTTGCAATCCGCCTTAATGTTCCCTGCAAGCTTCTTCTCGTACTCCATTTTCCCTGCCCTAATCAAACCCTTTGTCCTCCTCTGCTGAGTTCTAAATTTCTCCCAGTCCCCAGGTTCGCTGCTATTTCTGGCCAATTTGTATGCCACTTCCTTGGCTTTAATACTATCCCTGATTTCCCTAGATAGCCACGGTTGAGCCACCTTCCCTTTTTTATTTTTACGCCAGACTCACACATGAATAATTAATAATGGATAAGGTACTGGCGTGTACAGTGGAACTGTTCTCCAGTGATAAGTCCACTGCCTTCAGGAGAAGAATGGAGAGGAGAAAATAGGTGAGAAAAAACACCCTGGGGGAGAAATTCCCCAGTGCCACGTTTAGAGACGGTAACCCAGTTGGGGAGGGACTTCCTGCGCCTGGCACGGAAGTTCTACCCCAGCCACAAAATTGGGGTTACTGTCCCTCACAGGAAGTGGAGCGCAATGTTGCACGCGTCTCCGCTAACTTCCGCGCAATTTCGCGAGAGCCAGTAGCGCCCTGCAGAAGCGCTAATGGGAGGTGCACAACAGGGGAATTTCACCCCCCACCCTCGTTCCATATCACTGATGAATAATGTAAAGAGCACAGAGCCAGGCAATATTCCGATAGAATTCCACAAGTCACTCGGCCCTAGACAGAGCTACGCACATTTAATGTTTTTTCATTTGTACTCCAAAGCCAATTTAGAATCATAGAATGGTTACAGCACAGAAGGAGGTCATTCGGCCCGTTGAGCCCGTGCTGGCTCTCTGCAAGAGTACTTCAGCTAGTCTCACTCCCCCGCCCTTTCCCTGTAGCCCTGTAATTTTTTTTCCTTCAGGTACTTATCTAATTCCCTTTTAGAGTGTGCCTCCACCACCCTTTCAGGCAGTGCATTCCAGATCCTAACCACTCTCTGCATAAAAAAGTTTTCCCTTATGTTGCCTTCGGTTCTTTTGCCAATCACCTTAAATCTGTGTCCTCGAGTTCTCGGCCCTTCCAACAGTGGGAACAGTTTCTCTCTATCTTCTCTGTCTAGACCCATTATGATTTATGTTGCAACCACAAAAATGCCATTAATTCTGTATATTATATCTTGTTTAATAACGTCAGATGTCAAACTTTACAGAGATTTCAGGCATACAAATTCAAGTACAGTATACACCTGTATAATATAATCCATGTACACTACATTATTATGCAAGTATTCTACACTCCAGGTACAGTATAATATAAGTCTACAGATCCAAGTATTTTATCTAATCTAAGTGTGCAAATCCAAGTATTTTATAATCTAAGCACACCATAATTAAGCATTTTTTTAAAATTCATTCCGGGATGTGGGCGTCACTGACAAGACCAGCGTTTATTGCCAATCCCTAATTGCCCTTGAGAAGTTGCCTTCTTGAACCTGTAGTCCTTGTGGTGAAGGTACTCCCGCATACTACAATCTAAATAAACAAATCCAAAAATTCTATAATACAAGTTTACAAATTGAAGTATTTTATAAACAAGGGACTAGACTTTCCACTTTGCTGGCTATCACCCAAAAAATGGCCGGTGTTCCAGCCTTGGCGATGTGTCAGCCTTACCGATCGCTGGCACATCGCCCATTTTTTTGGTCCGCGATTTTCATCCTGGCGATGGCCCAGCGATGTTAAATGGGCAAAGCAATAGGCCAGCAATGTGGAAGGCAAAAGCTTCCCTATCTACAACCTTCTGCGCATGCAACTTTTTTTTCGGTGGACAGCTTTTCTTGTTTCAGGAGGTCAAGGGTCATCCACACATGCGCAGAAGGCTGTTGGGAGAGAGAGAGAGACAGGAGAGGAGGAAAGCAGAGTTCGAGAGAAGATAGATAGAAAAGAGATAACAGTTTACACACTTATTACTTAATTACTTATTACTTAGCAGAGATACTTATTAGATCATTCGAGATAGAAAAGAGATAGCATTATACATACTTATTACGTAATTACTTATTACTTACCAGAGATTGTAAAAATAAGGATGTCTTCCTCAGATAGTGTGGAGGGGGGTCGGAAGGGGGCAAAGCCCTTTTCCGACGAGGCCAATGAGGCCCTCGTCCAGGAGGTGCACTCAAGGTGGGTGAATTAACCTGGGGTGGCAGTGAGAAACCTCCAACACGGGTCTACAGAAAGATTTGGGCCCAAATAGCGGATGTCGTCTCCTCGGCATCCCATGAGGCGAGGGGGTCTGGCCAGTGCCAGAAATGCTGGAACAGCCTGGTTGTTTCAGCCAGAGTAAGTACAGATTTTATGTTGTATTGATGAAGATTGTAATTATAATTATAATAGCAAATCTCCTGGATTTAATTAATTGTTGTAAATGTTGTAAATTCTCTACTTACATACATAAATGCATACATGCATACATACATGCATATACATATACCCCTGCTAGTGTCTGGACCTGTGCCCTTTTTAAGCCTCTCTGGCTGCTGCAGTATAGAGAGATGTATGTGTCAAGTTGTAGCTCCTAAACACGCTGAGCTTTGTTATAACCCTGCATCAATTGTTGATCCTATTTGCATGTAACGTTTGAAATTGTTGTGTTTCCATGATACTACCTAGTCAATTAGCTTATGCCATGCTCTTTTCACGTTTGCAGAAGAAGATATCCAACAACCGCAGCGAACAGAGGCGCACCGGATGGGGCATCACTCAGCTGCAACCGCTCACTGACCTCGAGGAGTGTGCATCCGCACTTGTGGGCCAGCAAAGTCGTTCGGCCACCACCCGTGGTGTTGCGGAACCCCGTTATGCGTCTCGTGAGTAATGTGTCAAATAGTTTTAAAGTAATGTAACGTCCTGTAATTATAATGCAATATACGAATGATGCCATGTCATGCATGTAGCCTTTGTGCTACTCTCAGGTTGACAACATAAGAACATAAGCAATAAGAGCAGGGGAAGGTCATCTGGCCAACTCTCCCCTTCTCTGTGCGCCACCCCCCGCCCCCCCCCCCCCCATAAACCCTCACTCCCTTGTTCTATCCATCTGCGATTGATGCAGCCGCGACAACTTTTTGGGGCAGTGAAATTCACATGATGCATTAATATGTAACATCTCTTGGTAATGTGTAACCTTCTGTTCTAATCTAAGCTCAATAAGCTCAATTATGCTTTGAAGGTGAACCGGAGGCGCAAGTGGAGGCCCCACCTGCACCCATGCAGGTGTCACTCACTACGGAAGAACAGGAGAAGGAGGAGGAGTATCAATCAAGCACCGAACCGGAGGAAGAGGAATCTGTTATGGAGGGGGGTGAACCTGAGGCCACGTTAAGTAACGCTATTCAGGCAGAAGAGGCACCGGGACCAAGCGGCATGCAGCTGGCAACGCCAAGGCGCATTATACTGCGTACGTCGACCCCACAGACGTCGGGTCAACGAGTTCAGCACTCGCCTCCGAGAGACGATCGATTGGAGGGCTTGATCTCCCTGTGCGAGGAGACGGTCGCGATAAGTTGCGAGCATCTCCAGACTTTTAACCAGTTCACGTGGGACTTTGCACAGATGTTTGCTGAGCGTACAAAGGTAGCGAGGCAGACACTTGCAGAGTTGCGTGTACAGACCGCCGCCACCAACACCTTGCGGCATGTGTTGTTGGCTGCGCACGGCACTGCACCCCAAAGTATCGTGCTCGGTCCGAGTACCAGCTCAAGCACTCAAGCGAATCGGGAGGAAGAACTTCCTTCTTACTCGGAAGACGATTCCCCCCTTTCGTCTTCCCCTCCAACAGCCCCCCCCCCAACAGCCGATCGTGCCACTATCACCCCCACCACGGCAAGAAGCCTTTCCGTTGCCTGCTGCATGCCAGCGTCGTCTCAGTCTCCGGGGACCAAAAGGGCAGGTGGGCCTAAGATACGGGGGGGGGGGGGAGGGGAAGGATCCGGAGGGAAACGTGGCCACAGGTAGGTAGGGGAGGATGTTATTGTTGTTATTTTTATTGTTGTTATTACTGTTATTGTTATTGTTGTGTTCTTTTTATCTTATTGTTACTGTTTGTTTATAATTGGGGGTGGGGGGTTGGGGGGGTGGGTGGGAGGGGGTTGTTACAAATGAAGAAATGTTGTGTTACATTAATAAAATTTTTTTATTGAAATTAACAATTATTGTGCATTGTCTTATAATAATGTAAGTTAAGTTAAGCTAAACATTAATGCAACTGTTGTACAACAATGTCTAGGCCAGGCAAGGCTAAACCATAACTCAACGCAAATGCAACTGTTGTCTAACTGTAACTGTAACTGTCTCTGTACCCAATGTAAGTTCATGCAAAGCGTTCATTTATGAACTGCTGGCACAACAGTTTTGCAGCCGCGTAATTCCCATGGGGTTTCTCCAGGCTTCTGGTGTGGGGGGGGGGGGGGGGGGGCGAGCGGGGGTGGTGGGACCATGGATTCATCGCCAGGCTGTTTTGTCCTCCCCGAGTTCCTCATCAGCCTACTCCTCCTCCTACTGCTCCTCGTCATCTGCCTCTTCCGCCTCCACTCCTTCCTGAGGTGGACCTGCAGCCCCATCTGGCATTTGTTGTCCTCTCCTTATAGCTAGGTTATGCAACATGCAACACACCACAATAAACTCAGCGACCTGGTCAGGATGGTACTGCAGATTGCCACCAGAGTGGTCCAGGCATCTGAAGCGCTGCTTGAGCACTCCAATTGTCTTTTCGACGATGTTGCATGTAGCTATGTGGCTTTCATTGTGATGCTTCTCGGCTTCCATCAGGGGATTACGCAGGGGAGTCATGAGCCAACTGGCAAGGCCATATCCTTTATCCCCCAGAATTCAACCATGACCTTCTGGCTGATTGACAAACTCTCATGCAGGATGTGCACATCAGGATGCTGCCAGGAAATGTAGCATTTACTGCCATGATAATTTGGTTGTGGTCGACAATGAGCTGCACATTAAAGGGAGTGGAATCTCTTTTGGCAACGAAACACCTCCGGGTTCGGTAAAGGGACTTTCAGGGTTATGTGCGTGCAGTCTATTGCTCCCTGCACTTTGGGGAAGTTTGCTATTCTCGAGAAACCCAAAGCCCTCCTGGTTTGTGCCTCCCTGGTCATAGGGAAGCTTATAAAGTCCATCCTGCGAGCGTAAAGGGCTTCAGTCATCTGTTGAATGGAGCAATGTGTGGCGTGCTGAGAGATATCACAGATGTCACCAGCTGAATGAAGCCTGAAAGGATCCAGATGCACAGAAGGATAGTGCTGCAGTCACCTTTACCTCAATGGCAGTGTGGTCCTAATGCTGCTGGTAGGCTGCAGATCCCCCTTGATGAGCTGGCATATCTCATCGATGATCTCCTTCCGTAAGCGGAACCTCCTAACTCACGCATTTTCAGACAAGTTGAGGTAAGATTGCTTTTCCCTGTACATTTGTCGGCTGTACGTTCGCCTCCTCTGCATTACTCTGCCACCTCTTCGATTGATCCTTTCAGACGCCAGCATGTGAGCAGTTACAAGTAATGGCAGAGAAGCTATAGGCCCCATCACTATCGCTAATATTATTATCACCTGATATAAATGCCCTTTCTAGTAATAAAATCTACAAAAATAAAAGCTAATATTATTATAATTATTAAATATAAGTATAAATGTGAGCAGATCTATCTGTAAAAAGCCCTTAACTCACAAATGAAGCCCTCTTGTTTTAGCAGCCTCCGCCCTTCCTCCGACGTTCAAAATAGCGTCCGTAGTGCCGAGTTCTGTGAGGAAGGCCCGGAAAAAGCAACTATTCTCCAGCGATGTTCTCGGCGAGCGATCAGCCCTGTGGTGTGCTGGCGATGTGAGCCGAAAGTTGGGGGGACATTTTTCCGGCGATGTTCCAGCCTAACTTTCCACTTTTCAGTCAAAACAGAAACATAGAAAATAGGTGCAGGAGTAGGTCATTCGGCCCTTCGAGCCTGCACCGCCATTCAATGAGTTCATGGCTGAACATGCAACTTCAGTACACCATTTCTGCTTTCTCGTCGTACTCCTTGATCCCCCTAGTAGTAAGGACTACATCTAACTCCTTTTAAAATATATTTAGTGAATTGGCCTCAACAACTTTCTGTGGTAGAGAATTCCACAGGGTCACCACTCTCTGGGAGAAGAAGTTTCTCCTCATCTCGGTCCTAAATGGCTTACCCCTTATCCTTAGACTGTGACCCCTGGTTCTGAACTTCCCCAACATTGGGAACATTCTTCCTGCATCTAACCTGTCTAAACCTGTCAGAATTTTAAACGTTTCTATGAGATCCCCTCTCATTCTTCTGAACTCCAGTGAATACAAGCCCAGTTGATCCAGACTTTCTTGATAGGTCAGTCCCGCCATCCCGGGACTGACATATCAAAAATGGCGATAGAAGGCCATTTTGTGCAATATATGGGCACTAGGCCAGCGATGTGAAGTGGAAAGTCTAGCCCCAAGTATACTACATTATAAATATACGATAATCCGGGTATACTTTAATGCAAGTACCCAAGTATGCTACGATCCAGATGTACAAAAATCCAAATATACCAATCCAAGGCTACCCTAATTGAAGTATATCAATTGAAATATGCTATAATCAAGATACCATAATCCAAATATACTATGAATATTATATTCCATGTATTCTCAAAAATCTCATCCTTGTTTTCAAACTCCTCCCTATCTCTGAATTCTCCTCCACCCCCACACCCCCCAAAATGTCTCCGCTCCTCAAACTCTGTCCTCTTTGAGCATCCCTGATTATAATCGCTCAACCATTGGTGGCCGTGCCTTCTGTGGCCTTGGCCCTAAGCTCTGGAACTCCCTGCCTCAACCTCTCTACCTCTCTTTCCTCCTGCAAGACGCTCCTTAAAACCTATCTTTTTGACTAAGCTTTTGGTCACCTGCCCTAATTTCTCTTTATGTGGCTCGGTGTCAAAGTTTTTCTCATAATACTCCTGTGAAGCGCCTTGGGACATTTCACTACATTAAAGGCATTATATAAATACATGTTGTTGTTGTTGTCTGCTGGATAATAATCATCCACTAACTTCATTAGCCCCCTCACAAATTGTGATAGTCAGCAATTAAAATATCCAACAACCTATTATCAACTACCAAAACACGCTTATTAATCTATATTTGTATGACATAGATTGACTGAATCTAGAATTTGTTCAGCCTTCATTTAGGAAGACTAATGTGAAAATGATTAATGCCTTTCATGGGTGCACTTTCAATGCTGTTCAACTCTGAGATGACTGCAGGACACACTGCAACGTACATTGACCCACCGAGCAATTCAGTAGCCCCAGGAGCAGCGTACTTCATCCAAAGAGTATTGGCTACCAATTACAGCTCCTTCAAACAATTATAGTCTGTGAAACAAACTGTCCATCACTAATGTAACGTAATGTTAGAAACATGAGGTAGAATGGGAGCTCTTGTGTGGTCTAAAGGCAAAGATATGACGCAAGACCATTGGCTATTAATTGTGCTTTATATGAAAATAAACGACAGGCCACAAAGTAAAGATTGTACTGAACAGATGGCATGTGAGGTCTTTAGGCTTAGACACAACTTGAGGGCAGCATCCCATAGTCTGGAGGTGATAGCAGCTTGGTAATGGTGCAGAACGCCAACGGTCAGACACAAACATAACTCTAGGCTTTGCTGTTGTGTAATCTCGGTTAAATTCCTTCACAGTTCAGTTGTTGAACCATTGATGTGGGTTCTGTGCAGGGAGAAGAGGCAGCTGCAGCTACAGATGTTAAAATCTCAGAGTGCAGCAGTGGACAAGAATTAATTACAAATCACAGTCATATTATCACCTTTTCCATGGCAATACCAGTTGACAATATCACATGTGCTATTTCAAATATCAGCTTCACATTTAGCCCTGCATGTTTGCCGATGCTTTCTTTTTTATTAGTAAATAGCTGCAAGTAAACACTTTTATTTATTCTAATTACAATGTGATAGGTGCAGTAATGAGTCAAGCCTCAAAGACTGAAATGCATTCAACCGCTCTATTTTTCTTATGCCGAAAAGAGTTCTCGGCCTAATTCACATTTTATCTCTTCGGATACAAATACATTCTCGTTAAACTGAGGCCCCATCTGCTCCCTCGGGTGAATGTAAAAAATCCTATGGCACTATTTCGAAGAAGAGAGGGGAGTTAGGCCAATATTTATCCCTCAATCAACATCATTAAAAAGCTGATAATCTGGCCATTATCACAATGCTATTTGAGGGAACTTGCTGTGCGCAAATTGGCTGCCGCGTTTCCTACATTACAACAGGGACTACACTCCAAAAAGTATTTCATTGATTGTAAAGCGCTTTGGGACGTCCGGTGGTTGTGAAAGAACGACACTGTATAAATACAAGTCTTTCTTTTCTTTCTTTCTCATTATCAAAGATCTCCACAGGCCATTTAAAAGGATGTATTCTTCTCGCATTACTAATGATAACAAAATAGTTGTGGGTTTTACAAAGTGTATAAACTGGGGAACCTTGCTCGATACTCAAGCCAAATCTTTTACTAATATTTGGAGGAAATGAATAGAAATGAAGACAGGCATTTTATTGCATTTACATGTATGTTGGCAGTAGCTTATTTATACAGATTAAACATTACAAGGACACCCTCAAAGCCTCCCTGATGAAGTGCAACATCCCCACCGACACCTGGGAGGCCCTGGCCAAAGACCGCCCTAAGTGGAGGAAGTGAATCCGGGAGGACGCTGAGTGCCTCGAGTCTCATCGCCGAGAGCATGCAGAAATCAAGCGCAGACAGCGGAAAGAGCATGTGGCAAACCAGTTCCACCCATCCTTTCCCTCAACGACTATCTGTTCCACCTGTAACAGGGACTGTGGTTCGCGTATTGGACTGTTCAGCCACATAAGGACTGATTTTTAGGGTGGAAGCAAATCATCCTCGATTCCGAGGGACTGCCTATTATGATGATGATTTATACTGCCAGGCAGAGACATCAATTCTCCTGTCCATGACACAACTCAGCTATTTAGGGATATCTTCCTGGGGCATTTTCCTACATTTACAAATCCCTCCATGGCCTCGCCACTCCCTATCTCTGTAATCTCTTTCAGTCTCACAACTCCCCGAGATGTCTCTGCTCCTCAAACTCTGACCTCTGGAGCATCCCTGATTATAACTGTTCAACCATTGGTGGCCGTGCTTTCAGCAGCCTGGGCCCTAACCTCTGGACATAAGAACATAAGAACATAAGAATTAGGAACAGGAGTAGGCCATCTAGCCCCTCGAGCCTGCTCCGCCATTCAACAAGATCATGGTTGATCTGGCCGTGGACTCAGCTCCACTTACCCGCCCGCTCCCTGCAACCCTTAATTCCCTTATTGGTTAAAAATCTATCTATCTGTGATTTGAATACATTCAATGAGCTAGCCTCAACTGCTTCCTTGGGCAGAGAATTCCACAGATTCACAACCCTCTGGGAGAAGAAATTCCTTCTCAACTTGGTTTTAAATTGGCTCCCCCGTATTTTGAGGCTGTGCCCCCTAGTTCTGTCTCCCCGACCAATGAAAACAACCTTTCTGCCTCTATCCCTTTTATTATTTTAAATGTTTCTATAAGATCACCCCTCATCCTTCTGAACTCCAAGGAGTAAAGACCCAGTCTACTCAATCTATCATCATAAGGTAACCCCCTCATCTCCGGAATCAGCCTAGTGAATCGTCTCTGTACCCGCTCCAAAGCCAGTATATCCTTCCTTAAGTAAGGTGACCAAAACTGCACGCAGTACTCCAGGTGCGGCCTCACCAATACCCTATACAGTTGCAGCAGGACCTCCTGCTTTTGTACACCATCTCTCTCGCAATGAAGGCCAACATTCCATTCGCCTTCCTGCACCTGCAAACTAACTTTTTGGGATTCATGCACAAGGATCCCCAGGTCCCTCTGCATCGCAGCATGTTGTAATTTCTCCCCATTCAAATAATATTCCCTTTTACTGATTTTTTTTCCCAAGGTGGATGACCTCACATTTTCCGACATTGTATTCCATCTGCCAAACCTTAGCCCATTCGTTTAACCTATCTAAATCTCTTTGCAGCCTCTCTGTGTCCTCTACACAACCCGCTTTCCTACTAATCTTTGTGTCATCTGCAAATTTTGTTACACTACATTCTGTCCCCTCTTCCAGGTCATCTATGTATATTGTAAACAGTTGTGGTCCCAGCACCGATCCCTGTGGCACACTACTAACCACCGATTTCCAACCCGAAAAGGACCCATTTATCCCGACTCTCTTGTTTTCTGTTAACCAGCCAATTCTCGATCCATGCTAATAAATTTCCTCTGACTCCGCGTATCTTTATCTTCTGCAGTAATCTATTGTGTGGCACCTTATCGAATGCCTTTTGGAAATCTAAATACACCACATCCATTGGTACACCTCTATCCACCATGCTCGTTATATCCTCAAAGAATTCCAGTAAATTAGTTAAACATGATTTCCCTTTCATGAATCCATGTTGCATCTGCTTGATTGCACTATTCTTATCTAGATGTCCCGCCATTTCTTCCTTAATGATAGCTTCAAGCATTTTCCTCACTACAGATGTTAAACTAACCGGCCTATAGTTACCTGCCTTTTGTCTGCCCCCTTTTTAAAACAGAGGCGTTACATTAGCTGCTTTCCAATCCGCTGGTACCTCCCCAGAGTTCAGAGAATTTTGGTAGATTATAACGAACCCCCTCCCGAAGGGCCCAAATTTCGGGCCGCGCCGGTTTTTCGCGGCACAAAGTGTGCCTAA
Organism: Pristiophorus japonicus; assembly: GCF_044704955.1. Lineage (NCBI taxonomy): Eukaryota > Metazoa > Chordata > Chondrichthyes > Pristiophoridae > Pristiophorus > Pristiophorus japonicus. The sequence continues at coordinate 45,304,414 of NC_091988.1, forward strand.
AAAAAAATCACCTATTCTCCGGCTCCCTGCAGGTCCTGTGGAACTGGGCGCAGCGCAGCATGAGCTGTGGGGGGGTGGAGCCAGGTCCCTGCGCTGAAAACAGTGCCGGGACCTCTGCATATGTGCGCTACAGTGGGTGCGCATGTGCAGTAGCTCCAGGCGCCCAAAACTGTGGAAGGGGCCCGAAGCACGCAGCCCCTAGCCCTGGCCGAATGGCCTCACTGGGGCTGCTGTGGATAAGGCTCACCTCCCACCCGACCGGACCTGACCAGACTTGACTCCCGCTCCCCGGACCAGATGCGACCCGACCCCCGCTCTCCCCACCCCGGCGACCCAACCTCCGCTCCCCCCAACACCCCCCCATCGGTGACCCGACCCGAACTCCGCGCTCCCCCCTGGACCCCCGCTCCCCCTGCCCCCAGCGATCCGACCTCCGCTCCCCCCCCCCCCCAATGACCCGACCTCCGCGACTCTCTCTCCCCCCCTGACCTCCGCGACTCTCCCTCTCCCCCCCCCGATCTCCGCGAACCCCCCCCCCCCCCCCCCAGGACCCAAGACCCGACACCCGACGCCACCTACCTGTAAATCCAGCCCGAAGTCTTGGGCCCAGCTATTCAGCCTCCTTCTCTCCCTCTCCTCTCCTCCCTCCCCTTCCCTCCCTCCCTCCTCTCTCCTTCCCTCCCTCCCCTTCCCTCCCTCCCTCCTCTCTCCTTCCCTCCCTCCCTCCTCTCTCCTTCCCTCCCTCCCTCCTCCCTCCTTCCCTCCTCCCTCCCTCCTCTCTCCTTCCTTCCCTCCCTCCTCTCTCCTTCCCTCCCTCCTCTCTCCTTCTCTCCCTCCCTCCTCTCTCCTTCTCTCCCTCCTCTCTCCCCCCCTCCTTCCCCCCCACCCCCTTCTCCCCCTCCCCTCGCTGTCAGAAACACAGAGAGTGAGACACACACACACAGACAGACAGAGAGATAGTGACACTGACAGAGACACACTAGGGGAGCTGTCCCAGCACGCTGTTGGAGGACTCCCGGTGCTGCAGTCGGTAAGTAGAAAATGTTTTATTTATTTAAATTTTTTTTATTTTTTATTGATTTTTTTTGGGTTGATTTATTGGTGTATTTATCATTTATTATTGATGATGGCTCTTTATTTAATGTTTGTAAACTTCCCTTTTAAACTCCCTCCCCCCGTTCCCTGCACCTGATTTGTAACCTACGCCTGATTTTTTAAGTGTAGACAAGGTTTTTCTGAGCGTACAAAAATCTACACTTACTCCATTCTAAGTTAGTTTGGAGTATGTTTTCACTGCCTAAACTTTCAAAACGGGCATAATTGGCCGGACACGCCCCCTTTTGAAAAGAAAAATCTGTTCCAAACTGAAACTGTTCTAACTGACTAGAACTGGAGCAAACTAAATGCCGAGAATTGCAATTTTTAAGATACTCCATTCTAAACCAGTTGCTCCAAAAAAACAGGAGCAACTCAGGCCGAAACTTGGCCCCTAAACCTCTCCGCCTCTCTACCTCTCTTTCCACCTTTAATAAGCTCCTTAAAACCTACCTCTCATCTGCCATAATTTCTTCTTATGTGGCTCGGTGTCAAATTTATTTGTTTTGTCTTGTAACACCTCTGTGAAGCGCCTCGGGACGTTTTACTACATTAAAGGCGCTATATAAATACGAGTTGCTGTTGTTGTTAAAGGCGCTATATAAATGCAAGCTGTTGTTGTGTGTATTATATCGTAACTTTAAATAAAGATATATATTTTGTTTATTTTCACTGGAAAATTCATCCATACCAGTTAGCTTAGAAATCCTAGACTTTCTACAAAACAAACCACTTTGGTTGAAAATGCTTCACACTTGGGCTTCCCCTCCAGAGGAGTTCTGACAGTTTGGACATGGTCTTTGAGCAACAAGAAAAACTGGCTGAATAACTTTCCGTTCCACTCAAGAGGGTGAGAACATGAAGCAGTTGGTGTGCTCTCGCACAGACGTGTAAATGCATAAAGGAAATAATCACAAAGATAGCATTGTGATTATGCAATATATACTCGATGTATTCAAATCAACATTTAGCATTTCTCAATTTTGAAAAATGATATGAGATTTTTCACTATGCTTTGTCATGATTACATTTTGATACTTACCATTTCCCCCCCTAATTTAGCAGGACAGTGTGCTAAATCTCACTAAAATATACAGTTTTCCAAGACAAAAGTAGGTACAGGTTGAACTTCCCTTATCCGACACCCTCGAGACCTGGCCTGTGCCGGATAAGGGATTTTGCCGGACGAGGGGAGGTCGCATGTTCTACCGTCTTTTACAACTGCCAGCCCCCAGCCCCAGCCCCGATACAGATATCCCCTACCCCACGATCCACCATCACCTCCCCCTCCCCACCACAATCTCCTAGACTCATTGAAAGTAATGAAGAGGTACTTTTTTTCAAAATATAATTAATATTAGTACAGGTTGAACCTTTCTCCCCCGCCACCCCCCACCCCCCCCCCCCCCCCGACAAACAACTTGAATACCCACCCTCAAGGCCACTTAGGCAATCAGTGCCTTCAGAATCGGACCGAGGAAGGAGTCTCCGTCTTCAGGAGAGCAGAGAATATTGGTGAGTACGAAAAAAAATTATCTGTGCATGCGCCACCAATGGTGCCAGACACGGGGTGGTGCCTGATAAGAGCGTCCCGGATAAGGGAGATTCAACCTGTATAAAATTCCAGTGCCATTTGCATTAGTAATTTAGCTCGAGTTGATGTTGTCAGCTCAGATAAAACACATTCTCAGTTTATTCATTGCAATACCATAGATTGGTGAACAGCACTGTTGTCTGCAGGGCGGCTTTGAGTGATACACTTATTCAAGCATGTGTTTAACTCGCCGGCAAACAGTACACACCAAAGGTCATGAGAAAAGAAAAGGGTTTGTTTTGACAAAGAACAGGAAGTGGCACTGTCATTCAGAGAAACAAAACAGTCCTCATTACCATAATTCTCTATGTTACGTAATGCATCATATCTTTGTCGGTGTGAGTTGATTCTAGTACAATTGAAGCTTCTTAATGGGAACATTCTGATTATGAGCAAATATTTCCATTCTCCAGTCATCCGAAATCAACAAATGCCACAGATATATGAAAATGAATAGATGCCGAAACAACCATCCAAGGAATCCTCTCATTAGCGGGAATCCCATTTACTAGGCCATGCTGCATTATACTGTTATTCTAATTGCCATGTTTGTCAGCAGCTAATGTTAACCAGTTCTGTTATTTGTAATAAATTAAAACATTCATTGATGATATTTTGATGTCAGAATTTATATAACCAGCTAAAATACATGTTTGAAAATAAATGTCCCCGATCTGCAAGTGTACATTATGTGAAAGGTATTTAACCCTTTAACCGGCGAGCAAAGATAATGCAGATGATCCAAGAATGAGACTGTGGGGAAGCTTTTACACTGTGGCGTTTTCTCTGAACTGTTAAGTTGTTTGTTAATGAATGTTATTATGTGTGTGGAGGGCGCACATTTTATTGAAAAGTTCAATTATCAAATTGCTCTTATGATGAAATCCATTATAAAAGTGTTTACATTTTCCTGAAATATTGTCATGCCTGTCACTATTCCCGTCATTTTTTTGGGGTGCGCAGCCCGTTCACAGTTTCATGCATGCACGAACTTCAATATTGCAAAAGCCAGTCCCGGACTGCGTGGGACTGGCAGAGAGCTGTGCCGCTGCGCAGCTTATAAGGAACACTGATGCCTGTTGATGGTGTTCGGATGGAACTAAAAATCTTACAGTTGCCACACCATCTGTCACATAACATCTAAATGTCACATAACACTCATAGTCTCGGTAAGTATTCCTCACTCAAGATGCTTTATGGAAACATTTATGTCACCAGTTTTTTCGCAGTAATTAACATTTGTAATGTCCAAAGTAACAGTTTAAACAAAATTTAAAAAATACATATTTCACAATAACCTGTTTACATTTATCCACTGAGATGTCTTTTGTGCCGTTTAATGCCAAAATTACTTGAACATTTCGTCTCCCTTAAGAGTTTGGGGTTGAGCTAAAGGGATCAAGGGGTATGGAGAGAAAGCAGGAAAGGGGTACTGAGGTGAATGATCAGCCATGATCATATTGAATGGTGGTGCAGGCTCAAAGGGCCGAATGGCCTACTCCTGCACCTATTTTCTATGTTTCTATGTTGCTCAGAGCTGTGATGCTGTAGGCTGAATTCAGATTGAGCATTTTGAGCATGTGCAGTGTGTCTATTTCCCCAGAATGCATCAGTACTATTCAGGTAGCTTCATTGATTGAATATTTGTCCTTAGATAATTTTCTGTCCCGTAGCTTTTCTTTGAATTACTTTGAAAACAGGTAGAGACAAATTTCAAAAGTTATACTAAGTTAATATTTACATTGACTATTTTTTAAATCATTAATGCTGTGTGTGTTTTTTGTGTCTCTGTGTCTGTGTGTGAGAAATAGAGTGAGAAAAATAATAGTGTACTAATTGCACTTCAGTTGCACTTTTATTTTGTTTTCTCTCAGCTTCAGAAAATGTATTAAGTTCAGCGGGAGCGAAAGAGAGAGGCTCCAGGATGTGAGAGATAAAAAGAGGCAGGGTAAAACAATGGATTAGTCAGAAGGGGAAGGGGCCATGAGATAACAAAGTGGTAGAGGACACAATGGGAGCAAGGGGTTGGAGAGAAGCACAAATGGTTGGGGAGTGGATGAGGGAGCTGCTGAAAGTCACATTTTCCACACAACTCCCACTCCATATGCAGCCTACATAAAAACATAAGAAATAGGAGCAGGAGTAGGCCATTTGGCCCCTCGAGCCTGCTCCGCCATTCAATAAGATCATGGCTGATCTGATCATGGACTCGGCTCCACTTCCCTGCCTGTTCCCCATAACCCTTCACCCCAACTATATCTCCACCTTAAATATATTCAATGATCCAGCCTCCACAGCTCTCTGCATCAGAGAATTCCACAGATTACGACCCTCTGAGAGAAGAAATTCCTCCTCATTTCAGTTTTAAATGGCGACCCCTTATTCGTAAACTATGGCCCCTATTTCTAGATTCCCCCACGAGTGGAAACATCCTCTCTGCATCTACCTTGTCGAGCCCCCTCAGTATCTTATATGTTTCAATAAGATCACCTCTCATTCTTCAAAACTCCAATGAGTATAGGCCCAACCTGCTCAAACTTTCTTCATAATTCAACCCCTTTATCTTAGGAATCAACCTCGTGAACCGTCTCTGAACTGCCTCCAATCAAGTATATCCTTCCTTAAATAAGGAGCCCAAAACTGTACGCAGTACTCCAGGTGTGGTCTCACCAATACCCTGTACAGTTGTAGCAGGACTTCCCTGCTTTTATACTCCACCCCCCTTGTAATAAAGGCCAATATTCCATTTGACTTCCTGATTACTTGCTGTACCTGCATGCTAACTTTTTGTGTTTCATGCACAAGGACACCCAGGTCCCTCTGTACTGCAGCATTTTGTAATCTCTACCATTTAAATAATAATTAGCTTTTTTATTTTTCCTGCTAAAGTGGATAACCTCACATTTTCTCACATTATACTCCATCTGCCAAATGTTTGCCCACTCACTTAGCCTGTCTATATCCCTTTGCAGATTCTTTGTGCCCTCATCACAATTTGCTTTCCTACCCATCTTTGTATCGTCAGCAAACTTGACTATATTATACTCGGTCCCTTCATCCAAGTCATTAATATAGATTGTAAATAGTTGAGGCCCCAGCACCGACCCCTCTGGCACCCCACTAGTTACCATTTGCCAACCAGAAAATTACCCATTATCCCGACTCTTTGTTTTGTGTTAGTTAGCCAATCCGCAATCCATGCTAATATATTACCCCCAACTCCGTGAGCTATTATCTTGGGCAGTAATCTTTTATGTGGCATCTTATCGAGTGCCTTCTGGAAATCCAAATACACCACATCCACTGGTTCCCCCTTATCCACCCTGCTCATTACATCCTCAAAGTACTCCAGCAAATTTGTCAAACATGATTTCCTTTTCATAAAACGATGCTGACTCTACTTGACTGCATTATGATTTTTCCAAATGTCCTGCTACTGCTTCCTTAATGATGGACTTTAGCATTTTCCAATGACAGATGTTAGGCTAACTGGTCTATAGTTTCCTGCTTTCTGTCTCCCTTTTTTAAATAGGGGTGTTACATTTGCAGTTTTCTAATCTACTGGGACCTCTCCAGACTCCAGGGAATTTTGGTAGATTGCAACCAATACATCCACCATCTCTGCAGCCACTTTTTTTAAGATCCTAGGATGCAGGCCATCAGGTCCAGGGGGCTTGTCCACCTTTAGTTCCACTATTTTACCGAGTACTTTTTTTTTAGTGATAGTGATTGTATTAAGTTCCCCCCTCCCTATAGCCCTTTGGTTATCAATTATTGGGATGTTTTTAGTGTCTTCTACCATGAAGACCGATACAAAATATTTGTACAAAGTCTCTGCCATTTCCCTGTTCCCCATTATTAATTCCCTAGTCTCATCCTCTAGGGGACCAACTTTAGTTACCCTCTTCCTTTTTGATATATCTGTGGAAGTTCTTACTATGTGTTTTTATATTTCTTGCTAGTTTAATCTCATAATCCATCTTCTCTCTCTTTATTATTTCTTTAGTCGTCCTTTGCTGGTTTTTAAAATTTCCCAATCCTCTGGCCTCCCACTAATCTTGGCAACATTATATGCCATTGTTTTCAATTTGATACCATCCTTTACTTCCTTCGTTAGCCACGGATGGGTCTCCCTTCTCCTAAAGTATTTCCTTCTCACTGGAATATATTTTTGTTGAGAGTTGTAAAATATCTCCTTAAATGTCTGCCACTGCTCATCAACCATCTTACACTTTAATCTATTTTCCCAGTCTAACTCTACCTTCATACCTTTGTAATCAGCTTTATTTGAAATCGGGACACTAGTTTGAGACCCAACTTTCTCACCCTCCAATTGAATTTGAAATTTAACCATGCTATGATCACTCTTTCCAAGAGGATCCTTGATCTTCTGAGCCAATATCATTTCTCACTACTGCCTTGATCTCATCATTTATGGATAGAGCTACCCCACCTCTTTTTCTTTTCTGTCTATCCTTCCAAATTGTCAAATACCGCTGAATATTCAGTTCCCAGCCTTGGTCACCTTGCAACCACGTCTCTGTAATGGCTATCAGATCATACCCATTTGTATCTATTTGGGCTGTCAATTCATCTAGCTTGTTATGAATGATGCGTGCATTCAAATAAAGAGCTTTTAATTTTGTCTTTTTACCATTTTTCCCTGCTTTGACCCCACTTTCTGATACACTCTTATTTTTATACATTCTGTCCCTTCCTGTCACACTCTGGTTATCATTTTCCCCAATGCTACCCTGCTCTATTGCCTTCTCCTTGCTCTTTGTCTTTTAAATTTCCTCCCACCTGAACCCTCCCTCCCCCACCCCCCACTATTTAGTTTAAAGCTCTCTCTACAGCCCTAGTTATTTAGTCCCAGCACGGTTCAAGTGAAGCCTGTCCCAATGGAACAGCTCCCTCTTACCCAAGTACTGGTGCCAGTGCGCCAGGAATCGAAACCCATTTCTCACACACCAGTCTTCGAGCCATGTGTTCATCTCTCTGATTTTATTGACCGTATACCAATTTGCTCGTGGCTCAGATAGTAATCCAGAGATTATTACTTTTGTGGTTCTGCTTTTTAATTTAGCCCCTAGCTGCTCAAACTCCCTCAGCAGAAACTCTTTCTTTGTTCTACCTATGTCATTGGTACCTACGTGGACCACGACAACTGGATCTTCCCCCTCCCATTCCAAGTTCCTCTCCAGCCCTGAGGAGATGTTCTTAATCCTAGCACCGGGCAGGCAACACAGCCTTCGGGACTCATGCTCTCAGCTGCAGAGAACAATATCTATCCCCCTAACTACACTGTCCCCTTTTACACCCCCTACTTGAATGGCCTCCTGTATCACAGTGCTGTGGTCAGTTTGCTCATCCTCCCTGCAGTCCCTGCTCCCATCCACACAGGGAGTAAGCGCCTCAAACCTGTTGACCAAGAGCAAGGGCCGAGGCTCCTCCATCACTCCCTCCTGAGTTCCCATATCTACCTCGCTCGTAGTCACACCCAGCCGTTCCTGACCACGGACCAAGTTTGAATTATTTAACCTAAGGGGTGTGACTGCCTCTTGGAACATAGCGTCCAGGTAACTCTCCCCCTCCCTGCAACCATTGGGAGCTCCTTTCCCTTGCACACTATGCCACGCCACCCATTACTTCCCACCCAAAATTTAAGAAGACAGCAAGCCCTGGATATGTATACAGACGTTCAAAGTAACACCTAACAGCTTTTGTCCAAAGTCTAAGAATTTTGTTTATCAATGGACATCTGCCTTTAACATGGTTGAAGGACCTACACAGACTGACCGCAAAGTACAAGTCACTTTAATGTTCTAAATGTCCAGTGTAATGCCACATAGTAGGCTTACACACCACTCGCTGCTTAATCCAGATGCTTATGTGAGGGGCTTTAGCAAAGAGATGTGCCCGCCACGAGGCTGAGTTTGGGTCGAGTGAATTCAGTGACAGGTCAGTGAGAGTCGTAGTGATCCATTCAACTCTTTCCTCCTTTTGCCACACAGTTTGTCCTGGATCTTGTGCATGAGGTGGATTTGTGGCAAAATACCCGGGAGATCTATGGGAAAACTGTTGTGGAACCTGGCTTATAAGTCACAAGCTTAATCTGTAATGGGCCTTTGCTGTCATCGAAGAAAGATGAGAAAGACTAAAGTGCCTTCATCTCTTCCTCCCAGATGAATTTGTCAAGAACACAATTCCATCTGTGAAAAATATTTCTGTGCTGGGTTAATGCCAAAAAATTATTGTTGCTATTGGCAACCACCTTATTTCTTACAGTCTGTGTTCATTTAATCCATGGTTTTGTAAAAAATTATGAACATTTCAGGAACCAAGTGCCCAAAAACTGTACAGTTAAATTCAGCAATCCAGTGTGGACTGACCATTCAAAGTGAGAGCGGGTTGATTTCTGACCCCATGCCCTCCACTGGGAGCATTGGATCACTGAATATTCCCTATAATTTTAACTTATCGCACACTAATTGCAAAATCATACAATGGACTAAAAATAATGTAACTACTATAAATAGAAATTAGCCACCAGTAATGCTAAATCCTTGAGGAAACAAAAACAAAGAAAATGACCAATTGTAAGAAAAAGTTGTGGATATTCCTTTCCAACTCCATTGGGTAATTTTGAGCAAGCTTTGGGAGATAATGGTTAACCATGACTTGGTGGGTTTGATTAACTAATGCCATCCCACTCTGAATTACAATAGACTGCATTGTTCTTCTCACTCGTGAACTTGCCAAGCTTCTTAAAGGTCCATTATGTATTCATACTTAACACACACACCTGTTCCAATGGATGACAGTCTCCTAAGAAAAAAAGACTTGCATTTACATAGCACCTTTCACGACCACCGGACGTCTCAAAGCGCTTTACAGCCAATGAAATACTTTTTTTTTTTAAAGAGCGTAGTCACCGTTGTAATGTAGGAAACGAGGCAGCCAATTTGCACACAGCAAATCCCCAAAAATACAATGTGATGACAACCAGATTTTGGGGTGGAAATTGGATATTCTGCTGCCCCTCTTAGAGCCCCAGAGTGGCGGCAATGGCGGCGGATAGCACTTGCACCCGGGTGGCCACCTTCCAGTGCTCCGCTGGGACATTCGGTGCCGGTATCGACGGGGGCGGGGTGGGGGGAGCGGTGGGGGCCGAGCAGTACTGTCCGGGAGAGGCGAGCCGATGTGCAACACCTCTGGTTGCGACATCCGCTCGATTTTTGGTTGCTGCCCGAATCTTAGCGCTCCATAGCGCGCCTTGGCGGTAATGCCTGTGAAAGCAGGCGGTCCAAGCTGTAGCGGCCGCAGAGAGGGAAGTAATGCTGACCTGAAGTAAATGTGATTGCTTTAACAAAAACTTTCTTTGTGATTTATGTTGTGGTAGCATGTGCTATGTATTGGGAATGTTTTTGGTGGGTTTTTTGCAGGTTTCCCCCCCCCCCCCCCCCGCCCCACACCTCTGTTATGGGGCTCCGAGGCCGGCTGCTTAGCTCGGGATTTTCCATTGCTCAGCCGGCCTAGCGCCCTAAAAGAGGCGTGCAATGCCTCCCTTAGCGCCCCTCTAGGTGTCATCCTGTGCATCTTCTCTAGTGCCTCGATATCCCAAACATATCATACTCCAAGTGAAGGCCGACCAAACCAGGGCTGGTGCAACCATTCGGCAAACTAGGCGGTCGCCTAGGGCGCCAAAACTTGGGGACGCCAAAAAAGAATGAAAGAATCTGTCCAAGGGATGCACTGGGAAATGGGTTCGAGTCCAACGGGAATTCTCCTAACTAGAGCCCTTAATAATAATGAACCTGCCTTGAGTATTTTGAGTATTTCGTAACTAGGGAGCGAATGGCGGTGCATTTAGTGTTATATAGAACACCAAGATCCCGCAGAACTAAAAGGGAGCTGGTTGGAGAGGGGGAGGAAACAAAGGTACCCAAGTGATATCGCCCTCTTTCTTCCTGGTTCGTTAATCTGACGCTGCCCTGTGCTGTTCTTTCATTTAAACACCTTGACATCTTTGAAGATCAGGGCAAAGTGGGAAGATTTGGAACCTGAAAAAAGATGTAGCCAGGCGCTGCTGGTTGCTGGGCAACAGGAGAGCATCAAAATTAGCAGTGGATTCTCTGCTTCCCTTTTTATTTAATTTTCATTTGATTTTCTTCGCTTGTGGAGAGTCAGGTTTTTGTTTTACTGTTCACACGACACACCATGTGAGCCGCCGATCTGTCTGTTTGCCCCACCCCCTCCCTGGCGTGGCCCAGATGGCCTCCCAGAGACAGGGAGTGAAATGGACACGGTGAAACTGACAGCGGGAGGCGGCAGACACACTCCCGCCATCCCATGCAGATCAGCGCAGCTCAGATCAGATGAGACAACCATCCAGCCCCACGCATTACAAAGACAAGCACTGAATGAACTGTGGGTGAAAACATCCTTTAAATGGAGACAGCTCTGTCGCACAGAGTTTGGCCGCTGCTTCTGATTTATCCTTTTACGATCCTTTTTGTCTTTCGAATGAGTCCTCATTACAGATACTAATCTTGAAAATGTCTTACTCTCGCCCATCTTTATCACACTTCTCTTTCCCCAGTAAATCATCAACTCTCTGATAACTGTGGTGCTGTATTTTTTTTTAACGTCGCCTGTCCAAAAAAGTGAATGACGTGCCATTTTATATAATCTACTTTAAAATACAACAGTATTGTCCTCTGCAGAGTGAACATATCTGGGTCATGATACATGGATGGTCACAGGATACCCGCCAATACAGACTGTGTTGTATATACTCGTTATAATACTACTGGTGTATGGTACTATTGGTGCGCAGTTAACGTACACAGAGATATACTTATAAAACTTATAATATACAATGTATACTATATGTGCACTGTAGGTATTATCCCAACTGGAAATCTCGGCCTCCCCGGGTCTGTACGGAGCGTGTATGGACCCGGGAAGGCATTGCAAAAGCCAGTTTTATGCGCAAATGTGCATGCGCCGAAAACTGACTTTTCCAATCTGTCAAGCTCCAGCTTGACAGATCCTCCTCATCTCCACAGCCAGGACATTCGCATGGGCAAGATTGCGGTATTTACCCATTTCTTGCCCAGCAGATGCCCTGAAAACTTTTGCACTTGATAAAAGCAGGCGCATAGCCTACTTTTACAGGTATAATAGTTTTAAAACATACATAAACATAATAAAATAAAATCAAAGAAACACATTTTATTGTTAAAAACCCTTCCCATTACAGTAAGTTTATTTTAAACCATAATTAAAAAGACTTTTTTTTAAAAATCAGAAAAATATAATGGCCCAGAAATTCCTCTGGGGGTCTTCCCGCGGGCAATTGCCTCCTCGATGGATATTTTTTACGAATTTACCTGGTGGTCTAGGGGGCCTTCTCCTCCCGCGCTGCGAAGTGCGCTCCCGTGCAGAGGTTCCCGACGCAGAAGATGCAGTCATGTGTGACTGCTCAGCCAATCGGGTAAGTATTTCACAGGTTCCCATTAATAGCGCTGAGACTCGCGTAACTACGAGTTCTCAGTGCTATTAATGGGAACAAAAGCAATCACACAAAATAATAAAAAATAAAAAACAGGCCACACATATTTAAAATTAATTGAAATTAAAGTTATTATGTCTTATAAAAATAAAATATTTTCCCGATTTTTAAAAAAGTTTTTTAAATTATGGTTAAAAATATGGTTACCATAGTGGGGAGGGTTTTTAACAATAAACTGTGTTTATAATTTTATTTTACAATTCTTTGTGTTTTTTAAAACACTTGCGCCCGTAACAGTAGGCTATGTGCCTGCTTTTTCAGGCGCAAAATTTTTGAGGACATTTGCCGCGCAAGATATAGGTAAATAGCCCAATCTTGCCCATACAAATGTCCTCGTTCCCGATCTGGCTACGATCTGTCAAGCTCCAGCATGACAGATCGGACAAACCGGTTTTCAACGCATGCGCATTGTGCGCTGAAAACCAGCTTTTCCGATGCCTTCCCAGATCCGTAGAAACTTTGTATGGGACCGGGACATCGGAAATTTTGCCCCATATTTTTTTATGACATTAATAACTTTAATTTAAATTAATTTTAAATATGTAGTGTATTTTTTTCTATTTTTTATTTGTGTTTTGGGTGTTTGGGGGCTATTTCTCAATCATAATAATGGGAATTTCTACTCATGGAATTCCCATTATTATGAATGAGAAAATACTGTACCTGGATTGGCTGTCTAGAGCCATGTGACTGCAGCTCCAACCTACGGATGTCCAGACATGCACACGCTGCGACGCACAGGGAGTGAAGGCCTCAGGACCGGGATCTCTCGTGGGCACAGCAGGAACAGGTACGTGTGTATCTTTTTTAACTTTTTCAGTCGATCGCCCGCGGGATGCAGCGACCGGGATTTCCAGGTTTGGTGGGGTGGCAGGTGAACAGTTTGCCTAGGGCGCCAATTATCAATGCGCCGGCCCTGTGACCTACACTTTATAAAACTGAAATATAAGGGCTGATTTATGAATGTGTACCAGCAGCAGGTCCCATACCCTTCCGGGTCTGCAATCAGAGAGAGAGACTAGGGGGAGAGAGAGAGACTGGGACAGAGAAACTGGGAGAGAGAGAGAGACTAGGAGAGAGAGAAAGTAAGAGAGAGAGAGAGAGTCTGGGAGGGAGAGAGAGAGAGAGAGAGAGACTGGGATAGGGAGAGAGAGAGACACTGGGAGAGAGAAATTGGATGGAGAGAGAGAGACTGGGAGGAGAGAGAGAGAGAGACTGGGGAGAGAGACTGGGAGAGAGAGAAAGAGAAACTGGGGAGAGACAAAGACTGGAAGAGAGAGAGAGAGAGACTGGGAGAGAGAGAGAGAGACTGGGAGAGAGAGAGAGACTAAGGGGAGAGTGAGAGAGAGAAACGAGAGAGAGAGAGAAATGGGGAGCGGGAGAGAGACAGAGAGAAAGACTAGGGGGAGAGAGAGAGACTGGGAGAGAGAAAGACTGGGGGAGAGAGAGACTGGGAGAGAGAGAGACTGGGATTGCTGGGGGAGAGAGAGTATCTTGGAGAGAGGGAGAGACTGGGAGAGAGAGACTGGGAGAGAGGGAGAGACTGGGGGAGAGAAAGACTGCGAGAAGAGTGGGAGAGACTAGGGGAGAGAGAGACTGGGGAGAGAGACTGGAACTGGGGGAGAGAGAGAGAGTATCAAGGAGAGACTGGGAGAGACTGGGAGAGAGAGAGAGAGACTGAGAGAGAGAGAGAGACTGGGAGAGAAAGAGATTGGGACTTGGAGAGCGAGAGAGAGAGAGAGACTGGGAGAGAGAGAGACTGGAGGAGACAGAAATGGGGAGAGAGAGAGGGAGATAAACTAGGGGGGAGAAAGAGAGAGAGAGAGAGAGACTGGGACAGAGAGACTGGGAGAGAGAAATGGGGCAAAATAGAGAGACAGGGAGAGAAAGACACACTGTGGGGAGAGAGAGACTGGGACAAAGAGAAAGAGAGATACAGGGACAGAGAGAGAGAGGCAGGGACAGAGAGACATGGACAGAGAGAGAGAGAGGCAGAGAGAGAAAGACAGGAACAAAGAGAGAGAGAGGAACAGAGAGAGGCAGGGACAGAGAGAGGGGGACAGAGCGAGGAGGACAGAGCGAGGGGGACAGAGAGAGAGAGAGACAGGTAAGAGAGAGAGAGAGAGACAGGGACAAAGAGAGAGAGAGGCAGAGACAGAGAGACAGGGAGAGAGAGAGAGAGAGAGAGACAGGGAGAGAGAGAGAGAGAGACAGGGAGAGAGAGAGAGACAGGGAGAGAGAGAGACAGGGAGACAGACATGGACAAAGAGAGAGGGACAGAGAGAGGCGGGAGCAGAGAGAACGGGACAGAGAGAGGGGGATGGAGCGAGGGGGACAGGGACAGAGAGAGAGAGAGAGAGAGTGAGAGTGGGAGCGAGAGACAGGGACAGAGAGAAAGAAATAGAACAAGAGAACGCTAGAGACAGGGACAGAGGGAGAGAGACATGTTATGAAAAAAGGGAAAAAGTGTGTGCCCCCGTTTGTACCTCAGAGACTGTGAGAGACAGAAGGAAATGGCAGCAGAAAAAGAGGAAACAACTTGTTCCAGCGATGTAGGACGTCTCAGCCTTACTGATCGCTGGTACATGGCCCATTTTTTGTGCAATTTTCCACTCGGCTTTAGGCCGGCGATGTGGAATGGGCAATCTGATTTTTCGGCGATATCGCGTTTGCCCACCGAACGAGAAAGTCAAAAGCTTCCCTAGCAACGGCCTTCTGCGCATGTGTGAGATTTTGTTTTTTATCCGACTGGTTTTACCGCGTTTCGGGAGGTCAGGGGACATCACACATGCTCAGAAGGTACTGGGTGGAGAAGAAAGAGAGAGAGAGAGAAGCAATTGTAAAGGCACTGAAGGAAGCAGAGAAATGTCTGAAGTGAATAAATTTCAAGTAGAGGTGTCGGAGGGAGAGAGGAAAAGGGCAAAGCCCTTTAGCAGTGAGGTTAATGAGTTAAGCACACTGGGGGGACTTAACTCGGCACATGGCAAACCCCCACTGCATGCATATCGTAAAATCTGGTTAGAGATTGCTGCCGTGGTGACCTCAGCATCTAATGAGGTAAGGGGCTCGGACCAATGCCGTAAATGTTGGAATAGCCTGGTGGCTGCAGCAAAAGTAGCATTTTATTTTACTTATGAAAATTGTGACTATAACATTGAATCTCCTGGGTGGAATTGTATTTTATGATTCATATATGTATTACATAAACTCCATGTTAAGATCCCGATAGGGCTCTGAGCCCTGGGACTATTTAGAGGGAGCTTTACTTTATAAATAACCCCATGCTGTAGCTGTCCTTGAAGTGTTTGATGTGACATTGTAGAGGGGGTGTCAATCTGTATTGGACTCGTGTTGTAACTGTCCTGCGAGCGTTTGATGGGATTGAAGTCCCTCTGGCTGCTGCAGCATAGAGAGATGTATATGTGTCAAGCAATGTGTCAAGATATGTAATGTTTTAACTATTGTGATTCCATGATACTACTTAGTCTATTATCTTATGCTATGCTCCTTTCTCGTTTGCAGAAGAAGATATCTAACAACAGGGCAGAGCAGAGGCGTACTGGGGGGGGGGGGGGGGGGGCCCTGCTCTGTTGACTCCACTGACAGACCTGGAGGAGCTTGTGGCCGCGCTCGTAGGCTCTGAAACTCGTTCGGCCTCCACACGCGGTCTGGCGGAGCCCAACGATGCGTCTCGTGAGTAATGTGTCAAACAGTATTAAAGAGTAATGTACTGTGATGTCCTGTAAATATAATGCAATACGGAATATACGAATTATGTTATGTCATGTCATGCATGTAGCGTTTGTGCATAAGAAGCAGTTGCTGCAGCTTTCTGGGGTAGTGAAATGTATTGATATGTAAAGTCGCTCGTTAATGTGCACCCTTATGCTCTAAGCTCTTTAATAATCTCTAATTTGCTTTTAACTTCACCCGAAACCATGGTCGAGGTGCAACCCACACCTTCACCTACCCGAGACTTTGAAGAGGAGGAGGAGGAGCAGCAGATGCCTACTGAGCTTGGCGAGGAGGAGGACGACATTTTTTGGGGGGGATGATCCTGCAGTCGTCCCAATTGAGACAGAAAAGGCACCAGGACCGAGCGGCGTGCAGCCGGCAAAGCCGAGGCGCCCCATTTTGCGCACGCCGACCCCAGGGAGGCCGTGTCAGCGAGGTCCGCAATCGTCTCCGGATGCTCACTTGGAGGGCTTGATGTCCCTGTGCGCGGAGACGGTCGCGATCTTCTCACAGGTGTCTGCCGTGCTACCCGAGCTATTGGAGGTAGCACGGCAGACCCTGGAAGGGGTCCGCGAACAGACAGCCGCAACAAATGCCCTTCGGTATGCGTTGCTGGCTGGACACGGCACTGCACCCCAAGGTGTCGTGTTACATCCTGGTGACACCCCGAGCACGCAAGCGAGTACAGAGCATATAGTTCCTCTGGACTCGGAAGACGAGCCACTACCCTCGTCTTCCACTCCCACACCACCAATGGCAGGAAGTCTTAGCGTTGCCCGCTGCAGGCCAGCGACGTCTCGGTCTGCGGGGACCAAAACGGGCAGGAGGAAAAGGATCTGGAGGGGGATGTGGCCGCAGGTAGGGAGGGGGGGTGTTTTTTCATGTTTAAAATGTTAAAATGTTAATATTCAAATATAGCTATGGGCGGGGGGGGGGGGGGGGCGGGGGGTGAGGGGTTGTTGGTGGGTGGGTGAGTTGGGATTTGTTGAATAAAAATCGTTTTATGAAAATTAAAAGTTTTATGAATCTAACATATTGTTGTGCATTGTCTTACAATAACAATATAACTTTAGCTCAGTTAAGCATTAATGCAAATGTTGTACAACAATGGACAGCCACGACCAGTGCAGGCAAGACTAAAACGAAACTCAACATAACTCAACGCAAATGCAACTTTTGTTTAACCATAACTGTAAATGTAAATTTCACTGTCCCCAATGCAAGTTCATGCAAAGCGTTCATTATTGAGCTGCTGACGCAACATCTTTGCAGCTGCGTAACTCCCACGGGGTAATGGTCTTCTGGGTCATCTGGGGGGAGGGGACTGTGTGACCATGGCTACATCGCCAGGCTGATTGTCCTCCCTGAGGTCCTCACCAGCCTCTTCCTCCTCTTGCTCCTTGCCGGCTGGCTCTTCCATCTCCCCTCCTTCTGGAGGTGGACCTGCAGCCCCATCTGGCATTAGTTGTCCTCTTCTTACAGTTAGGTTATGCAGCATGCAACACACCACAATGAACTCAGTGGCCTGGTCAGGGTGATACTGTAGGCTGCCACCAGAATGGTCCAGGCATCTGAAGCACTGCTTTAGGACTCCAATTGTCTTTTCGACGATGTTGAGTGTCGCTATGTGGCTTTCATTGTAACGTTTCTCTGCTTCAGTGACGGGATTACGCAGTGGATCGGGTCATCAGCCAACTGGCAAGGCCATATCCCTTTTCCCCCAGCATTCAACCGTGACCTTCTGGCTGATTGACAAACAGGTCAGGGATAGCACTTTCATGTAGGATGTGCGCATCATGGATGCTGCCAGGAAGTGTAGAACAAGTACTGTCATAATTGTTTGATTGTGGTCGACAACAAGCTGCACATTCAGGGAGTGGAATCCCTTTCTGTTACGAAACACCTCCGCGTTCTTTAAGGGGGTTTTCGGGGCAATGTGCATGCAGTCTATTGCTCCCTTCACCTTGGGAAAGTCTGCTATTCTTGTGAAACTCAAAGCCCTCTCGGTCTGTGCCTCCCTGATCATTGGGAAGCTTATAAAGTCCATCCTGCGAGCGTAAAGGGCTTCAGTCACCTGCCAAATGGAGCAGTGTGTAGCGTACTGAGAGATATGACAGATGTCGCCAGCTGAAGCCTGAAAGGATCCCGATGCGTAGAAGGCTAGGGCTGCAGTAACCTTCACCTCAACGGAGAGTGCGGTTCTGATGGTGCTGGAAGGCTGCAGATCCCCCTTGATGAGCTGGCAAATCTCATCAATGACCTCCTTACGGAAGTGCAGCCTCCTAAGACACGCGTTTTCAGACAAGTTGAGGGAAGATTGCTTTTCCAAGTACCTTCGTTAACTGTATGCTCGCCTCCTCTGTCTCCTCTGTCTGTCTATGCATTACTCTGCCACCTCTTCGATTGATCTTTTCAGAAACCAGCTTGTGAGCAGTTACGAGTAATGGCACAGAAAGCATCGGCCGCATCACTATCAATAATTATTTTCAATTGCTATAAGTGCACTTTTCACTAAAGAAAGTCAATCTATTAAACTACTCTCTCTATACATGCCCCAGTCTAACACTGTATACCAACCTCAGTCTAATACTCTCTCTATTCCAGTCCCAGTCTAACACTAGGCCCCATCACTTTCAATAATTATTTTCATTTGGTATACATGCACTTTTCACTAAAAAATGCCTAATCAACTAGGCTACTATTGGTAAAGTTAAATATAATAATCTGAGTAGATCTATCTATACAGGACCCTTAAATAATTCACAACTATCAAAGCACGATTTTTTTTAGCTGCCTCCGATCTTCAAAATGGCGTCCATAGTGCCCATTTTCTTCAGTAAAGCCCAGGAAAAGCAACTATTACCCAGCCATATTCTCGGCGAGTGATCAGCCTGGCCTTGTGATGGCGATATGCTGAAACTTCAAATCGGCCATGTGTGGGCGATCAGCTCGGCGATCAGCTCGGCGATCAGTTCGGCAATCAGCTCGGCGATCAGCTCGGCGATCAGTTCGGCGATGTGCTCGGCGATCAGTTCGGCGATCAGCTCGGCGATGTGCTCGGCGATCAGTTCGGCGATCAGCTCGGCGATCAGCTCGGCGATCAGTTCGGCGATGTGCTCGGCGATCAGTTCGGCGATCAGTTCGGCGATGTGCTCGGCGATCAGTTCGGCGATCAGCTCGGCGATGTGCTCGGCGATCAGTTCGGCGATCAGCTCGGCGATCAGCTCGGCGATCAGTTCGGCGATGTGCTCGGCGATCAGTTCGGCAATCAGCTCGGCGATGTGCTCGGCGATCAGTTCGGCGATCAGCTCGGCGATCAGCTCAGCGATCAGTTCGGCGATCAGCTCGGCGATCAGCTCGGCGATCAGTTCGGCGATCAGCTCGGCGATCAGTTCGGCGATCAGCTCGGCGATCAGCTCGGCGATCAGTTCGCCGATCAGCTCGGCGATCAGTTCGGCGATCAGCTCGGCGATCAGTTCGGCGATCAGCTCGGCGATCAGCTCGGCGATCAGCTCGGCGATCAGCTCGGCCAAGTGAGCCGAAACTTGGGGGGGCTTATTTTTCCAGCGATCTTTCCGGCCTAGTTTCCACTTTTTGCCCAAAATGGGCAATAGAGGACCATTTTGGGCGATATGTGAGCCATACTGTGGCGATGTGAAGTGGAAAGTCGAGCCCCAAATGCTTTCAAAGAGGGTCTGAATTGCTTAAAACGTTTTAAAATTGAAATTTCTCAACATCTGATTTTGAGCGATCGACAGAAGTGAGTAGCTTTACACAAACATACAACCATGCTGTTGAGGGGGAAGGGCAGGGGAGCATTTGTGCTTTTGAGAGGGGGCAGGAGGCAGGGGAGGATTTGTGCTGTTGCATAAGAACATAAGAAATAGGAGCAGGAGTAGGCCATACGGCCCCTCGAGCCTGCTCCGCCATTCAATACAATCATGGCTGATCCGATCATGGACTCAGATCCATTTCCTTGCCCGCTCTCCATAACCCCTTATTTCCTTATCATTTAAGAAACTGTCTATTTCTGTTTTAAATTTATTCAATGTCCCAGCTTCCACAGCTCTCTGAGGCAGCAAATTCCATAGATCCACCACCCTCTGAGAGAAGAAATTTCTCTTCATCTTAGTTTTAAATGGGCGGCACCTTATTCTAAGATTATGCTCTCTAGTTCTAGTCTCCCCCATCAGTGGAAACATCCTCTCTGCATCCACCTTGTCAAACCCCCTCATAATCTTATACGTTTCGATAAGATCACCTCTCATTCTTCTGAATGCCAATGAGTAGAGGTCCAACCTACTCAACCTTTCCTCATAATTCAACTCCCTCATTCCCGGAATCAACCTTGTGAACCTTCTCTGAACTGCCTCCAAAGCAAGTATATCCTTTCGTAAATATGGAAACCAAAACTGCACATAGTATTCTAGGTGTGGCCTCACCAATACCTGTACAACTGTAGCAAGACTTCCTGTTTTTATACTCCATCCCCTTTGGCCACCAATAAAGGCCAAGATTCCATTGGCCTTCCTGATCACTTGCTGTACCTGCATACTGCACAAGTACCCCCAGGTCCTGCTGTACTGCAGCACTTTGCAATCTTTCTCCATTTAAAAAAAACATTCTGCCAAAGTACATGATCTCACACTTTCCAACATTATACTCCATCTGCCAAATTTTTGCCCACTCACTTAGTCTATGTCCTTTTGCAGATTTTGTGTGTCTTCCTCACACATTGCTTTCCCTTCCATCTTTGTATCGTCGGCAAACTTGGCTACATTACACTCAGTCCCTTCCTCCAAGTCGTTAATATAGATTGTAAATAGTTGGGGTCCCAGCACTGATCCCTGCAGTACCCCACTAGTTACTGATTGCCAACCAGAGAATGAACTATTTATTCCTACTCTCTGTTTTCTGTTCATTAGCCAATCCTCTATCCATGCTAATATATTACCCCCAACCTGTGAACTTTTATCTTGTGCAGTGACCTTTTATGTGGCACCTTGTCAAATGCCTTCTGGAAGTCCAAATACACCACACCCACAGGTTCCCCTTTATCCACTCTGTTCATTACATCCTCAAAGAATTCTAGCAAATTTGTCAAACATGACTTCCCCTTCATAAATCCATGCTGACTTTACCTGACCGAATTTTGCTTTTCCAAATGTCCTGCTACTGCTTCTTTAATAATGGACTCCAACATCTTCCTAACCACAGATGTTAGGCTAACTGGTCTATAGTTTCCTGCTTTTTGTCTGCCTCCTTTTTTAAATAGGGGCGTTACATTTGCAATTTTCCAATCTGCTGGGACCTCCCCAGAATCCAGGGAATTTTGGTAAATTATAACCAATGCATCCACTATCCCTGCCGCTACTTCTCTTAAGACCCTAGAATGCAAGCCATCAGGTCCAGGGGATTTGTCCGCCCTTAGTCCCATTATCTTATTGAGTACCACCTCTTTAGTGATTGTGATTGTGTTAAGCTCCTTCCCCCCTATAGCCGCTTGTTGGACTATTATTAGTGTCCTCTACCATAAAGACTGATACAAAATATTTGTTCAGAGTTTCTGCCATCTCCATGTTCCCCATTACTAATTCCCCGGTCTCGTCCTCTAAGAGACCACCATTTACTCTAGCCACTCTTTTCCTTTTTACATACCTACAGAAACTCTTACTATCTGTTTTTATATTTCGTGCTAGTTTACTTATCATAGTCTATCTTCCCTTTCTTAATCATTTTTTTAGTCATTCTTTGTTGGCTTTTAAATGCTTCCCAATCTTCTGTCCTCCCACTAGTTGAGGAGGGGGAGGGCAGGGGAGGATTTTAGATATATTGCTATTAAATAGAAACATAGAAATTTACAGCGCAGAAGGAGGCCATTTCGGCCCATCGTATCCGCGTCGGCCGACAAAGAGCCGCATGGCCCTCGGTCAGCAGCCCTAAAGGTTACATATAAACCTATGAACAATGACAGAAAGGCAAAGAGCACCCAGCCCAACCAGTACGCCTCACACAACTGCGACATCCCTTATACTGAAACATTCTACACTCCAGCCCAACTGGAGCCATGTGATCTCCTGGGAAAGGCAAAAATCAGATAAAAACCCAGGCCAATTTAGGGAGAAAATATCTGGGAAATTTCCTCTCCGACCCATCCAGGCAATCAAAACTAGTCCAGGAGATCACCCTGGCCGTATTCTATTCCGTGCTGTACTTACCAATTATATCTGCGCCGTCCAACAAAAGGACATCCAGTCTATGCCCAATTACCAGCTCTAGGTCCGTAACCCTGCAGGTTACTGCACTTTAAGTGCCCATCCAACCCTCTCTTTAAAGTGGTGAGGGTTTCTGCATCCACCACTCTTCCAGGCAGCGAGTTCCAGATCCCCACAACCCTCTGCGTAAAGAAGCCCCCCCCTCAAATCTCCTCTAAACCTTCCACCAACTACCTTAAAACTATGCCCCCTCGTAATAGATCCCTTTACCAATGGAAATATACTTTTATTATCCACTATGTCCAGGCCCCTCAATATTTTGTACACCTCAATGAGGTCCCCTCTCAACTTCCTTTGTTTCAATGAGAACAAACTCACCTATCCAATCTGTCCTCGTAACTAAGATTCTCCATTCCAGGCAGCATCCTAGTAAATCTCCTCTGCACCCTCTCCAGTGCAATCACGTCCTTCCTATAATATGGCGACCAGAACTGCATGCAGTACTCCAGCTGTGGCCTAACCAAAGTATTATATAATTTAAGATAACCTCCCTGCTCTTATATTCTATGCCCCAGCCAATAAAGACAAGCATTCCGTATGCCTTCTTAATCACCTTATCCATCTGGCCTGCTACTTTCAGAGATCTGTGGACAAGCACTCCTTTGTTCATCTACACTATTAAGTGGCCTACCGCTTAATGTGTATACCCTTTCCTTATTAGCCCCCCCAAAGTGCATCACCTCACACTTCTCTGAATTAAATTCCATTTGCCACTGCTCTGTCCATCTGACCAGTAGGTTGATTATCCTCCTGTAGCCCATGACTTTCCTCTTCATTATCAACCACACAACCTATTTTAGTGTCCTCTGCAAACAAATAGCAGGAAACAAACTTCATTGTACTCTCAGGGCTAGAATTTCCCCAAAGCCCGCCAGTGCCTGATTGCCGCCCAAAAACCGCTAAGGCTGGGAAGGTTATCGCCGGCAGGATTTGTGCTGTTGAGGAGGGGGAGGGTGGGAAGGATTTGTCGGAGTTACATATTACTTTTTATTGACTTAAAAAAATATATTAAGACATTTAGGAAGAGAACCAAAAAAGGAGAAAAACACAAACCATTGTATTTTGTCTGTCGTTCTATAGTCCGAATATGTCCTAGGAATAATGTAAACATAGATTTCCTGTGAAACGTTTAGTGGAGTGTTAATAGTAACAAGAGTTGTGTAATGTGTAAAAAGTGCAGGAAGCTACTTTAGAAAAAGCTACTATTTGTTTATTGAGAAAGACACAGAAAATACTCTGATTAAACTGATAATGTACAATTTCGATTTGGTATAAATGTTTGAAATAGGAGATTAAGAACTGAGGGCTAGAATTTCCACTCTTTTACCGCCCGGTTTCTCGGCGGTATTGGCCGTTTGGGGCGAGAACTGGGTCGGCAAAATATTCCCCAGCTGAGGCACACCGGCGGTTTCAAAGTCCCGATGGGGAGTGGACCGCCGGCGTGCACCGTCCACAGATCGCCGTGGTGCGATCTTTGGCTGAGCGGGGAGCCGTAGATAAGTATTAAAAACATTTTTAAATGCCCTCGAGGATCAGTGGAGCTCGGCGGTAAGTAAGTAGGTCTGCAAGAAAAAGGTAAGTGATTGGTTTTTTACTATTTATTTTCAAAATCTGTTGGGGTGATTTAATTAAAAAATGTCTTGGGAATGTTTTTGGGGTGTTTTAGTTAGGTTTTTTAAAAAATTATTTAAATTAATTTTTGGTGTTCGGCCCAACCCGCAACCTCGGTGTAAATTTTTATAGATTTTTTTATTTTTCGCCCATTTTCTTTAGGCACCGCCCAATCTAGCCAAAATTGCACTTTTCCGCCCAGATGGGGGTGCAAGGCCCATATTTTTTGCTGAGCGGATTTAAAAAATGTTTTTGGAAAGTTTTTGCCGGCGATAATCTTCCCAGTCGTAGCGGTTTTTTGGGCGGCAATCGGGCGCTGGCGGGTTTTGGGGAAATTCTAGCCCTGAGAGTACAACAAAGTTTGTTTCCCGTTATTTAATTGCAAAATATCTAAAATAATTCAAAACTTTTCGTGATAAGAGCAGGAATTAATATTGTGAAGAATGTTTGAGAGCAAAACATTAGAAGTGAAATTCGTAAATTAACATCTTTACATCACCATGTTAGTAAACACTTCCAAGTTAGTCTGATTGGTTCTCCTGTCCTGGAAACAAGATTAATATTTATTTCTGTTAAATCATAGCTTTTCCTGATTTTTGATTTTAATTCGGTGACGCAAATTGTGTCGGTGTTTTTCTGCACTTGTGCTGCATTGCATTGCTCACATGTTACGTGGGAGTGCTGGTTCAAGGAGACCATGTGCTGAAAGTTCCTGCCTCGTCGGGTGCTTACGAAGATGCATGGACCCGGCGATGCCTCGCAAAAGCCAGGTTTTTGGGGCGAGATGCGCATGCGCCGAAAACCGGCTTTCCGATCTGTCAAGATTTCTTCCGTATACCCAGGAGAAGGACATCTGCGCGGGAGAGATTGGGCTATTTGCCCAACTCATGCCCAGCGAATGTCCTTCAAACTTTTACACCTGGTAAAAGCAGGGGCATGGCATACTTTTGCCAGCGTAAGACTTTTAAAAGATATAAAAATTAAACTTAATCATACATTTTTATGTTAAAACCCTGTCCATTAAGGTAAGTTTATTTTTAACCCTATTAAAACACATTAAAAAAAAAATCGCCCAAATACTTTTTTCTAAAACATTTAATTCCATTTAATTTCAATTATTTTTAAATATGTGAGGTGTTTTTTTTTTAATTTATTATACAGTGTTTCTTGTTTTTGGAGAGTTTTCTCATGGATAGTAATGGGATCGCACACAAATGGAGATCCCATTATTATCAATGAGAATACTACCTAGTGATTGGTGGTTCAGGCTCACGTGACTCCAGCGTTTCCGTACATACGGGGAAGTCATCTTCCCGCACACTGTGCTTCGAGTGAAGGCCTCCGACCACAATTGAAGGTGCCTCCGTGATCACCAGATATTTTCGCAAAATGTTTTCGGGTCGGAGACGTTCATCCAAAGGAAGCCTCCGACTGCAATGTTCACCCCAATGTTTATAAATGGAAGTGATTGAAGTTGAAAATACGGATACCCATTCTTGTTCAATTGTTCAGTTTTTTTTAATACTGCGAACTAAAGACTACAGCAGCTTTATATTTGTTGGTTGTCTGGTTGAATTGTGATTAATATTCGAATCACTTATGTGGATGTACAGCACGTCAGCGCTACAGTAAAGCCGCTGCTCCTGCTGCTTGTGGAGCCATTGTTATCGTGACATGAGGGATGGGCTAATACGTTGAGAACTTTAAAATTAATACTAATTGCACGTATAGATATGCCTCTTTCAGTTTACTTTGGGTTTTAGGATTGTTTGTCGATGCATAACTGTAACCGAGTGATATTTCTGAAGTGTTAATGCATTATTATGCAGTTCTTTTATATCCCAGTCATTTCTGACAAGTAGTTTAAAAAAAATACAGTTTGTACATGACGAACTAAAAGCTTGTAATGAATTCTACCATAAACAAACTTGCAGAAAGGGCATGTCAATGGCAAATTAATTTCAATATAGCTAAGTGTGAGGTCGGAGGAATAACCTACTCCTTGGAAAATAAGAATCTAAATGGGGTAGAGGTGCAAAGGGATCTGGGGGAGAGATTCATAAATCAATCAAAGTAGCAACACAGGTTAAACAAAAGCCATAAAAGTGCAAATAAAGCACTGGGGTTCATTTCTAGATAAATAGAATTCAAAAGCAGAGAAGTTATGTTAAACCTGTATCGAACCTTGTCTGATTGTCTCATGATTTGAGACAGTGGGGTGGCAATATGGCAATACTGTGTATTTGCTTTTAAGTGGTTGTGGTTGTTGCTGTTGTTATTGTTGCTGTTGTAAAAGTTGCCCGCAGACAAAAAGGTTGCACTCAAAGGAGTTCATGGCCCGGTCAGTACAAAAAACATTAGAGGAAACATTGACCCTGCTCCTTAAATTAGACGGCTGATATATTCAAATATTAGCTGAAATACAAGGGTAGATATTTGTCTTTCGCACCCCCAGTGCAGAGCTACTTGCAATGTGAGCACATATCTGGAATTTCAACGACCCCATGATTTTCTGCTCATTAGAGTAATCGATACAGAATTGTGATGGCGTACACTGGGGAGCAGCCAAACTTCCAATCTGCTCTCCACTTACCAGCAACACTGTTCCAGGAACACTAAGGTATTCTACGTCATGCTTGGCTGATGCCAATATTTTTCTTTATTTTACAAAAGATATAATACAAGTATTGTCCTGTTGCAAAATTGAAAATAGACGATCATTCCCCATTATGATTTCAACTGAACTGACCTTTTCTCTTAACCTCAAGTCATATGCAACAGCAGTCTGATAATAACAGCATAGTTGACACCATTCTCAGATTGTGATTGCCAAATAATAGTATTTTCTGCAATTTTCTGTAGATTCCATAGCTTATTTCCTTCTTCTTAGAAATATAGCATGCACTATACATTTCTGCCCATTGACAAGGAACAGATGGTGATCTAGCCTTCTCTTTACAAGAATTTTCTATAATCTATACAAAACAATGAACACTGCACATGTCCTTCAAACAAATGCTCAGCTAATTTTATATTCTGGACTAGCTAACTTAGTTACTGAATCTTCCATTTTTCAAATTGAGTTCACAGGTCAAATACAGCCTTCTCCTTCAGTGCCAAGGACAGGCTGTGTATATTCCAAGGCAGCACAGTAACAGGAATCATCATCATCATAGGCAGTCCCTCGAATCGAGCTTCCACGTCAAAAAGTTCACAGGTGTTTCAATGAAGGACCCCAAATTCCAAGTCTCGAACTACATCTTGAAGGGTGGAAGATGCCCATGAGTGGATTTTTTTTAACGTGTGGTGGCCATTGCACACCAGCCACCACACGGGCTTGACAGAGCTAGGTCTTGGTCCAGTAGCAAGGATTACCCAAGACGACTGGAGACCAGCTCTGCTGCATGGACCTAGTGCGCACACATATCGCAGCGTGTATTACCAAACCTATTTTCTGGAAATGGTTACCATTTTAGACCAACTTATGGAACTTTTACCTAGATCATAAATCTGCAACAGCAGCTCCACAGAAAACAAAACCTGGGCAAAATAGGCAAGATGCAAATTGTCCACTAAATGCTCAAAACTAAAAAAATCTTACAAGAACTCAGTTTTCTTCACTTTGCCAAGACAGGAAGATAGGAAAGAGAAGAAAGAAATATCATTTATATAGGGCTTTTCACATCCTCAGGATGTCGCAAAGTTCTTCACAGCCAATGAATTACTTTTGAAGCACGGAACCCAATTTGTGCACAGCAATGGACCGCAAACAGCAATGAGATAAATTACTGTATTGTCTGTATTTGGGAGTTGTTGGTTGAGGGATAAATGTTAACATCAGGAGAACATCCCTGCTCTTCTATGAATAGTACCATCCAGGGGCCGACATTGCCCCTTCCGATCAGGCCTCTGGCGGCCACGGGGAGACGCGGAATGGCCGCCGACTCTCCGCGGAGCAGCAGCCATTTTGCAAATTTTCCTTCATCGGGGCGGAGCGGCCCCTCAGCCACAAGTATATCTGCTCCGAGCATAAAAAAAAGTCCAAGTGCCGAATATCGACGGCACCTCCGCCGCAACCCATGTGGCAGAGAAGGTGCGTCCCGTTTCGGGCGGAGGTGAATTGTTACCCCCTGATCTTTTGCGTCAACCTGAGAGGGCAGATGGGACGTTGGCAAAAGGGGGCACCTCCAATCGTGCAGCTACTTGAAACCACAACCTACCGACTCAGAGGTGAGAGTGCTGCCACTGAGCAAGGCCGATGCTAAAAGGCAGGTGGTCTTGGGGAGGGGGCGGGGGGTGCGGGGGGAAGGTGAGATCTTCCTCTTTAGTTGCTTGAGTGTAAAACACCATCTGCAGAAAACACATCAAGGAAAATTAGGAAGGGAGGATCACACGCTCATAACAGAGCTCACCTGAGTTTCTGTTACAGCCGTGCATTCCTTCCTGCCCAATCTTCCTCTGTGCTCTCCATCCGGGTGATGTTTTACGCCTGAGCATCAAAGAGGAAACTCTACTCCATGGTATGTACAAGAAACTACAGGTTGGGAAATGAGTCGGTGCAGTTACATTGGGCATATGTAAGGGGGTTAAAATGTTACACTTCACGTTGCAGGGCTCTACGCAATGGACAGCCTATCAGAAACTTGGACGTGGAGGTGAGTACACCTAGTTTTTGCCCGCATGATTAAAATGAATGGACGGTGAATCATGTGGGCCGAGAATCAGGCAGGCTGAATTCCCAACATCCATTCCCATCGCACAAAGCTCCGTGCTGAGAGCACTGAAGCGTAAAATTCTCCCCTATATTTTTTAAGATCGAGCTGGGGGGAGGGGGGGTGAGGGCGGGGTGGAGGGAGGAAACTCTCCACGTAGTCTTCCCTTCTCTCTTAACAACCTCCACAGTGTTCATTTATGTATTTTGTTCAGAGGTCTTGACTGTCAGATCTTATTTGAGAAAATTGTTGAATACAGCACTTTTTATTCTGTTAAAATAGGAAATACATCAGGCAAAATAATCAGCTGCTTTTGTACTGTACACTTGACAGTATTTTTTCGAAAGAACCCAATTACATGAAAATGACTTCTTTTACACTCCATTTTCAGATTTATTTAGGTTGCTAGGCAGTTGTTTTTCTGTGTTCCTACTTTTATTGGGTATCAACCCGAATGAATAAATTCATTACTAGGCAATGGGAGAGTACAGATGCCCCTTGTTCATCCTCTGGCACTTCTCAGTGCCCTCACTTTGAACCTATATTTCATTCGATTTATGAACACACATATATTTATAGAATAGCCGCACAAACCCCTCACTTATATCACAGAACACATAAAGACCTGTTTCTAGGAATTCCTCTTTAAAAGGTTTCAGGGAGTCACATTACTCGCATCGAGGATGGTTGCGTTTACATTGAGGTAAATTTTCTGAGGCTCCAGCAGTCTCACCGAGTCTCGCAGGAAGTGGGTCGGGGTGGGAAAGCCGGGCATATAGCTGCACTCGCCTGATTTCTCAAACGGTGAGGCCCTGCTGCAGGCATGTATGGGCTTCATTACCATTGCTAATTATTTAACCTGGGTCCTTCATCTAAAAGTAATTAGTAAACAGTATTTCTGACTGCCATTTGGGGTTGTGGATCCCCTCTTGAGCAGCTCCACTGATGTAGATTACGGGGTGCCCATGGGTGCCCTGAAAAACATTACCATCAGAAACTCCTGCCTGTGAACATGGCACGCTGCCTTCCCAGTTGAAATAGGTGGTTTGGGATCCTGGGAGTTGGCCTCCTCCAGCAGGTTTCTTAATGGTAGGCATACATCAAGTTTGGGGATGGGGGTCGGGGGGGGAGGGGTGGGAGGAAGGAGGGTTGAATTTTTGGTACCATTTTTACTGTATGTGTTTTCTCTGCTGGGAACTTTGTTATTTTTTTCATTTTGGGATTTTATTCTTGTGTCATTTCTCTCTCTGCTCTCTCAAGTGAGTGTAAAAGATCCCATGGCACTATTTCGAAGAAGAGCAGGGGAGCTATCCCTGGTGTCCTGGCCAATATTTATCCCTTCATCAACATAACATGATAAAAAAAAAACAGATTATCTGGTCATTATCACATTGCTGTTTGTGGGAACTTGCTTGTGGACAAATTGGCTGCTGCATTTCCCACATTACAACAATGACTACACTCTAAAAGTACTTCATTGGCTGTAAAGCTCTTTGAGACGTCCGCTGGTCATGAAAGGCGCTATATAAATGCAAGTCTTTCTTTCTTTTTATTTCCTGCTGGCATTTAAGTAGCAAAGTGTTATACATGACCTTATCTCTTCCAGTGGCAGCACTGGTGAGCGGCCTGTGTGGAACGTTGTGATCGATACACAACCGCTTAGGGGAACATTGGTCATGGTAGCAATTATTCCACCTAGCCTATACAGGTGCTAGCTCTTTAACTGGAACTATGTGCTTTAAGCCATTTTACTACTTTTCCTTATATCCTTTTATATTTGTCCTTTTCAAATACTTATTTCCATTTTAAATTATAGTCTCTGTCTCATTCTCCATTTGTGCTAAAGCAATCCAGGGTATGATTTCCGTGGAAGTTCTCCCATTATAACCATGGCACAATACCCTGAAGCAACTAGGTAAATGGGAGATTGGTAGAACCACCGTGGAAATTCTACCTCTCCGTGTTCTAATAACTCGGTGTGAACACCTTTTCTTCAAAGACACGACTGCTGCCAAGGAACCAGAGGTAGTTGCGCATACGCAGTTCCCGTGTTTTTTGTTGTTGTCGGACTTCCCAAAATGAAGAATCAAGAAGCGGATTTGGGAAAATTTAGCGCATTTTTTATTTTATTTGCATTTCTTTATAATAAATTTCCAACAAGGGAAGAAACCGTTATAAGACACTTGAAAATAACAAGGATGTTTATCGAGCCAATGCAATGGGAATGTTTTAATATTCGTTTCTCTGGATTTCTTGCCTGTGCTTATTCTCAAATCAGAGATTCCGCAGAATTATAAATCATAACTGTAAAGATGGAAAATATTCCAAATAATAAAGGGATTTATTTCATGACCACCCCCTCAGGGAAAAAACGCTTAAAACACTTTTAAATAATGAGGATGTTTATCGAGCCAATTCAACGGGAATGTTTTAATATTTGTTTCTCTAGATTTGGGCAAATAAAAGTTGGCAGTTACGCAGATCTCCTTCTACTGTGAATGTTATTTTTTTAATTTGGCGACATTATTTTTTAAATGTGGGCCCTCCGATAACTTCCGGTTCGTTGACAGGAGTCACTCCGTTTCTTCAAACATGCCCCCTTTGTTATACTATATAAGCCTCAGTCTCTGCCATTTTGCTACCATTTTGCCAACCAGTAGATACAACCCTTCACCTTTTACCATCTCAACACCTTTCATAATTTAGAAGACCTCTATTGGATCCTTGCATATTCTTCTCTATTCCAGTTTAAAAAACTCTTTTTTTTTTACCTTTCTCTGTATCTATAGCTTCTCATTATGTAAAATTCTGGTAAATCTTCACCGTATCCTTTTCCATGGCTCTAATTTCTTACCTGCACCCAGAACTACACGCAGACGTCAAATGTGACTTAACCAATGTTCTGTACGAACTTACCTGGTGGTCCGGGAGGTTCGGAGACTTGAGGCCCTGGGCCTCTATGCGAAGGCTTGCATAGAGGCCCACGTGTCCCAGAAGCAGGCGTTTTGCAAGCACTCCTAGGATCGCATGGGCCGGTCCAACCAATCAAAGTAGGGATATTCCCATTCATACTTGTGGTGAGTTCCATATGTACGAAATCACCATAAGTATGAATGCGAATACCCCAAAAAATGCACAAAGACTTAAAATAAATGTTTTAAAAACATCACATAATTAAATTTAATCAAAATGGAATTTAATTAATTATTTAAAACAAAAATGTAACTTTTTTAAAAGTAAATTTACATATTTTAACGGGTCTAAAAATAAACTTGCCTGATTTCACAGGTTTTTAAATGTTTAAATTATTCTTAAAAAATTATTTTTCTGCCCTTTAGAAGTATTAGACTGATAAAATCAGGCCTTACGCCTGCTTTTATCAGTTATAAGAATTCCACGGGCATTCCCTGGGCAGAAGTTGGACAAATAGCCTGACTCTCCATCCGCGAATGCCCATTTCTGCCATATACGTATGATTTGTCAAGACAGTTCTGGGTTTAGGCACATGCGCAGTGCATGCCTAAACCCGGAACTTGCGGGGCCCCAGGGATATATGTGCACCTTGTACATGCCGACAGGGGCCGCGAATTCAGCCCCATTACGTATGTGGCTTCTCAAAGATACAATAGTCACTCTAAATTTGCTGGTAGCGATATAATAAGTTAGAACAGAATAACTTAATGGCAAAACTTTACTTATTTAATTCTTCATCATTGATCCGCCTTTATGGCACGACAGAGCCTGTTTAATGTTGTTTCGGTTAAAGCTGGCCAAAGCCAACTTAAAACTAATATGCCGACTCACTTTAAAAGAGCATTCTTGTCTGGACAGTTTATTTGCCTTAAGGAATTTCTAACATGCAAGTCAGACGATTCTTATTGTAAATTATTGATTTGTTCTGCACTGTTTAATAAGACAGCAGACAACGTCCCGGTATTTAATTTGGGCTGTGGAGAGAGCCGAGGAGAGGGGAATGATTTCCGGAAGGGAAACCCGGAAGTAAGGGTTCCCGGACGTCCTGCTGAAACTACGTCTTTTAAATATTTTCTACAGGTTTCCCATCCAACAGCCAGTCGAAGTAATGGGCTGGAAGCCTATCAGCCGGGAATGCCTGCAGCACAAGGCCACAACCGGGCAGTTGAGAGGAAGCAGAGAGAGAGAGATTCCGGAGGGGGGGAGGGGGTGGTGGGGGAGGAGAGGAGGAAAATCGCACGGGAAGGGCAAAATAACAGGAGGGAAGTGATCACACAGCGGTGGTGGGGGGGGCGGCAGGAGATTATCAGAGGGCAGAGGTCATCGGGGTTGGATCATGGAAGTTGGGGGTGGATCGTGGTGGTCAAAGGGGAGATCACGGTGGGGGGGAAATCATGGCGGGGGGGGAGATCGTTGAGGTTGGCGGGAGAGATCATGGAGTTTGGGGTTAGATCACGGGAGGGGTGGGGAGGGGGAGATTGTGGCGATTGGGGGTAGAAAGTGGAGGTCGGAAGAGATCGTGGAAGTCGGGGGGAGATTTTGGAGGTCGGGAGGAGGGAGAAGGCGGGGGAGTTTAGCTGGTCACTGTGTCTGTGAAGAGGTTTATTTGTTGGGCCCGGAGGGAACAGTCCTGCTCCTTCTGGCCTACAAACAGTGCTATAAATGTAATAATCTTATGGATCGAACCTTCTTGCCTCCTTTTACTTGCTGGGTTTCCCGACATTAGTTAAAAATAAAAATAAGGCAAAAATGGAAGCATGCAGCATCCTTAAAAGATTTCTATGACCAACTTGCCTCCTGAGAGCAGATTGGTCGCCCGCCTCTCGATCTGCCTCCGTTAAAACCAGAAGTGGGTGGATCACAACGGGGACTGAAATCCTTACTTCCCATCCGTCCCAAATCCATCCGTTATTGGGGATTAAAATGACTCCCAGGGTGGATAAAGGGGAACCTGTGGATGTGGTGTATTTGGACTTCCAGAAGGCATTTAGCAAAGTGCCACATAAAAGGTTACTGCACAAGATAAAATTTCACGGGGTTGGGGGTAATATATTAGCATGGATAGAGGATTGACTAACTAACAGAAAACAGAGAGTCGGAATAAATGGTTCATTCTCGGTTGGCAACCAGTAACTAGTGGGTGCCGCAGGGATCAGTGCTGGGACCCCAACTATTTACAATCTATATTAACGACTTGGAAGAAGGGACTGAGTGTAACGTAGCCAAGTTTGCTGACGATACACAGATGGGAGGAAAAGCAATGTGTGAGGAGGACACAAAAAGTCTGCAAAAAGACATAGACAGGCTAAGTGGGAGGGCAAAAATTTGGCAGATGGAGTATAATGTCGGAAAGTGTGAGGTCATGCACTTTGGCAGAAAAAAATCAAAGAGCAAGTTATTATTTAAATGGAGAAAGATTGCAAAGTGCCGGAGTACAGCGGGTCCTGGGGGTACTTGTGCATGAAACACAAAAGGATGGTATGCAGGTACAGCAAGTGATCAGGAAGGCCAATAGTACCCTGGCCTTTATTGCAAAGGGGACGGAGTATAAAAACAGGGAAGTCTTGCTACAGCTATATAAGATATTGGTGAGGCGATACCTGGAATACTGCGGCAGTTTTGGTTTCCATATTTACGAAAGGATATACTTGCTTTGAAGGCAGTTCAGAGACGGTTCACTAGGTTGATTCCAGGGATAAGGGGGTGGAATTATGAGGAAAAGTTGAGTAGGTTGCGCCTCTACTCATTGGAATTCAGAAGAATGAGAGGTGATCTTATCGAAACGTATAAGATTATGAGGGGGCTTGACAAGGTAGATGCAGAGAGGATGTTTCCACTGATGGAGGAGACTAGAACTAGAGTGCATGATCTTAGAATAAGGGGCCGCCCATTTAAAACAGAGATGAGAAGAAATTTCTTCTCTCAGAGGGTTGTAAATCTGTGGAATTCGCTGCCTCAGAGAGCTATGGAAGCTGTGACATTGAATAAATTTAAGACAGAAATAGACAGTTTCTTAAATGATAAGGGGATAAGGGATTCTGGGGAGCAGGCGGGGAAGTGGAGCTGAGTCCATGATCAGATCAGCCATGATCGTATTGAAGGGAGGTGCAGGCTCGAGGGGCCTTATGGCCTACTCCTGTTCCTATTTCTTATGTTCTTATGTTCTTAGCATCAATTGCCATTTACGGAAGGGAGTTCCAAACTTCTACCACCCTTTGTGTGTAGAAGTGTTTCCTAATTTCACTCCTGAAAGGTTTGACTCTAATTTTTAGACTATGCCCCCTAGTCCTAGAATCGCCAACAACCGGAAATAGTTTCTCTCTACCTTCTCTATCTGTTCACCTTAATATTCTGAAAACTTCGATCAGATCACCCCTTCACCTTCTAAATTCTCGGGAATATAACCCTAATTTGTGTAATCACTCCTTGTAACTTAACCCTTAACTTAAGTCCAGGTCTCATTCTGGTAAACCTGCGCTGCACTCCCTCCAAGGCCAATATATCCTTCCTAAGGTGTGGTGCCCAGAACTGCTCATAGTACTCCAGCTGTGGTCTAACCAGTGCTTTATATAGCTGCAGCATAACTTCTGCCCCATTGTACTCTTGTCATCTAGAAATAAAGGTCAGCATTCTATTAGCCTTTTTGATTATTTTCTGTATCTGTTCATGATATTTAATGATCCATGTACCTGGACCCACAAGTCTCTTTGGACATCCACTGTATTTTAGCTTTTTACCATTTAGAATGTATCCTGTTCTATCCTTTTTAGGTCCAAAGTGGATGATCTCACATTTGTTTACATTGAAATCCATTTGCCACAGTTTTGCCCATTCACTTAATCTGTCAATATTCCTTTATAATTTTATGGTTCCATCTACACCACCTACAATGCCGCCTATCTTTGTATCATCGGCAAATTTGGATATATGACTTTCTATGCCATCATCTAAGTCATTAATAAATACTGTGAATATTTGAGGCCCAAACACAAATCCCTGTGGGACACCACTAGTCACATCCTGCCAATCTGAGTACCTACCCATTATCCCTACTCCGTGTCTCCTGCCGCTCAGCTAATTTCCTAACCAGGTCAATAATTTGCCTCAATTCTGTGGGCTTCTACCATAGATAACAGTCTCTTCAGAGGGACTTTATCAAATGCCTTCTAGAAGTCCATATAAATAACATCCATAGACAGTCCCCCATCCACTACTTTAGTCACCTCGTCAAAAACTTCAACCAGGTTTGTCAGGCATGACCTACCTTTCACAAATCCATGCTGGCTCTCTCTGATCAACTGAAAATTTTCGAGGCATTCAGTCACCCTATCCTTAATTATAGACTCTAGCATTTTCCCGACAATAGATGTTAAGCTAACTGGTCTATAATTCCCTGGTTTCCTCCTCTCGCCATTCTTAAATAGTGGAGTGACATGTGCAATTTTCCAATCTAAAGGAGCGGTTCCTGAATCGAGAGAAGTTTGGAAGATTATAGTTAGGGCATCTGCAATGTGCTCACCTACTTCCTTTAAAACCCTGGGATGGAAACCATCTGGCCCTGGGGATTTGACACTCTTCAGTGCCATTATTTCTTTTATTACTGTTATTTTACTTGCGTTAATTTTATTGAGTCTCTGTCCCCGATTCAATATTAGTTTCTTTGGGATTTCCGGCATGCTATCCTCTTCCTCTATTGTAAATACTGACGCAAAGTAATTATTCAACATGTCCGCCATTTCGCCATTGTCTCTCAGTTTTTAAAGGGCCAACATTGCTCCTGATCACCCTCCTTTTCCTAATGTAACTATAAAAATTCTTTGTGTAGATTTTGATATCCCGTGCAAGTTTTTTTTCATAGTACCTTTTCATAGAATCATAGAGTGGTTCGAGCACAGAAGGAGGCCATTCGGCCCATCAAGCCCATGCCAGCTCTCTGCAAGAGCACTTCAGCTAGTCCTACTCCCCGCCCTTTCCCCGTAGACCTGCATCTTTTTTCCTTGAGGTACTTTTCCAATTCCCTCTTGAAAGCCAAAATTGAATCGGCCTCCACCACCCTTTCAGGCAGTCCATTCCAGATCCTAACTACTCGCTGTTTAAAAATGTTTTTCCTCATGTCGCCTTTGGTTCTTCTGCCAATCACCTTAAATCTCTGTCCTCTGGTTGTCGACCCTTCTGCCAATGGGAACAGTTTCTCTCTATCTACTCTGTCCAGATCCCTCATGATTTGAAAATCTCTATCAAATCTCCTCTCATAAGGAGAAGAACCCCAGAGTCTTCAGTCTATCCATGTAACTGAAATCCCTCATCCTTGGAACCGTTGTTGTAAATCTTTTCTGCACCCTCTCTGAGGACTTCACCTCCTTCCTAAAGTGCACTGCCCAAAATTGGACACAATACTCCAATTGAGGCTGATGGGTTGATCACGCTTCGCCCATTTTGTATCAGGTGGTGATACACCAAAGAGCTCCAATCCTATTTTATGTTTCTTTTTCTGGAGTCAAGGGGAGCAGAGCGAGGTCGAGGCCCAACCATACCTCAGCAAAGCGGAGCCCAGGAGCGGCACCTTAGGAGCTCAGGAAGGTGATGTTTTACGACCAGCCGGAGAGGAAATGATGAAAATAATCCCGGGGACCGGGAAAGGGAGCGGGAGCAGTGGTTTCCATGCGGGACCCAGGAACGGTACTTTACGGGCCAGCAGGTAGGTCAGGATCCAGGGAAGGTACTGCATGGTCCAGCAGGGGGGGGTCGAGACCCAGGGAAGGTACTGTACGGGCCAGCAGGGTGAGTCGGAACACAGGACCAGCAGTGAGGTCAGTCCCCGAGGCCAGCAGCAAGGTCAGGACACGAGGCCAGAATACGCCAAAGTGTGAGTGGCTGGAGAGAGAGTGGAAAAAGCACAGCAGAGCCTGTGCATGGAGAGCAGCATGGAGCTGGAGCCGGGGGTCCGGGGCACAGGGTCAGTATTCTATGGACAAATATGCAAGCTGCTCCAAGATTATTGTGCTCACCTACACTGTGATCTCTGAAAACCAGGGAGAGAGGACCTGAGGGAGGGAGGGAGGGAGGGGGTCAGTCGGAATGTGTGTATGTGACACAAAGATTAGTGGGAAAGCGGGTTGTGTAGAGGACACAGAAAGGCTGCAAAGAGATTTAGATAGGTTAAGCGAATGGGCTCAGGTTTGGCAGATGGAATACAATGTCGGAAAGTGTGAGGGCATCCACCATGGGAAAAAAAACAGTAAAAGGGAATATTATTTGAATGGGGAGAAATTACAACATGCTGCGGTGCAGAGGGACCTGGGAGTCCTTGTGCATGAATCCCAAAAAGTTAGTTTGCAGGTGCAGCAGGTAATCAGGAAGGCGAATGGAATGTTGGCCTTCATTCCGAGAGGGATGGAGTACAAAAGCAGGGAGGTCCTTCTGCAACTGTATAGGGTATTGGTGAGGCCGCACCTGGAGTACTGCGTGCAGTTTTGGTCACCTTACTTAAGGAAGGGTATACTAGCTTTGGAGGGGGTACAGAGACGATTCACGAGGCTGATTCCGGAGATGAGGGGGTTACCTTATGATGATAGATTGAGTAGACTGGGTCTTAACTCGTTGGAGTTCAGAAGGATGAGGGGTGATCTTATAGAAACATTTAAAATAATGAAAGGGATAGACAAGATAGAGGCAGAGATGTTGTTTCCACTGGTCAGGGAGACTAGAACTAGGGAACACAGCCTCAAAATACGGGGGAGCCAATTTAAAACCGAATTGAGAAGGAATTTCTTCTCCCAGAGGGCTGTGAATCTGTGGAATTCTCTGCCCAAGGAAGCAGTTGAGGCTAGCTCATTGAATGTTTTCAAGTCACAGATAGATAGATTTTTAACCAATAAGAGAATTAAGGGTTACGGGGAGCGGGCGGGTAAGTGGAGCTGAGTCCATGGCCAGATCAGCCATGATCTTGTTGAATGGCGGAGCAGGCTCGAGGGGCTAGATGGCCTACTCCTGTTCCTAATTCTTATGTTCTTATGTTATGTTCTTATGTGTGTGTGTGTGTGTGTGTGCTAGGCCCATGGAGCAGAGCCTGATCTCCAAACGTCTTGGGTCCCCTTGCCATTGGACCAAGACCTTGCTCTGTCAAGGCCGTGTGGTAGCTGGTCTGCAACGGCCACCCCACCTAAAAAGAATTCACACACAGGCATCTTCCACCTTTTAAAATGAAGTTCGGGACTTGGCCCGCATTGGCCTCATCAGTCACCTTCGAACTCATTTTAGTGTGGAAGCAAGTCATCCTCGACTCCGGGGGACTCCCTATGAGAGAGAAACAATTATCATAGTCCCTCAATTGAAGCAGTAGTACATATCTAATTGGATTTTATGATGTTCATTATCAAAACACGTGGACCTAGAAATTGTTTTGTGCCCGAGGCGAGCGTGTACCCAATGGTGACCATGAACTGCTGCGCTGACTCTGATGCACCTGAGTATGCACAAAATTGGTCCTCTTGCGTTAGTAAGGACTCAACCGAGAACAAGCAGTGGCCAAAGGCTTTAATGTCCTCCTGGCTCCATATTCGAGTAAGTAAAAAAACTTTCATCCTCGGCTTTGGAAGTCATAAATCTTGAAATTATGGTATATAAATATTGAGGCTTATTCCATTCATATGGGCTCCATTTCCTCCATGGTAAAGTATTTTATTTAACCGCATGGCATAATTTCAATGGCACAGATGATGGGCTTTTACACTATTACAAGCATATCAGTATCTGTGCAATACCAGGGAACATGGATACAATCCTTCTCAGGTGGACGAAAAGATCCCATGGCACTATTTCGAAGAAGAGCAGGGGAGTTATCCCTGGTGTCCTGGCCAATATTTGTCCCTCAATCAACATAACAAAAACAGATGATCTGGTCATTATCACATTGCTGTTTGTGGGAGTTTGCTGTGCGCAAGTTGGCTGCCGTGTTTCTCACATTACAACAGTGACTACACCCAAAAAGTACTTCATTGGCTGTAAAGCGCTTTGAGATGTCCGGTGGTTATGAAAGGTGCTATATAAATGCAAGTCTTTCTTTCTTTCTCCCCACACTCTTCACTTAAAAAACAGGATTGCTTGCACGCCAACTAACATGCTGACTACTACTATCAACAACACCCTCTCTCCCTCCAAATTATACTGACTGATAATAATGTTACGAGATCATTGACCTCACCAGATTATGTGATCATTGAGCTCACCAGGTTATGAAAAACATGTTCCCTGCTGATAAAACATTTCGAGCTGCAGCAACTTGATATTATGAAACACTGCAAGGGGACAGGGATGGGCTAGCAAGGTGGGCAGGTAAGATGCAGTTCACTATAGAAAATGTGAAGTAATACATTTTGTGATGAGAATAGGAAACAAATGCAGTTAAATGGCAAGATTTTAAATTGAGAAGAGTAAGTGAGTGACCTGGGGTACAGATATACAGACCCATGTGGTTCCCAAAACTTGGCATCTAGCTCTTGAAGCCCAGGCAGCTCAGTTGTTCCTGCACCTATATTTCTTCCTCTCGCCTGGCCTCCCTGAACACTGTGCACTCCGAAGGTCTGGAGAGGATACATACTATCTATTTTGTGACCCTTTGCATCATTCTCATTTGCCAGGATCTGTGCTGTTTTGTTGCATTTTTGTGAACCCTTTCGTTTAGTTTTATGCTTCCCTTACCTCTTTACAACAACAACTTGTATTTATATAGCGCCTTTAACGTAGTGAAATGCCTCAAGGCGCTTCACGGGAATATTATGAGACAAAAAATTTGACACTGAGCCACATAAGGAGAAATTAGGGCAGGTGACCAAAGGCTTGATCAAAGAGGTAGGTTTTAAGGAGTGTCTTAAAGGAGGAAAGATAGAGAGGCGGAGGAGATGTTTAAGCAGGGAATTCCAGAGCTTAGGGGCTAGGCAACAGATGGTTGAGCGATTATAATCAGGGATACTCAAGAGGAGAGAATTCGAGGAGCACAGGCACATCTCAGGGTGTTGTGTGGCTGGAGGAGATTACAGAGATAAGGAGGGGTGAGGCCATGGAGGGATTTGAAAACAAGGATGAGAATTTTGAAATCGAGGCATTGCTTAACCGGGAGCCAATGTAGGTCAGGGAGCAAAGGGGTGATGGGTGAGCGGGACTTGGTGCGAGTTACGAGATGGGCTGCCGAGTTTTGGATAATCTATAGTTTACGTAGGGTAGAATGTGGGAGGCCAACCAGGTGTGCTTTGGAATAGAAACATAGAAACATAGAAAATAGGTGCAGGAGCAGGCCATTCAGCCCTTCTAGCCTGCACCGCCATTCAATGAGTTCATGGCTGAACATGAAACTTCAGTACCCCATTCCTGCTTTCTCGCCATACCCCTTGATCCCCCGAGTAGTAAGGACTTCATCTAACTCCCTTTTGAATATATTTAGTGAATTGGCCTCAACTACTTTCTGTGGTAGAGAATTCCACAGGTTCACCACTCTCTGGGTGAAGAAGTTTCTCCTCATCTCGGTCCTAAATGGCTTACCCCTTATCCTCAGACTGTGACCCCTGGTTCTGGACTTCCCCAACATTGGGAACATTCTTTCTGCATCTAACCTGTCTAAACCCGTCAGAATTTTAAACGTTTCTATGAGGTCCCCTCTCATTCTTCTGAACTCCAGTGAATACAAGCCCAGTTGATCCAGTCTTTCTTGATAGGTCAGTCCCACCAATCCGGGAATCAGTCTGGTGAATCTTCGCTGCACTCCCTCAATAGCAAGAATGTCCTTCCTCAAGTTAGGAGACCAAAACTGTACACAATACTCCAGATGTGGCCTCACCAAGGCCCTGTACAACTGTAGCAACACCTCCCTGCCCCTGTACTCAAATCCCCTTGCTATGAAGGCCAACATGCCATTTGCTTTCTTAACTGCCTGCTGTACCTGCATGCCAACCTTCAATGACTGATGTACCATGACACCCAGGTCTCATTGCACCTTCCCTTTTCCTAATCTGTCACCATTCAGATAATAGTCTGTCTCTCTGTTTTTACCACCGAAGTGGATAACCTCACATTTATCCACATTATACTTCATCTGCCATGCATTTGCCCACTCACCTAACCTATCCAAGTCACTCTGCAGCCTCATAGCATCCTCCTTGCAGCTCACACTGCCACCCAACTTAGTGTCATCCGCAAATTTGGAGATACTACATTTAATCCCCTCGTCTAAATCATTAATGTACAATGTAAACAGCTGGGGCCCCAGCACAGAACCTTGCGGTACCCCACTAGTCACTGCCTGCCATTCTGAAAAGTACCCATTTACTCCTACTCTTTGCTTCCTGTCTGACAACCAGTTCTCAATCCACATCAGCACACTACCCCCAATCCCATGTGCTTTAACTTTGCACATTAATCTCTTGTGTGGGACCTTGTCGAAAGCCTTCTGAAAGTCCAAATATACCACATCAACTGGTTCTCCTTTGTCCACTTTACTGGAAACATCCTCAAAAAATTCCAGAAGATTTGTCAAGCATGATTTCCCTTTCACAAATCCATGCTGACTTGGACCTATCATGTCACCATTTTCCAAATGCGCTGCTATGACATCCTTAATAATTGATTCCATCATTTTACCCACTACTGAGGTCAGGCTGACCGGTCTATAATTCCCTGTTTTCTCTCTCCCTCCTTTTTTAAAAAGTGGGGTTACATTGGCTACCCTCCACTCGATAGGAACTGATCCAGAGTCAATGGAATGTTGGAAAATGACTGTCAATGCATCCGCTATTTCCAAGGCCACCTCCTTAAGTACTCTGGGATGCAGTCCATCAGGCCCTGGGGATTTATCGGCCTTCAATCCCATCAATTTCCCCAACACAATTTCCCGACTAATAAAGATTTCCCTCAGTTCCTCCTCCTTACGAGACCCTCTGACCCCTTTTATATCCGGAAGGTTGTTTGTGTCCTCCTTAGTGAATACTGAACCAAAGTACTTGTTCAATTGGTCTGCCATTTCTTTGTTCCCCGTTATGACTTCCCCTGATTCTGACTGCAGGGGACCTACGTTTGTCTTTACTAACCTTTTTCTCTTTACATACCTATAGAAACTTTTGCAATCCGCCTTAATGTTCCCTGCAAGCTTCTTCTCGTACTCCATTTTCCCTGCCCTAATCAAACCCTTTGTCCTCCTCTGCTGAGTTCTAAATTTCTCCCAGTCCCCGGGTTCGCTGCTATTTCTGGCCAATTTGTATGCCACTTCCTTGACTTTAATACTATCCCTGATTTCCCTAGATAGCCACGGTTGAGCCACCTTCCCTTTTTTGTTTTTATGCCAGACAGGAATGTACAATTGTTGTAATTCATCCATGCGGTCTCTAAATGTCTGCCATTGCCTATCCACAGTCAACCCCTTAAGTATCATTCGCCAATCTATCCTAGCCAATTCACGCCTCATACCTTCAAAGTTACCCTTCTTTACGTTCTGGACCATGGTCTCTGAATTAACTGTTTCATTCTCCATCCTAATGCAGAATTCCACCATATTATGGTCAAGTCGAGAGGTAACAAAGGCATGGATGAGGGCTTCAGCAGCGGATGAGCCAAGGCAAGGGTGAAGATGGGCAATGTTATGGAGGTGGAAATAGGCGGTCTTAGTTATGCTGCGGATATGTCGTCGGAAGCTTATTTCAGGGTCAAATATGACACCAAGGTTGCGAACAATCTGGTTCAGCCTCAGGCAGGAACTGGGGAGAGGGATGGAGTCAGTGGCTAGGGAACTGAGTTTGTGGTGGGGACCAAAAACAATGGCTTCGATCTTTCCAATATTCAATGGAGAAGATTTCTGCTCATCCAGAACTGGATGTCGGACACGCAGTCTGACAATTTGAAGACCGTGGAAGGGCTGAGAGAAGTGGTGGTAAGGTAGAGCTGGGTGACATCAGCGTACATGTGGAAACTGCTGCTGCGTTTTCAGTTGATGATGCCAAGGGACAACATGTAGATGAGAACTAGGAGGGGATCAAGGATAGATCCTTGGGGGACACCAGAAGTAATGATGCGGTGGCGGGAAGAGAAGCCGTTACAGGTGACTCTCTGGCTACGATTAGATAGATAAGAATGGAACCAGGCAAGTGCAGTCCCACCCAGCTGGATGACAGTGGAGAGGCGTTAGAGAAAGATAGAGTGGTCAATCGTGTCAAAGGCTGCAGACAAGTCAAGAAGTACGAGGAGGGATAATTTGCTTTTATCACAGTTTGTGACTTTGATGAGGGCTGTTTGGGTACTGTGGCAGGCATGGAAACCGGATTGGAAGGATTCAAACATCGAATTGAGGGAAAGATAAGCAAGGATTTGGGAGGCTACACATCCAAGGACTTTGGAGAGGAAAGGGAGGTTGTATATAGGGCGGTAGTCTGCAAGGACAGAGGGGGTTAAGTGTTGTTTTTTTAAGGAGAGGAGTGATGATGGCAGATTTGAGGGAGAAGGGGACAGTACCTGAAGAGAGAGAACCATTAACAATGTCATCTAACATGGGAGCCAGAAAAGTAAGTTGGGTGGTCAGCGGTTTGGTGGGATTAGGGTCAAGGGAGCAGGAAGTGGGTCTCATGGACAGGATGAGCTCTGAAAGGTCATGAGGGGAGATCGGAGAGAAACTGGAGAAAGATGTGAGGTCAGGGTTAGGGCAGGGGGAATCCTGAGAGGAAGTTTGGCTCGGAGAAGGAAGGGAAGAGGCAGAGGCGGCCGAACGGATCGTCTCAATCTTAGAGATAAAGAAGTCCATCAGCTCCTCACAGTTATATTTGGAGGTTTAGTGTGGAGACAGGGGAGTGGGTTTGAAAAAGACGGTTAGCAGTGGAGAATAGAAGCCAGAGTTTATCTTTACATTCCAGAATGATTCTGGAAGAGTGAGCAATTTTGGCAGACGAGAGCTGGACCCAATAATGCTTTATATGGTCCAGTCAGATCTGGCGGTGAATGGCTACATCAGTTGTCCGCCATATCCGTTCAAGTCTGCGTCCCTTGGACTTAAGGGAGTGAAGATCAGGGCTGTTTCAGGAGGAACGGCCAGGGTGAGAGAGAGTCATTGTTTTAACAGGGACTAGGGCATCAAAGGTGGTGATGATTGAGTAGATCGGTAGCTGCAGAAATGTCATGGCGAATGGAGGGCCAAAGGCTGGACAGTTGGGAGTTGTAAGTGCCGCTGTAAGAGACTCAGGGGAGAGTTTTTTCCAGGGGCGGATACAGAAGGAAGT
Organism: Pristiophorus japonicus; assembly: GCF_044704955.1. Lineage (NCBI taxonomy): Eukaryota > Metazoa > Chordata > Chondrichthyes > Pristiophoridae > Pristiophorus > Pristiophorus japonicus. The sequence goes on from NC_091988.1 coordinate 45,349,236, forward strand.
AGGGTTGGTGGCGAATTGGGGGGGCGGGGGGGAGGGGGTGTGGGTGGCGAGTGATACGAGGAAGTAGTCAAAGATGGCCTTATCAGTGATTGACACGATGGGAGTAGCGAGGTCAGGCAGAGTCAGCATGGATTTACGAAGTGGAAGTCATGTTTGACAAATTTGCTGGAGTTCTTCAAGGATGTAAAGATCAGGTGGATAAAGGGGAACCAGTGGATGTGGTGTATTTGGACTTCCAGAAGACATTTGACAAGGTGCCACATAAAAGGTTACTGCACAAAGTAAAAGTTCACGGGGTTGGGGGTAATATATTAGCATGGATAGAAGATTGGCTAACGAACAGAAAACAGAGATTTGGAATAAATGGTTCATTCTCTGGTTGGCAACCAGTAATTAGTAGGGTGCCAAAGGGATCAGTGCTGGGACCCCAACTATTTATAATCTATATTAACGACTTGGAAGAAGGGACTGAGTGTAACGTAGCCAAGTTTGCTGACGATACAAAATTGGGAGGAAAAGCAATGTGTGAGGACACAAAAAATCTGCAAAAGGACATAGACAGGCTAAATGAGTGTGCAAAAATTTGGCAGAAAATGTTGTAATGTTGGAAAGTGTGAGGTCATGCACTTTGGCAGAAAAAATCAAGAGCAAGTTAGTATTTAAATGGAGAAAGATTGCAAAGTGCCGCAGTACAGTGGGACCTGGGGGTAATTGTGCATGAAACGCAAAAGGATAGTATGCAGGTACAGCAAGTGATCAGGAAGGCCAATAGTATCTTGGCCCTTATTGCAAAGGGGATGGAGTATAAAAGCAGGGAAGTCTTGCTACAGCTATATAAGGGATTGGTGAGGCCACACCTGGAATACTGTGTGCAGTCTTGATTTCCATATTTACAAAAGGATATACTTGCTTTGGAGGCAATTCAGAGAAGGTTCACTAGGTTGATTCTGGGGATGAAGGGGTTGACTTATGAGGAAAGGTTGAGTAGATTGGGCCTCTACTCATTGGCATTCAGAAGAATGAGAGGTGATCTTATTGAAACGTATAAGATTATGAGGGGGCTTGACAAGGTGGATGTAGAGAGTATGTTTCCACTGATGGGGGAGACTAGAACTAGAGGGCATAATCTTAGAATAAGAGGCCGACCATTTAAAACAGAGATGAGGAGAAATTTGTTCCCTCAGAGGATTGTAAATCTGTGGAATTCGCTGCCTCAGAGAGCTGTGGGAGCTGAGACATTGAATACATGTAAGACAGAAATAGACAATTTTTTAAATGATAAGGGGATAAGGGGTTATGGGGAGCGGGTGGGAAAGTGGAGCTGAGTCCATGATCAGATCAGTCATGATCTTATTGAATGGCGGGGCAGGCTCGAGGGGTCGTATGGCCTACTCCTGTTCCTATCTTTTATGTTCTTATGTTCTTATGAGAGATAGCAAGTTCGAGGGGGTGGCTGTGTATATGGTCTGGGGAATTTACATGGAGGGAGTTATTAAGGGGGCATAGGAGGCTAGTGAACTCAGAGGAGAGAGAGCAAGATGAATTGAGATGGAGGTTGAAATCACCGAGGATGAGAAGTCACTCGGTGCAGAGGCAGAGGGAGGAAAGAAGTGAAGAAATATCGGTAATAAAATTTTTATGGTACTTGGTTCGGCGATAGAGAACGAGAATATTAATGGAGGTGAGGGGGTGGAACAAGGTGAGATGGTCAAAGGAGGTGCAAGGTAGCTAGGTGGGGAGGCTTCATTTAAGGATAAGGTATCATCGCCTCTCAACTAAATTTCTATCAGGGTCATGATGTCGCTGCTATCGTGCACGATAAGCTCATGGATGGCAAGGGCCTTGTTCGCAAGTGAACAGACATTCTGGAGATGCGGAGAGGGTCGGTGACGGCTGACCCACTGCCAGCGTCCACAGGGTCAGCGCTGGGGGCAGTGAATTGAACGGGGAGGAGATTGGCAAGATTAGCCCCCAGTGGGCATGCCGGGCGGGAAGGTTGGCGCGAGTACGATGGGACAGTTGGGGTTGCTGCTCATAAGGAGGCAGCAACGAGTGTCTCGATGGGCCCTTCTTGGGATGCCAAGAGAGACACAGAGGGAAGTTGTAGGCTTATCTAGGAGGGAATCAAGTATGGGATGGCGGCAGGAGAGTAGGAAGGTCTAGGGAATAAAGGGTTGGAGTAAGGATTTGGGAGGGCAGAGTATTCAAGAGAGGAGAGATGAAATAAGGCATGACGACAGGAGAGGACGGTCAGGGAGGGATAAAGAGAAAAGGAAAGGAGGGGGAAAATGTGGAAAAGTACTGAATGGCTCAGGTCCAGAATGGCAGCCAAAATGCGTGTGCGAATGCACACAGGGGAAAAGCTCAGGTTACATAGGCCTGTTTAAATGGAGTAATTAATGGAATACAATAGTAGGGAGACCAGGATCAAAGTCAGAGGTCCCCTGGAAGGACAAAGCCGACATGAACAGGATGGGGCCAGCACGGAGCATCAACAAACCACTGTCCGAAGCAGGTGAGTGAATTCCAGAAGCTATTTGTAGAGAGTTCGAGGATGTGATGTAGGAAGGAGAGTCGGTAGCGGTGCAGAAGGATGATGGCGGCGGTGACACAAATTTGGCGATGCCGTAAAATCGCAGCCAACAACCAGCAAAGTTGAAAAGTGGTAGAACGGGTGAACCAGCAGCCGCTAGCTAGAAGCCAGCAGAGCTGAAAAAACCAGTAGAACCAGTTCAGCAGAGACACAGCGGCAGTAGTTGCCCGTGGCTGTTCTTTTTGGTAAACATAGAAACATAGAAAATAGGTGCAGGAGTAGGCCATTCGGCCCTTCGAGCCTGCACCACCATTCAATAAAATCATGGCTGATCATTCACCTCAGTACCACTTTCCTGCTTTCTCTCCATACCCCATTGATCCCTTTAGCCGTCAGGGCCATATCTAACTCCGTGCCATATCTAACTCCCTCTTGAATATATCTCATCATCATCATCATAGGTGGTCCTATCTAACGAACTGGCATCAACAACTCTCTGCGGTAGAGAATTCCACAGATTAACCACTCTCCGAGTGAAGAAGTTTCTCTTCATCTCGGTCCTAAATGGCTTACCCCTTATCCTTAGACTGTGACCTCTGGTTCTGGATTCCCCAATATCTGGAACCTTCTTCCTGCATCTAACCTGTCCAGTCCGGTCAGAATTTTATATGTTTCTATTCTTCTAAACTCCAGTGAATACAGGCCCAGTCGATCCAGTCTCACTTCATATGTCAGTCCTGCCATCCCAGGAATCAGTCTGGTGAACCTTCGTTGCACTCCCTCAATAGCAAGAATGTCCTTCCTCAGATTAGGAGACCAAAACTCAACACAATATTCCAAGTGAGGCCTCACCAAAGCCTTGTACAACTGCATTAAGACCTGCCTGCTCCTATACTCAAATCCCCTAGCTATGAAGGTCAACATGCCATTTGTCTTCTTCACCGCCTGCTGTACCTGCATGCCAACTTTCAATGGCTGATGTACCATGACACCCAGGTCTCATTGCACCTCCCCTTTTCCTAATCTGCCGCCATTCAGATAATATTCTGCCTTCAAGTTTTTGCCACCAAAGTGGATAACCTCACATTTATCCATATTATACTGCATCTGCCATGCATTTGCCAACTCACCTAATCTGTTCAAGTCACCCTGCAGCCTCTTAGCATCCTCCTCACAGTTCACACTGCCATCCAGCTTAGTGTCATCTGCAAACTTGGAGATATTACACTCAATTCCTTCATCTAAATCATTGATGTATATTGTAAATAGCTGGGGTCCCAGCACTGAGCCCCATTGATCTTCTGTCATTTTACCCATTAACAGATTTGCCCAGTTTACTGTGGACAGGCTCTATCTCATCACATTGGCCTTACCCAAATCTAGAATCTTCGTAGCTGTTTCGCATTCCTCCCTTTCAAACGCTACTTTGAACTTTGTCATATTATGATCGCAATTAAATAAATGTTCACGCACAGTTAGGCTGTTAACTAAATCTGGCTCATTACTCATTACTAAATCTAATATAGCATGGCCCCCTTGTTGCCTCTGGGGCATAATGTTGTAGAAATCTATCCCGGACATACGCAAAAAAATTGCTACCTTTCTGATAGGTGCTAGTCTGCTTATCCTAATCGATATGAAAGTTAACATCGCCTAATAAAACCACTCTGCCTTTACAACACGCTTGTCTAATCTCTGCATTTATATAATCTAGCACTTTAGAGCTGCCACCAGGGGGCCTACACACAACTCCCACTACAGGCTTAGATCCTTTCCTATTTCTTAATTCAACCCATAAGGTCTCCACTCGCTGTTTATCTCTCTTAAAATCACTCATCATTGAAATGATTTCATCGTTAATCACTAAGGCTACTCCTCCCCCTCTGCCATTTTCCCTATCTGTCCTGTACCTTATAACCCGGTATATTTAGTTCCCAGTCCCGACCATCCTGCAGCCATGTCTCAGTAATGGCTACCATGTCATACCCTCCAATTTGAATTTGTGCCTGCAGTTCATTCAAGTTATTCCTTATACTCCATGCATTTGTATGAAGAACGCTTATTTAGGCCACACACCCTAGCCTGTCCTTCAGCTCTGATACTTAAAGAAACATAGAAATCTACAGCGCAGAAGGAGGCCATTTCGGCCCATTGTGTCCGCGCCGGCCGACAAAGAGCCACCCAGCCCTTGGTCAGCAGCCCTGAAGGTTACATATAAACCTAGGAATAATGAACAATGGCGGAAAGGTAAAGAGCATCCGGCCCAACCAGTCCACCCCACACAACTGCGACACCCCTTGCACTGAAACACTCTACACTCCACCCTTTACTCACATGTTACTTATTTCTCTCTCCTGGTTTAATCACTTTACTTCTTTTGGTTTTCCCTTCAACTGTAGCACAATTTCTAACTGCTACTCTGCTCTCTTCCCTTTCGTTTGTTTTTGAACTACTATTTATATTGTGAATTCCCCCGCATTCTTTATTCATGCAATTCCTGACTTTAATCACATATCTCTGAAGAGTCTTGCCTGAAATATTCACTTCTCTGTCTCTTTCAGGCACTGATCATCCTGTTGGGTATTTTCAATATTATCTGTTTTTATTTTCCAACATTCAGAATTTTTCTTTCTACCTTTAGATTTCTCTGCCTTATGACTTGTCAAACGCCAATATCACACCACATCAACCATACAATCGGCGTCACAGATTTCTCAGGTCAGAGGAGAACCGAGGCCACAGACGCGAGTTACAATAAATTAAGCATCATTTCTCTTGTTTGCTCTGACTCAGAATTTCAACAAGTTTTAAAATGGGCCGAAAATTCCAGCCTTGTTGGGTGTGTACGAAGTGCGCACGGACCCAGCGAGGCCTCGCAAAAGCCGGTTTTCGGGGCGTGATGCGCATGCGCTGGTAACGAGGCTTTTCCGATCTGTCAAGATTTTTCCATACAGATCCTCCGCATCCCCGGGAGAAGGACATCCACGCGGGAGAGATTGGGCTATCTGCCCAACTCATGCCCAGTGAATGTCTTTGAAACTTTTACACCTTTTAAAACATATAAAGATTAAATTTAAATGCTCATTTTTATATTAAAAACTCTGTCCATTAAGGTAAGTTTATTTTAAACCCCATTAAAACACATTAAAAAAAATTCAAAAAAATATTTATTTTCCCTAAAACTTTTAATTACATTTAATTACACTTAATTTTAAATATGTGAGGTGCTTTATTGACTTATTTATTTATTATGCTGTATTTCAGTGTTTTAGGGGGTTTTCTCATTGATAGTAATGGGAACTCGTACACACGGAGTTCCCATTTTTAATCAATGAGAATACTGCACAGTGATTGGTGGTCCAGGCCCAAGTGACTCCAGTATGTACGTACATACCTGAAAGAAATCTCCCCGTGCGCTGCACAGCGAACCTACGCCTCCGACCGGCATTCTACGTTCCTCTGAGACCACCAGGTTCTTTCATAGATTTTTTTCGGATCGGGGTCTTTCGTACGAAGGAACACTCCGACCGCAATTCCCCCCCCCCCCCCAAAATAACTCCCAAAAATAAAGAAATAAAAATCAAAAGTGGATAATCTGCAATAAGGGAAGAGATTGCTGCCATGCATAGCTGGTCTTCAGCATCTGGGAGAAAAGGGGTGGGTTAAACCCTTCCACAGAAACTGGTTAGACACAGGTTTGGGTCCAGTCCTGGGGGAGTGTCTCACCCAAGGCATTGACCTGGTTTCATCTTTCATCCTGCTGGATGTTTCCAGCATTTTCTGGTTTGATTCCAAAACAATGAAACTTATTTAGCCTCCATCAGCTTTTGTTTTTGATGGTGTTTCCTCATTTAATCGTTTGTTCAGTTTCCACATTTTGTGGTTTGGGTGTTGCTCTAACTGGAAACTGAGATGTTAATCGACAATTTTGTTGAAATCCTTAACAAGACAAGTTAAAAAGATACTCCTTAAAAATATCAATTGAAAAAATTCTGTACAATGTGTGCAACCCTTTGTTTCTTCAGTCAAATTCTGTTTACTTTAGAATATTTGTATTTAAATAGCGTGTGCTGATAACATCAGGAGTAGTAGTTTAGGAGAGTTACAGATGCAGGCTTTGCAAGGTAGTTCAATGAATACACACACTATTGAACCAAGTTAACTGAAATGTCCTGGGTTATTGATTGCATTTCTACTGATGTTAGTTCAACTTCCTCGCACTGTCAACCTCAGTAACTGTATAAATCAAAGCAAAATGTTTACAGATTCATTGCCAGCTATTTACTATTAACCTAAGCTTTAATGTAACATTTGTTTCTTTTTGATTTTTTTTGTGTGGCTGGTGGGCCTTATGGTAGAGACAACAAGATAATAAGTAAGTGTCCTAAACACAGCGGTGCCTCGGGACCCACAGATATGTGGCATCATGTCAAAAGAACACAAAAATTCATACTAGAGTAATAGCAAATAAAATTTGCCTTGCACATTTTAAAGGTCAATCAGTGTTTACTGACACAAGTCACAAGTGGATTGTGTTGGCTCTCTTCATATCTGAGACAAATACCAAACTGAAGAGGAGCGGTTGTAGCTGCTGCCTGTCCATTTTCTGCCTGATACCAGGGCAGTTGGTAGAGGAGAATGGAGTGGGTAGGGGGGAGGGAGATGCCTTAGTCACCTCGTTGCTGACCATGGCCCATTTCAGCCAGACCTGTAAATAGGCACACAGCATTTCCACCTGATTAAATATGCAAAATCGGGGACCAATGCCGTTGTAAGAACCTGATTGCAATTTTGAAGAACAATCATAAAATCATAGAATGCATGAGCACTTCAGCTAGTCCCACTCCCTCGCCTTTCCCCATAGCCCTGCATTTTTTTTTTCCTTCGGGTATTTATCCAATTCCCTTTTGAAAGACAAAATTGAATCTGCCTCCACCACCCTTTCAGGCATTCCAGATCCTAACCACTCACTGCATAAAAAAGTTTTTCCTCATATCGTCTTTGGTTCTTCTGCCAATCTCCTTAAATCTGTGTCCTCTGGTTCTCGACCCTTCTGCCAATGGGAACAGTTTCTCCCTATCTACTCTATCTAACCTCCTCATGATTTTGAACACTGCTTATCAAATCTCCTCTGCTAAGGAGAACAGCCCCAGCTTCTCCAGTCTATCCACGTAACTGAAGTCCCTCATCCCTGGCACCATTGTTGTAAATCTTTTTTGCTGCCTCTCTAAGGCCTTCACATCCTTCCTCAAGAGCAGTGCCCAGAATTGGACCAGTTGAGGCTGATAGGCTGATCATGCACCAGATATGTTTCACCCATTTTGTATCAGGTGGTGAGTGGTCTGATCGACAGTGCGTAAAGGGACCATTGGTGATTGCTGCACCAAAGAGCCCCAATCCTATTTTACTTTCCGTTTTCTGGAGTCAAGGGGAGCAAAGAGCTGGATGATTTTTCGCCGTTCTACAATGGAGCCGGTTTTGGGCGGGTTTTGGGTGGTTCCACTAAGCTCGCGCCCATTTCAGATTGAAATTTAAAAACTCCCATCATCACTTTGAATAGGCATACAAAACGTACACGAGAGACACAGTTATCATGGTCCCTCAATTGAAGCAATAGTATATAACTAATTGGATTGAAAACACATGGACCAAGAAATTGGTTCGTGCCTGAGGCTGGGCGTGTACCCAACGGTGACCACGAACTGCTGTGCTGAAACGGATGCGCCAGAGTTCCGGACAAAATTGGTCCTTTTGCGTCAGTGAAGGCTCAACCAGGAACAAGCAGCGGCCAAAATCTTTCGGGGCCAAAATTGCCCCAACGTTAAGGCCTCTGGCCGGCGGAAAATTTTGCAAGCTAGGTCGCCGCATCCCATCAAGTTGGCCAAAACACATCAAAAACAGTACGTGTGCCCCATTTCCAGCGGAGGTGAATTTTGTCCCCTTAAAGTCCTCCTGGCTCCATATTCAGGTAAGTAGAAAAAAATCCTCAGTTTTGGAAATCTTACGTCTTGAAATTATGTTATTCCATTCATATATGCTCCTTTTCCTCTATCATAAAGTATTTTATTTAACCGCACGGCATAATTTCAGTGGCAAAGGTGATGGCCTTTTACAATATTACAAGTGTACCAGCATTTATTCAACACCAGGGAACATGGATACAGTCCTTCTCCCCACACTCTTCACTTATGAAACAGGATTGCTTGCATACCAACTAACATGCTGACTACTACTAACAACATCACCCTCCCTCCAAGTTCTACTGACTGATAACAATGTTAAGTGATCACTGACCTCATCAGATTACAAAATACATGTTCCCTGCTGATAAAACATTCCCAGCTGTAGCAACTCGATATTATGAAACACTGCAAGGGGACATGGATGGGCTAGCAAGGTGGGCAGATAAGATACAGTTTAATATAGAAAATGTGAAGTAATACATTTTGGAGTGATAATAGGAAAAAATGCAGTTAAATACCAATATTTTAAATTGAGAAAAGTAAGTGAGTGACCTACGGTACAGATATACAGACCCATAAGGTTCCTAAAACCTGGCATTTAGTTCTTGAAGCCCAGGCAGCTCAATTGTTTTTGCACTTATATTTCTTTTTCTGATTTGTCCTCTTTGAATTCTGTGTACCCTGGAGATTTGGAGAGGGTGTTTGTTGAAACGGCTATTCTTAAAACTGTTGGCTAATTGGTGAACCCTAATTGAGAACACTTTGTATGAGCGATTGAGATATATGCAAATTCATGGGAACTTAATAGGTGAAACTTAATAGGTGCTCCAGAGTAAGCACCTATCCAGTCCATAAAGACAAAATTGTGGACATTCCCGCTACAGATAAACTCCAAATTACAATATTTTATTCTTTGTTTTCTATCTCAGTCCACCCTTTCTCTGAATCTAAATTTTGCATGAACTTTAATGTCAATTGAATATCTAAAGCATACTTTAAAATATGACATTTTGCCTTAAGATACTCACTGGTTATTTCTTGACATGCCATGCAAATGTTAACCTTCACACAATCATGTACAGTATGTAAACAGGAACTATTCACAAGTATGTGATAAAGTACAGGTAGTCAATGTATGCTGTACTTGTGTGTCCAGAACAGAGTAGATCTCTCCCCGATAAACGGTAACTATCTCCTCGGAATAAATCTATGTAAGTTAAGTCTACAAAGTTACCTTTTATGCTATATTTTGTAACATTTTAGAGTAGAGTTCAGGGGGGATCTGATATTACTCTTCCTACATTACAACAGTGACTATACTTTAAAAATACGCCATTGACTGTAATGCACTTTGGGATATCAAGAGGTCATGAAAGGTGCTATATAAATGCAAGTCTCTCTTTTTTATGAATGCAGTGGCATACTGCACTATACAGTTTTAGGAAAAGCATTTGCTTACTATTATTCTCAGGTTGGGCCAACTGTGAAAGCACGAGGGATGTCAAACAATTATTGCACGTTACGCGTTATCTGCTTCAGGTCAATATCTTCTTCAGATCCATGGAGCCTCAGAAGTCACATATTAATTTCCCATTACTTTGTATATATCTCAATCGCTCATACTAATAGATCTCAATGTTCTCATTTAGGGTTAATTTACCAATTAGCCAACAGTTTTAGAACAGCCCTTTCAAGAAAAACCCTCTCCAAACCTCCAGCGTATACAGAGTTCAAAGAGGACAAACCAGAAAAAGAAATGTACGTGCAAAAACAACTGAGCAGCCTGGACTTCAATAGTGGGAGAGGCCTCAGAACAGGTTGTCTGAGAGCTAGAACAGAAAAGTGGATAGTGTGCATAGTTGTGTACAAAATAAGGCTGAAATAAACTTACAAAAGAGATGGGAATATACATATTTTTTCAATTGAATAGAGTGCAATTCTGTTCTTTAATGTGAGATCTAGGCTTTGTGCAGTGTACAGCTCTGCAAATCAATCTTGCAATTTTTTTATACTGTGTGCATGCATAATGATTAATCTAAAATTCCAGAAATATGTAGTTTGAACAAAAAAGGCTAATGTGATTAATCTCTCATGCTTCTGTAATATAAAGACTCTTGTAACCGAATTTCAGCACTAATGATAACGAAATAAATAACCGACAAATAGATACAGAACACACAAATAGAACATTTGGCAACTGGCATGTGACAAAGTACTTTAAGTCCTATAGCTACTATTACATTTGAACCTGAGTTCTGAGTTCTAAGAACATAAGAAATAGGAGCAGGAGTAGGCCATTTGGCTCCTCGAGCCTGCTCCGCCATTTAATACGATCATGGACTCAGCTCCACTTCCCTGCCTGCTCCCCATAATCCTTTATTCCCTTATCACTCAAAATTCTGTCTATCTCCACCTTTAAAAAATCAATGACCCCGCCTCCACAGCTCCCTGGGGCACAGAATTCCAGAGATTTACAACCCTCTGAGAGAAGAAATTCCTCATCTCAGTTTTAAATGGGTGGCCCCTTATTCTGAGACTATGCCCCCGAGTTTAAGTTTCCCCTATGAGTGGAAATATCCTCTCTGTCGAGCCCTCTCATTACTTCTTATGTTTCAATAAGATCACCTTTTATTCTTCTGAACTCAATGAGTATAGGCCCAACCTACTCAACCTATCTTCATAAGTCAACCCCCTCATCTCCAGAATCAACCTAATGAACCTTCTCTGAACAGCCTCCAATGCAAGTATATTTAGTTCCCAGCCTTGGTCACGTCTCTGTAATGGCTATCAGATCATACCCATTTGTATCTATTTGTGCCGTCAACTCATCATCTAATTTGTTACAAATGCTGCGTGCATTCAGATAAAGAGCTTTAAAATGTGTTTTTTTACCATTTTTTCCTGCTTTGACCCCACTTTCTGATATACTTTAATGCTTATACATTCTGTCCCTTACTGTCACGCTGTGGTTTTCATATTCTGGGTTCCCGACTCCATTGCCGGATCCGCAGCAGAGTTTGACTGCTGATTGCATATAGGGAGCAATGCTGACCCAGTCCCAAAGAAATGGATAGAGTCATTTTAATAATCGAGTGGTGGTCAGTGCCTATAAAGGTACAGCAGAGGTATCTACTCTGAAAGAATGCTAGAATATCGTAGCTCCTTCTTGGAATCAATTAGCTTTGCTTCTTGAAATGTTTGGGGCACAGTACTGAACCCATACCTGCTCTCAGTAGGCGTGACTTCCACTGGATCTTAGGAGGGCATATTGGGCAAAGTTCCTGGGATAGCCTGGGAATGCTCCCAGGTATGCCCCCAAACAGACTGCTGTGCATAAAGGGAGATGGCAGAAGATTTATTTGCCAACCTGCCACCCTCAATCCTGACTGACTGGAGTTTATCAAGGGATGTTCTTTGGGCAGAAGCACAGGAGATCTAGTTTTACAGAATCCCCTACCTCCCCCAAGGAATCTTGGCCCCTGAGTATTTATATGAACATCACTTGTTCTAGTTGCCACCACCATATCAATTTGGAATTTAGTTTATGTATTTAGTTCGAAAAACCTAAAGCTAATGCGATTAGTAACTGTGGTCTTATGATTGCAGTCTTATTAGTTGCATTTAATTTCTTAACAGATTCTGGTTGTGTTTATTCAAAACACTGTACAAAAAGATGTTGTTTGGGGAAAAGTCAAATCCTGAAAGCATGATTCAGATAAAGAGCTCAAATGATTTCTGCGCCACATCCAACTGAAAATGGAATATCGAATCAATGTGACAAAAAGCCATTTTAGTTGGACACAATTCCATTTTCCAGGAAATGTTATACTTGCAGTAGGATTTTTGAATTGTTTTTAAAACGCTGTGAAGAAAATGGCCAATTTTGACGATTGTTACAGATACGAAATTCAAAGAAGATTTAGAGGAGAATGTGCATTAGTAAAATATTTGTTTTATAAGAACATAAGATATCGGAGCAGGAGTGGGCCATTTGGCCCTTCGAGCCTGCTCCGCCATTCAATAAGATCATGGCTGATCTGATCATGGACTCATCTCCACCTCCCTGCCCGCTCCCCATAACCCTTAAAAATCTGTCTATCTCCGCCTTAAATATATTTAATGACCCAGCCTCCACAGCTCTCTGGGGTTGAGAATTCCATAGATTTACAACCTTCTGAGAGAAGAAATTTCTCCTTATCTCAGTTTTAAATGGGCGGCCCCTTATTTTAAGACTATGGGCTAGAACTTCCACTTCAGTGCTTTTCGTCCAAAAATGGGCGTTATTTCCGGCGTGGGCGGTAAAAAAGGGTTTTCAGATCGCCGGCTTCTCGCCCATTCTCAAAACACCTAGTTTACATTTTTGAAAATGGGCGTTACCGCGAGCGATAACAAATGGGCGGTAGCGTTCAATTTTTTTGACCTACTGCAGTAAAGTGTGGCCGTCCTTAGCAACGGCATGGCATCGCTCGATTCCCGTGATTCTCGAGGTCAAGGGTCACCATGACATGCGCAGAAAAAGAGACAGAGAGGGAGCTCAGAGGGACTGAAGGTGTAGCTGGGTGTGTTGTGGCTGCTTTGGGAGGAAGGTGGGAGACTTTAGAGCTTCACAGCAAGTAGGCAAACAAAAATTATCTGTTACCAGCCACATATTTGACCGATTTTGCCCTATAATTGAGGGAGAGGAGGAGGCATCACAGCACACTGTGGAGACTGATGCTGAAGAGAGCAGTGAGGTGGGAGAGGAGCACATTGGAGGCCACAAAAGAGCCAGGAGGTTCTCGGACGAGGCAAATGCCTCCCTTCTGCAGGAGGTCGAGTTACACTGGGGTGATTTGACACAGGGAGGGCGTAGGAAGCCCACCTTAAAGGCCTAACAGAGGATATGGACCAGTCTTGTTGGCGACCAACGAGGTTCATGAGGGCAAGCCATGCCGCAAACGATGGAACGACCTTGTGCGATTCGCAAGAGTAAGTATTACATTGATTTACATGTACTTATGTATTTATATAATTTGATTTGGAACAGTCATGAGTGACTATCAGCAGATGTGAGGTATTCCACTTTTACCGGGAATGTTTTACTCAAAGCCTGCGGTCACGGTGTACGTCTTTTGGTAAAGAATGATAATAATCATAATAATCATGATTACATCTATCGGTTATGTGCTGTATCAGTCTCTGTGACAGTACCTAGCAATGATATCACACAATGATCTCATGCCATGTCGTCCTGTCACCTTTTACAGAAGAAGCTATCGACGATGATGTCTCTGCAGAGGCGAATGGGTGGGGGGTCACCAGTCTCCAGCGACATCACTGAGATGGAGGAGCGAGTGCTCGCACTCGTGGGGAAGCACCCCCGGACAACCATGGACGCATCTGCAGACCCTGAAGTGATGCCACGTGAGTAAAGCTTACACCATTGCGTGATGTAAAGTCAATTGATGACACACCAACTTATATCCGAAAAATCATATATGATAGATGATTTCTAAAAGTGTCATAGAAATAATGCTGGCCTAATGAAAATCATTGCAATGCACAATGTGTTGATGGTCATGAAATGTGATGTCTGCGATGATTTTGAGAGCAGTGGTGATTTTGTTGTGCATATGCTGTGTGTAGCGCTGGACTCACCTTGTCACCCGAGCACTCCCTTCTCTAATAACCTCATTTGTGTCTTGCAGCTCAGCCAGCAGTGCAGCCCCAGGCAAGGCCACAGAGGCCAGAAGGTGGGGGCGTGGGGCAGGAGTCGGCGGATGATCCTACTACATCTGGTGCTGAGGAGCTCCGATTGTCGCCCGTCAATCCGCTGGGTCTGTTCTCAATGGATGAGAGCGCAGATTTCAAAGAACCTGCATCACCACGCTCCAGAAGCCATTCCACCCCAAGGCCATCTAGTGGTCCTCCGGTCATTCCTGCCGCCACTCTGGAGGTACCAGCCCCAAGCACCTCTCCACAGGGCACCCCATTTGTCCCCAGGACGGCGCTGACCCCGCGGAGGCCTTGTGGACGCGGCAGGTCTGTTCCATGAGCGCGACATGACAGCGGAGAGATGGTACAGTTGTCCAGGAGGACTGTAGACATTGGTGACCAGCTTATCGAAGCATTGGGGGGCATATCCTGACAGCTGGCCACCATGACCGAGTACATTCTGCGCATGGCGGAGTCCCTGGATGTGATAGCCAGGAACACTGCTGCCACAGGCCTCCCAGTGGTCTCCGAGCACGGCACTCCACCCCTAGGTTCCGCACCAGCACTGTGAACGACAGATGAGAGCAAGGACCAAGATCCTGCTTCTGCATCAGACAATGTTGCCCCCTCGACACCCTCCGCTCCCGTACCCGTGCACCACCGCCTCTGCCTTCATCCCCCCCAATGAGGCACCGCCTGAGGAGCTTCTCGGCCAGGCACTGTGGAGCGAGGAGGGGAAGGGATAGAGGTGGGGAGAAGGAGAGGGGGGAAGGAAAGTGAGGTGCATGTGTGCCGGTGATGGCTGTGTTATATCTCCATCAGGGTGTATGCAATTTGTTGCAATGTATGGGGGCTAGGGACCATGCTCCTGCTTTGCCTTTGTATTCTGTGTTGGTGGATATGTTGAACATGTGATTTATGTCAATGGTGGAAAAAGTGGGGTGTGGGCGGGGGTTGGGTGTTACTTATGATTTCAGACCAATGTTGGTATTAAACTTTTGTTATTGAACATAACCTTGTTGCGCATTGTCTCAGATAGCTGGACCATTACACACTGGTGATTCCTTACTATGAAAGGGTTAAATACAACTTAACATCAATCAACGTAAACTTTAACTGGCACCAAGGTGATGAGCACCATTGATGTCTGAGCTGCACACACAGCAGTATTCTAGATGTGGCCTCACCAACACCCTGTATAACTGTAGCAAGACTTCCCTGTTTTTATACTCCATCCCCTTTGCAATAAACGCCAACATTCCATTTGCCTTCCTGATCACTTGCTGTACCTGCATACTAACTTTTTCTTTTTCATGCACAAGGACCCCCAGGTCTCTCTGTACTGCAGCACTTTGCAATTTTTCTCCATTTAATTTATAATTTGCTTTTCTACTTTTTCTGCCAAAGTGGATAACCTCACATTTTCCCACATTATACTCCATCTGCCACATTTTTGCCCACTCACTTAGCCTGTCTATATCCCTTTGCAGATTTGTTGTGTCCTCCTCACACATTGCTTTTCCTCCCATCTTTGTATCATCAGCAAACTTGGCTACATTACACTCAGTCCCTTCATCCAAGTCATTAATATAGATTGTAAATAGTTGTTAAAACTTATAACAAGTTGTTACAAATATGTCGAGACACAGGATCTTTTATTGATTCTGAGTAGATCTTTGACTGTATAAAGTTCATATATGTAGGTGAAATTCCTCTGAGTGCAAGACTGGCAAATGTCAATTTTATTCCATAATTACAAACCAATTAACAAAATTGTGTACTCAGAATCACACATTACAAAGCCACCCATTCACACAATTACATTAATTTTTCTTTAATCATGGAGAAAACTAGGCTTTCTCCAATTTTTTTATAAAAGCAGAAGTTCACCTAAACATCACAACCAAATGGTGCGTTGGGAAAGTGGATTACAGTGAATTTAAAGATAGATCTATAGAGCTATGTTACAATAAAGGGTACATTTGTAAAATGTCTTTTGGCAAACAGCATGTGACGGATTTTGTCATTCCCATGGCAGTTGCTGTAACATTCAAATATACGATTCATGAAGGGCCCCAAATTCCCAGGCGGGGAGTACAACACATTCCTGTCCTAAATGGACTGAAAATTGTGCTATGCTTAATTTAAATGCACTTTAAAAATTAAACTCTCAGTTGTTTCAGGTCCGAGCGCTTTAGTTTGGCCTTAAAGGCCAATGTATTGTCAGCTGTGGCTCAGGGGGCAGCACTCTCGCCTCTGAGTCAGTAGGTTATGGGTTGAAGTCCCACTCCAGGGACTTGAGCACATAAATCTAGGCCCACACTCTAGTGCAGTGCTGAGGGAGCGCGGCACTGTTGGTGGTGCTGACTTTCGGATGAGACGTTAAACCGTCTGCTCTGTCAGGTGGACGTAAACGATCCCATGGCATTATTTTGAAGAAGAGCAGGGGAGTTATCCCCGTTGTCCTGGCCAATATTTATCCCTCAATCAACATAACAAGAACAGATTATCTGGTCATTATCACATTGCTGTTTGTGGGAGCTTGCTGTGTGTAAATTGGCTGCCGTGTTTCCCACATTACAACAGTGACTACACTCCAAAAGTACTTCATTGGCTGTAAAGCGCTTTGAGACGTCCGGTGGTCATGAAAGGCGCTATGTAAATGCAAGTCTTTCATTCTTCCTTTAATGGAAGCTTGTGCATGGTGAAAAAATGACCCAGATCTGGCAATACTGGATTTCCTGCATTAGCTTGTGGTTACGTTGGCAGACATCAGGTGTCTATGTTGACGTGATCGCTTGTTGCACTTCTGTGCCACTGGCTACGGAAGCCAGAAAACATACCCACTATATGTATTCATCCTCACAGTATTGATAAATGACTGACGTGGCCCAGGAGTCAGTGACTGCATACTTTGAAGCTGGTCAAGAGCCATGTGAAAACGGACAGCACAAAGCAGCCACAAATAGTTACGTCAATTTAGACATCTGCCAATGTAAGCACAAACTAATGCAGGGCCTACTCAGTTTACTACACTCAGTTAATCAGACCAATAAGCACGGCAGGCATGCACACTACATGGGTGAATTAGCCAGCATTTGCACATTTTGAGTTAATTAAGTCCATGGTTAGCAAGTGGCTCCGCAATAGTATTAGATGCATTAGTTCTAGAAATAAAAATCCAAAAATGGATTTTAAGAAATGTAAATTGGTTGTGATCCATCTAATATCACAGAAACTACACTGAGCTATGTGTAAATCTGTCAGTGTGATTTCTTTTTTAAAAAGGAGAAAAATTGCCTTTCATTTATTTAATGCACTTGCAGTTCACTAGGAGGAAATTCAAATGTAATTCAGTTGAATTTGGCGCATGGCATTGTTTTGTATTCTCTACCCGTTGAATGAATCTAACAGCACGAGTAATGGAAGAGTAACTCTAAGAATTGCTGGAGTCTGAATCTGTTTGTCCGAGGGGTCTAATCATTCTTTTGCCAGAATTCCCTTTGTGATAAATATTTACTGCAAAAATGGAGCATTTGGTTACATTTTGAACTTCAATATAAAGGTGGCAAAAAGGCAAAAGCTCACTAATGTCAAGACTAGAAATGACATCCACACAAAAGTTGATGATACATTACTGGGCAGTTATTGTGGAAGTGATAGAGATTTGCTTAAAGAAACAGACAGTAAAGGTAATTACCATGTATTTCAGGGTTCTTTCGCACTACAGTTGTAGGGACTGAAATTGCCCCTTTCTGTACGGCCTGCTGCCACCAGAAAGCGGTGGCCACAGGTCGGTGTCGAGTCTCTGCGGAGGGGCCGCTATTTTAGGAATTGCCGTTCCTCAATTTTGGAGTGGTGTAGGGGACCGTTCTGCCCGTTTTCCCACTGTGGCGTGCACGCGCTGACCTCTTACCGACTGGTGGCGACCCCTTCCCTTAATTGCCCCGCAGGAAATTGGCCTTTTTGAAAATTGCCCCACGGGAGTGGCGTGTCGCCGGAGGGTGCCACTGACAGCTTTTGCTGTCGGTACCCTCTCTGTGGCGTGGCAGTGCGGCCGCCCTTAAAGGGGAGGGGGCACTGCCGGCAACTCCATATTTTTTTTTGGCGGCCGACTGCCAGGTTGGGCCGATAATTATGGCCGCGGGTTCGGCTAGGCCGCAAACAGGCAGCCTTGCACCCCCTCTTGGATGTCAGGCCATTGGCTCAGTCGAAACCCTCCCTGGTTGCCCAGTGTTTGCCACTAAAGTGACTGCAGAGTTCACAGCGGTGCTCCCCTTTAACTGGGAGGGGGGCGGGCGGTGGGCATATGTTGACACCATCAGCGCGGCGCTGAGGACTGGTCAGGGCGGCTGAACCGCTGCAAGGGCATTTCCGCCTTGCAGCCGACCAGAACACCGCACCGAGCACCAAAAAAATTAAAAGATGTGAATTTCTCCGGTAAACTTTCAATGACGGTAGGTGCGCCCCGTTGGGGCGGGGCTCAATTTCAGCCCCGTAGTGTCCGTGTGATGCAATTTCACTTTGTACCGACGCTGAAATCATAGCATTAATGCAGACTGACTCTGGAGTTGGGGCCTGAGCTAACATTGGAGTGAAACTGTCTGGAGAAGGTAGTCTTACTCCACTTTAATTCAGAGCTACAGTCCACAGGTTTAGATGCAGCTGCTTGTCTAAAGCTGTAGTGTAGATGCACCATTAGAAAACTATTACTCACTCCCATGTTTAATTAAAAATTGATATATCATTTAAATAATCAATGTACGGATTCCCCGTTGAGTTCGGAGGGCATCATCTTCAATGTCACACATGAAACGGACAGCTAATTATATTCCAGAGATTAAAGACAGGCTCAAATGAAGAGGGAGATGGGATGTGGATTCAGGTCATAGCATGTGCTGCTCTTGAAGAGCTTGAAGCAGCAATCCTCGTGGATGCAGTGGACTCTATTAACCTTCCTCCTGCAAAATAAGCAAATTCTCTTTGCCTTTAAGACTAGTTTCTCTCTGTCCGAACGGTAAAGAGTTATCGCAAGTAGATAGATCCACCAATCGACTTTCATTTTCACGACTATCAAAAGCCGTCAGATATGAATATTCAAATGACCAGTGCTGGCACAAAGGAGGGGGCAGGGAAATCCATCTGAGCAACCAACAAGAGAGCTAAATTATAGCAACGCAACTGGACTCGCCTCTACCCCCGCATATACTGGCTGAACACACGGTTGGAGTCTGATGTTATTGGAAACCTGATGCTAGCTGTGTCTGAATGGACAGAGTCTATTTTAAAAGTTCAGTCAATGGAAATAAGGTCAAAGTTTTGTTGGTTTTATAGCCTAGACTATACAGTGCTGAGCAATGGGAGAGCAGGTTAGCAAATTATTGTTTTCCTGTTTCCTTGTGAGCCAGGACAAGCAAGAAACCTCTTGACTCTCGCCCATTTAACAGTTACTGCTTCCCGCTGGGTTTGGGCAAGAGACTGCGGCTCATGCAAATGAGACCCGTGAGTTAAACTCTCCCGTCCTCCTTAGCCCCTGTCTGCATAATTCACGTCGGGAGTTCAAATCCAGGCCGGTTTCTCTGCCACATTTTAAAATGTATGTGTGGAGGGAGGGAACTACAAAGTGACCTACATTTAGAATTTCATCAAATATAGGAACAGTCAGATTGCTGGAAGACTGAGGCTCTTCAGCCTGTCAACCTTTAAACTGTCAGAAAGTCCAGTGATTCTTTTGTCCGCCATTTGCCATTTGTAATATTCTACTCAACAGCATTGTTATTTTCACCAAAATAAATTCAGACTTTGGCAACATGAACAGCTGAAATGAATGTACAGTGTTGCAATTATCTCAATTCACCTTTAATGGCACAGGGACTGAAAGATCTTTAGCTCTTTTCTTGCATTTGGACTGGGAGCTACACTGCAAGAGTGAAATGTGGCCAGTTTATAGATTTCACGGGGAGGGGACATTTTTGATGGTCTTATGGCAGAAAAATGCATAAAACCCTTCAAGACCATAGGATTGTCATCTGAGGCATAACTGATGGGAGTTGGGAGAACTTAATGTTGCAACCTCTCTGTTGGTCTTACTCATGGGTACTGAACCCAATCTTTGTATTCGTCCAACCATCAGGAAAACCAATAGATTTTGTCAAAATTGGCCTTCATCAAAGGGTTTAACAGTTTTTTTTGTGCGTGGATAAGTAAGCTTTCCATTCACAAATTAGATTTCATCACAAAGTGATGGACCTCAATACTGAGCCCTAAACGAGCATTACTACAAAAACTAAACAAACACTAACAAGAGACGCAAGCGACATTTGAGAACAAATATTAAAGCTTTTGTGCGAATAGATGAAGTTCAGGAAAGATGCAAATGGGAGCCGGCTTGTGGCTCTAAAGGCAGATGCACACTTGCAGGTAGTGGCCTTGGCTGTCATGTCCTCCTTTTCCTAAACAATATTCTTTAAAAGTAAACTTAAAATCAAAATAAGAATGCAACAAGGAAGCAGCATTGTTTTAAATATGTGCGTTGTTTGGTTCAGATAGATATGTTGAAAACAATGTTCGTGCATTTATCCAAGTTGTGTTGTAATTGTAAAAGAAAGAAGACTTGCATTTATATAATGCCTTTCACGACCACCGGACATCCCAAAGTGCTTTACAGCCAATGAAGTACTTTTGGAATGTAGTCATTATTGTAATGTGGGAAACGCGGCAGCCAATTTGCACACAGCAAGCTTCCACAAACAGCAACGTGATAATGACCAGATTATCTGTTTTTGTTATGTTGATTGAGGGATAAATATTCCAACTCACCTGCTCTTCTTCGAAATAGTATCATGAGATCTTTTACTTCTACCTGAGAGAGCGTCAGTTTAACATCTCATCTGAAAGTTGGCACCTCCAACAGTGCAGCACTCCCTCAATGCTGCACTGGAGTGTCAGTGTAGATTTTTGTACTCAAGTCCCTGGAGTGGGACTTGAACCCACAACCTTCTGTCTCAGAGGTGAGTGTGCCACCCACTGAGCCACAGCTGACACTAAAGCAGAGAACATAGATTGTGTGCATTTTAGTTTATGTGATCTGCTTTAATGCTCAGATTGAGCAACAGACATCTGTTTCCCAGGCAAAATAATTTGTCTTAAAAGAGCTGCAGCCATCAGAATTGATAGGATCCTTCATCTTCCTTAAAATAAATCAGACCATGTTCAGACGTTCTGTAACTGCCTCCAGGAAACCTTCTGTGGAAGCATAACAACACTCGAGTTGAAGGGTTGTAATCTATACAATAAATTAGATCTCATTGTGAAGTGCTGCACCTCATTGACCTGAAACGTTAACTCTGTTTCTCTCTTCACAGATGCTGCCTGACCTGCTGAGTATTTCCCGCATTTTCCGTCTTTACCTCAATACTGAAGCCTAATGTTGGTTATTAACTTTATCTGAAAATAAACACGTATGTTGCTGGTGATTGTGTGGGAGTTTTTGTTGCAGCTAACATAACCAAATGCACAGCTTTGTCTCTTAAATGAATTCAATTGTTCTACTTCGGGCAGTTCCTATGGCAACTGGTCAAGCTCCACGTTGAGGAAAAAGGCCCAAGTTCTCGGAAAGGCATCCGCAGGACCTACCGGATAAAAAGTAACTATTTATACATATCTGTTGCTGTGCAGGTAGTCAATGTCTCCTCACCAACGTCCATATCTGCAGCCTATGTTGCACACAGAGGAATTAGTAGGCGAGAGTGAGACCAGGTGTGCTGAACCTTGATTTATTCGTACTCAAATGCTGGACAGGCTGCTTTGATTATCTATTACACAGCATTGGCCTCCCTTACAGCATACAAATGGAAATATGCGGTTCTGCACTGTGCATAGTGTATGTGCTTAAAAACAAGACAGTGTTACATTAAAAGCTTCAGGGAACCTTCCCCTCAATTATACCTGGCAGTGCAATCTTTTACATTTTAACTGTATCTACTTCACTTAACTATATTTATCACTGGAATACGCTGTCCAAAAGGGTGGTGGATGCAGTTTCAATCATAGCTTTCAAAAAGAAATTGGATAAGTACCTGAAAGAAAATAATTTATAGGGCTATGGGGAATGGGAGTAGTTCGAGCTGAAGTGATCTTGCAGAGACCCAACATGGGTACGACGGGTCGAATGGCCTCCTTCCATGCTGTAACCATGCTATGATTCTATGACTTTGTACTACATTGTGCTGTACCTTTTTTTTTCTCCTTTGTACCTTTTAATAACATTGCTGTAGACTATTTTTAATGCTTAGCAACAGTTGAAAAGGTTAGGAAACATTCTATTGTAAAATCCAGCATCTTGTATAAGTACAGAATCAATTGGCACCTTTATAACATCAACCAGAAATGTAAATTTTCCTTCTTCTGTCATGAACTGAATGTCAAGGTATGCCAAGGTCGTAAGTCAAATAATTCATCTGGAATGTGTTTAAATCATAACAAGCTGAACTCAATGGTGGCTTTCAGTAATACTTGTTTAAGTACAGCAAGCCGCTTTGTGAGCACCAGAAGGGAGTCGCATCTCGCAATCTGCCAGCAGTGTGGACAGTTTACCTAGCCATTTTTCCTCTCATTTTCACAGGACTTAATTTTAGATGCAACAGGAGTGTAATGTATTTGCTTCATGGATTCTTTACTTAAGAATTTATAGCAACACATTATTATTAAGAACAAGTTGGTTTATTAACAAAGGTTTAACAATCACACTACACATTACCAGTTCATCCACTAGGCTCACAATTGCATACCTCACCATGGATGACCTAGACCCAACTGACTGGGGTTTTATTGAGTCTTGTGAACATCACGTGACTGGTTAAGCCACTCACAATGCAATAGCTCTACAACTATTTTAGTTGCACCTGTAAAACAATAAATCATTAAATCAAGTGCCCCCTGATCAAAAGGTGGGGGGGGGGGGCACTAAAACCGACAAATTTGAACAAATTAAACTTTAGACATTATATGGTCCAAATTCAAATTTGGTTGCCGGGGGTGATGATGCACTCCAGTCCCTCCGGCACCCACCTCTCGTGGAAGGCCGCGAGCGTATCGGTGGACACCGCGTGCTCAATCTCTAGGGACACCCTGGCTCGGATGTAACTGAGGAAGAGAGGCAGGCAGTCGGGCTGAACGACCCCCTCAACCGCCCGCTGCCTGGACTAGTTGATGGCCCCCTTGGCCGTGCCCAGGAGCAGTCCTACGAGGAGGACTTACGACCTGCCCGCTCCCCTCCGCACAGGGTGCCCAAAGATCAGGAGTGTGGGACTGAAGTGCAATCAGAAATTGAGGAACAGCCCCTTCAAATAATGGATGATGGGCTGCAACCTCGCACATTCAAAATACACATGGAACACGGACTCCTCTAGACCGCAGAAACTACAGGCGGCCTGGAAGCCCGTGAGCCAACTTAAAAATTTAATGCATGGTACTGCTCCGTGCAACACCCTCCAGGCCAAGACCCCAATAAATAGAGGGAGGACCCCCGTGTAGAGAGTGCAATAGCTCTACAAACCTGTGAGCATACTCACAAGTACATACATTACAAGGGGTTAGTTGATTACAAAGAAAAAATTGTTATTTCAATATGTAAAAACTGAGTATGGAATTGTGTCTTTTGCTGATTTTCCTCGGCACCTCTGCCTCAGTGTAAAATGCTGCACTGCATTCAAAAGGAGCACAGCTGAAACCCAATGAGTGTCGAGACTCAGCTCATTTGCATGCCTGGCCTTCATTCGAACATGGAAATGGCCAAGAATGGGTTGGTGCCCCAGATCAAGCGAGGGAATGTGGCCTGCTGGCTTCAGATTAAAAACCACAGCCAGATGGTCAGCAGCCTCCCTCCTGCTAGGCTGGAACAGTGGAAAATTCCATGATCTGAGGGTCGAAGCGATCTCTGGCAGTCTTTTTTTAATTCCCCAATCTCCAAAAGGCTGGCCACACCCTTTAAGGGCCAGAAACCCAGTAAAGTTTTGACATCATTCAATTCAAATGCTCATGTCCACGGGCTCAATTTTGCCCAGAGCCGTTTTTTGGCGTATTGCCAGGGTTACGCCAGTTTTTCTAGGCCAGAAATGTGGCATAAAATATTTGTGCCAAGTTTTCCCGCTGTATTTTTCAAATTTGGCGGCGCGCAGCCTGTCCAGTAGTCTCGGGGGGGGGCGGAGCCTGCTGTCTGCGCCGAAAAAATGATGCCGCACCTTCTGCACATGCGGGGAAAAAAAGGAAGTTTTTAACGTTGGTCCGATGGGCGCGCATGCGCAGTACAGCTCCCGGGCTGCAATCGGCCATTTTTAAAGAGCCAGTTGTGTGAGAACGTTGAATGCTGTGTGAGAACATTGGCAAAATCGGAGCTGCAATACAAGATACTACGCGGTGCAAGGACCAAGAATTTCTTACAGGATGAATTGGAGGCACTAGTTACTGTGATTGAGGCCAGATGGCAGGAACTGGACACCAGCAGAGGTCACATAAAAGTTCCATCCAAAGAAATGAAGAAACGCTGGAACCAACTTGCAGAAGATTACTGCACAATGGTGACCACCCCTAATAGTTAGTGTAAATAATATTTTCATTTATTCAATGCAATTGCAATTGTAATGTAAAGGTGACCAGCTGTATATTTCCCACCCAGCAGAAAGACACCCTCTCGAAAAAGTTGTATTTTCATCTTTGCAGAGGAAGGTGGCACATAGCAAAAGGGAAAGAACTCGAACAGGAGGAGGCCCGGCAAATCTGCACCCACTGACACCCTTGGAAGAGAGGGTTGCAGTTTTGATGGGTCCTGCCTGGAGAAAAGCAACCACCACTGCTCAAGCTGGGTCCACACTCGAGGGAGAGGGTAAGTCCTGCAAATTCCACTGTCTGGCTTTGCTAAATGTTAAGTACTGCGCGGGCTAGCCATGCTTCGGTTCAGGGGCATGTCTCCATCAGCTACGATTAGGTTGATGCAATGTGCTGTAATTCATCGTGGTCCTTCAAATCAGCCTGCTGCCTGCGCTGTGTGAGCCTACTCATGCCACCCACCCTGCCCCCTCCTCTGCTGCCAACCATTTGTCTGTGTTCTGTTATATTTTGCAGAACTTGAGGCCAACCCTAACGATGCATATGAGGACGACCCTGAAGAAGAGAAAATCTTCCAATCCTACCTTCCAGACCAAGAGTGTGAGGGGGAGGGGGAGGTGGAGGGGATGGATGAAGCCCCATCTCTTGTACTCACTTTGGAGGAGGTGCAGGTGCCGCACATTGAGTTGCCAGCCCTTCCCTGACTAGTGGTTTGAGTGTTGGTAGGACATCCCATGGTTTCCCACCGTGCAAGGCTGGAGATTCCAGTGGGGTGCAGCGAGGCACACCCAGGGCCCCATCGTTCCAGGCTGCGGGTCCCAGTGGTGGGGTGCAGGGAAACACACTCCGGCCCCACCGTCCGAGGCTGTGGGTCCCAGTGGTGGGGTGTAGCGAGGCACACCCAGGGCCCCACCGTCCCAGGCTGCAGGTCCCACTGGAATGCTGCGAGCCACACCCAGGGTGAGGAGGGGACGGAGAGCTCAACCGCGCTCTCCTGAGGTGCAGGATCTAACAGATGTGGTTTAGATGATGGCAATGAGTGCGGAGAGCATTGACCTTACGCGATCACTCCTGGACACCATCAGTAGGGTGGGTGATGAGGTATCGGGACTGTTGGGAGAAGTAACAACACTCTCACGAGAAATGGGAACGATGTCCGGGGCCATGAATGAGGGAATATGTCAGTCAGCTGAAACCATGTCAGCGAACATGAGGGAGAGAATGTCACAGGTAGCTGATGCTCTGTTAGTGACCACGAGGGAGGGAATGTCACAGATAGTTCAAACACTCTCAGTGAACATGAGGGAGGGAATTTTTCAGGTGGTTGAGACACTTTTGCTCAACATGAGGGAGGGAATGTTGGAGGTCGTTGAGACACTATCGGGGCGCATGAGGGAGGGCATGTTGGAGTTAGCTGCTGCAACAAGGGAACATGCCCAGACCCCGTGCTCATTGACAGAATCAACTGCCTTTCCCACTCCAATCCCCAGACCAACCTCTGAAGAGCCCCAAGCCAGGCCCTCCACATTGCCGCCTGAGCCCTCCACATTGCCACCTGCCGCTTCCACCGCGCACCCCCCAGCCCCCGCCCCCCAACGGTGCGCATTACCCGAGATCTTAGAAAGAATAAGCTTGGTACCAACCCCAGAAACACTGTGCCACCGCCTGCGGGCAGGGGTGGTGGAGTCATCAAGAACAAGTGCAGCGGGCAGTCTTAGAATAAGGTGGAGGAGAGATGGGTGCAGCCTTTCTTTGCTGCTGCTGTTGTTGTTGTTATTATTGTTACTGTTGTAATTATTGTTCTCAAATTAAAAGATTTTTGTAAGTTATGTAAATTTACAAGTTAAAAGTTAGTAAGTGATCTTATAGTTTGTAAGTGATCGTAACTGAAAACTTTAATGTTTGATACAAGAATAATTTTATTAAAGTTAAGTACAGGCAACTCTCGATTATCGGGTCCCTCGGGGATTGGGCGATTCCGGGTAAACGATTTTGCCGCTGGGAAGAGTGCACGTCTCAGAGCTGAAATTTGACGGTGATACAACCAACCACGAAGACTTAGTTCGTGTTATCATAGCATGAACATAATAAAATACATGGCAATGGATTCACCTGCTTCAATTTATGTGTGCTTGCTAGTTGAAGTGATTGATATTTTCACGTGTGTGACAGTTATTTAATGCCTGTGGCAGTTGTGAAGTGAGAAAGGAGTGCACGCCTGAGTCAATTTATGTGTGATTGATACCTGAGGTGATCGAGATAGTCGCGTGTGCGACAGTTTTTAAAAATGCCGTTACAGCGGGTTCTCCGTTAGATCCGTGTACGGATAATCGAGAATTGCCTGTACAAAGAACTGTTTGTTAAACTTTTGAATAAAATATATTTTACATTAAATCTGAATCATTTACATTATTTGTTCCATTATTAACACAGCAGGCAGGACAGGTTCTTTGTTCTCTCTCCCCATCATCATCATAGGCAGTCCCTCGGAATCGAGGAAGACTTGCTTCCACTCCCAAAGTGAATTCTTTGATGGCTGAACGGTCCGATACGAGAACCACAGACCCTGTTACAGGTGGGACAGACATTCGTCGAAGCAAGGGGTGGGTGGGGATGGCTTGCCGCGCGCTCCTTCCGCTGCCTGCGCTTGACCTCCTCACGCTCTTTGCGCTGAGACTCGAAGAGCTCAATGCCCTCCCGGATGCACTTTCTCCACATCGGGTGGTCTTCGGCCAGGGCCTCCCAGGTGTCAGTGGTAATGTCGCACTTTGGGTGTCCTTATAATGTTTCCGCTGCCCACCTTTGGCTCCTTTACCATGAAGGAGCTCCGCATAAAGCATTTGCTTAGGGAGTCTTGTATCTGGCCTGCCCAGTGAATCTGATTGAGTGTAGTCAGTGCTTCAATACTGGGGATGTTATAGCCTGGACACTGATGTTGGTGCGCCTGTCCTCCCAGGGGGTTTGCAGGATCTTGCGGAGACATCGTTGGTGATATATCTCCAGCAACTTGAGGTGCCTTCTATACATCGTCCATGCCTCAGATCCATACAGGAGGGCGCGTATTACTATAGCCCTGTTGACCATGGGCTTGGTGGTAGATTTGAGGGCCTGGTCTTCAAACACTCTTTTCCTCAGACGGCCGAAGGCTGCATTGGCGCACTTGAATCTCCACAACAATGTCTGCCTTTGTTGATATGAGGCTCCCGAGATATGGGAAATGGTCCACGTTGTCGAGGGCCGCACCTTGAATCTTGATGATTGGAGGGCAGTGCTGTGTCGCGGGGACAGGCTGGTGGAGGACCTTTGTATTACGGATGTTAAGTGTAAGGCCCATGCTTTCATATGCCTCAGTGAATACATTAACTATATCCTGGAGTTCAGCCTCAGAATGTGCGCAGACGCAGGCGTCGTTCGCATACTGCAGCTCAACGACAGAGATTGGGGTGATCTTGGACCTGGCCTGGAGACGACGTAGGTTAAACAGCTTCCCACTGGTTCTGTAGTTTAGTTCCACTCCAGCGGGGAGCTTGTTGACTGTGAAGTGGAATATGGCGGCGAAGAAGATTGAGAAGAGGGTTGGAGCAATGACGCAGCCCTGTTTGACCCCGGTCTGGACGTGGATTGGGTCTGTAATGGATCCGTTGGTAAGGATCACGGCCTTTGTGTCATCGTGAAGCAGGCGAAGGATGTTGACAAACTTTTGGGGGCATCCGAAATGGAGGAGGACGCTCCATAGACCCTCACGGTTGACAGTGTCAAAGGCCTTTGTAAGATCGAAAAAGGCCATGTATAAGGGCTGGCGCTGCTCCCTGCATTTTTTCTGCAGCTGTCACGCTGAAAATATCATGTCCGTTGTGCCCCGTAGAGGATGAAATCCGTACTGTGATTCCGGGAGGAGCTCCTCGGCCACAGGGAGAAGACAGTTGAGGAGAACTCTAGCGACAACTTTCCCAGTGGCTGATAGCAGGGAGATTCCCCTGTAGTTGCCGCAGTCGGACTTGTCCCCTTTTTAAAAAAATCACTGTATCTCTGAGATCTCCCGGCATGTTCTTCTCCCTCCAGATGAGAGAAATTAGGTCATGTATCTGCACCAACAGTGCCTCTCCACCATACTTTAGCACCTCAGCAGGGATTCCATCCGCACCTGTAGCCTTGTTATTCTTGAGCTGTTTTATGGCTTTACCTACCTCGTGCAACGTTGGAGTTTCACTGAGTTGGTGGCGGGTCGCATGCTGCGGGATGGAGTCGAGAACACTTGCGTCAAAGGCAGAGTCTCAATTGAGGAGCTCTTCAAAGTGCTCCTTCCATCGGGCCCTGACAGCCTCGGTGTCCTTGGTGAGTGTTTCCCCGATCTTGGCCAGGTGTGGGGTGGGGCCTTGGGAGTTTGGACCGTAGGTGCCTTGACTGCAGTGAAGAATCCTCACAAATCGTGGCTGTCAGCCAGTTGTTGTATCTCCTGTGCTTTCTCCATCCACCACCTGTTCTTTAGGTCCCAGGTTTTTTGTTGGACCTCAGCCTTGAGCCGTCTGTAATGTTGTTTTGCAGCTCCCGAGTTGTTGCTTGAGGCTCAGAAATGCTTTGCGCTTGCGATCTATTAGTTCTTCGATCTCCTGATTATTTCCATCAAACCAGTCGTGATGTTTTCTGGTTGAGTGACCAAGTGTCTCTTCACAGGCACTGGTTATAGAGTCCTGAATACAGACCAAGCGCTGTGGGCATTCAGCATCTCAGGGTCATCAAGGCACGCCAGATTGGCTGTGAGGCGCTGGCTGTATAGGGCTCTCTTGGCTGGGTCTCTAAATGCCCCGGCATTAAATTTTTTGTGGAACTGCTTCTGCTGTCCCCTCTGCTTTGGGGCTATGTTAATGTTGATGATGGATCGGATTAGGCAGTGGTCCGTCCAGCAGTCGTCAGTTCCTGTCATGGTGCGGGTGATGCGATCCCTGGCTCGGATGATGACATAGTCAAGCAAGTGCCAGTGTTTGGAGCGAGGGTGTTGCCATGATGCCTTTTATTTGTCCCTCCGGCGGAACACGGTGTTGGTGATGAGGAGTTCATGTTCAAGACATTTTGTCAGGAGTAGGGTACCATTGGACCATATTCAGGTCTGAGCAAGCGCAATGATCGGGACCCCCCCCTCTAACCCCCCCTGGGCTCATTGCAGTCTTGTGACTTCTTCTGTTCATGGTCAATAGCACCTTCCCCCCTTCCACCCCCCCACACGCTCTCCCCCACCTCCCCCCCCAAAACTCCCCAGGCTCATTTGATGCCTAGTGCAGTCTTCCGGTCACCACCTCCCCCCCGCCCCCCCCCCCTGGGCTTGTCTTGTAGCCGAGATCCAGCCCCTGCGTCCAGGCGCGGGGCCGATTCTGCCGGCCGACGCTTCGACCCTCTAGCCCTGTTTGAAGACGTTCAGTGGTGGCATGTGAGTTTAAAAAATTGAAAAGTTCAGAATTCCATCAAACTTCCATCTGCTCTGTTATAAGCTTTTAAAAAAAAGAATCTTTATTATGCATATTTAAAGTGTTCTTATCTCCATCCAAAATTTCGAAGAACAACAATGGCGTCTGCGCTGATTTTCAATGTTCGCTGCTTTCTCTTAACTCACCAGAAGGTTTTTCGGGAGTGGCCAGAGCGAGAATAAAACATTTGGGGGCAAATTTTGAAAAATGATAAAAACTGGCGCAGACAGGACGTCAAAAAAAACTAACCTAAAAAAATTGTCACTAACTCAGTTACGCTGGCGCAGATTCCTTGGGGAAACTTTAATTTAAAAACTTATGCCAAAAAAAAATGGTATGCGCCAAAACAACCACGCAAATGACTGGGGAAAATTGAGCCCCATGTCTGGTGATTCCCCAGGGAACGTACAACAAAAAAGAAAAGACTTGGATTTATACCGGACCTTTCACGACCACTGGACTTCTCAAAGCGTTTTACAGCCAATGAAGTACTTTTGGAATGTAGTCACTGTTGTAATGCAGGAAAAGCAAATGCAAAAGAGGTGCACAGTCAATGTAACTTGTCTACATCCCTAACGCACCTGCATTATGTCCCTGAAATATGTGCTCACGGACGCATGCAGGGGTAAATCAGTCCCATTGACTTTACGATAAATGAAATGGGCAAATAGGTTAAGGAGAAGGACAGCAAAAAATATTTGGTCAGGATTAATTTTGATTGTCACACACTATTTTGTGTGAGGGCATCTGACCTAAATCGCTGCCTCTGGCAATTTAGTTCTGAAGAAACGCATGTGTGTACATAGCAACAATCAGACTGTAATTCCTGTATTGGCCTGTTCAGACACCTAAGAACTCACTTTTAGAGTGGAAGCAAGTCTTCCTCAATTTCGAGGGACTGCCTATGATGATGATGATTTTCAAAGTAATTCATAGCATGTAAAGTGCAGACGTTTCAGGAATACATCATCATCATCATAGGCAGTCCCTCGAAACGAGGATGACTTACTTCCACGCCAAAAAAGGATAAGTTCACAGGTGTTCCAATGAAGGACCTAAAATTACAGATCCTGAACTACATCCTGAAGGATGGAAGATGCCTGTGCGTGGATTTTTTTAACGTGTGGTGGCCCTTGCACACCAGCCACCACACGGGTTTGACAGAGCTAGGTCTTGGTCCAGTGGCAAGGATCAGAAATACAATACCATAAGGCACTGCATAAATACATTTTTTTTTAGGAAGAAGCAATTGTAAAACAAACAGGTAAACACTTCAACCCCTTTCTTACTCAGAAAATCATTTGATGTTTGGTCCATAATCGTTTTGAAAATGAATGCACAATCAATCTAGGCAGATGCAATGTCTTGTTTCCAAAATATCTTTGTACTTAACAGTACCTGACTTGCCACAGCACTCTCAGCACATTGATAAAAAGCAGTGCTTGCTCTCTGCCTGGAGCAAGGTGCTGTCCTCATTTCATCTTTTATTATGCATTTCCATTCCAGTCGAATAAATGAATGTTAATTACTCCAAACTTCAGGTAACCAATCACTTATTTAAATGCAAAGTCACACTATATACTAGGCCATGATCTGCTGTAGCAGGGCAATGAACGATGCCTGCCATTATACACTAGGCCATGATCTGCTGTAGCAGGGCAATGAACAATGCCTGGCATTAGTTAGACTTGCCCTTGCCCATTGAGCATCGCAAGTTGCTGAAAGGTCAAGCTGATAATGTCACAACGAGGGAAACCGGGCATCTGGGACCTGAGCGAACGGGGCAAGCCACTGTGTGTCTCCTCAACTAATCAGATTTAAGGATTGTGAAATTAACAGTGCAGGACTGAGAGGGAAAGTATAAATTACAGTCAACGAATTCAATGCCAATTCAGGCACAGAAAGAGAAATAAAGACGAGGAAATAAAGATTAGATTAAGAGAGAGAGAGAAAAAAGTGACAGAAAGGAAAAAGGTTTTTTTAAGCTTTTATTTTAAATTTTATAATTTTAAAATCTTCAACAACCATTAAAACCTGAAGGAATGAGGCTCCACACTTGTAATAGTTAATTTTCAGTGCCAGAGAGGTTGTTTGTCAGTAATTAACACTTAACATGTCATTTATAGGGTACTTGGACTGAAATGGACAGGACTGACCTTTCTATGGCGAGATTAGATCATATCTACTGTACAAGTACAGCAACTACATGCCGTTCAGTGGTGAGCCTGACAACGAGATGCTGATTTTGTGGAGTTAATGGCAGGGCAGCGCATCTCGGATAGCAACTTTTGGACTTCTTCATTTAACCGCGCATCTGCCCTTTGTCTGAATTTTCTGCAGCATTTGCTTATAAACAAAGCGAGTGCTATTAGCCTCACCGTTATTTTGATAGCAAATTATAGTCCACTTTCTTGAGCACTTTTTTTGTCTTCATATACAAAACATCGACAAATACTGTACAATCTTTCCTTATTATAGCATTCACTTTAATCTGCATCTCCCAAAAAATTTGGAACAATTTTACTTCCATTATATTTCTTTGTCTATGCCATCGTTTTCTCTTTTTGCCACCTGCCAGCACATTGGCAGAACAAAGGGTATCAGCTGTGGCTCAGTAGGTAGCGTTCTCACCTCTGATTCACAAGGTTATTGATTCAAGTCCCACTCCAGAGACTGGAGCACAAAAATCTAGGCTGACACTCCAGAGGTGCTGTCTTTTGGACAAGACGTTAAACCGAGGCCCCGTCTGCTCTCTCAGGAGGACATAAAAGATTCCATGGCACTAGTTCGAAGAAGAGCAGGGGAGTTTATCCCCGGTGTCCTGGCCAATATTTATCCCTCAATCAACATCACTAAAAAACAGATTAACTGGTCATTATCAAAGTGCTGTTTGTGGGAGCTTCCTGTGCGCAAATTAGCTGCCGCGTATCCTAATTTACAACCGTGACAACACTTCAAAAATACTTTATTGGCTGTAAAGCACTTTGGGATGTCTGGTGGTCACTATATAAATTTATTTTCTTTTAAATGATAATTTCTGCATTGATTTTCTATTAGACTTAAGATACAAGAAATTGAAAATTCTTGTAGGTCAGGAAGAACAGGAGTGGCCCCCTCAGGGCCTCACAAAGAAGCCTTCAGCCTGACCTCTCCCAATAGCCAACCTCTTCTCCTCCTCCTCCACATCACGACTCTCTCCCTATACCACCCACAACATCGCGGTCTCACTCCCTCCTCCACAATGTGGCCTCTCTCCCCCCTCTGTCTCCAAGGGTCCCCGGCTACGGCCTCCTGCCACTGGTATTCCCTCTTTGCTGCTGGCCAGCTGTCCATTTGGCTGGCAGCTGGGTGGCAAATGGATCAAAAAATGATAATGAGGTCCTGCTGTCAACAGGACCTCTGTGTCCCCGGCTTTACCAGAATCTTCGTCTGTTTGCGTTTCCCAACATTCTCTCCTCCCCGTAAATATCAGGGCCTTGATAACTGATAAATTATCACCAACACACCGACTACAAAAGGAACACAATCACGTCCAAGTTCCCTTGCAAGTCAGATGCAATCCTGACTTGGACTTATATCGCTGTTCCTTCATCGTTGCTGAGTCAAAATCTGGGAACTCCCTCCCTAACAGAACTGTGGGAAAACCTTCACCACAAGGACTGCAGCAGTTCAAGAATATGGCTCACCACCATCTTCTCAAGGGCAACTAGGGATGGGCAATAAATGCTGGCCTTGCTACGACGCCCATATCCCGAGAATTAATTTAAAAAAATGATTCCCCTTTAAGAACAACTTACCCAATGTAAACATCATCCAGTAAGTTTTTCTATCTGCCTGACATTATCTTACATGCTTTATAAATGCAACGGCAACAATAATTTTATTAGATTTTTTTTCAGTATTCAACTCTCCTCTCCTCAAGGATTGGCAGCCCTCCCGTACCTCAGCCAAATCTTTAAACTTAGATAGTGAGGGCGGGATTTTCCTTTATTATCCCCCCTAGCATCGCCTCACCGCCCTGACCTGGTTTTACTCCATTCCTGGCCACTCCTTCCCTGCTCATCGTATGCAAATGTTGGTAGTACCTGGGTTCCCAGCCCATCTCCCCACCCCCATCCATCCCATTTCTGCTGCTCCTCGGGACCTGCATGTGAACCATGGCAGTAGCTCCCTGAGTAACGGTCCCACATGTGACAAATGGCGGGGGAATGGTTAATTAAGGCAAGAATGGGGAGAAGTCTCTCTCTGATCACTTGCACCTGTTGAAGGCCTCGGTCTCACCCTAGGCATTCAGTCAAAGTCTTGGTCTAGTCCTCAGGACCCTGTGGCCCAATTATGATGATCTGGAGACAGGAGTTCAAATCCCACCATGGCAGCTGGGGAGTTTAAATTCAGTAAATTAAATAACTCTGGAATAAAAAGCTAGTATCAGTAATGGTGACCGTAAAACTACCGGATTGTCGTAAAAACCCATCTGGTTTGTTAATGTCCTTTAGGGAAGGAAATCTGCCGTTCTTACCCGGTCTGGCCTATATGTGACTCCAGATCAACAGCAATGTGGTTGACTCTTAACTGCCCTCTGAAATAGCCTAACAAACCACTCAGTTATATTCATGACGGCAGCTCACCACCACCTACCTTTTCTAGAGCAATAAATGCTGGCCTTTCTGGTGACGTCCACATCCCGTGAATAGTTTTTTTTTTAAACTCCAATATTTACCAGCTGAAAATAACTGAATGAATACACATTTTAATTGAACCTCAGACCAACTCAGTCTGCAGTCCAGGGTGCAGCCAAGATCATATATGAAAGAAAATTGGCCAGATATAAACAGCTCTATAGTGAAAATGTAATTAAAATGTCTGAATTCATCCAAAACAAGTATTATTACTGTTATACCCAACCGACATCTAACTCTTGACATTTTAATTTTGACAAACCGATTCACCTCTTTAATTGTGATGCAGCCCAATAATGTCAGTGATGTACTACTAAATGCTGTTATTTTCAATAGTTAATTATTAATAAGCTTCCCTCAACTGAAATTTTAGGAAAATAATAATTTTGAGAGGCACATGTTGATTATCAAAACTCTGATGCAGAATTCAAGTTGTGTGTCTTTGTTTAAGAAACTTTACTTGTTGAAAGCAGTGGGTCACTACATGTGATTACTGTGATCTGGGTATTTTGTATTGTTCTGTACAATGCAAGCATTAGACAATCAAAATAGATGCATGGAGTCATGTAATGATGGTAACCCATTATACTTATTCTTTTGGGTGTTATTAGTCCAATGTTCAGCATATCTGACCAGAGCTGTTATTCAAGCTGTACACCACAGGTAAAGTTACTCTGTTGTGAATGAAACCGGTTTGCCTACACTAAGCAGGACATGGGGAATATTTTACAGACGCACAGCCTGTGGTTTTCATCCATTCAAGCTAATGGATCAAATATCACAGCCTCACACTTACATACCCCCGAGAGATGCTACCTGCGAATGCCGCTCCCTACTGGGAGCATTGGAGTGGGACCCATGCAGTACATCTCTGTGGGGCCGAACTTGGTGGACTCACTGCCCGCTGCCACCGAGTTTTCTGGGCGGTCTCCCCTCTGAGCGAGTTTGGTGGAGGCCTCCCGCCGGAGGGAAGACCTCTGGGGACCGCCCGCTGATGACTGCTGACACGCAACGTGTGTAAGTGTCCTCCCGCCCGCCGAGCTGCCAGTTTGGTCTGGGCAGGAGTCGGCTACAGCAGGGGAAAAGGATTGCCGAGTGGAGGCAGGTCTAACCTCAACATTTAGTATGAAGACCTGCAAAAAAAGCATGGTACACTTCTTTTCTTTATTTTTTTTCCCAGCGATTCAGGTGGATGGGGTTTCCTGAAGGTTTTCCAGTGGTTTTTTTCTTATTTTTTGGAAATTTTAAATTTTATCTGCTCCCCCCTCCCTGGGACTGACTCAATCCTTGCCGGTATTTTTCCGAGGATCTCATTTGCCGCCGAGATTGGGATCTCCCGCCCGCTGCTGCCTAGATTCGTGGCATAAGTCCTTTTTTTTGCCGCCGGGTGGTCTTTCCGGGATTTTTTCATGAAAGTTCTGCCCAAAGTACCATCAGGATCTCAACGGTCCTTTGGGTGGCACTTGGGCGGAACTTAGCTTCCACCAGGTTCAGGGCCTATATTTCTTTGAATGACTGTTACCTTTCTCCTTCCTTTCCCATTGTAACCTTACACTTGCACAGTGGCTTATCATGTCAAAACATCTTAAGCACTTTGCATAACGAATTACTTTGAAATGCAGTGATAGAGGTCATATTATAGAATCATACAGCCCAGAAGGAGGCCATTCGGCCCATCATGCCTATGTCGGCTCTTTCCCCATAGCCCTGCAAATGTTGTCCTTTTCCAGTATGTGTCCAAGTCCCCATATAAATATGTTACTAACATCTCATGCTTCAGTTTTAATTTCAAGCCCTGTTCTCAGTTCTAATGGATTGTTCTTTCACCTTCAGCTCCTTCAGTAAAACTAGTAACCTTTCTCAGATAACTGCTTCTTCTCCATACTCACACAGTCAGCTCCATAAGCACGGCAATTTATACTTACTGAACAGAAATGTTCTTTACTGTGAACATAAACTTGCAGACAAACCAGTTCTCTTGACTTTTGCAGCATAAGCACTACATAGTACAGATCTTCTCCCTCACTGCATAAGTCTGCTCTGGCTGCTGGCTGACCATGCCCACAGCGCTTTAATCTCTGCTTAGTTCACCAAATTGATTTCCACAGAAATGCCTGGTCAATCACATGTTTAAACATATGCAGGAAACTTCTGTCTTGTTGCACAACAGTTATGCAATATTGCTTCTTAACAGGATAACTTGTTGGGCTCAATTTTTCCCCAAGCCGGTTTTCTGGCATATTGCCAGAGTTATGCCTGTTTTTCTAGGCCAGAAATACAGCAGAAATAGTTTTCCAAAGTTTCCCCGATGTATAATTCAAATTTGGCACCGCGCAGCGTGTCCAGTCACCTCGGAGAGGTAGGGCCTGCTGTCTGCGCCGAAAAAACTAGGCCACACCTTCTGCGCATGTGCAACAATAAAAGAGACAATTTTAACATTATTTCAATATACGCGCATGTGCAGTACAGCTCTGGGTTGCCAATTGGCCATTTTTAAAGAGCCAGTTGTATGAGAAGGAATGCTGTGTGAGAGCATTGGAAAAGTCGGATCGGCAGCAACACAAGATGCAACGCGGTGCAAGGACCAAGAATTTCTTACAGGATGAAGTGGAAGCACTAGTTACTGTGATTGAAGTCTGATGGCACGAGCTGCACACCAGCAGAGGTCACATAAAAGATCCACCCAAAGAAATAAAGAAATGCTGGAAGCAAGTTGCAGAAGATTACTGTGCAATGGTGACCACCACGAGATCTGGAGGCCAGTGTTAAAAGAAGTGGCAGGACCTTGGTCAAGTAGTTAGTGTAAGTAATATTTTCATTTATTCAATGGAATTGCAATTGTAAGTGTGACCAGCTGTATATGTCTCACCCAGCAGAAAGACACCCTCTTTAAAAAGTTGTATTTTCATCTTTAGAGGAAGGTGGCACATAATAAAAGGGAAAGAACTCGAACAGGAGGAGGCCCGGCAAATCTGCAGCCACTGACACCCTTGGAAGAGAGTGTCGCTGCTTTGATGGGTCCTGCCTGGAGAAAAGGAACCACCACTGCACAAGCTGGGCCCACACTCGAGGGAGAGGGTAAGTCCTGCAAATTCCACCATCTGGCTTTACTAAATGTTAAGTACTGCGCGGGCTAGCCATGCTTTGGTTCCTAGGGATGTCTCTGTCAGCTATCATTCATCATGGTCCTTCAAATCAGCCTGCTGTCTGCGCTGTGTGAGCCTACTCATGACACCCACCCTGCCCCCTCCTCTGCTGCTAAACATTTTTCTGTGTTCTGTTATATTTTTCAGAACTTGAGTCCAACTCTGACGATGCAGAAGAAGATTCAGACGAGGACAAGCCCGAAGAGGAGAACATCTTCCAATCCCACCTTCCAGACCAAGAGCATGGGGGTGAGGGGGAGGGGATGGACATGGATGAAGCCCCCACTGTTGTACTGACTTTGGCAGGTGCCGCCTATTGAGGTGCCAGCCCCTTCCGTCACTAGTGGTTTGAGTGTTGGTGGGACATTCCATGGTTTCCTAACGTCTGAGGCTGCGGGTCCCAGACTTGGGATGCAGCGAAGCACACCCAGGGCCCCACCTTCTAATGTTGCGGGTCCCAGTGGTGTGGTGCAGTGAGGCACACACCCAGGGTCCCACTGTCCCAGGCTGCGGGTCCCAGTGGTGTGATGCAGTGAGGCACACACCCAGGGTCCCACCGTCCCAGGCTGTGGGTCTCAGTGGTGGGGTGCGAGCCACACCTGTGAGGAGGAGGGGAAGGAGAGCTCGACCACGCTCTCCTGAGGTGCAGGATCTAACAGGTGTGGTTCACATGATGGCAATGAGTGCGGAGAGCATTAACCTTACCCGATCACTCCTGGACGCCATCAGTGGGGTGGGTGATGAGGTAGCGGGACTGTTGAGAGAAATAACAGCAATCTCATGAGAAATGGGAACGATGTCAGTAAACATCAGGGAGGGAATGTCAGAGATGGTGCAAACACGATCACTGAACATGAGGGAGGGAATGTCAGAGGTAGTTGAGACAGTTTTGCTCAACATGAGGGAGGGAATGTTGCAGGTCGTTGACACACTGTCCGGGCGCATGAGGGACGGCATGTTGGAGTTAGCTGCTGCAATAAGGGAACACACACAGACCCCGCGCCCACCACTCTAATCCCCACACCAGCCTCTGAAGAGCCCCAAGCCAGACCCTCCACATTGCTGCCTACCGCCACCCCCGCCCCCCAACAGGTGCACATTACCCGAGATCGTAGAAAGAATAAGCTTGGTACCAACACCAGAAACACTGCGCCACCGCCTGCGGGCAGGGGTAGTGGAGTCACCAAGAACAAGCGCAGCAGGCAGTCTTAGAATAAGGTGGAGGAGAGATGGGTGCAGTCTTTCCTTGCTGCTGCTGTTGTTGTTATTATTGTTACTGTTGTAACTGTTGTTCTCAGACTAAAAGATTTTTGTAAGTTATGTAAATTTACAAGTTTAAAAATTAGTAAGCGATCTTAAAGTTTTTAAGTTTGTAAGTGAGTGTAACTGAAAACTTTAAAGTTTGATACAAGAATAATTTTATTAAAGTTAAGTACAAAAACCGTTTGTTAAACTTTTGAATAAAATATATTTTACATTAAATCGGAATCATTTTCATTATTTGTTCCATTATTAACACAGCAGGCAGGACAGGTTCTTTGTTCTGTCTCCCCAACATCTGTATGGATGGACTTCTCTCCATAGAGATAGAAAATATGATGAAGCAGAAAAAGAGCATGTATGACAGATGTTAGGTTGCAAATACATCTGAGAATCAGACTATATATAAAAATGTCAGAGAAGTGAAAAAGAAAATAAGAGGGGCAAAGAGAGGGTATGAGAATAGAATGGCAGCCAACATAAAAGCTAATCCAAAAGTCTTCTACAGGCATATAAATAGTAAAATGGTAGTAAGAGGAGGGGTGGAGCCGATTAGTCACCAAAAAGGAGAGCTATGCTGGAGGCAGAGGGTATGGCTGAGGTACTGAACGAGTACTTTGCATCTGTCTTCCCCAAGGAAGAGGATGCTGCCATAGATATAGTGAAGGAGAAGGTAGTACAGATACTTGATAGGATAAAAATTGATAAAGAGGAGGTATTAGAAAGGTTGGTTGTATTTAAAATAGATAAATCACCAGAAGCGGATGGGATGCTAAGGGAATTGATGGCGGAAATCACGGAGGTACTGGCCATATTATTCCAATCCTCCATAGATATGGGGGTGGTGCTAGAGGACTGGAGAATTGCAAATGTTACACCTTTGTTCAAAAAAGTGTGTAAAGATAAACCCAGCTACTACAGGCCAGTCAGTTTAACTTCGATAGTGGGAAAGCTTTTAGAAACAGTAATCAGAGACAAAATTAACAGTCTCTTGGATAGTGGTGGATTAATTAAGGAAAGCCAGCATGGATTTGTTGAAGCTAATCGTGTTTAACCAACTTGATCGAGTTTTTTAATGAGGTAACAGAGAGAGTTAAGGGCAATGCGGTTGATAAAGTGTACATGGATTTCCAAAAGGCATTCAACAAAGTGCCACATAATAGGCAATGTTGAAGCCCATGGAATAAAAAGGACAGTGGCAGCATGGATACAAAATTGGCACAGTGACAGGCAACAGAGAGTAGTGGTGAACGGTTGTTTTTCGGACTGGAGGAAAGTATACAGTGGTGTTCCCCCGGGGTCGGTTCTAGGACCAGTGTTTTTCTTGATATATATTAATGACTTCGACGTGGGTATACAGGGTACAATTTCAAAATTTGCAGATGACACAAAACTCAGAAGTAGAGTGAACAGTGAGGGGGATAGTGATAGACTTCAGGAAGACATAGACAGGCTGGTAAAATGGGCAGACGTGTGCCAGATGAAATTTAAAGCAGAGAAGTGTGAAGCGATGCATTTTGGTAGAAAGAATGAGGAGAGGACATATAAACTAAATCATAAAATCCTGAAGGGGTTGCACAAACAGAGAGACCTGGGGGTATGTGTGTACAAATCATTGAAGGTGGCAGGGCAGGTTGAGAAAGCGGTTAAAAAGGCTTACGGGATCCTAGGTTTCATAAATAGAGGTATAGAGTACAAAAGTATGGAAATTATGACAAACCTGTATAAAACACTGGTTCGGCCTCAACTGGAAAATTGTGTCCAATTCTGGGCACCACACTTTAGGATGTGAAGGCCTTAGAGAAGGTGCAGAAAAGATTTACGAGAATTATTCCAGCAATGAGGGCGTTCAGTTACGTTGATAGACTGGAGAGGCGGAGGTTGTTCTCCTTGGATCAGAGAAGATTGAGAGGAGATTTGACTGAGGTGTTCAAAATCATGAGAGCCTGGACAGAGTAGAGAGAAATTGTTCCCATTGCCAGAAGGGTCGAGGACCAGAGGTCACAGACTTAAGGTGATTGGCAAAAAAACCAAAGGTGATGTGAGAAATAACTTTTTACGCAGCAAGTGGTTAAGATCAGGAATGCATTGCCTGAAAGGGTGGTGAAGGCACTCAAACGTGGCTTTCAAAAGGGAAACGGATAAGGAATCTGAAGGAAAAAGA
Source organism: Pristiophorus japonicus (assembly GCF_044704955.1). NCBI lineage: Eukaryota > Metazoa > Chordata > Chondrichthyes > Pristiophoridae > Pristiophorus > Pristiophorus japonicus. The sequence continues at coordinate 45,390,742 of NC_091988.1, forward strand.
TTGCAGGGCTACGGGGAAAGGGCAGGGGAGTGGGACTAGCTGAGAGCCGGCATGGGTTCGACGGGCCAAATGGCCTTTCTCTGTGTTGTAACCATTCTATGATTCTAACCTATCACTCACCTACCAACAATCTCTAGCAATCACGACTCATACCTCACATTCATAGCTTCACCTCACCCCCCTCACACACTTAACACTGTCGCAAGCCTCACACCTTGCACACAATGCCAGCTTTTCAAACATGAGAGAGAATATCACCCAAACACTGTGCATCACACTCACTAACACACTTACCTTTGTCTTGAAGGCCAAGATGGCACAATAACCGACACCAGGAGGAGCTAATAGGTGGCGGGCAAGCACGGTCGCAGGACCTGACCCTGCTGGAGCAGATGATTCTAGATATAATTAGAGGGACCGTCACTAAGGTCACATTTCCATCATCTCGCAATCTATTCTCACTTCCAAGCTGCTGATGGTGTAAGCATGCACATCTTGCTTCCCCTTCCTCCCCTCACCAAAACTCAACTCTTATGCATTTCTTCTTTTAGATACCCAAGAACAACCACCAGCCCAGCCTATGCAGCAAGAAGTGAAGGGGGAGAGTGACAGAGAGCAGACACCGTCACTGTATCTGACACTCGCAGGTACCAACTCAGAAAATGGCACTGCACCAATTTTACAAGGTAGTTTGAGCCAGGGTCTGCAAGTGGTGAGTCACCAGCATGAGTGGGCTGCAGCCAGGGCCAGGGGGAAAGGGTAGTGCAGGCGCCAGCTCCCCGGAGGACCAGGTCACTCACAAGTGCCGCTATAGAGAACTCAGTTGAGGACTTCGATGGAATAGCCTTCAGAACAAGAGTTATGGGCATGCACACAGAAATGCTTGGTGCAATGGCTGGCCTGCCACAGAGCCTCTTGTAATGGTTAAGGAGCATGGAGGCGTCCGGCTCCAAACTTGCACAGGGCTTTGTGTGGAGCTCGGAGCCCATGATTTCTAGAATGGAAATTATGGGCAACTTTGTTAGAGCACTTGTGGACCCAACCATGATGTTGGGTGTGATGGGAAATGTCGCAGCTTCCATTGCAGCACAAGCGGGAGCGACCCACTGTCGCAGTGCTGCAGTGGAAGCTCGGACTTCTGTCATCTAAGCTCAGACGCACGCAAACTCAGACTGCTGTCATAGTGGCTGGGTTTATGAGTGTAGAAAGGGGCTACCAAGGTGTCACAGCAGTCCAGCAATCTGTCCTCCAACAAATGGCTAGAAATGCTGAGGCTCCACCCTGTTGGGTTCTCTCAGGATGACAGTACAGGCGCAGCGTCGAGAATCCGGAACCCTTGGGACCGAGGCTGTTCCGGATTCTGGGCTTTTCCAGACTTTCGATCGTCTTTCTGATGTCACGAATTCGGAAAGACCCGAGCCCAGGTTCGGGTATTTCCGGATATTGGAACACCAGAAACGGGGGGGGTGGGCGGGGGGTCCACATGAGGTGCTGTTTGGGCCTGCCGCCCCCGTTGATAAGGTCGTCAGGCAGGGCCCCACCGAGAAGCTATTTGGGCCGGCCAGCTGGGTCGAGGGCGAGCTGTTCTAGCGGGGCCCTGCCGCGGAGGAGCTGTTCAGGCCAGCCGGCCCTGTCGCAGAGGAGGTGTTCGGATGGGTCGGCGAGGAGGCCCCGAGGTAAGGGCAGTGGTGGCAAGCGGGGCGAGGCGAACGGCGGCAAGGCGAGGCCTGAGGTCGGGCAATGGCTGGGCCCCGATGTCGGCAGCGTCGGCGGGTCTGGATTCTGGAACATTCCGGATTCTCGGCACAGCACCTGTATTCGTACTTCCACCACTGCTACTCTGCCAGTGCCATTGTTGTCTATCAGCTAATGTAGTATCCTTGTTTAAGAAGGGAGAAAGGGATAGGCCGAGTAATTACAGGCCTGTCAGCCTAACCTCAGTGGTGGGAAAATTATTGGAAAAAATCCTGAAAGACAGGTTTAAATCTACATTTGGAAAGGCAAGGATTAATTAGGGATAGTCAGCATGGATTTGTTAAGGGAAGATCGTGTTTGACTAACTTGATTTAATTTTTTGAGGAGGTAACCAAGGGGGTCGATGAGGGTAGTGCATACGATGTAGTGTATATGGAATTTAGCAAAACTTTTGATAAGGTCCCACATGGTAGACTGGTCACGAAGGTTAAAGCCTATGGGATCCAGGGCAAAGTGGCAAATTGGATCCAAAATTGGCTTCGAGGTAGGAAGCAAAGGGTAATGGTTGATGGATGCTTTTGTGACTGGAAGGATGCTTCCAGTGGGTTTCCGCAGGGCTCAGTACTGGTCCTCTTGGTTTTTTGGTATATATCAATCATTTAGATTTGAATGTAAGGAGTATGATTAAGAAGTTTGCAGACAACACTAAAATTGACTGTGTGGTTGATAATGAAGAGGAACATCATGTGCTGCAGGAGGCTATCAATCTACTGGTCAGGTGGGCAGAGCAGTGGCAAATGGAAGTTAATTCAGAGAATTGCGAGGTGATGCACTTTGGGAGGGTTAATAAGGAAAGGGTACAGCAAGTGATCAGGAAGGCCTTTATTGCAAAGGGGATAAAAGCAGGGAAGTCTTGCTACAGCTATGCAGGGTATTGGTGAGGCCACACCTGGAATACTGCGTACAGTTTTGGTTTCCATATTTATGAAAGGATATACTTGCTTTGGAAGCAGTTCAGAGAAGGTTCACTGGGTTGATTCGAAAGATGAGAGGGTTAACTTATGAGGAAAGGTTGAGTAGGTTGGGCCTCTACTCATTGGCATTCAGGAGAATGAGAGGTGATCTTATCGAAACGTATAAGATTATGATGGGGCTTGACAAGGTAGATGCAGAGAAGATGTTTCCACTGATGGGGGAGACTAGAAATAGAGGGCATGATCTGAGAATAAGGGGCTGCCCATTTAAAACTGAGATGAGGAGAAATTTCTTCTTCAGAGGGTTGTAAATCTGTGGAATTCGCTGCCTTAGAAAGCTGTGGAAGCTGGGACATTGAATACATTTAAGACAGAATAGACAAGATTCTTAAACGATAAGGGAATAAGGGGTTATGGAGAGCGGGCAGAGAAGTGGAGCTGAGTCCATGATCAGATCAGCCATAATCTTTTGAATGGTGGAGCAGGCTCGAGGGGCCAAATGGCCTACTCCTGTTCCTATTTCTTATGTTCTTATGTTCTTATTAAGCGGTAGGCCACTTAATAGTGTAGATGAACAAAGGGATCTTGGAGTGCTTGTCCACAGATCCCTAAAAGTAGCAGACCAGGTGAATAAGGTGGTTAAGAAGGCATACGGAATGCTTGCCTTTATTGGCCGAGGCATAGAATATAAGAGCAGGGAGGTTATGCTTAAATTGTATAATACTTTGGTTAGGCCACAACTGGAGTACTGCGTGCAGTTCTGGTCGCTGAATTATAGGAAGGACCTGATTGCACTAGAGAGGGTGCAAAGGAGATTTACTAGGATGCTGCCTGGAATGGAGAATCTTAGTTATGAGGAGAGATTGGACAGGCTGGGTTTGAGGTTGAGAGGAGGCCTCATCGAAGTTTACAAAATATTGAGGGGCCTGGACATAGTGGATAGTAAGGGCCTATTTCCATTGATGAAGGGGTCTATTACGAGGGGGCATAGTTTTAAGGTGGTTGGTGGAAGATTTAGAGGGGATTTGGGGGGGGGGGGAGCTTCTTTACGCAGAGGGTTGTGGGGATCTGGAACTCGCTGCCTGGAAGAGTGGTGGCTGCAGAAACCCTCACCACTTTTAAGAGATGGTTGGATGGGCACTTAAAGTGCCGTAACCTGCAGGGTTACGGACCTCGTGCTGGTAATTGGGATTAGACTGGATGATCTTTTGTTGGACGGAGCATATATAATGGTGAGTACTGCAGGGAATCAAATACGGCCAGGGTGATCTCCTGGACTAGTTTCAATCGCCTGGATGGGTTGGAGAGGAATTTTTCCAGATTTTTTCTCCCTAAATTGGCCTGGGTTTTTGTCTAGTTTTTGCCTCTCCCAGGAGATCATATGGCTCCAGTTGGGGTGGAGTGTAGATGTTTTCAGTATAAGGGATGTCGCAGTTGTGTGGGGTGGACTGGTTGGGCTGGGTGCTCTTTGCCTTTCTGCTATTGTTCATAGGTTATATGTAACCTTCAGAGCTGCTGACCGAGGGCCGTGCAGCTCTTTGTCGGCCAGCGTGGACACGATGGGCCGAAATGGCCACCTTCTGCCCTGTAAATGTCTATGTTTCTATGTTTCTAACCAGCCCAGACTGCTGCTGAGGTGGTGCAGTTTACAGCTGGGCCTTCTAGGTCCCGAGCTGGTCAAGGTCGTCCTGCAAGGCCATCTGCAGTGACCCCATTGAAAGTCAGCCAGGCTGCAGTCACTTGGGTAGCATTTCGTAGGAGCAGTGAAATAGGAAAAGGCACTTGAAAGACAGACACTAAGGGAATGCACAAGGCTGATTATTTGAAATTTTAATGTAATATTGGAATTAACCATTTCCAAATTATGTTTTGAATGTTTGTTAAGTGATGGCTCTTATTTCAACATTGTGGTCTAGAGGACACTGTGATGTTTCGTGACAGAGGGATGGTAAGGTGGAGATTTGGGATTTCATTCAGGGGAAGCGGAGCCTGATGCCGCGCTCATGGACAACCTGTCCGGAATTTGGATTTGCCCGCTGATTCCTCCCTTTCTCCTTTTCCACCTCCTCCACCTTCTCGTCCTGAGATGGTCCCAGAATCCATGGTGGCAAGGGCTTTGCCCTCATGATGGCCAAGTTGTGGTGGATGCAGCAGACCAGCACGAAATGGGACAATCAGTCCGGTGTGTACTAGAGGGCTCCTCCCGAGCAGTCAAGGCAGCGGAAACATTGCCTGAGCACCCCGATAGTTTGCTTGATGAGTTTCCCCATGGCAACATGGGTGTCATTATATGATTGCTGGCCACGAGTGGAGTCATCAGCCGGGTGCACAGTGGCTAGCCCTTGTTGCCAAGCTGCCACCCACGGGTTCGACGTGGTGGCTGGAAGATTGTTGGCATAGTGGGCTGGTGTAGGATGAAGGCATCATAACTGCTGCCAGAGCAACAGGCATTCACCATCATGATGTACTGGACTGCACACCAGCTGTAAATTAAGTGAGTAGGTGCCTTTGCGGATACAGTACATCTCAGTATTGATATGCGGCACTCGCAAAGCCATATGTGCGCAGCCGATGGCACCCTGCACCATGGGTGAGCCTGATATTCTAGCAAAGACACGTGCGTGCTCCTCCTGCTTCTCTCTGTTTAGAGAGACGCCAATGAAATCCCCTCTCCTAGAGTACAGATCCTTCGTGACCTCCTGGATGTAGCAATGGATATAGTGATGGATAACGAACTGCGAGATGTTTGCTATGTCGTCTGTTCCAGCCTGGAAGGATCCGCTGGAGAAAGAAAATCAGGGTCACCTTGAGGGCCACTGACAGAGCGCCCGCCTCTGAGTTTGCAGATCTGTGACCACCTCCTTGGTGAAGCAGAGCTGTTGAACACACTGCTCCTGGTTTAGATGCTAGTAGGACAAGCATTAAAACATAGAAAATAGGTGCAGGAGTAGGCCTTTCGGCCCTTTGAGCCTGTATCACCATTCAATAAGATCATGGCTGATCGTGCAACTTCACTACCCCGTTCCTGCTTTCTCTCCATACTCTTTGATCCCTTTAGCCGTAAGGGCCACATCTAACTCCCTTTTGAATATATCTAACGAACTGGCCTCAACAACTTTCTGTGATAGAGAATTCCACAGGTTCACAATTCTCTTGAGTGAAGAAGTTTCTCCTCATCTCGGTCCTAAATAGCTTACCCCTTATCCTTAGACTGTGACCCCTGGTTCTGGACTTCCCCAACAACGGGAGCATTCTTCCTGCATCTAACCTGTCCAATCCTGTCAGAATTTTATATGTTTCTAGGAGACCCCCTCTCATTCTTCTAAATTCCAATGAATATAAGCCTAGTCAATCCAGTCTTTCTTCATATGTCAGTCCTGCCATCCCGGAATCAGTCTGGTGAACCTTCGCTGCACTCCCTCAATAGCAAGAATGTCCTTCCTCACATTAGGAGACCAAAACTGTACACAATATTCAAGGTGTGGCCTCACAAAGGCCCTGTACAACTGCAGTAAGACCTCCCTGCTCCTATACTCAAATCCTCTCACTATGAGGGCCAATATGCCATTTGCCTTCTTCACCGCCTGCTGTACCTGCATGCCAACTTTTAATGACTGATGTACCATGACACCCAGGTTTCGTTGCACCTCCCCTTTTCCTAACCTATTACCATTCAGATAATATTTTGCCTCCGTTTTTGTCACGAAAGTGGATAACCTCACATTTATCGACATTATATTGCATCTGCCATGCATTTGCCCACTCACCTAACCTGTCCAAGTCACCCTGCAGCCTCTGAGCAAGTGCCCCCTGAAGACTGTAGGTGGGTAAGACCTCCTGCGGAGAGACCTCCTCCCCCTCCTGCTGCTCCCTCTGTGAGCAGTTTGTCTTCATTGCTACCTCTGCTCCATCTCCCTGTCATGCTGCAACACGAGATGGAGTGCAGGTAGAGCCCCCATGACTGGGGGCAAGTGGTTTAGTCAGAGGCCTTCCAGCAGCAGCCAAGGCCTTCCCAACATTCATCAGCATGCCCTGAACACTTTATAAATGTCTTCCAGCAAGTCAGTATTCATATAAACTCTGCAAGAACCAGTACAAGAGAAATAATCAACTTACTTGCAAGTTGGACGTATCCCTGTAAATTGTGCTGGTGGTTGGGGTGCCACATTCAGCTGTGTGTGTTTAGGAGAGGCCGTTGAATAGGGTGGCGAGGTTGAAAATGGCAGGTTGTGCATCAAATCAGCGTTAGACGCTGACTGATGTCACGGTCTGCCTACTCTGCATACTGCCAGCGCACGCACGTGTCGCTCGCGCTATCGCCCTCATCACGGTAGCATTCAGCGCGGGCCGCGCCGGAAGTGGACAGAAGCGATGCGGGCGCCATTTTGTTCTTCAAAACAATTCTCATCCATACAAGCAATGTTACGGATTGCTTCAAACAAACCACTTTTGCTTACATTATCCTGGTTCCGGTTAGTTCATTCAAAAATTACTCCACAGGTGAATTCATTCCTAGCTGTGTGCTTCAAATAAGCAGCAGAACGTTTGAATGCTACTGCTGGATGGCAAATGTCTCCAACAATTTAACACCTGAACAAATTACTCACCCAGTGCAGGATGATATGAAACAACTTTAAACCATGTCATGCCACTCAGTATAAGCAATGTTGTAAATTTCCTCGGATATATGTTGAAGCTGAGATCATTTATTTAAGTCAGCAAGCAACCAACTTATTAATTAAAATTCTCCTGCTGACAAATTTAGCTAAAAGCGTTGGGAAATCCAATTGTAGTCATGACAACAGTTTTGCAAAAATGATTTAACAGGAAGAATTTTGATCCCCATGGATTTTGCAGTGCAAGTTGAGAACATGGTAAGCACATCTGGCTATCTGGAATAAGCATCAATAACAAGTGAGATATAGCGGTCTGCCTTTAAACCAACCTGAACTCTGCCACAGTTCATTTATCTACTTCCAAGTATAGAGCTAAGCATCAGCAGGGGTATTTCTGTGTGACAAATGGATTTTGCAGCTGTTTACGCGGGGGCCCATATCATCTAATGGAGGTCTCCACATTTCTATTTTAACCAGGTCAGAAATGTGGCTCACGTAGCTCAAATAACAGCCCTGGTGGTAGTACCACAGGAATTTTTACACATAATCGCCATAGCACACAACTCATACAGGCAGACAGTTCTCGCAATCAATGCAATGTGTGATTCCAAAACATCACGACGGATATTTTTAGGCCATCCAGTCACGAGAGGGGTAACTTTACAAATTTGCACTGATGGACAGTAAATCCTGTGGGGCCTGCTGGCCTCCTTGCCTTAATTCCTGCTTGCGCTCGAGGCAAGAAGTTCACTGCCCAGAATCCGAATTTGTTAAATCAACCCTTATATATTTAAGCACAATTAGCTCAACTAATTGATCAAAATTTCACCAACTACTTTGCCAGCTAATACAGCGCAGGATAACGTGCCTGTTTCTGAGAGCGAACTGTTGTGTATCTGTAAAGCATGCACTCCCATGTTCCGCCACCAGGGAGCTCATCCTCTGAAGTCCCACGGGATCCCAGCATCCCTTGGGAGCACTGTATATAAGTCGGCCCCTAAGGCCTGTTCCTCACTCTGGAGTGTCTTATTAAAGACTGAGGTCACTGTTACTTTAACCTCCCTGTGTGCAGTCTCATCTGTGTTAGGAACACAATAACTGGCGACGAGTACATGAATCCAATGCAAAGATGCAGCAAACTGTGGGCATCCTGGAGAAGTTCTTGGAGGGTGACGACTGGGAAGCCTATGTCAAACGGCTAGACCAGTACTTTGTAGCCAACGAGCTGGAAGGAGAAGGAAGCGCTGCAAAAAGGAGAGCGGTCCTCCTCACAGTCTGCGGGGTACCGACCTACAGCCTCATGAAGAAACTTCTGGCTCCGGTGAAACCCACAGATAAGTCGTATGAGGAGTTGTGTACACTGGTTCGGGAGCATCTTAACCCGAGGGAGAGCGTGCTGATGGCGAGGTATCGGTTCTACACGTGCCAGCGATCAGAAGGTCAGGAAGCAGCAAGCGACGTCGCCAAGCTAAGGCGACTTGCAGGACAATGTGAGTTTGATGGCTACCTGGAGCAAATGCTCAGAGGCTTGTTTGTACTGGACATTGGCCACGAGACCATCCTATGAAAAATTTTGACTGCAGAGACATCAACCCTCAGTAAGGCCATTGCAATAGCACAGGTGTTTATGTCCACCAGTGATAACACCAAACAAATCTCTCAGCACACAAATGCGAGCAATGTTCAGAAATTAACTGGAATTGTGTTTGCGAGCAGAAATGTACAGGGCAGAACCCACGAGTCTGCAATTGCCAGCAGGCCTCAGGTGACCCAGATGACTCAGAGTCCCCAACAAAGGATGAATGCAAGGCAATTCACACCTTGTTAGCATTGTGGAGGCTTCCATTCAGCCTATTCATTCCGCTTCAAAGGGTATGTTTGCAAGAGCTGTGGAACAATGGGACACATTCAACGAGCTTGCAAACGAGCTGCAAGCTCTACAAAACCTGCTAACCACCACGTGGCAGAGGAAGATCGATCCATGGTGGATCAAAACAATTTCGAGCCTCAGAGAGAGGAGGCAGATGCTGAAGTACACGGGGTGCACACATTTTCGATGAAATGTCCACCTATAATGCTAAACGTAAAATTGAATGGCTTACCCGTAGCCATGGAACTGGACACTGGCGCTAGCCAATCCATCATGAGTAAAAAGATGTTTGAGAGACTGTGGTGCAACAAAGCATTCAGACCAACCCTGAGTCCCATCCACACGAAACTGAGAACGTACACCAAAGAGCTTATCACTGTCCTGGGCAGCGCCATGGTCAAGGTTACCTATGAGGCCACGGTGCACGAACTGCCACTCTGGATTGTCCCGGGCGATGGCCCCACACTGCTGGAAGGAGCTGGCTGGGCAAAATCCGCTGGAACTGGGATGACATCCAAGCGCTATTACATGTCGATGAGGCCTCATGTACCCAGGTTCTCAACAAATTTCCTTCCCTTTTTGAGCCAGGCATTGGAAACTTTTCCGGGGCGAAGGTGCGATCCACTTGGTCCCAGAGGCACGACCCATTCACCACAAGGTGCGAGCGGTACCTCACATGATGAGGGAGAGAGTGGAAATCGAGCTGGACAGGCTGCAATGCGAGGGCATAATCTCCCCAGTGGAATTCAGCGAGTGGGCCAGCCCGATTGTTCCAGTACTCAAAAGTGATGGCACGGTCAGGATTTGCGGCGATTATAAAGTAACTATTCCTCGTTTCTCACTACAGGACCAATACCCGCTACCTAAGGCAGACGACCTATTTGCGACGCTGGCAGGAGGCAAGACGTTCACCAAGCTCGACCTGACTTTGGCCTACATGACGCAGGAGCTGAGGAGTCTTCGAAGGGCCTCACCTGCATCAACACGCACAAGGAACTGTTCATCTACAACAGATGCCCGTTTGGAATTCGGTCGGCTGCAGCGATCTTCCAGAGAAACATGGAGAGCCCACTCAAGTCGGTACCACAGACGGTGGTCTTTCAGGACGACACATTGGTCACGGGTCAGGGCACCGCCGAGCACCTACAAAACCTGGAGGAGGTCCTCCAGCGACTGGCTTGCATAGGGCTGCAGTTGAAGAGGTCGAAATGTGTCTTCATGGCAACAGAAGTGGAGTTTTTGGGGAGAAAGATCGCGGCGGACGGCATTTGGCCCACAGATGCCAAGACAGAGGCTATCAGGAACGCGCCCAGGCCACAGAACATCACGTAGCTGTGGTCGTTCCTGGGACTCCTCAACTATTTTGGTAACTTCCGACCCGGGTTAAGCATTCTTTTCGAGCCCCTACATGTGTTATTGCGCAAAGGTGAGAACTGGGTATGGGGAAAAAAAAACAAGTAATTGCTTTTGAGAAAGCCAGAAACTTTTATGCTCCAACAAGCTGCTTGTGTTGTATAACCCGTGTAAAAGACTTGTGCTAGCATGTGATGCATCGTCGTACGGAGTCGAGTGTGTATTACAACAAGCTAACGTTATGGGTAAGTTGAAACCTGTCGCCTATGCTTCCAGGAGCTTGGCTAAGGCCGCGAGGACCTACAGCATAATTGAAAAAGAGGCATTAGCGTGTGTGTTCGGGGTAAAGAAAATACATCAGTACCTGTTCAGCCTCAAATTTGTGTTGGAAGCTCCTCACATCCCTGTTCGCTGAAAACAAGGGGATAAATACTAATGCCTCAGCCCGCATACAAAGGTGGGCACTCGCGCTATCAGCGTATAACTCTACCATCCGCCACAGGCCAGGCACCGAGAACTGTGTGGATGCTCTCAGTCGGCTACCATTGCCCACCACGGTGGGGGGGGGTGGAAATGGCACGGCCTGCAAACTTGTTGATGGTGGCACAGCCCGCAGACTTGTTGACGGTCATGGAAGGGTTTGAAAATGATAAATCACCTGTCACGGCCTGCCAGATTAGGACTTGGACCAGCCAAGATCCTCTGCTCTCCATAGTAAAAAACTGTGTACTGCATGGGAGCTGGGCCAGCATCCCCGTTGAAATGCAAGAGCCAATTAAGCCGTTCCAGCGACGAAAGGACGAGCTGTCCATTCAGGCAGACTGCCTGTTGTGGGGTAACCGCGTAGTGCTACCAAAAAAGGATAGGGAGACGTTCATCTCGGATCTCCACAGCACACACCTGGGTATAGTAATGATGAAAGCAATAGCCAGATCCCACGTGTGGTGGCCCGGTATCGACTCTGACTTAGAGTCCTGTGTACGGCAATGCAGCGTATGTGCTCAGTTGAGCAACGCGCCCAGAGAGGCACCACTAAGTTTGTGGTCCTGGCTCTCCAGACCATGGTCGAGGATTCATGTCGACAATGCGGACCCGTTTCTCGGTAAAATGTTCTTGGTGGTGGTGGATGCTTTTTCAAAATGGATTGAATGTGAAATAATGTCGTGAAGCACCGCCACCGCCACCATTGAAAGCATGAGAGCCATGTTTGCCAGCCACGGCCTGCCTGACATACTGGTCAGTGACAACGGGCCATGTTTCACCAGTGCCGAATTTAAAGAATTCATGACCCGCAATGGGATCAGACATGTCACCTCGGCCCCGTTTAAACCAGCCTCCAATGGGCAGGCAGAGCAAGCAGTACAAACCATCAAACAGAGCCTTAAACGAGTTACAGAAGGCTCACTCCAAACCCGCCTGTCCTGAGTACTGCTCAGCTACCGCAAGAGACCCCACTCGCTCACAGGGGTGCCCCTGGCTGAGCTACTCATTAAAAGGACACTTAAAACCAGACTCTCGCTGGTTCACCCCAACCTGCATGATCAGGTAAAGAGCAGGCGGCAGCAACAAAATGTAAACGATGGTCGCGCCACTGTGTCACGGGAAATTGATCTGAATGACCCTGTGTATGCTAAACTATGGACATGGTCCCAAGTGGATCGCGGGTACGGTGATAGCTAAAGATGGGAATAGGGTGTTTGTCGTCAAACTAGACAATGGACAAATTTGCAGAAAGCACCTGGACCAAATGCGGCTGCGGTTCACAGACTGCAGCCCTGCAGGGCCAACAACACGCCAGCCCAGCGAGGGCACAGCCAACACACCAGAACAGACATTTGTACCGAGGTGGTCCACCAGGGAAAGAAAGGCTCCCAACCGCCTCACCTTGTAAATAGTTGTCACTTTGACTTTGGAAGCGGGTGGGGGGGGGAGTGATGTTGTGTATCTGTAAAGCATGCACTCCCATGTTCCGCCACCAGGGAGCTCATCCCCTGAAGTCCCAAGGGATCCCAGCATCCCTTGGAAGCACTGAAAATAAGCCGGCCCCTAAGGCCTGTTCCACACTCTGGAGTGTCTTATTAAAGACTGAGGTCATTGTTACTTTGACCTCCCTGTGTGCAGCCTCATCTGTGTTCGGAACACAATACTAACCCCTTGTGAACTAAATGTAATTCTGTAGTAACATCATAATACAAATTAACCCTAAAATAATTTTCAGACCAGATAGGTAAAAAACTGTCAAAAAAAATTGACGAGGACCTTATTTGGAATTGAAAACATATCAAGTGTCTGCTAATTTTCAGCAACTCCTATGTAAGGATTGCTTTTATCAGCGTAAGACTTTTAAAGGACAGAAAAATAAATAAATTTCAATAATTTAAACATTTCAAAAACTGTGAAATAAGGTACGTTTATTTTTAAACCTTTAAAATGTAAATTTATTTTTCAAAATATTAAATTTTTGTTTTAAATAATTAATTAAATTCCACTTTGATTACTTTTAAATTTGTGATGTTTTTACACCATTTATATTAAGTGTTTGTGTATTTTTGGGGGGTATTCCCATTCATACTTATGGTGATTCCGTATATACGGAACTCACCACAAGTATGAATGGGAATACCCCTGCTTGGATTGGTTGGGTCGGCACATGTGATCCCAGGGACATGTGCGAATGGGATATGTGGGCCTCTACGCAGGCCTTCAGATTGAGGCCCAGGACCACAAGTCCCTGAATCTCCTGGAATACCAGGTAGATTCAACAAAATTCTTCAGGTCAGAGGCATCCGCCCGCGGGAAGCCTCCGATCGCAATTTCTGGCCTACTATTATTCCTCAAGTGTTTTCGAATCCTCTCTGAAATACTGTGATTTACTCAGCTTCAATAACCAGTTGCAGTAATTTATTCCATATTCTAATATTGTGTTACATGAAAAAAAACAATTTTTCTAACCTCCTCCTTTCTGCTTTTGGTACTAATTCTAAATGTATGCCTCCTTGCACTGATTCACTAATCAGTGGAAATATTCTTCCACTATTTATCCTAACAAACCCCTTCAAAACTTTAAACACTTCTATCAGATACTCCCTCAACATTCTCCACGCCAGTGAAGACAGTCCCTGTCTGTCATCGCGATCCTCTTACCTATGGTGTCATTGTTTTCCATGGCTCCAATACCTTTGCTATAAAGAAGAACCCAAAACTGTAAAACCAACATCTTGTAAAGATTTATCACCACCCCACCCACTTTTGTATTCAATACCTTCATAATACATTCACTGTCATGGCGATATGGCTGAAATTCAGTGACACCATGTACAATGGCTGATGCTTTCTCTTCTTTGCCCTTGTTAAAACTTGACGTTCAGTGGCAACTTGCTTTCTTTTTCTGGACCACCTTTACAGTGTAAGAAGTTACAACACCCAACGATGTGGCAAAACACATATACTAAATGATTTGGTAAATCGGGATCATTGCACATGAATTTCCCAATTCAGCGGCAGCTTTTCCATTTGCCACACTACAGTTGCTGCTTGTGTTTTGTAACAGTTGCGCTTGGAGAACTGATCACCGGTGGTAGACCGATTTAGCAACAATTTCCTGCAAGAATTCAGTCATACCAGAAATAATTTTAACTCTGACACATTTTATAGGTGTGGGAGGTTATATGATCACATTCAGCTTCTCAGAAATGAATGAATAGCTTCAGGCTCCAAAACGTCTGGGACTGCGGGGGTTTGGGGGGGGGGGGGCGGAGGGGGGGGGGCGTCAGTCAGAATATGGGCTGGATCCTGACTCTGCCTGACCTGACCTTTAATTTAGAGTTTGGGGGAGGGGGTTGGAGGGCATGAGCAGGGGAATCTTCTACCGCCGTATCAAGGTAGTTCGTAGCCTTCCACGGGAAACTCCTCCCTTTTCACCCTTGAAAGGGCTCAGCGGAACTCATGCCAGTTGAGACCTGCCGTGAATCCCTTCGAGGCCTTCCGAAGGCCACTAGCCATTATTACAGTAAGGTGATCGATCTCAGAGGGAATAAAGTTCCTTCTCTCGTCAGAGTGGTTCCAAAGGGACCTGAAAAGTTTTTAATTCTTCAGCCCATTTGGGCCTCTGGTGAACTTCACTCTGGAAGCTGCTACTGATGTGCCTTTGCAGGTGTTGGCAATCCACCCTGGCTGTGCGTGTGGTCTTGTCCCCAATCCTGCACCCACCTGAGATAGAGCAGTGGAGCAGTGCAATCAGAAGGCCCCAAGGTATTCCCATACGGAAATCCCACAAATTCTTGAGTTCTTTTTCCTATAGTCACTTTAAATTTCAGAATACTTCTAAATGCCTGAGAAGTAAAAAGGTTTCAGAAATCATAGTCCCTTCTCAGACTCTGACAGACCTGCAGGTTAGAAAATATTCCTGAAACTATGGCCCCACTCTGCACTCCCACCACTGTACTGGCCTTCACAGTGCCATGTTTGCAGCGACACTGTTTGCTGGAGGTGGTATAAGGGTGGATACTACAACAATAATAACTTGTATTTATATAGCGCCTTTAACATAGTGAAACGCCACAAGGCACTTCACAGGAGTATACTGAGATAAAAAAAATGTGGCACCGAGTTGCATAAGTAGAAATTAGCGCAGGTGACCAAAAGCTTGGTCAAAGAGGTATGTTTTAAGGAGCATCTTGAAGGAGGAAAGAGAGATAGAGAGGCGAAGAGGTTTAGGCAGGGAATTCCAGAGCAACGGAAGGCATGGCCACCAATGGTTGAGCGATTATAATCAGGGATGCTCAAGAGGGCAGAATTAGAGGAGTGCAGACATCGTGGGGGTTGTGGGGCTGGAGGAGATTATAGAGATAGGGTGGGGCGAGGCCATGAAGGGATTTAAAAATAAGGATGAAAATTTTGAAATCGAGGCGTTGCTTAACTGGAAGCCAATGTAGGTCAGCGAGCACAGGGGTGATGGGTAAGTGGAATTTGGTGTGAGTTAGGGCACGGGCAGCCGAGTTTTGGATCACCTCTAGTTTACCTAGGGTAGAATGTGGGAGGCCAGCTAGGAGTGAAGAGAGAAGTAGAGGGGCTTCATTAAACCAAGCCCACCCGCTACCATTTATACGCAGGGCAAACTAAGGGTGGACGGCTTAAATCACGGGCTAGGGTTCCTGGGAGGAACTGACGGGCTATTTGTGAGGTGGGTTATGGTGAACACCTCACTGCCCCATTTACTGTTGCAGAACCACCGAAATACTGGGGCTTTTCGAGGGAAGTCCAGACCATGAAGAGGTCAGAGGTTGCAATGAGTTAAAACTGTGCGTAACAAAACTACTGAACTAATTTACTCTCACTTCTTTCTCAGTCAACTGATTAATCATCAATTGTTACTGGAAAGTGAAACCATCATTGAACTCTCCAATTCATCACTTATTGACTTCCACAAACACACATTATTGAAAATATAAATAAGCAAACAAATAGGTTTGCTTATGCCTTTCCCAAAACTGAAGAAAACATTAGATAGGAAGATGAGAGACTTTCTATCTTAAATCCTCACACCGCATATCTCTGCAGTTTCAATTTTAGTCCAGGTTTATTCCTGTCACGGTCTCAAGCTCTGCACAGCTTGTTTCAATCTCAGTTACTGACTTGATGCTATAATAAGTACCACAGAACAAACTTGATCATAATTTGGAACAAAACCAGATGGTTTATCTTATGCTGTAATTAAAAATAAATCCATTTTGTGAATTAGTTAATAAAATGAACAAATTAAATATGATCCAGCACCAAAGGGACTCTGCTTTTATACTGCATCATAGGTAGAAATTTACGGCACAGAAGGAGCGATCCAGCCTAATCCCACTTTCTAGCTCTTGGTCTGTAGCCCTGTAGTTTACGACACTTCAAGTACATATCGAAGTACATTTTAAATGTGATGAGGGTTTCTGCCTATACCACTCTTTCAGGCAGTGAGTTTCAGATCCCCACCACCCTCTGGGTGAAAATACTTCTCCTCAACTCCCTTCTAATCCTTCTACCAAATATTTTAGATTCCACATCCCCTGGTTATTGACCTCACTGCTAAGGGAAATAGGTCCTTCCTATCCACTCTATCCAGGCCCCTCACAATTTTAGACACCTCAATTAGGTCACATCAATCACCTCAGCTTCCTCTGTTCCAAAGAAAACAACCCCAGCCTATCCAATCTTTCCTCATCGCAAATTTGTAGTTTATTTAAGGATGGGCAATAAATGCTGGCATTGCTAGCGACGCACACATCCAGGAACAAATTTTAAAAAGCCAGGAGTTTTTGTTATGTGATGCTGTAATGCTGGGAAAGATCCATGGTTTTGTTGTATTTGAGAGGGGAATACATGCATTTTTTTTAAGGGTGCAAGCAGTGTAATGTATTATCACATGGTTTGGTATAAGTATGTTCAATTCACTCTGGCCTAATAAAACAAGCACATGGACTAGCAACTCATCTTGTTTCTGTCCTTCATTTGACTACCCAAGTATATTACAGCAGTCTACAGCTTTCTTTCTCACCATCAGCCACATGGCCAATTTTAGCATCATCTGCAAACTTCTTGATCATGTTCCCTACATTCAAGTCTAAATCATTGCTATATACCACAACAAGCAAGGGACCTAGTACTGAGCCCTGCGGAACCTCACTGGAAACAGCCTTGCAGTTACAAAAACACCCACTGACCATTATTACCCTTTGCTCCCTGGCCCGTAGCCAATTTTGGATTCAACTTGCCACTTTCCCTTGGTTCCCATGGGCTTTTACTTTCCTGGCCAGTCGACCATTTGTGACCTTATCAAAAGCCTTGCTAAAATCCATGTAATCGACATCAATCGCGCTACCCTAATTGACCCTCCTGTTAACTCCTCAAAAAAATCAATCAAGTTAGTCAGACACGACCTTACCTGAACTAATCCATGCTGACTGTATCATTGTTTAAAGAGGAAGGTTGTATCCACATTTCGTAGAGACAATGAAGCCTGGGTATTATAGTAAATCTTACAGACTTTACCAGAGAATGTCTGCATAAAATCAGCATTGTTCATTAAACATATTCATATGGACTCAATATAGTTGAGCTAAGATAAATATTTAAACCAAACCTTAATCCTGATCAAATATTTTCATCCAGCATTGCACGATTGTACATACTAAAGTTCATAGAGAAGGTTCATCTAGTGCTAACTGTCTAGCAGTGGAAAACCACAATATAAGTGGTAGTACATATATACACAGACCACAAAACATATTTCAAAATATGCACTATTGTGCGACCTACTTTTTAAAATCCTATCAAATATTTCAATCCGTTTACTTGCAGAACAGAACCAATGATTCAATAATCTACGTGTCAGGAGGCAGAGGAATTGGATGGTGTAATAAGTTAGCATATTGTCCTTTTGCCTCTAGCATAGTAACATTGGAACAGGAGTAGGCCATTCAGCCCCTCGACCCTGTTCTGCCATTCAATGAGATAAAGGCTGATCTGCATCTTAACTCCATTTACCCACCTTGGTTCCTTATCCCTTAAATACCCTTACCCAACAAAAATCTATCATTCTCAGTTTTCCTCCCAAAACCCTCCTTAGACATGCAAGGAGGTTTGGAGGCCAAAAAAATATCCTTCATTGTCTTACCACCACTGGGAGGAAGATAAATACTGCTCTGGTCCAGCCTTTTATTGGAAGCAGCCAGTTAAAAGGCAACAACAATTCTCAGTAATGTGACAGAAGAGTAGCAGATCCGGGGTGTCATCAGCTGGAAGAGCATCCAGATTTTCCAATGAGTCACTGGCAGAAGTGAGGGCCAAGAGGGACTGACTGTCTGTTGCACACTGAGGGAAGAAGGCACCTTAGGAGAGTGGTGCAGGTTGCCTTGAGGGAGGTGGCAGAGGCAATCAGCAAAATCTCCACTACATCAAGAACTTTCACACAATGCAGAAAGAGGTTCAATGACTTCACAAGGGCGGCTAAAGTTAGCCAAGACTCTGCTGCCCAAAAACATCAGCTTTTAGTTGATGAGCTTCACTCACCTCTTTACCGATCATATACTTTTCTCTCTCAGCACCTGGCCGTCGGGGTAACGCACTTCAGCTAAGGGCACCCTCTCCAAACAGTCAAGCATTTTTATTTTAAATTCAAGCACGTAATAACTACATCATTAGGACCCCAAAATTCATGGGAAAGAGGCCTACCATTTGTTTCAAACAAGCGCTTCAGACAGCCGTAGCGGGTAAAAGTCCTAGTGGGTCGATCATTGGGGTTTACGGAACAGTAAGGCTACCAATCCCAATTTCAGGCCCTGACTGCCCCATTGACGGCAATTTTCCAGGTAAAAAATGGCCCTATAACCTAGGCTAACACTGCAGTGAGGAAGTGTTGCATTGTTGGAGGTGACATCCTTCAGCTGAGATATTAAACCAAGTCTGTTTGCTCTGTTTAGATAGATGTCAAAAATTCATTACTTAAATTTGAAAAAGAACAGGGAGTTCTCTGGTGTACTGGCCTAAACCTTACCCTACAATTCCACCAAAAACTGATTAAATCATCTTAGTGCCACCATTTGTGAGCAAAATGGCTGCCATATTTGTCTAAATAACAACAGTGAATGCACTTTACCTGAAAGATGTGATAAAATGCTATATAAATAAATTCCCATTCACAATCAACTTTTTAAGCCATTTCTGCCAACCAGGTATGTCTGACGTTGCAGTTTTCTCTGAGTTGTAGCATTTTCTTCAGTTAGTGGAGATAACTTTCTTCACATTTATGTTTCCTTTATGTGCGCCTTGCCTATTGTGTGTGACATGTACTGGATCTCATTTTAATTGGACAAGTTAACAATATTTGCATTTGCATTTCTGATGATCTTTGACTCGCTGCTTTTGCATTTGTTTTTGTAATGTAGATAGCTTGTCAACCAAGTGATCTTAAATTGTATCCATTACTCTCTGTACAGTCGTTTTTCTTGCCACTCCTATCTGTTCAGCCATAAAACTATTAAAAACTGACCAAGTCTTTGGGCTTTCATCAACATCAGTGACTGCTCACATTTACCGCACCGCATTCCAGTTACCCTGACTTCTCCGCTCTCCTTTCAGAGTTGACTGGTAATGATGGAGTAAGAGATCCTTGAACTTTTGCATTTTTCGCTTTGTAATTGTTTAGACTTTCTGCATCTACCGCAACTGCATCACGGCTGCTTGTGGAGCTGTTTTCAACATCTGAACACTCCCTTTATTTACTGCAACTCCTCTCACATCTGGATTCTGTTTAATCAACATCCTGTAGGCTGCTGCTCTATGGAATACCAGAGTCCGCTGAGTAAAGTCTTTTTGAAGCACTCAGATGAAGAATTTGTAAAAGTCAAGGGCGTATAGTTGTAACTTGCAAAATCAATAGTAGACAGAACAATCTCTTGGTTTGTAACAGAATTGCAGCATCGCTCAGGATAAAATACACTATTTTTATTTTAATCAGTCTGTCTTTTCACATATAAGTTAGTCTAGTGTTTGCTGGTGTCTACCCTCCAATTACAAGCATCATTAACATTAGCTGACACAAATATAGGGCATAAGTGGGCCGTAATTAGAGGGCCACAGCCTTCATTGGAATAGATGGACTGAAAACCCCTAAGCACTTTGCCAGTGCTTCATATCCATACATGTGAACACAAGTTCCTCTCAAAGCAACTACCACTTCTTTGGAAAATACGATTTGGCAATGTCCAAACAGCTATACTCTTGCACTGACTTACTTCAACATTTCTTTCAGAAATCATGGAAGGTGCAGCTCAGCATTCCCATGTATCTTCCAATACAGACTCTTTCTGAAGGGTAAAATTGAAACTAAGATAACAGATTCCAGTTAAATGAATTGGTGCTAAGTATAATACCTTCTGTAACAAGATGTGTTATTTTTACTTATAGAACTCCCGCAGGGCACTCTGTCTCAAACTGCAAATGTAATAACTTGCACTTCATCATCTAAAACACTTGAGACGTTTCACCCCGATATGTTATGATTTCGGCCTCATATCCGTGGCATAACTAAAACCGCCTATTTCCACCTCAGTAACATTGCCCGTCTCCACCCATGTCTCAGCTCATCTGCTGCTGAAACCCTCATCCATGCCGTTGTTACCTCTAGACTTGACTACTTTCACGCACTCCTGGCTGGCCTCCCACATTCTACCCTACGTAAACTTGAGGGCATCCAAAACTCGGCAGCCCGTGTCCTAACTCGCACCAGGCCCCTCTCACCCATCACCCCTGTGCTCGCTGACCTACATTGGCTCCCGTTTAAGCAACGCCTCGATTTCAAAATGTTCATCCTTGTTTACAAATTCCTCAATGGCCTCACCCCTCCAAGCGCCTCTGTAATCTCCTTCAGCCTCACAATCCCACAAGATGTCCGCACTCCTCAAATTCTGCCCTCTTGAGAATCCCTAATTATAACTGCTCAACCATTGGTGGGCGTGCCCCAAGCGCTGAAACTCCCTCCCTAAACCTCTCTACCTCTCTTACTTCCTTTAAGACGCTCCTTAAAACATACCTCTTTGACCAAGCTTTTGGTCTGCTGCTATAATTTCTTCTTATGTGGCTTGGTGTCAAATTTATTTATTTTGTCTTAAAACATTCCTGTGAAGCGCCTTGGGATGTTTTACTACGATAAACGCGCTATATAAATACAAGTTGCTGTTGTTGATAAGGAATCAAATAAGTTTAAGTTATTAGTATTATTCCAGGTACCTCTCACTGTCTGCGGTCCTCTCCTGACATTTCTACTTCTACCCACCCTATTACAACTGGACTCTAATTGGCTCAGTGTTATCAAGTTACCAAATAGTCTTTGGGGGTAACTTTTATGATATAGGGCTCCTGTCATGGCACCTCGTTCAATGGGAGAGCAGTTTGGGCAGTTGGACATAGAGGTCAGTACACAGAATTATAGTCAGTGAACCACAATTCAAAGTCTGGCCCCATATATATTCTATTACTTTTTTTTAAAATGCTGCATGAGTAGAGCTTTGGTATATTGTGTGGCATCTATTTTCTTGTCCCATTAAAATTTATTTATATTGATTACTTTTGAAAGGGCAATTTTGTGTGTCTCATGAATATAATAATATGCGCAATGAACCGTAGGGCATTTGATGCAATCTATGCCTTCAGTTGGAACTCTACCAGTGATCTTCAGGGTTTTGTGCAAGCTTTGTGTGTCACAGTGGGAGCCCAAGAACTGTTTTGTGATGTGTAACTGACTGCTGCCAACTGAAGCAGTGGGTGGCGTACATTTTCCGATTGTGTTTTTCCAATCCAAGTTATACTTAAAAGAAAATTATGACAGACAATTGCTGCAGTTTCTAAAAATAGTGCTACAGAGACAGATATGGGCTCAAACCCAATTAAAACTACTAGTGTGTACAGGTGATGCAGTGACTCTAACACATTGTGCCAGAGAGGGGTGAAATGCAGGTGTGAAGCCCTGATTCTGAGTTCCCGATCTTGACTGCGCCGTCAAGGGATGCCACTGAAGAGAGGCTGGGAATTGCAACAATAGGAAGAGAATATCAGAGGGTTAGTCAGCCTGGCTTTTTCTGCACGACAGCAAGTCGCCAGAAGAAGATTGGCACCGACAGAGACCTGGCAACAGAATGTCTGTCCAATCTTTGCATGGATAACACAAAAGCTGAAAGCTTTCTTTTTAATTGAACAAAGTTGTGATATAATTTGTTTTCTACCAAAGTTGCCCCAGGGCTTAGAGCTGCTGCATAAGTCTTGCAAACTGGCAGTAAGTTCATTCGATATAAACACCGATGCCAGAAACATGTTTCACAGAGAGGGAACCTCCCACCAAAGACCCCTCAACTTCTAATTATGAACAATTCCAACATAGGTCCATTGGTTTAACTCCTGTTCATTGAAGTTCATTTTGTCTTTGTCCAGAATAGACCTTATACTGTGCTAACACACAGTTACCTCCTGTCAATTATTCTTATATTGAATGAATCTATCAGATTAGATTCAATAAAAATAATGACAATAATGTTTACACTTTGGAACACCATAACAGAATACTTTTATCACTATCAAAAGTACAGAAGAACTCCTGTGACAGAAAACTCTTAAGTTCTAATATGACAATAATGCTTGCTGATAAACAATATATCCACTTGTCTGGAACTGATCATGAAATTAGCCTTTTGGGAGCAGAAACAGTAAACTGCCTCAATTTATAGAAATGATGTTGAATTGTGCAATAGCTTCCTCCATATTTTGGCTATAGGCTCCAACCCTCAATCCAACATATTTACCATGACGGCCCTATAAATCAGTGATCATACGGTTTGTTTTTATCATGCGTTCAGTGAACTTTACTTACAGTAACTGGGTCACTGGTCCCTGAACTTTATATATATATGGGGTCTGCTTGCCACTCCATTCATTACTTGTATCGACTGAAGGTGAGGACTGAAATATAATATTGTACATGGTGTTCCTACCTGAGGATCTGACAGACGCGAGATGTCCGGGTAAAGGTAAAACTGTATTCCCTCTGCAGCTCCGGGAAGAGTCACTCCGCGAATCAATAAAACCAGCAGCATCAGGTAGGGGAATGTCGCCGTTACATACACCACCTGAGAAAGAGGATACAAACCATCAGCTCTGCCTTTGTACTATTCTCCAACAAAACGATATTAATCAGTATTACCTGGTGACTGTTACACACCGTGCATTATCTGCAATAACGCCCGGCCATATGAAAATCATTTTTTTGTGTATTCAAAAATTTAGCTTTACATAAATCATGCATTTAAAAAAGTGATATATGGGGTGAGACATTGCATGATTCCATCACTGATTTCAATGTAATGCCACATATGAAATTCCTGTGGCCACTTTTTAACAAAGGTGTTAATTTGTTCAAAACTGTTGGGTTAATGACGTCATTAAAATAATGTCATTTTCTTACCATTCAGAAGTGCACCAAACTACGTAGTCAAATTACAATTATAAAGTGAATATGCAGATTTTTCAAAGTGAGATTCCACTTTCAGCAAAAATAATGAGTCCCTATAATGTCCATATTTAAGGGGCTACAGTCTGAGAAGCAGCATTTTCAAGCCTTTCCCACAATTTCAGTAACGGGTTGTTAATTATGGAAAAACTTTATTCATTCATCTATTTTTCAATAAGAGGATTTTTACCCCTAAAAATTGAATTAGGAGAAACGTCCTTCCACAGAGGGTGGTTGGAGTTTTCAAGACTTTGTCACAGGAAGTGGTTGAGGCAGAGACCACTGCTTTTTTTTTAAGGTAAAGTCGGATAAATATTTGAAGCAGAGACTGTGGGAGAGAGCCGGGCAGGGGATTAGTTTTGGATTGCTCTAACAAGGAGCTGGCACAGACGTGATGGACCAAATTGCTGTGCTGTAAACTTCCGTGGTTCTATGAATAGGGAATTAAATAAAATACAAATAGGATGAGACCACACGGCCTGATATTAATGTAGCGCTATATATGAAATTCCTGTGGTCATTTGTTAACAAAGGTGTTAATTTGTCCAAAACCATTGGGTTAATGCCGTTATTAAAATAGCACAATAGAATTTCTGCAAATGCGTCAATGCATTGGTACGTGCTAATATCGCATAGTGTGACTTCACCCGGAAGATAGAAATAGTGCATATATTGTTACATTATCCAAAAGGCTGTGCACAATAGGGTCGATTTTCACTGCCTTCGTCTGGCATTAACGGAGCAGTAGCGGCCTCAATATAGCGTCGGTAACCTTACCGTCCCATTAACAATGACGATGTGCCTGGCTCCATTTTGAAAGGTGCCTACCACTGCATGTTTAAAGTGCCCACCTGTTTCAGGCGATAGGCCCCGTTTAATATGGAAATCGGGGTGCTATGACTTAAATGGAGCCCAGATTACGATTTTTGGTCAGAACTGGTCACCAATTCCACAGACAATGGAACTGAAGCGGCCCGCCAAAGGTAAGTGTCGAATTACTTTTGTGAGCCCCAGAGGAACAGAAGTTCTCCTCCGGGGGCCTACAAAAATAATCCAGGTCACTGCTGCCCCAGGACCCCCACCAGTCACAATCACAAACCCCACAGCCCCCGCAATCTACCTGGCTGGCGGCCGCCTTTTTGACACCCACCAAATTTAAATGAGGCAGACGACCAGCACCTTTTGGTCTCTGCCAATTGGTTGCCCATAAGTTAAATTCAGCACAATAGGTTTGATCTGAGTGGGCGATCATTGGGGATCATCACTGAGGGCTGCGCTTATCGCAGAAATTGCAGCCACACACTGCGAACAATTTCCAACCATTATAGATCGAACATTGTGGGCAGCATATCCGCATTGTCCCAGAATACACAGCTGGCAGGCAAAGCTCCCACAGCAGCATACATTCATAAAATTGTCCCAACATTGTGAAAACACTACATAGAAACAAACTTGCATACAATAGCAATGGCTAAACCAGTACTGAATAAGCCCTCAGCTATAACACTGTTGTAGTGCCAATGTACAAAGTAGAGAGACCACAGTAAAAAAAGTGATAATATCAAACTAATCCTGCACATCAATATCAGGGGTAATGTATTACTTGTCACACTATACATCAAACTAAAAATGGAAAGATGTGTTGGGGTTTTTTTCTATTGTTCAAAGTGCAAGATGCCAGTGTTAGAGGAAGGGACACTGTTGTCAGTATAAGCCAGTTCCAGGGTATGTAGCATTGGTCAGCTGCACAGCAAAGCTCTCTACTCTGTCTCCAAATGTGCCTTAACCTCCAACTTCCTCAGACTCCTGCTGCACCACCATAGTATTTTACTGACAAAATAACAGATCCTGTCAACACACGGCGTTATTAATGCACAAATCAACCAGCAACTTGAAGCGAGGAAGAGATACCCCGTGAATTGCAAATCGCCACAAGTTGCTGGAGGATTAGCGCCGCTCCGCTGTTAGCTTCTCGAAAACAGCACCTCGCCTCATTCTCCCCGTGAGGTTTATGAGGTTGCTGCATTTGCACATTAATTACCCATTAAACAGAAAGTTAAGTCTAGTAATTAACAGCACAATGATGTGGTAAGTATTAAACCTCTCTTGCCCAGAAAATGAACAACTATAAGCGTGGAGTCACATTCCTTTAGGTTGTGAATTGTTTTGGGAGATTTGAAAAATGTCAAGTTTACATTTTTATTCCTTATTTTTTTATGTTTCCTTTCTGTCTCCATTTCGATCTCACTTAATCCAATCTTTCTTTCCCTCTCCTTATTTCTCTTTCTCTACCTGATTTGACATTGCATTCACCCACTCTAATTCACCTTCCTTCTCAGTCCTTCTTGTTTATTTCTCAATCCTTAAATCGCATTGGTGAAGAGGATACATTGTTTGGCCCAGGTCCCAGGTGTCTTGTTGCCATTGCTGTGCTGTTATTAGCTCACACTTCCAGCAACTGTGTGGGCAAAATATTTTCATATCTAAATGTGTACAAGTCTAATGGGGCACGCTCCAGCAAAATCTGGCCCATTTTGAATTTTCATACCAGGCACGTTGATAACGTCTATGTAGGAGACTGACAATTAAGTGCTAATTAGTGCAGAAGCAGGGGCAGCTTAAGTTGTTGCTCGGGCCACGTGGAATTCAGTTGTGATTCATTGCACTCGGGAAAATCGAGCAGAGAGTAAAACCATTTTCACCCCTCACGGTCTAGTGTCCACTCAGCGCAGCTATCTGGAGTGGGGCTCAAACCCTTCACCTTCTGACTCTGAGGCAGAAATGCTAACATTAAGCCAAAGACTCACTCCCCATAAAGAAAAAAATGGAAACAAAAAAATACAACAAACAGGGGAAACCACATATTCCAAAACATTCATAAAGGGATTTTTCATTTCTCTTATTTACATCAAAGTTGATTGTAACAGGTATTTGTTGTTTTAGATATTATTTATACATTTGTTCCTTTTAAAACTTTCAAAACTGTTTGCATTTAATGCAAAAATCCACATTTTTTATGAATTACCATTAATTATAGAATTATCTTATGGTTCTCCACAATCTGCTAGTTATACTTTGTAACAGTTTTTGAAATTTATGAATAATTAGCTTTATGGATATAAAGAAAAGATTTCCCAGTATTTAATTGGTGATCAGCCAAGCCTTCACTGTTTAGATACTGCACACCTGTGTGCATCTTCTGTTATGACTCTACAACGTCTTTCTACAATCAAATGTCTCAGTGCTATTAATGCCTTTAGACATTTTTCAACATTTATGTTCTTCATTGTCTCTAACTGTTCCTCCATCTTGTGCAAAATGCCCCCTCCGCATTACCTTTTCTCCAAATTTGGCAAGTATACTATCTCATTGTCAAACCCCTTTGTAAATATTTCAAATGTTGAAAATTTTACATGTCATCTGGGCCTGAGAGTGATATTTTTACATTGATACTGGCAGTCATATACAAGTATAAATAGTTTTCTTCACACAGACTAAAAAGTTGGCATGAATCTGGATAACTATTTCCTGCTTCTCTCAAACTTTTAAATTCTGATGGAAAAATACACAGGTCTCCTGATATGCAACATATTAAAATTACCCAGCCCAGATAGTCTGCATCCCAGCATACTGAAGAGAGCTCTGGGGATCATAGAATCATAGAATCACAGAAATTTACAGCACGGAAGGAGGCCATTTCGGCCCATCCTGTCCGCGCCGGCTGACCAAGAGCTATCCAGCCTAATCCCACTTTCCAGCTCTTGGTCCATAGCCCTGTAGGTTACGGCACTTTAAGTGCACATCCGTATTTTTTAAATCTGGTGAGGGTTTCTGCCTCTACCAGCCTTTCAGGCAGTGAGTTTCAGACTCCCACCACCCTCTAGGTGAAGAAATTTCCCCTCAAATCCCCTCTAAACCTCCCCCCAATTACTTTAAATCTATGCCCCCTGGTTGTTGAGCTCTCTACTAAGGGAAACAGGGCCTTCCTATCCAGGCCCCTCATAATTTTATACACCTCAATCAGGTCTCCCCTTAGTCTCCTTTGTTCCAAAGAAAACAAACCCAGCATCTCCAATATTTCCTCATATCCAAAATTCTCCAGCCCAGGCAACATTCTTATAAATCTCCTCTGCACCCTTTCCGGTGCAATCATATCATTCCTGTAATGTGGTGACCAGAACTGCACACAGTATCCAGCTATGACGTAACCAGTGTTTTATACAGTTCAAGCATAACCTCCTTGCTCTTGTATTCCATGCCTCGACTAATAAAGGCAAGTATTCCATATGCCTTCTTAATCACCTTATCCACCTGGCGTGCTACGTTCAGGGATCTGTGGACCTGCACTCCAAGGTCCCTTTGTTCCTCTACACTTTTCAGTGTCGTACCATTTAATGTGTATTCTCTTGCCTTGTTAGACCTCCCCAAATGCACTTATCTGGATTGAATTCCATTTGCCACTGTTCTGCCCACCTGACCAGAACATTGATATTTTCCTGCAGTTCTGAGCTTTCTTCTTCATTATCAACCACACAGCCTATTTTAGTGTCATCTGCAAACTTATTAATCATACCCCCAACATTTAAGTCCAGGTCATTGATATATACCACAAAAAGCAAGGGACCCAGCACTGAGCTCTGTGGAACCCCACTGGATACAGCCTTCCAGTCACAAAAACACCCATCAACCATTACCCTTTGCTTCCTGCCTCTGAGCCAATTTTGGATCCAACTTGCCACTTTGCCCTGGATCCCATGGGCTTTTACATTCGTGACCAGTCTGCCATTTGTGACCTTATCAAAAGCTTTGCTAAAAGCCATATAAACTACATCATATGCACTGCCATCATCGACCCTCTTGGTTACCTCCTCGAAAAATTCAATCAAGTTAGTAGACACGACCTTCCCGTAACTCTTGATTCATTCATTCATAGGCATAAGACTTGCTTCCACTCCTGAAGTGAGTTCTTTGATGACTGAACAGTCCAATACGAGAGCCACAGACGCTGTCACAGGTGGGACAGATAGTCGTTGAGGGAAGGGATGGGTGGGACTGGTTGCCACATGCTCGTTCCACTGCCTGCGCTTGATTTCTGCACGCTCTCGGCGTTGAGACTCTAAGTGTTCAACGCCCTCTCGGATGCACTTTCTCCACTTAGGGCGGTCTTTGGCCAGGGACTCCCAGGTGTCAGTGGTGATGTCGCACTTTTTCAGGGAGGCTTTGAGGTTTCCGCTGCCCACCTTTGGCTCATTTGCCGTGAAGGAGTTCCGCATAGAGCACTTGCTTTGGGAATCTCATGTCTGGCATGCGAACTATGTGGCCTGCCCAGCGAAGCTGATTGAGTGTGGTCAGTGCTTCAATGCTGGGATGTTAGCCTGGACGAGGACACTGATGTTGGTGCGCCTGTCCTTCCAGGGGATTTGCAGGATCTTGCGGAGACATTGTTGGTGATAGATATCTCCAGCAACTTGAGGTGTCTTCTGTACATCGTTCATGCCTCTGAGCCATACAGGAGGGTGGGTATTACTACAGCCCTGTAGACCATGAGCTTGGTGGTAGATTTGAGGGCCTGGTCTTCGAAAACTCTTTTCCTCAGGCAGCCGAAGGCTGCACTGGTGCACTGGAGGCGGTGTTGAATCTCTAAATCCATGTCTGCTTTTGTTGATGAGGCTCCCGAGGTATGGGAAATGGTCCACGTTGTCGAGGGCCGCGCTGTGGATCTTGATGACTGGGGGGCAGTGCTGTGCGGCGAGGACAGGCTGGTGGAGGACCTTTGTCTTACGGATGTTTAGCGTAAGGCCCATGCCTCAGTAAATCAACTATATCCTGGAGCTCAGCCTCAGAATGTGCGCAGACGCAGGCGTCGTCCGCGTACTGTTCTCAACGACAGAAGTTGGGGTGATCTTGGACCTGGCCTGGAGACGGCGAAGGTTGAACTGCTTCTCACTGGTTTTATAGTTTAGTTCCACTCCAGCGGGGAGCTTGTTGACTGTGAGGTGGAGCATGGCAGCGAGGCATGGCAAAGATCATATCCGTTGTGCCCCCGTAGGGCACGAAATCTGCACTGTGACTCCGGGAGGAGTTCCTCAGCCACAGGGAGAAGACAATTGAGGAGAACTCTAGCGACAACTTTCCCAGTGGCTGATAGCAGGGAGATTCCCCTGTAATTGCCGCAGTCGAACTTGTCCCCTTTTTTAAAGATGGTCATGATCTCTGCATCTCTGAGACCTCCTCCCTCCAGATGAGAGAGATGAGATCATGTATCTGCGCCAACAGCGCCTCTCCGCCATACTTTAGCGCCTCAGCAGGGATTCCATCCGCTCCCGTAGCCTTGTTGTTCTTCTGCTGTTTAATGGCTTTGCCTACCTCGTGCAGTGTTGGGGTTTCACTGACGTGGTAGCGGCTCGCATGCTGCGGGATGGAGTCGAGAACACTCGAGTCAAAGGCAGAGTCTTGATTGAGGAGATCTTCGAAATGCACCTTCCAGCGGGTCCTGACAGCCTCGGTGTCCTTGATGAGTGTTTCCCCGTTCTTAGCCAGCAGTGGAGTGGGGCCTTGGGTGTTTGGACAGTAGGTAGCCTTGACTACGATGAAGAATCCTCGCATATCGTGGCTGTCAGCCAGTTGTTGTAGCTCCTGTCATTTCTCCATCCACCACATTTTTTTAGGTCCCGGGTTTTTTGCTGGACCTCAGCCTTGAGCCGCCTGTAATGTTGTTTTTGTTATGTATGAATAAAGAGTCTGACTAGATACTGTGACCTCAAAGTGAAGTGTGACCTTAGTCTTTTATTGCAGGTCTCCAGAGTGCCTCTCCAGCCTGTGAGGCCTCCTTATGTACCAGTGCTCCCAAGGGATTGTGGGATCCCTTGGGAATCCAGGGGATGAGCCCTCTAGTGGCTACACAAGGTATATACAGGTTTACACATATATAACAGTTTTGCTGCTGCCGAGTTGGGTTGTTGCTGGAGGCTCAGAAATGCTCTGCGCTTGCGATCTATTAGTTCTTGGATCTCCTGATCATTCTCATCAAACCAGTCCTGGTGTTTTCTGGTTGAGTGACCAAGTGTCTCTTCACAGGCACTGGTTATAGAGGCCTGGAGGGCAGACCAAGCGCTGTGGGCATTCAGCATCTCAGGGTCATCAAGGCACGCCAGGTTAGCTGTGAGACGCTGGCTGTATAGGGTTCTCTTAGCTGGGTCTTTAAGTACCCCGGCATTGACTTTTTTGCGGCACTGCTTCTGCTGTCCCCTCTGCTTTGGGGCTATGTTAATGTCGATGATGGATTGGATTAGGCGGTGGTCAGTTCAGCAGTCGTCAGCTCCTGTCATGCTGCAGATGATGCGCACATCCCTGACTCAGACGATGACATAGTTGAGCAAGTGCCAGTGTTTGGAGTGAGGGTTTTGCCATGATGCCTTGCATTTGTCCTTCTGGTGGAACAGGGTGTTGGTGATGAGGAGTTCATGTTCTAGACATTTTGTCAGGAGTAGGGTACTGCTGGCTTTCCATACCCCCTCTCTGCCAATCACGCCTCCCCAGAGGGCTGTGTCTTTGCCAACCCTGACGTTAAAGTCACCTAGGAGGATCAATTTGTCGCCCGCAGGGTCGTGGGACAGGGATGTTTCGAGGTTGGAATAAAAATCCTCTTGGTTCTCATCCATTGCATCAAGTGTTGGGGCGTACGCACTGATGACTGCGGCACATTGGTTCCGGGATAGGGTCAGTCGAAGAGTCATGAGGCATTCGTTAACCCTGCAGGGGGAGTCTTTGAGGCGGTCGACCAGCTCATTTTTGATGGCGAAGCCGACTCCGTGAAGGCGGCGTTCTTCCTCTGGTTATCGTTTCCAGAAAAAGGTGTAACCTCGACATTGTTCCTTGAGCTGGCCTTCCCCTGCCCGCTGGGTCTCGCTTAGGGCAGCGATGTCAATGTCAAAGCGTCCAAGTTCCCGGGCAACTATGGCGGTGCGGCGTTCCGGCCTGTCGCTGTTGGGAGTTGTCCATGAGGGTCCTGACAGTCCAGGTCCCGAACTTCATGTTAACGAAGATGCCTGTGCGTGAGTTCTTTTAACGTGGGGTGGCCGTTGCACACCGTCAACCACACAGGCTTAGCTGAGCAAGGTCTTGGTCCAATGGCAAAGGGGTCCAAGACGATTGGAGACCAGGCACTGCTGTATGAGCCTAACTGCCTACAGCGAGATGTTGGCCGAGTAGCGCCCTTGATGGTAGGTGGCCCGAGGCTTGGTTGGGGGCAAACATTAGGAAGGTCATTTGTCCGTTGGAGTTCTGAGGAATGTTTTAAAAGTTCCTTCCAGAGTTTAAAAAAAAGTTTTCCAAAGTTACTTAAAAGTTTCTCCAGAGGTTTTTTTTAAATTTCTCCAGGTTGTTTAAAAGTTTTCCCAAATTGTTTAAAAAGTTTCTCAA
This sequence comes from Pristiophorus japonicus, assembly GCF_044704955.1. Lineage (NCBI taxonomy): Eukaryota > Metazoa > Chordata > Chondrichthyes > Pristiophoridae > Pristiophorus > Pristiophorus japonicus. The sequence continues at coordinate 45,422,710 of NC_091988.1, forward strand.
GTTGATTAAAAGTTTAAAAGTTGATTAAAAGTTTACGATTTAAGTCAGTAGTAGGTTACTCCCTTGGCACTGCTCCATGGGAGCTGCCAGCCCTCTGCAGCTGCACAAAGCCCTGGCCAGGCCACACCCGGAGCACCGCGGGGAAGTAGAGGCCCAGTCGTCCCCAAAGGGAACCCGAACGCCAAGACACTGCCGGGGAGAGGTCTGGATGCCGCCAGGGGTGCCAATTTACACACAGCAAGCTCCCACAAACAGCAACGTGATAACAATCAGATAATCTGTTATTGTTACACTGATTGAGGGATACATATTGACCAGGACACTGGGGATAACTCCCCTGCTCTTCTTCGATATAGTGCCGTGGCATCTTTTACGTCCACCTGAGAGGGCAGACGGGGCCTCGGTTTAACGTCTCAACTGAAGACGGCACCTCCGACAGTGCAGCCCTCCCTCAGCGCTGCACTGGAATGTCTGCCTAGACATTAATAGCTCTATTAGACCTTACGTGAAGAAGAATTTATGAAGTCTTAAATTTACATAAGCAAAATACTGTGGATGTTGGAAATCTGAAATAAAAACAGAAAATGTTGGAAATAATCAACAGTTCAGGAGGCAGCATTTGTGAAGAGCGAAACAGAGGTAACGGTTCATGTTGATGACCTTTCGTAAGGTAATTGACTTCAAGATTGGCTAAGTTTGCCTTTTTTATTATACAGTAAACATTCTAACAAAAGGCCATCAACCTGAAACGTTAACTCTGTTTCTCTCTCCACAGACGCTGCCTGTGCTGCTGCATCGTTCCGGCATTTTCTGTAAATAATGTCATATCTGAATGACACTCCATTTGTATAGTCCAGTTCCCTAACAGAATTTTCAAACCTGGGATTTCAGTAGATTGCTGTGAAGATTCTCAAGTTCCAATAATCTGCTTGCATTTTCCTCTTGGCAACATCTCATCGGCCTGAAACGTTAACTCTTGTTTCTCTCTCCACAGATGCTGCCTGACCTGCTGAGTATTTTCAGCATTTTCTGTTTTTATCCAACACTTACACTGTGTCATCATAATAGGCAGTCCCTCAAAATCGAGGAAGGCTTGCTTCCATTCTAAAAGTGAGTCCAATATGGGAATTACAGTCTCTGTCGCAGGTGGGACAGAGAGTCGTTGGAGGAAAGGGTGGATGGGGAGTCTGGTTTGTCGCACGCTCCTTCCGCTGCCGGCGCTTGTTTTCTGCATGCTCTCAGTGACGAGACTCGAGGTGCACAGCGCTCTCCCGGGTGCTCTTCCTCCACTTAGGACGGTCTTTGGCCAGGGACTCCCAGGTATCGGTAGGGATGTTGCATTTTATCAAGGAGGCTTTGACTGTGTCCTTGAAATGTTTCCTCTGCCCACCTGGGGCTCGCTTGCCATGCAGGAGCTTGCTTTGGGAGTCATGTCAGGCATGCGTACAATGTGGCCCGCCCAACGGAGCTGGTCGAGTGTGGTCAGTGCTTCGATGCTGGGGATGTTGGCCTGATCGAGAACACTAATGTTGGTGTGCCTGTCCTTCCAGGGGATTTGCAGGATCTTGTGGAGGCATTGCTGGTGGTATTTCTCCAGCGATTTGAGGTGTCCACTGTATATGGTCCACGTCTTTGAGCCATACAGGACCATAAGCTTAGTACCAGATTTAAGGGCCTGATCTTCGAACACTCTCTTCCTCAGGCAGCCGAAGGCTGTGCTAGCGCACTGGAGGCGGTGTTGAACCTCGTCGCCGATGTCTGCCCTTGCTGATAATAGGCTCCCAAGGCATGGAAAGTGGTCCATGTTGTCCAGGGCCATGCCGTGGATCTTGATGACTGGGGGGGCAGTGTTGTTTGGTGGGGTCAGGTTGGTGGAGGGCCTTTGTCTTACGGATGTTTAGTGTAAGGCCCATGCTTTCATACGCCTCAGTGAAGATGTTGATGATGACTTGGAGTTCAGCCTCTGAATGTGCGCAGACGCAAGCATCTTCCGCATACTGTAGTTCGATGACAGAGGATGGGGCGGTCTTGGATCTGGCCTGGAGACGGCGAAGGTTGAGCAGGTTCCCACTGGTTCTCTCTTTTAGTTCCACTCCAGCAGGGAGCTTGTTGAGTGTGAGGTGGAGCATTGCAGCGAGGAAGATCGAGAAGAGGGTTGGCGCAATGACGCAGCCCTGCTTGACCTCGGTTCGGACGCTGATTGGGTCTGTGGTGGATCCGTTGGTCAGGATCATGGCTTGCATTTCGTCGTGGAGCAGGCGGAAGATGGCAACAAACTTTTGGGGGCCAGCCGAAATGGAGGAGGATGCTCCATAGTCCCTCATGGTTAACGGTGTCAAAGACCTTTGTAAGGTCAAAGAAGACCATGTACAAGGATTGGTGTTCCCTGCATTTCTCTTGCAGTTATCGCGCCGTAAAGATCATGTCCATTGTACCCTGTAGTGGACGGAATCCGCACTGTGGCTCCGGGAGGAGCTCCTCAGCCACAAGGAGAAGACAGTTGAGGAGGATTCTAGCAAAGATTTTCCCAGTGGCTGACAACAGGGAAATTCCTCTGTAGTTGCCGCAGTCAGACTTGTCCTCTTTTTTAAAGATGGTCACGATTACTGCATCTCTGAAATCTCCCGGCATGCTCTCCTCCTTCCAGATGAGAGAGATGAGGTCATGCATTTGTGCCAATAGTGCCTCTCTGCCATACTTAGCCAGAGTCAAGTCCACGGCACCACGGGTGGCTCAGCTGCACAGCAGGGAGGAAAAAGAATGGAGGAGCTATAGTGGTAGGGGATTCCATAGTCAGGGGAGCAGACAGGCGTTTCTGCGGCCGCAGACGTGACTCCAGAATGGTATGTTGCCTCCCAGGTGCCAGGGTCAAGGATGTCACTGAGCGGTTGCAGGGCATTCTGGGGGGAGAGAGTGGACAGCCAGAGGTCGTGGTCCACAATCAGTACCAATGACATAGGTAGGAAGCGGGATGAGGTCCTGCAGGCAGAATTTAGGGAGCTAGGAGAGACATTAAAAAGCAGGACCTCAAAGGTAGTAATCTCCGGACTGTCTACAGGAGTCAATTAAGTCCGTTTAAAATATCCTGAAAGATATGGCTAAGAGTGTGGCGGATTCCATCTGAGCATGGATAGCTGTGGATGAACAGATACCCAATGATCCCCTAATCTGCTTTCCAAATAACTTTACTGCATAGACTGTGCATGGAGCACACAGACCTGTTGAAAAGTCCTGGCACTCAATGAGGGGAGGCATCATGAGACTCAACCCTGGGAATTGCTGCTCCCTATTACACTAGTTCTTTTTAATGATCCATTCTTGGGTTATGGGCGTCGCTAACGAGGCCAGTATTTATTGCCCATCCCTACTTGCCCTTGAGAAGGCGGTAGTGAGCCTTCTTGAACCACGGACTGCTTTGTCCTAGATGGTGTCGAGCTTCTTGGGTGTTGTTGCAGCTGTATCCATCCAGGCAAGCGGACAGTATTCCATCACACTCCTGATTTGTGCCCTATAGGTGGTGGAGAGGCTTTAGGGAGTCAGGAAGTGAGTCACTTGCCACACAATACCCAACCTCTGACCTGCTCCAGTAGCCACGGCCTTTATGTGGCTGGCCCAGTTGAGTATCTGATCAATGTTGACTCTCAGGATGTTGATGGTGTTAATGCATTATGCTGACTGTAATTTTCAGCTCACGTAACAAAAAAATTGTTAATATATATTGCTGCACTCTCAAATATTTAAGTATTCTTTCTTACTTCTTTTGAGTTGGTCTCCAACCCTCTGTCCCATCTCCCGCAATACTGCAGGTATAATGTTACATACATGCCACCATGCTATAGTTATTTGGGTAGAGCATTCTGTGTAAGCCCCTCACTGTGTAATGAGAACAGCACATGAACTATTCAAAGGGAAATAAGCTCAGGGAGGTGGCCTGGACTGTGAACTCCAACCCCATTTTCTGTTTGATGAGTCCCACTGTTTTATAGCCGATTGCACAATTTCAATTAATCTACACAAAATCTACAAATTATACCACAGTGATTTAATGGATCCCACTTTCCATCAAACTGGCCCTGTCCCAGCTGCTTTGTTAGAGTTGCATGCAGTGGCATGATAAAATCACCCACAAAATATAAAACGTAGTCTGTCATCTGTTTTAGCAAAAGTTGGCTGGATAACGATTAGGTATGGGTTGACATCCTGCTATTCATCTCAGTGAGATTTATTTGTGCAATTTTCCAGCTCCAGAACTCCAAGGGGGGGGTGTCAACAACAGTCATTATGCAAAGGAAAGGGAAGGAAAGCCAGATAGAAACAGAGAGCTCAAATTTCCCCAATCCCGAGGTGCGGCGCTTTTGTCCGCCTCCAAGCGCGCCGAAAATCTTCCTCCCGATTCTGGCTGCTCCCCAGCCTCTCCTCGGTGATGGCGTAGCGTGGCCCAGTGGATTGGGACCGGAGCCAGGTCCCGGCGCTGAAAACAGTGCCGCGACCTCTGCACGTGTGCTAGAGTCTGCGCGCATGTGCAGTAGCTCCTGGTAGGCTAAATCTATGAGTGCGTGCTGCAGGATGTGTGGGAGGGGCCCGAAGCACGCCGTCCCTAGCCATGGCCGAATGGGCTCCCTCATCGGCAGCCCGCTGCGTTCCCTAAGGTAGGACTTCTACTTTTTATTTGTTATTAACTGATTGATTGATTGCTTATTACTTTGGTCTTGGTGCTTTAGGTGCAGGGTTCCTTCTATTTTTTATTTGTTAATTAATTGCTTATTACTTTTAGTGCTTGGTGCAAATGTACTGCTTTGTTTAGTGCTTGGTGCTTTCAATGTATTTATGCTTCTTTAATGTTGTTGTGAAGATGTTTAGTGCTTTGCAAGGTCCCCTTCCCCCCCCCCCCACCCCATCTCTGGCTGCCTGCGCTGATTTCTTGTCACCACAAGGTTTTTCTGAACGAACAAGAGTGCCCACTTACACTGGCCTAAGTTAGTTTGGAGTAACTTTTAGCTGGCTAAACTTGCTTAAATGGCCAAAACAGGCGTAAGTGGCTGATAACGCCCCCTTTTGAAATAAAAACTAAACTTAAAAAAAAACCTAACTAACTAATTTACAGTGACACAAATTAAATGGCCAGAATTGCAACTAAAAAGATACTTCAGAAAAATCAAGTTGCTCCAAAAAAAATGGAGCAACTCCTGGGGAAATTTGAGCCATAGCAACAGGGTATCAGACTGAAAACTACAGACTGTGCATTGTGACTGAGGGAGAGCTAGCTGGATATTGTGGGGGTCCCTTAGTAATTCTTCATAATGTTTTTCTGCCAAGACCAGATGAATTATCCTAATCGTTAATGAAAGAATAATTGTAAAAGCCCCTCATTCCATCAAACGGGCCCTGACTCAATTATTTTGTTCGTGTTGCATGTTCATTGACTTGGGGATCCGAGCAATTACTACCCATTCCGTATTTATCCTATTGAAAACGTGGTGACAATAATGGGAGCAAAAAAATTACAGCTGCGATCATGTATCCCATGCGTTGGGACGCTAGCTGCGTGTTTTCATAGCTAGAAGGAGCAGATTTTCAAAAATGTTTCTATCCAAATCTCTCTTCACTGCTGCACCCTTTTAAGAAAACAGGATTCTTCATTTCAGAGACTAAGATGGCTGAATACTGCTGGCAAAAGACTCAAAATAATGGGGTCAACACAGGAAAGGAAAGGCAAAATCGCTGCAGCATCTGTTTACCACAGGCAATCAGTCTACATCACCCACACACAGTAATGTCTGATGTACTGTGCATGTACTCGTCTGGTGGCTGAACACTGTTTATAGCCACACAATGCCAATGCAAAAGTGATAGAAAATCATTTAGACAGATCTTCTGAGGTAAGTTTTTAAACTGATATTCCATTAGTCTTGCTTTGCTCCACTAAGCATTCAATACCGCTTTCAAATTACTAGAGGTGCAACTAAAGCAGCATAATACAATGTCTAGCTAGCCAATACAACAGTTTATCTAAACTGGTCTATGCATTTTCTCCTCGCTGTGCTTAAATTATGAAAAAACATGTAACCTGGCCAACAACCACCCATTTTGCACCCGTGCCAAATCAGATGAAATCAACTTAAGGGAAGAAAGGCGGCCATTCAGCTCATTGCCCCATGCCAGTTCTCAAAAAGAGCGATTGACTTAGACCCATTTTCCTTCCTCTTTCCCCATGCCCATATCGTTTTTTTTCAAATATTTAATTACTTCCCTTTAAAAAGCGGTTATAGATTCTGCTTCTTTCACTATTTCTGATAGAGCATTTCATGCCCTGACAACCCTCTGTGTAAAAAAACCTCTTCTAACTTTTCCCTTCATTCTTTTTGATTTTAAATTCATGCCCTCTGATTACTGACCCACTGGCCAGTGGAAATAGCATTTCTCCCATTTACTTTTATCAAAACCCCCATAACAGTGAAAAGAGTCCTAGTTTCCCTAGTCCTTCCTCATAACTAAAGGCTCTCATATCTGCTGACATTTTGGTCAATCTCCTCTGATTCCTCTCCATGGCCTTGACATCCTTCCGAAAGCAGGCACCCAAAACTGCTGCTTACCAAAGAGTTCCTTGCAGATGATTTCACCTGATTTTTAATTGAATTCAGGAGAAAATAAAATACAAAGTAAGGAAGTCAAAAGAATGCAAGCATTTTTCAGCACACAAACCAAAAGCTGGAAGCCCGGCCAGATAAACTATTAAATGATGAAAACAGCCGGACAGTTAATTGATTGTTCATTTTCTCATACACGTGTTTTTGAGCTTCTGGCAAATTAAACTCTCCATAATTCTGACTTCATCATATTTAATTATGTATCAGCACTGAATGTTCCGTACGAAGCTCGCCTGTTATATATCAATTATATATCAACAAAACACTCCACATCGTTTGACTTATTTACTTCAGTTCTATTGGACTAAATCAATGAAATGAAGCTCTCATGTTTGCACGCAATTAATTAGCGGAACTTTGACTACGAACAGAAATCATATACTGCAGGACCAAACCAGAGAGGGGGTTAAGGTAATAAACACTGTGTACAAGTGATTTTTGACAAATTTAAAATGTGGTAATTATTTCTAAGGACTGTAAAACTATTAATTATATTTGATCACTTACTGGTCCTGAGCACATCACCTATTTTAGATTAAATTAAAGAAATCCCGCTCCTACATTGATGCTGCCTCGCTCGTCCCTTTCTCATACTTCAATTTTCATTCCGTCGCCACTCAAGGTATTAAAATAGTGGAATACCCTGAGTGATCGTTGAGTTCCTGGGCGGGGGAGTACTGTCTGCCTGGGATGGTGAATAGGGGTCACAACAAAGCCCAATCCTAGCGGCAGCTGAAACCACACATGCACACTTTCCGGCAGGATTGCAAACTGGTACAGGGACCCTAGCCAAACCTCCGCATCACCCCGCCGCTACCGGGCCAAGGCGTAGCACGATGACGTCCCAATCTCCGGGGCGCTAGGGGTTACTGCTGCTGCACACCTCATCGGGGATTTTGCAGGCATCGGTACTCTCGCCGCGTCCAGTCGCAAAGACGGTAGTGCCCCGTTATCACCTCCCGGCGGTGCTAACAAGAGACGCAAAGGAGGCAAATTTCTGGGCCTAAAAGTTGGAACGCGTTTTCCAGCAATTGTTTTGCACCCAGCTGCAATTTCACATTTCACAAGACTCTCAGGATGGCTCCCTCATTGTAATTATCTTGTGATTTTGCAAAAACTGAGCCCATTTATTTTAACTGTATGGGAGAGCTTGAAGCAGATCATAGAAATTGCAGCAAATGGTAATAAACATTTCCACATCAGAGTCTTCTTGCTAGGGACATTTAGACACTACAGTGATGGCACAAGACGTTAAAAATTCAAGTACCAGTGTGATTTTTTTTTGTGGTTGCTAGGCAGCAAGTATTTTGTTTTTCAGCACAATGTTTGAAGCTGCTGACCTGAGGGGTAACAGCAGCGGAACAGGAGCGGAGCAGGAGGCACAAAGGAGGAGAGCCCCAGGACACAGCGCGGTGTCGGCACGAGCCGACCTGAGGGGAAACAGCAGTGGAGACAGCAGGAGCCCAGAGGTCGGAGGACAGTGGGAGCCCAGAGGTCAGCGAGAGCTCAGAGGTCGGAGGACAGCGGGAGGTCGGAGAACAGTGGGAGATCGGATGTTGGAGGACTGCGGGAGGTTGGAGGACAATGGGAGGTTGGAGGACAATGCGAGGTTGGAGGACAGCGGGAGATCGGAGGTCGGAGGACAGCGGGAGGTTGGAGGACAATGGGAAGTCAGAGGACAGCGAGAGGTCGGAGGACAGCAGCGGGGTCGTGGCCCAGGAATGGCGCAATGCAGACCAGCAGCGGGATCATGGCCCAGGAACAGCAGAGTGCAGACCAACAGCGATTTCCTGAGCCCGCGTGCGTGTATGAACAAGGCCCATACAGCAGAGCCTGGTCTCCAATCGTCTAGGATCCCTTTGCCACTCGACCAAGACCTTGCTCTGTCAAGCCCGTGTGGAACCCTCAAGGCTTCCATAATCAGCACCTGTGAAGAGACGCTCGGGCACTCAGCCAGGAAACACCAAGACTGGTTCGATGAGAATGACCAGGATATCCAGGAGCTAATAAGCCGCAAGCGCATGGAATTCTTGGACTGGAAGTAGGAACACAACTCGAGGATAAGAAAGCAGCTCTACAGACGTCTGAAGGCCGGGGTCCAACAGAAAACCCATGACCTAAAGAACAGATGGTGTGTGGAGAAAGCTCAAGAAATCCAGCAGCTAGCCGACAACCACGATGTGCGAGGATTCTTCAGCGCAATCAAGATGACCCACGGCCCAAGCACCCAAGGCCCTACCCCACTGCTGGCTGAACAGAGAGGTGCTCATCAAGGACAGAGAAGCAGTCAGTGCCCGCTAGAAGGAGCACTTCGAGGATCTTCTCAACCGAGACTCTGCCTTTGACGTGAGTGTCCTCGACTCCATCCCGCAGCATACCACCCGCCACCATCTCAGCACAACCCCAGCCCAACATGAGGTTGAAAAAGCCATCGACAACTGAAGAACAAGTCATCAGGAGCAGATGGAATCCCCGCTGAAGCATTAAAACATGCGGAGAAGCACTACTGACGCGGATCCATGACATCATCTCCCTTATCTGGAAGGAGGATATCATGCCAGGAGATCTCAGAGACACTGTAATCGTGACCGTCTTCAAGAAAGGTGACAAATCTGACTGTGGTAACTACAGAGGAATCTCCCTGCTGTCGACCACCGGGAAAGTCATCGCAAGAATCCTCCTGAACCGCCTTTTCCCTGTGGCTGAAGAGCTCCTCCCAGAGTCGCAATGTGGATTCCGCCCACTAAGGGGTACAATGGACATGATCATCACCGCGCGGCAGATACAAGGGAAATGCAGGGAACAGCACCAACCCCTGTACATGGCCTTCTTCGACCTCACAAAAGCATTCGACACTGTCAACCGTGAAGGATTATAGAGCGTCCTCCTCAGATTCGGCTGCCCTAAAAAGTTTGTCACCATTCTCCGCCTGCTCCACGATGGCATGCAAGCCATAATCCTGACCAATGAATCCACCACAGATCCAGTCCTACGTTCGGACCGGGGTCAAGCAAGGCTGCGTCATCGCACCAACGCTCTTCTCGATCTTCCTTGCTGCAATGCTTCATCTCCCCCTCAGTAAGCTCCCCGCTGGAGTGGAGTTAAATTACAGGACAAACGGGAATCTGTTCAAATTCCACCGCCTCCAGGCCAGATCCAAGGTCGTCCCATCCTCCGTCATCGAACTACAGTAAGCAGACGATGCCTGCGTTTGCGCAAACTCGGAGGCCGAACTCCAAGCCATCATCAACACCTTCACCAAAGCGTACGAGAACATGGGCCTTACACTAAACATCGTAACCCAAAGATCCTCTACCAACCTGCCCTGCCACACAGCACTGCCTCCCGATTATCAAAATCCACGACGAGGCCTTGGACAACGTGGACCATTTTCCGTACCTCGGGAGCCTACTGTCAACAAGGGCAGACATCGACGACAAGGTCCAACACCGCCTTCAGTGTGCCAGTGCAGCCTTCGGTCACCTGAGGAAGACAGTGTTTGAAGACCAGGACCTCAAACCCGGCATCAAGCTCATGGTCTACAGAGCAGTGGTGATACCCGCCCTCCTATATGGCTGAGAGACATGGACTATGTACAGTAGGCACCTCAAAACACTGGAGAAGTATCACCAATGTTGCCTGTGCAAGATTCTGCAAATCCACTGGCAGGATAGACGTACCAACATCAGTGTCCTCACTAAGGCTGATATCCCCAGCATCGAAGCACTGACCACGCTCGATCAACTCCGCTAGATGGGCCACATCGTCCACATGCCTGACATGAGATTCCCAAAACAAGCGCTCTACTCGGAGTCTGACACAGCAAGCAAGCCCCAGGTGGGCAGAGGAAACACTTCAAGGACACCCTCAAAGCCTCCTTGAAAAAATTTAATATCCCCACTGACACCTGGGAATCACTGGCCAAGACTGCCCAAAGTGGAGGAAAAGCATCCGGGAAGGCGCTGAACACCTCGAGTCTCTTCGCCGAGAGCAAGCTGAAGCCAAGCGTCGACAGCGGAAGGAGCGCACGGGGCAACCCAGACAACCCATCCACCCGTCCCTTTAACCACCGTCTGCCCCACCTGTGACAGAGACTGTAAGTCCCGCATTGGTCTCTTCAGTCACCTGAGAACTCATTTCTAGTGTGGAAGGAAATCATCCTCAACTCCGAGGGACTGCCTATGATGATATGATGATCAAGCTGCTTTAGAACGAGCTCTATATAAAAATGAATTAATTTTTAATCATCGCAAAATGCAGTAAGTAAAATTAGCGAAACCTTCACACACATTGGGTGAAATAAGAGAGACAACTGCTACCTATAGGTCCAGGTCCCACTGAAAAATTAACACCTTCAGAAAAATTGAAGGGAGGAAAGAAAAAAAAAAGACTTACATTTTTATAGCACCTTTCACAACCACCGGATGTCTCAAAGCTCCTTACAGCCAATGAAGTGCTTTTGGCGTGTAGTCGTTGTTGTAATGCGGGAGCCAATTTGCACACAGCAAGGTCCCACAAACAGCAGTGTGATAATAACCAGATAAACTGTTTTTGTTATGTTGATTGAGGGATAAATATTGGCCAGGACACCGGGGACAACTCCCCTGCTCTTCTTTGAAATAGTGTCATGGGCCTCGGTTTAACGTCTCATCCGAAAGACAGCGCCTCTAACAGTGCAGCACCCCCTCAGTACTGCACGGGAGTGTCGGCCTAGATTCGATGTGCTCAAATCTCGAGAGTGGGACTTGAACCCTCAATCTTCTGACTCAAAGGCGAGGGTGCTACCCACTGAGCCACAGCCAAGGAAGAAAATCTGCTATTGTCTTCGATCTGAAAGTACCATTTAAGTGATCATAAAAAAAACAAAGATCTTGTAAGGACCAGTCCAAGTCCTTCAGCTGGATGGAATAAGGTTATCCTTTCTCTGACTGAATGAATTAGGGTAGCTGCTTCATCCAACTGCATCATCTTGAAAGGAAAAACATTCTTCTCCCTGCAGCTTTCATGTGAGAAATCTGAGCCATAAATGTGTTAACTAATGCACATTAAGAGAATAACAAAAGGCATTTCTTCTTAAGCTGTGTCTTTGCTGTGGTGATCTAATATTTTAATGAAATTAAACAGCCACTGCTTTAGTTAACTACACTGGTCTAGGTGCTCCTTATGATGGTATATGGTATATGGTTTATTTTTAATCTGATGCTAATATAACCGATTAACAAATGGTTTTGGTACCAAGGTTAACAGTGGTGGCAACTACTTACTGATAATGGTGTGGAATACAGTTGCTAAGCTGGTCAGGAGAATCCGATGTCCTGACTTTCCACTCTCCCAACCGGAGATCAACTTTATTTTGGCACTGGTGAGGTTTTTTTGAATGCCCTGTCATGTCAGTGACATAGTTGGGCCCTGTCCATATCAGGAAGGACTCAACTATCCAACAGCATTTCAGAGAGGGCTTGCAACACAATGAATATTCCATTGATGTTACTCAATCCCTACTTATCTGCTTGAACTGGGATTCTAGGCCTATTTTTATCATCGGTTGTGGCTCTATTTCTGGCCCAAATTACATAGCCATGTGGTCAATTGAATAGTTTAATCTGGTGGGTTACTATGAATAGTGAAAAATATACAAAGTGCCAGGTAGGTGATAGTGCCACTGAGAGTCCACCAAAAGGAAACTCTTAAGGCACTACTGTGAGGAGAAAACCCTCCACATTGATTAAATGGATCATCATCATAGGCAGTCCCTCGGAATCGAGGAAGACTTGCTTCCACTTTTAACATGAGTTCTTAGGTGGCTGAACAGTCCAATACGAGAACCACAGACTCTGTCACAGGTGGGACAGACAGTGGTTGAAGGGAAGGGTGGGTGGGACTGGTTTGCCGCACGTTCCTTCCACTGCCTGTGCTTGATTTCTGCATGCTCTTGGCGAAGATACTCGAGGAGCTCAGCGCACTCCCGGATGCACTTCCTCCACTTAGGGCAGTCTTTGGCCAGGGTCTCCCAGGTGTCAGTGGGGATGTCACACCTTATCCGGAGGCTTTGAGGGTGTCCTTGTAACGTTTCCTCTGCCCACCTTTGGCTCGTTTGCCGTGGACGAGTTCCGAGTAGAGCGCTTGCTTTGGGAGCCTCGTGTCTGGCATGCGGACAATGTGGCCTGCCCAGCAGAGCTGATCAAGTATGGTCAGTGCTTCAATGCTGGGGATGTTGGCCTGGTCGAGGACGCTAATGTTGGTGTGTCTGTCCTCCGTGGGGATTTGTAGGATCTTGTGGAGACATCGTTGGTGGTATTTCTCCAGCGACTTGAGGTGTCTACTGTACATAGTCCACGTCTCTGAGCCATACAGGAGGGCGGGTATTACTATGGCCCTGGAAACCATGAGCTTGGATCAGAATTCAATTGACTACACTATTATAAAGAGAGGCCGAAGAGAACAAAATAGAGTCTCTGTCTACGCTATCACGAAGAGAAACTGTTCCATTCTGAGGGAATAAATGCACGCTCCTCACTTAGCTAATATCTGAGAGTAACACTTTCTTACTGAGCCTTGCCTTAGTGAGCTATACTATTGTGAAGGTAAATCCCATGTAAAAAAAAGACATCCTATAAAAAGCAGTAACACTCTCCCGCTGATGAAGCGAGTCAGGGAGGATGAAAGCTCTGTTCTATGGGCTAGCTATGGCTATTGTCCAAACTTGTGACTAAGGAGCTTAACCAAAGAAAATAGGAAAACAAATCATAAACCATTCAATTAGAGAAACACATTACTTAAGAACACCCACTAAGCTGATTGAGGAAATGGTTTGCTTATATTAATCTCTGCCTGCATCAACAAAAGCCTGGAAGATATGCAAGTTCCATCAAACTGTTCCACGGAGGTAAACATTTAATAAAAAGTCAGCAAATATTTTATGAGCCTATGTTTTTTCAATATACAATGTGGAAGTATTTTGAATAAAAATCAGTCCTCTTTGACTTTCCTTCACCGTTAATCACTTGATTGCTGGTATTCACTGAATACCTTTCTTTTAATAGTTTGTGATCTTGAAAATGATCAAGTACAACACATCTGAAGTTGTGCAAAGTATTCAAACCTATTTACATCTATTCTGTACAGATACTTGCTATGAAAGGGACAACAATTTATATGTAACATTAAATAATCAAATCTACATATAAGATAATTCCTCACTGGGAAACCTGATATTACATGATCTTGGCTATAACATCCACTGCTTCTAGCTATCTTACCAATCAAGTGATTAAAACTGCCTTTGCAAAATGCTCTTCACTAGTTTATATGGTTCCTAAAGATAGTGTTAAAATGAGATTGCTACCATACTTCATATTTTTAGTATTGATTGAAATCAGCACAGAGAAGAGTAAATGTCTGTTAGATTTATTACGCTGTCTTATAGCAGTTTATGCTAATCAGTGTTATACAAAATAAAGTTCACCACTTGTTTAAATACTGTACAAGATTTAGACTCTCAATTAGTCTATCTCAATAATACGTGCTGTAGCATTAATCCAAGGGCAGTTTTAGAAAATCCGAATGCAGCATAATTAAAATGTTTCTGTAGATAATAACATGTTGTTGTTCTTTCTGTTTATGAGGGTGATGCTCCAACTAACAGGCAACAACTAATAACAATGATTACTAGATCCTTTAACATTCGTGCTCAGAAAATACACGGGTGGGATCATTCCAACGATTGTGATTTTGAATTTGGATTTCATGACAGACAGCAATTGTGTAGGAAAATGTAACATTTATCAAATGCAAGATTCAGAATTCGATAACGACTACTGTACAATATTTGTATCCCAGACATCATTTGCAGTACTATAATGTGATTATAATAATGGTTAATGCTGCATAATCCTGATACTTCTTCCTCATTTGTCCTGATTTGCTTCACTTATAGTCGCATTTTGATGCGCAAAGTTAGCAACTGTTCCAATCTAAAATAACCTTAGATTTAAGATCCATCAAAAATGCTACAATTTTACCGTAGTTTATGTGTAGTCTTTGCAGAGAAAAATGGCACACTATCGATAGGATCCACAAATCATATATGACCTTTAATTCAATGAGTGATCACTAGGTTTTAGCAAAGCCTTATTTACGGTGTGAGACAGACGGACACACCAAAGATGCAGAGATAGAAAGTGATGTATTGATCTCAACAGCAAAGGATCTCGATACAGCCTGCCTACCACACAACCATCTGATACAAATAGCTTTCAGTCCTAAAGTACAGAACTGCGTATCATCTAAGTGTCCGCACAGTGTATCAAAACTATTCCTCAGCTGGCTGAATGATGGAAGGGGGTTTCCTGCAAAGATTCACAGCTATATTCTTACTGAGCTTCGTGGAAGGCAGATTTTACTGAAGTGATACATTCCCAAGTTAGCTCTGTAAATCCCACTCACAATATTTAATATGCTCCCTCACTTGCCCCTTAATCATTTATTATAAATTGATTCTTACAGCTCTAAAATGTTGCATCATTCTAGTCAATCACAACAATATGTTTTCACAGGCAAAAAAAATCTATCTGACATTTCCAAAGATCAAGAATTTGATAATTATTCACAAAGCCCAAAATCACATTTCCAATAACTTGGGCATAATAAAACCTTTCTTGAATTTCCTTCTGATAGAAACATTTCTTGCATTGACTTTAATTAATATAAACTGTAGACAACTTCCTCATTAAAATGTTACTCCGTTAATTACTTCCCGTGATTGATGACCGCTCATAACTTCTTTCACATTGATGAGGTAACGTTCTCGTTTTTAGATACGTGTTTATCGGATTTATAAAGAAATGCACTTTTAATTAGTTATTATACTGAACGGAATATCTTAACGGGTAGAAACTGACCTCGGATGGAAACAGGGCACACCTTCCATTTCTTGAAGTTTTTCTCCACCGCAGTCCATGCGGCGGAGATGTCGTTGATATTCGGCACTTTGTAGTTTTTTTTGGCTCGAGGCGGAAGTCATGGCGGCTATGGGTGGAAGTGCACATGCATCGGGTCTGTTGCCCTGACCAATTATCAGCGCCACATTGATTATGTCTGCGTGTTGCTGATACACTCCTCTTCAGTTAAAGGGGAGAGCCGCTGCGAATTCTGTAGCCATTTCATTGGCAAACGCCAGGCCATCAGGGAGGGTTTCGGCCGGGCATAATTGTCGGGCCACCCCTTTAACGGCGGCCACGCCGTCGACCAACAAGAAGTGGACCGACAGAAAAAGCTGTCGGGGGCACCGACCGGCAGCGGTGCTGCTCCTGCCGGGCAATTCCGCAAAAGGGATATTTCCCGTGTGGCAATTTTGGGAAGGGGTCGCCGCCAGTTGGTAAGGGGTCAGCACGTGCACACCATGGCAGGAAAACGGGTGGCCAAATTGGCGGCCCCTCCGCGGAGAGTCGCCGGCCATTCCACGGTGCCCTATGGCCGCCGCTTTCAGGCGGCCAGAGGCCTTATCAGGAGAGGCAATTTTGGCCCCTAAGCCTTTTCACATGACCCCTCCCCTGATCCACCCTCAAACACCAACATTCCATTAATTTGGAAGCTGTGCAGTATATGTAGATTGAACTTGTTCCTAGATGTTCTGTTAATATAATGCCATTATCTAGTGTTTGATGTAACATTAGCTGTGGCTTCATGCCTGACTTACTCCTTTTTTGCAGTCCTAACTGCACAGTTCAATCCCAATACAAAGTACCAGAAAACGAAAAGGTATACCTCTATATTTCATAGTAACATCATGGAATCTTACAGCACAAAAGGAGGCCATTCAGCCTATCGTTCCTGTGCCAGCTCTTTGAAAGTGCTATCCAATTTGTCCCACTCCCCTGCTCTTTTCCGTAACCGTGCAAATCGTTCTTTTTCAAGTATATATTTGCTATGCTTTTTACAACTTCTTTTCTGCAAGTTAGAAAATAATTAGTAGCTATCTTTTTAGGAGTCTGTTTCTATAATGATTTTGCCAGTTTATTTGATATTAGATCAACCTGTGTAGTACAAGGTTACGATTTTTTTGACATTTGAGCCTTTTGATTCAGCTAGCAGTTTACCACTACTCCGGTGTCGACAAATATGTGAAAAACTTTCCAACCACAAATACAAAGACATCCAACAAATAGCTTGGAGACAGCCTTGAATGCTTAGATCTCAACAGGAAAACAAATCTTTCACTGGCTGCTTTAATTCCTCACACAGGGGAGGTTGGAGAGCAGAAACTCTGCATGCATCGCATGAACGTTCTTCTTCCCTCCTGTGAATGCAGAGATCAATCTTTGCCCTACTATTAATGCCTCTCCGTGAAGGGCCATTCTTTGCTATTACTGCAAACTGAAACAAAAGACACTTCAGGAGATATAATCATTGCTGCCTAGCTCCTTTTCCTGGGCCATCACAATGTAGCTCATTCCTTTTTTTCACACATCTCTTTTCCTTTCTTCAGTGTTCCTTTATGCCTCATTGAATCCATTAGGCTCATTATAGTGTGCTTTTGAAAACCCTTCTGAGCGCAACCAATGGCAGAATCTGAGCTGCTGGCATCAGGGTAAGTAAGGTTTCTTCTGGTGTGAGGGGAAACTGGACAACATGCAAAGGTGGAAGGAAGGCGTCCACAGCTTGCGTTCATTTTTTAATCTGGTTCACAATAGCTTATTTTTATTTTTAACAGTGTTCTGTCTCAGTTGTCCATTAAACATGCTCAAAGTAACATTTACAGTATTACTACCCAGCTGTACTTGGGGCAGTGATAGGTGTAATTAATATGCGTCTAATATCGTTGAATGTTCACTAAAACAGTGACTTTTTCGTAATCAAAGGGCAATTTGCATCTGCACAAGAGGCAGTTTCTTCTGAAACAAAAGTTAATTAATATCGCAACTGAACAGTCCAGTCAACTCAAATGTGGAGAAGAAACCACGACCAGGGCCTTACCTGGTATAGGACGGGTGGAGCCTACTGAAATATTTGTAAAATTGGTCATTTGTAATTTCTTACATTGCAGGTAACACAACAAATGATCACACAGTGGTGTGTCAGGTTCGGTCACTGATATGGCAGCATACTTAGTATTGATGTTAGTAAAGACAATACCAGGCTGCAAACCAGGTCTGCCATGATTTTACTATAACATCAGTTTGATGTTAATCCTGCTACAGAATTCATTCAAACTTTACTTATTTTGAAACCTCAACAAGCTCAATTTGCTATCTTTACTGTAACTAAACAAACTGCTGTGGCACCCGCATGGACCATGTATGAGGCTGGGCTTGTAAACACACAAGTGGGGATTGGGGATAAATCAGGGCTTTTAGACTCCTCCATTTGGGTATGACTGGTTGCATTTTGTGTTGCTGTCACGTTAAAACCAAAGATGTTTCAACTAATTAATAAAAGTATAGGTACAGACTTTTATTATTATAAATTGCATCATTATAGCTTACTATTTAATTCTCTACCAGAATTGCAACACTATTCTATCTCTTTTCGTTTCAGTTGAGTTGTGGACTGCGAATTCATAAGCCTATTATATGTGGCTATCATTTGTCATTGGCTTTGTAACTTTTCTACATTTTTATGATATATACATTGTAACAAGGTTTATAAATAAAATACCCTTTGTGGCAAGCACAGTATTCAATGTAAATTTTGAAGTCAAGAGCCAATTAAACTAGGGAGTGATTACATTTCAGCCTTGGCGCACATTCATATGTGCCTGTTTTCAGTGAGCAAGGTTTGCCAGTGTTTCACTGGGCATTAGCGGGAATACTGTGTGGCAATGGAATGCTCTTTTTTGGGGGCGAGGAAAAATTGACATATTCTGTTGAGCTTGTGATCATTTTATCGTATTTATCATAGCCATGAATAAATACATATCTCCGACAATTCTTCCCTTGCAGCTAAAGAGGTCGGTTACTCGGTGAAAGGTAACACTGAATGACCGACCAAACGCAGGGACATCATTAAGTACAAGGAAGAGACTAATCCATGAGAAACCTATACACCAATTCATTATACAGTACAAACTGGCTTGCTTCAGACCTAAAACTAAAAGTGATGCAATATGTAAAATATTAAAGAGTTCTAAAATCAATGCTAAATTATTTCTATGTATGTCAGAACTACTTTATATGGAAGTTGATCAGCACTTTTTATAAAGCCATTTTATTGGATGATGTTGGGCCAACTGACTTTGTAAAGGAAATTACCCTAAACCACCATTCATAACTGAAGGAATCGCATAGCCAGCAGCAGAATTAGATACTATTGATGTCAAACCACATTAAATACTATTGCTTAGAGGAAACTCCACTGAGGAAACTGGATTCATCCATTCAGACTCTAAAGCAGTGCTCGGATGATGTCTATATTTCTATAGTTTCGAATGTTAAACATAACTAGGCAGGTGTACATAAACTCACCTTTCCGGTGGACTTTGGTCCCTTCCAAATGCAGAAATAACAGATTATCCAAGCAGCAAGAAGACATAGCGCCAGTTCCCATCGTATACTTCCAATATGGTCAATTCCACTCGATAATCCAAGCACTCTACGTCTGGGGATCATTAATAATATTTTATTAAAAATCTTTTTAAATTAGTCTTTTTTCAACACACTACAATACGCACCAGAAATACGTCAGTTACATTTTGACAGTTTTTCATTTTTAGCAAAGGGTTTTAAGCAGTTGGAAATAAATGTGAACATATGTGCCAAATGATTAACTCTATTCAGACACAATTAAAATTGCATTTCATATTTTGTCACAAACCTTCGTAAACTGTCTTTATGAAATTCTATTATATTAACAAATTAATTAGGTTGTTCCAAATCTAAAATCTATCTAATAATCCTCATTCCCCACTATGCAATACATTTTTTAGAACATAAACAATACGACTTTAGAGTCTTAATACAGAATTTACATCGCACAAAGGGATGGTCATTTGTGTATTTACTCCAACTCATTATATATGTACAGTGACCAGCAGAATAACTATAAGGTGCACGCCCGAGAAGTTGAGGAGCATGATAGGGAGATTCTCAAGGTATGAGAGGAACAAAGGCTGTTGTGTCATGAAAAAAAATTGAGTACAATTCGATGGATTATTAACTATCACAAGAGAAAGGGTTTGCAGCAAGAATAACTGTTCAGGGACTTATAATAAAATCCACCGACACTCCCACTAGCTGGCTTCCAGGTTGAGCTGTGTTGATAGCTCTCTGCCTCTCTTTCCTCCATCAAGACGCTCCTTAAAACATACCTCTTTAACCAAGCTTTTGATCACCTGCGCTAATTACTACCTATGCGGCTCATTGTCAAATTTTTTAAATCTCATAATACTCCTGTGAAGCGCTATGGGATGTTTCACTACGTTAAAGGCGCAATATAAATACAAGTTGTTGTTGTTGTTGTTGTTGTGTTATAGAGGCTGAAATTGATGCTATCTGGAAAGACTGCCTGGTAAGGGGAGCCACAATTTTTGCTGTTTGTGAGACACATACTTAGATTAGTACACTCCTGAATATTTGCAACTGTGTAAAGCTCTTATGTTTCAAGACAGGAGAGATTTTTTTCATGGAAAATGTAGTTCACTATTTTGTTCTTATATGGTGTGGTCAAATATTCATGATCACTGTTTGGCAGAACTAAAACTGAGGGAGGAGTGAAAACAATTTTAAATGAATGCCCACCGAACCATTGAACATATAAGTTGATATGCTGTCCGAGATGCAGCACCTCTACTATTGCAAACCACATTTCAATGGTTCAAAGGTTAATTCTCACATTCCGTTGAAAAACAGATTCCATTGATGAAACTTTATAAAACACTGGTTCGGCCTCAACTGGAGTATTGTGTCCAATTGTGGGCACTGCACTTTAGGAAGGATGTGAAGGCATTAATTAGAGAGGTTGCAGAAAAGATTTACGACAATTATTCCAGGGATGAGGGACTTCAGTTACGTGGATAGACTAGAGAAGCTGGGATTGTTCTACTTAGAGCAGAGAAGGTTGAGAGGAGATTTGATAGAGATGATCAAAAGCATGAAGGTTCTGGACAGAATAGATAGAGAGAAACTGTTCCCAAATTCGTGCCCCTATTTCCCGCAATTCCATTTTTGAATCCCTCCAATCCGGTTACCACCCCTGCCACAGTACTAAAGCTACTCTCACAAATGACATCCTTTGTGACTGTGACAAAGGCAAACTATCTCTCCTCGCCCTTCTTGACTTGTCTGTTACCTTTGACACAGTTGACCACTCTATCCTTCTTCAACGCCTCTCAACCATTGTACAGCTTGATGGGATTGCACTCGCCTGGTTCCATTCTTACCTATCTAACCATAACCAGAGAATCACCTGCAATGGCTTCCCTTCCCGCCTCCGCATTGTTACCTCTGGTGTCCCCCAAGGATTATTCTTGGCCCCCTCCTATTTCTCATCTAAATGTTGCCCCTTAAACGTCATCCAAAAACACAGTGTCAGTTTCCACATGTACGCTGATGACACCCAGCTCTTCATCAATACCACTTCTCTTGACCCCTCCACGGTCTCTAAATTGTCAGACTGCTTGTCCGGCATCCAGTTCTGGATGAGCAGAAATATTCTTCAATTGAATATTGGGAAGACTGAAGCTATTGTTTTCAGTCCTCGCCACAAACTCCATTCCCTAGCTACCGACTCCATTCCTCTCCCCAACTTCTGTTTGAGGCTGAACCAGGCTGTTCACAACCTTGGTGTCACATTTAATCCTGAAATGAGCTTTTGACCACATATCCGCAGCATAACAAAAAATGCCTATTCCACCTCCGTAACATCACCCATCTCCACCCTTGCCTCAGCTTATCCACTACTACAACCTTCATCCATGCCTTTGTTACCTCTAGACTTGACTATTCCAATGCACTCCTGGCTGGCCTCCCACATTCTAGCCTACATAAACTAGAGGTGATCCAAAACTCGGCTGTCTGAGTCCTAACTCGCACCAAGTCCCGCTCACCTATCACCCCTTTGCTCGTTGACCTACATTGGCTTCCGGTTAAGCAAGACCTCGATTTCAAAATACTCATCCTTATTTTCAAATCCCTCTATGGCCTGGCCCCTCCCTAGCTCTGTAATCTCCTCCAGCCCCACAACTCCCCGAGAGGTCTGCGCTCCTCTAATTCTGCCCTCTTGAGCATCCCTGATTATAATCGCTCAACCATTGGTGGCTGTGCCTTCTGTTGCCTAGGCCACAAGCTCTGTAACTCCCTGCTTAAACCTCTCCACCTCTCTTTCCTCCTTCAAAACACTCCTTAAAACCTACCTCTTTGTCACCTGTGCTAATTTCTACTTATGCGGCTCGGTGTCAAATTGTTTTCTCTCATAATACTGCTGTGAACCGCCTTGGGTCGTTTCACTATGTTAAAGGTGCTATATAAATACAAGTTGTTGTTGTTGTTATTGGCAGAAGGGTTGAGAACCAGAGGACACAGATTTAAGATGATTGGTAGGAGAACCAAAGGTGACATGAGGAAAAACTTTTTTATGCAGCGAGTGGTTAGGATCTGGAAGGGTGGTGGAAGCAGACCCAATCGTGGCTTTCAAAAGGGAACTGGATAAGTACCTGAAGGAAAAAATTTTGCAGGGCAATGGGGAAAGGGCGGGGAGTGGGACTAGCTGAAGTGCTCTTGCAGAGAGCCAGCACGGGCTCGACGGGCCGAATGGCCTCCTTCTGTGCTGTAACCATTCTATGATTCTATGATTCTAAAACAATCAGGTCAATAGTTACTCCTTTAGTAATTTTTTAAGTGACCTTGTTACTTTATCTGCCTACTTATAATCTAGCCTTCACAGCATGGTCAGTCCAAAAATTACTGCAGGGTTTTGAGTTTAAATGTTAAAAATGAATTAGAATTAATCTGTTTTGTTAAATTGGAACTGTAAATGCTCGTCATTAATAAAGCTCTACACCAGAGCAGTTTGAGATGCAGCTGCCAAAAGAATATTGCCTAGTGGTTCCTCGAAATGAGTTAAACAGCTTTTGCCCCTTTAAAAAAACTGTATCTGTTGGTGGTCTCTGGGTCTGCTCAATTGCATTGCCATTGGTAAGGTATTGGTGCAAAACCCATGTAAAAACAGCTGCATTACTTGGAATCGTCTGTGCATCCTTTAAAATCACAGCTCAGCCTGCATTCTTCATCAGCAGACTAGGGGACAAACAGGCAAGAGAGAACTGCTTGGGCCTTTTATTTCATTCTCAAGTACCTTCACTGCTTGCTTTTGTGATATTTATGGTTTACTTGTACAGCATTATACCAAGCCAGTGAGGAAGAATGCAGAACTTCACGAATTCAGACCTCCAAGCCCTCCTCAAAGAAATTGAAGGCAGGACGCACTTGGTGTGGGTGCCACCAAGCCAGCCAGAAATGTAACTTCTGTTGTCTGCAGGGATGTGATGCTATCACCGGGTACTAACTCTCTCATCCCGGGACTGCAGACTAGTGCCACCAAAAGTTCAGTGACCTCACCAGGGCTGGAAAGGTAACACACTGGGCACTCTTTCATTGCCTTCCTTGCCCACCTTAAGCACCAGCACACTCTTCATACTGTCCTCTGATAAAGAGAGGCTCTAACCCAGTGGCTTGCACTATGCCTACCCAGCTACCCTCATAGAATGCCCCTTCTGTATAGCATGAGGAGCCAATCACTTTCTGTGATCCTGGCCCTCAGTTGGCACATAGAAGGAGCAATAGAATAGATGCCCAGAGGAAGCATAGTTAGGCAAGAAATGGGTGATTGTTTGTCTGCACTTTGCAGTTATTGTATTAATATAGACTGTGCACTGACATGGCACATTGTTATTCATGGAGGACACAGTCATACAGTAAAAGGGCTCATTTGGTGCTGACTTATTCAGGTGATGATTACTGGCTTGATCGCATCGGAGCAAAGACAGTTGATGTGTTGTTACATGATAAGATGGGTAGTGGATTGAATGAATGGCTCTCTATTTGCAATTGAGGAGCAAAGGTCAGGTTGTGGTATCCAAGGAATGCCAAGTTAGACAGAGGAGAAAATTTCTGTGAAGATTTATCCTCTGGTACTCCATGCAGCAGTAAGCGATGACTCTTCTGAGTGCACATCATCCTGATGGTCCGTTCTATGCAATCTTAGATCCAGCAGGGCCAGTGCCGCTTCCTCAGCTATGTCACAACGCAGCTTTACCAGAATGTCCAGAAAGTTGTGAAGCGAACAATAGGCTATCTCTATTCTGGACACCTGATCTGCAGCATACCGCAGATCCCATCACCTGACCTGCCCGGGCTGCTTTCAACACCTTGATGGATTTCTTGATCATGTGTTGCAGGTGTCTCACAGTGGTGCTCCTCTCCTGCTGTTTGGGGCACTCTTGATTGTGTTCTTCAGCTATGGGAGCTGGATGCCTGCTTTGTCATCCATAATCCATCAGTGGATCTGATTCTCTTCCCTGAAGAGTCCAGGGAGGCTCAAATGCCAAAGGATGAGGCATCATGGCAACGTCCTGCATATCAGGCATTGTCACTATTCTTTTGCAGAGCTTCTGATATGACCTGTGCTGCCTGTATATTCTTTTTGGAGGGGGTGAGGGGAATGCTTATTCCTTAAATGGTGCATTACTTTCCGTTTCTTTATGGTGTATTGCTCCTTCGCCTCCTCCATGATAACAGCAAACAGTGATATGTCCATAGGAAAAGCCATATGAAAAGCGGTCAGAATCAAGTTCGGATCTAAGTAGATTTTTTTTTATTAAACAGGTTAAAAAAGCATTTCCGTGCCACAGAAATCACTCTGAAGTCTCCAGGCTCACAAACTCTTCACTTCTGTCCTGATCAGATCATTCTGCCAGCTACGACACCTCATACACCTCAGTCTAAGTTACCTAGAGCGCAATAGCAATGCAAACCCAGGACAGTGGGAACAGCCACACCAATGGGCCTCAGGTGTGTGAATCAGACCACTGGAAAAGCAGTGGGTGGATTACGGGAAGACTCAAAAAGCACGAGGAAATTCAAGGGAAACGGATTAAAAGCGCACAAGTAGCGAAAATAGCTCCTTCCCAAATTTCCTTGCGAAAAGAAAATCCTGCACAATTCCTGCACGCAAAAATGGCAAGGAAATTCGTCCCTTATGTCTTTATAGAAATAAATAAAACTTATATTTTCATAGCACCTTTCATGACCTTAAGATTTCCCAAGGAGCCTTTCAGCCAATAAAATATTTTTAAAATGTGGCCGTTGTTGTAATATAGGACAAGCAGCAGCCAGTTTGTGCACAGCAAGATTCATACAAACAGCAATTTAATCTGTTTTAGGGATGTTGGTTGAGGGTTAAATATTGTTCAGGACACCAGGGAGAACTCCCCTGCTCTTCTTCAAAATAATGCCGTGAGATCTATTACATCCATCTGAGAGGGCAGACAGGGCCTCGGTTTAACATTTTATCCGAAAGGCAGCGCCTCTGAAAGTGCAGCACTCCCCCACTGAAATGTCAGCCTAGATTTTGTGCTCAAGTCTCTGGAGTGAGATTTGAACCACACAACCTTCTGACTCAGAACAAGAGTGCTACCACTGAACAACTGTTGACACCGAGCAACACTACCTATGAGACATTTCTTGTAGCAGCTTGATAATTCACAAACATAAATTGAATGACAAATACTATAATAAGAGGAGTGTCTCTATTGCTATCAGTCACTGCATGTAATTAGGATCGGTTAACTTGTCGCTAGGGCTATGTTCAATGTCAGTACTGAATCAGCCGGAAAATTGTGCCTAATTGTAGTACTCAATTTTCAATATATTTAGGTCTAGAAAGCATAATGCTATATTAGCAAGTTGTGATCAAGTCTCATAGTACATCACACCATGAAGTATGTATCGGTTAATACTAAAAATTATTTGACCTCTATCAAGAATACATTCAGTATATGGAGTTAAGATTCTCTCTCACTCTAATTCAGTTGTATAGTAAGGGAGTGGATTACATACTATATACTGAAAAGACACCTTGGCCCTTAATACATCCCTTACAAAATGATGCATATAAACATTTAGGCTAACATCAGTATTTCAATTTGTCTTTTGGATGTCAGAGATAATTCCAGAAGCAAGTTACATGATAATTAACTGCATTGAAAAAATAAAGCAATAGTTAATTCCGCCTGCTGGAAAAATGGTAGTTAAATAAAATCATAATGGGCTGTAGTTAATTAATCATGTAATGAGCTGAAGACTGCAACTTGTTCTATAACGTTTTGAACTCCCACAATAAATTAAGCACCATACAATCAACGGTGCATAACTCTGGTTCACTTGTACAAAGGACTATAATAACTCACTTGCTCGTGTCTTATTCAGAGCTTATGCTTGTTAACGAATTCTGATAATGCTTCAAAACTTTTCTGTTTGCTTCCCTTCCCTAAGTTTCCCACCAATAACATCCATTTTTTTCTTCATTAGTTAGCTATTCTAGACCAGTGGTGCAGAGGCTTTTACTGTTAATTTTTGATTACTGTACCAAAGGGTGTGCTTCAACAATATGAGAATGAATGCATTCTCATCAGCTTTCTATTCCTCCCAAGAATGCAATCTGGCATAAACGAATCACTCTTCCCTAATCCAAATGTTAATCAAGATGATATTTTAAACTTGGGTCCCATAGCTCAAAGTCTAATGCTCCAGCATGATAACTAATGAACCATTCATTCCTTTTAAATTCTACATTGTAATGAACCTTTACTACCATATTGGAAGCTTCAATTAGCAAGACAACTTTCAATGTCTTTGGATATTACTTGTCCCACTTGACATAAGTAATATGCAGAAAACATTAAACGAAAATATATTATATATAACAGTATTGTCAGCACAATAACAAAAGTAAAGTACAATAGTTTTAGAACGTTATACTACTATAGGTCCCTATGAATTTCTTTACAGATTGATACAGTGGCACACTTTGATCTCTGTAAATTAGTGTCATTAAAATAGAAGTCTGGTTAATGTATGTCCGGCAATAATAAACTAATCGTGAGATATTGGACAGTATCAAATGTTGTGTATTGCTTTCACATAATGTTTCTGCAGCTCAGAGGAACATATCATTTCTGAACTGACATGGAAGGAGGCAGTGTGGCCATATGCGCTACCTACGGAGCTGCATTCTGAGCTTATTTCACAGATTCCTTTAAAAAATGTTTCCATTTTTCTCCCCTCCTTTCCTGAAAGTGCCGAATCCTGAAGGCAGAGCATGTCCATGCCACCAGAAACTCTGTAGTACCTCACCCAAGTGAGCATGCTTCACCAGTAAGCTTCGAAAATGATAACTGGCAGGTTATTCTAATGCCTAGAGACAGCCATTTTGCATGAATAGAAATATCTTATAAGTGATGTACTAGATAACAAATGGTCAAAGGATGAATTACAGATGCACATGATGCATTTTCTTCCCTTTGGGTTTATGTGGGCAGTAACTCCGCACATTTGTAATTCCTTCCCTGACTATCTTTTTTCCCTAATTATCTGAAATGTATATTTAATTTTTTTTCCCAGAAGAAATTGCAAAGGATATTAGCCATAAAAGGGTCATATAAATATGTTTCCTGTATCTAAAGGATTACCTAGATTTAAAAGATAATGGTGTGTTAAAATTCCCTGATTTGATATGAAATCTTCAAAAAAACATTTAGAATGGCCACAATAAGCTTTGTACCAAGTACTTTGTGTATGTGTCTGTGCATATGCATTGAAAACATATCTTATTCACTTTAACTGGAAAACAGGAGTCTATAAAACACTGGAAAAACTTGAGTGTCTAAAATTTGTTGTACCTACATGAAAAGCCCATTAACAAATAGCAACTAGTTCCCTCTAAGAGCTGGCACAGGCCCAATGGACATCCTTCTGTGCTGTAAACTATGATTCGAAGTGAAGAAGAATGTGAAAGCTTCCTCATTAGTTACAAAATATATGGCAAACATCATTGATTGAAATGCTCAATACATACTTTCAATACACATTCATTTTTTAAATGTATATTTTACATGAAATTCTTTATTTTATTAATAATGGAGAACAGGGAAATGGCAGAGACGTTGAACAAATATTTTGTATCAGTCTTCATGGTAGAAAACACTAAAAATATCCCAATAGTGGATAATCAAGGGGCTATGGGGAGGGAGGAACTGAATACAATCACTATCACTAAAGAAGTAGTACTTGGTAAAATAATGGGAATAAGGCGGACAAGTCCCCTGGACTTGATGGCTTACATCCTAGGGTCTTAAAAGAAGTGGCTGCAGAGATAGTGGATGCATTGGTTGTAATCTACCAAAATTCCCTGGTTCTGGGGATGTCATAGTGGATTGGAAAACCGCAAATGTAGCACCTCTATTTAAAAAAGGAGGCAGACAAAAATCAGGAAACTATAGACCAGTTAGCCTAACATCTGTCGTTGGGAAAATGCTGGAGTCCATTATTAAGGAAGCAGTAGCGGGACATTTGGAAAAGCATAATTCAATTAAGCAGAGTCAGCATGGTTTTATGAAGGGGAAATCACGTTTGACAAATTTGCTGAAATTCTTTGAGGATGTAACAAGCAGGGTGGATAAGGGGGAGCCAGTGGATGTGGTGTACTTGGATTTCCAGAAGGCATTCGATAGGTGCCACATAAAAAGTTACTGCACAAGATACAAGTTCACGGGGTTGGGGGTAATATATTAGCATGGATAGAGGATTGGCTAACTAACAGAAAACAGAGAGTCGGGATAAATGGGTCATGGAATATATTTAAGGCGGAGATAGACAGATTTTTGAGCGATATGGGAATATAGGGTTATGGGGAATGGGCAGGGAAGTGGAACTGAGTCCATGATCAGATCAGCCATGATCTTATTGAATGGCGGAGCAGGCTCAAAGGGCCAAGTGGCCCACTCCTGCTCCTATTTCTTATGTTCTTATTACACGATCATTTTTTTTAAAATCAGGTCATTCGATACTTACTCCCAGAACTCAATGACAGGCGAAGTTGCATTTCGTGTGGATATGTGACTGCCATTGGTGGAATTCAGCTTCTGAAACTCCAAACAGTTGTCTTCAAGGGAACAAGAGAAACAATCCATGATTAAAACAACAATTATCAATCAGTAAATCTGTGACACTTCAAAACGTTATTTGAACTAATGGTGTCAGAAGTGCGCAGCAGTCTTCACACCTTACCTGTGTTCCAGTAATGTCCACAGGTGGCCCAAGGAAGTTCCATTGTGAAGCAGTTGAACAGGTAGAATATGGCCCACGCCAAAACAATGATGTAAAACACGTTCAAATGTGCCTCAATCACCTGGGTAGCATATCCGATACCTGCAAAATGAATGTTAACGTTGGTTTTCTATTCGCTGAGCGTAAAGGTTTCTTCCGCGCAATTCGCAAGCAATGGTCGGACTCAGTGTTTCAATGTTACCTTCAAACAGCGGGCAAATTTTCCTCCAGCATGTGATTCCTCCTTGGCTGGTATACTGGCCCAGTGCAGTTTCCAGGAAAAACACCGGTATTCCACACCCAATGAAAAAAATCACGTATGGAATAAGGAAAGCACCTGGAAGTAAACGAGGCCAACAATCTTAACCAACGGCTGAACACAGAATCAAATCAGTAAACGTATTTCACGCCTTTATGCATAGTTATTCTACCAGTTAACACACAGGTAGTCCGGTGCTTAATGTACCTGTGAGGGTGAAACTTATTTACATACATTTGTTCAATCAAACTGCACACAGCACATTTTCCGGTGTTTCTGGATTCTGTGCATGCTGCAGTTTTAAGAACAAACTCTCAACCAGTGATTTTAATATGCAAATGAAAAAATACTAATTTTAAGATTCTTTAAAAAAAAATCCATGTAACTGTACCGCCTCCGTTCTTGTAACAGAGGTAAGGGAATCGCCACACGTTTCCTAATCCAATGATCTCCCCCGCCACAGACAGGACAAATTCGACTTTGTTATTCCAATGGCCTCTTTCTGACACTTTCTTGTCGTTGGTGCGAACTAAATTAACGTTGGAAGCCTCGGTGTCCATCGCATCTTCTGGCTTCCCATTGATTATTGGAATCGCTTTCTCTGCTGTCATGACGTTTTAAAACGGCCTGAAAGGAAAATAGAAAGTTTAGGTGTGGATCACTGGTCGTCTTGTTTTCCTTCCGATCCCACTGAAAACTTCCACATTTTTTCTCTCTCCTGCAAATCGATTAGTATTAAAACTATCATTTGCAGTGGGCTGGAAAATACACAGACGAAAAACAGTTTGAACAGCTCAGCCAACAACAACAAAAACCCCTGTTATTTAGAGATACAGGTCTTCATTGATAAATTAATGAAGATCCGCTCACAGCGCAACTGAATGCTGCAATTGACATGCTGCTGATCAATTACTCACCCGGTCAGAGGATTGCTGTAAACCCGCCTGCTCCCTTTCGCTACTGCCCTCTCAGTTTCTGGATGCACTAAAGCCGGTCCGAGGGAATTCCGCAACGGCTTTTTTCGTGCGTGTGTGTGTGTGTGTGTTGTGCGCGGCTCAGTTCAGATGCATTTGGTACTCTGCTGATGCCTTCTGCGAAACGACTGACTTGAGCAAACAAACGCACTCTTTTCTCAGAAGCTGCTGCGGTTCACTGGAGCCGAGCCATGTGCTATCTGAGCCCTCTCGCTTGCCGTACGGAATGTATCAATTAATAGCGCAACATCGTGAGTTCAGTTAGTGGAGGGAAGGCGAAAAGCATTTGTTGCATCTTCACAAGATGAGCGGTGGCCCGTTTGAAGACGTCAAATTAAAAAAGGAAATGCAACTGTTAATATAGATATGAGAGAGAGCACCAAACCTATGACTCGAACGGCATGCGATGTATGCGGGAGTCCCAGTAGAAGTAAGCAGCCAGCTAGTTCGAGGTGATTGATGTCCATAGTCCTCACTGATACGCAGGGGAGCGGAGGGTGGGGGGTGTTTGGTAACAGGGGGGAGATTCGA
Organism: Pristiophorus japonicus; assembly: GCF_044704955.1. Lineage (NCBI taxonomy): Eukaryota > Metazoa > Chordata > Chondrichthyes > Pristiophoridae > Pristiophorus > Pristiophorus japonicus. The sequence goes on from NC_091988.1 coordinate 45,453,437, forward strand.
ATGTCAGATCAAAACAAATAGGATGATTTGTTTAGCTTACAAAGTTAATCCACATTCTTCCCTTTGCAGATCCTCCCGCGCTTTCACAATTTAACAGCACCCACAAATCTGAGAGCTTGGCTTGTGGCAAACGCAACGGGGCACTCATGAATATTTAGATGGTTGCAAATGTTTGAATTGTTTGTGTACAGTTCCGCAAGGCTGTGCCTCTACGGTCTGGAATCTTCACTGCTGTGATTGTAATCATTTATTTTTTGTTTTGTTTTACACACTTGTGAATAGAAACATAATTTTTGTAACCTTTAAGAATTTTCTGGACAGAATATCTTGCACCTAATTGTGAGAGAGAGGCGCTAATTGAACCTGTAAAAGTTATTACACCCGCGGGAAAATGGACGGTATAATGTGTTATATAGTCTATCTTTAGTTCAGGTTTCCAAGTAAACAGGTTCCCGATTAATTTATAAACAGGTAAATAGTGAGCAGTAAGAATCCCTCTTCCAGAAAATATTTTCCAAAACTAAAAGTAAAATAATACGCAGGCACTATAGAGAGCCTCTCCATCTCATTGCCAGTGAAGCTCCATCGACATCCTTCACTGCAATTCCAGGGAGTCAGATACCAGACCACCATGTAAATCCCTTCCAATTACTCAACTACCATAAAAACAACACATGAGAAACAGAAATGATATTTCAAAACATATGATGAGGATAAACCACTGTCGGCTTCAGCAATGGGCATAAGGAATATTTGGTGCAACAAAAATTGGAGCTGTGTACCCACATAAGGAACTAAAACACGAAGGGTGAGAAATTGGTCCAGTTTGCGCCCATGTTTTGGGCCCAACGAGTGCTCTTAAAGCTGCAAAATGGCGTCCAATGCGTACAAGCACACTTACGGGGTGAATCGCACCGGACGCCCTACTGGTGCAAGTGTTAGCGTGGAGCAGTGAACGTCCACTGGAAGCATACAATGCAGGCTGATCATGATGTCAGTTAGCGTGCAATGCTGATTTGACGCCAGCGATGCCGCTTTGGAGCTCAATGTTTCAGTGAAAACCCTCTCTTAAGCACACACAACTGAACACGTGTTAAGCAACAGGAAGGATCCCACACCAGCACTATTTAAAGGGATCAGCAACTACTTATAAGTTATTTGCTGGTTGATTTCTTCTGGCTGTTGCTACAATTCTACAAGTGTTTGGTGCTTTCTACAGTTGTTTCAAGTTGCAAAAGTCTACAGGGAGTGGAGTGGCAGGTGCTGAAGGGCTTTTTGCTGACCAAGACATCGGCACAAACCTATTGCTCACGGACATGGGTGCGCTGGTCGGAATTCTTCTTGGAATATAGCATGACTTGGAGAATGAACAGAGGCCATGGAGAGTAGGACACGCTGCTGGAAGAGGGAGGAGGAAGGGATAAGGGCTCAGTGGGGGCCAATACCTGCCCAGGATGTTCAGGGAGGAGTTCTCAGCGAGGAGCAATGTATGAGATGTCTGCGCTTCAGTAAGGATGCCCTCACTGATAGCGGAATGTGCAGGAAAGTGGAGTTGAGGTCAAGGCTCAGCCATGAGCTTATTGAATGCCAGATCAGGCTCGAGGGGCCATATGGCCTACTCCTGCTCGTAATTCTTATGTTCTTAATCTGCCACTGGCTGCAGCCACAACTCCAACCTCAAGACAGGGCAAGGATCGCATTGCCTGTGGCTGTGAAGGTGACAGTGGTAATGAACTTTTATGTGTCGGGCTCCTTCCAGGCTGGAGCTGGAGATATTTGCTGCATCCACTGTTGCGTAAGGGAGGTCACTGAGACTCTCTATTCAAAGCGAGCTGACTACATTTCACTCTCTTACCAGGGATAAGCAGGCGGAGCAAGCACGTGGCTTTGCGAGGATTGTAGGTTTCTCCATGGTGCAGGATGCCATTGACTGCAGGCGCATCGATTTGTGGGCATCGCCTGCCAACTCTGCCCTATACCGGAACCAAAAAAGATTTCATTCCCTCTACGTCCAGCTAGTGTGTGACCAAAGGCAGTGAATCATGCAGGTCAATGCCCAGTATCCTGGCAGCAGTCATGATGCCTTCGTTCTGCGGCAGTCCGTTGTGCCGGCTGCATTTGAGCCACCCCAGCAAAGCAAAGGGTGGCTACTGGGCGACAAGTGCTATCCGCTTATGACATCGCTTATGACACCGGTGCGCAACCCACGCATGCGTGGGCAGCATGCCTACAATGAAAGCAATGCTGTCACATGAAATGTGATAGAGCAGACCATTGGCATGCTGAAACAGCGCTTCTGCTGCCTGGACTGCTCTGGAGGAGCCCTGCAGTACTCGACAGAGCGGGTTTCAAGATTTGTGGTGATCTGCTGCATGTTGCACAAACTCACCATCGTGAGGGGACAGCCTTTGCCACTAGCTATATGCCGAGCAGCTGAGGAGCAGGCGGAGGATGAGGAGCAGGAGGAGGAGGAAGAAGAGGAAGGGAGGAGGCAACCTGGACAGTACCTTTCTGGCCGGGCTGTCCATGAACAACTCATCTGACTGCGATAGCAGTAAACGCAACCCCAACTCCCCATTCACCAACAGTCCCACACCTTGCCTTCCCTCTGTCACTGACCCTCACAGTGTCCGCTTGGCCACAATGCCAAAATAAAAGCCACCACAAAATAAACATTCCAAACAAAATCTATAAATGAAATCATGCCATATTGCATATAAAGGTCAACTAATCACCCTTGTGCATTCCCTTAGTGCCTGTCTTCAGTGTTCCTTTGCCTATTCTCATGCTCCGTCGCAGTGCTACCCCAATGGCTGCAGTATGGCTGGTGGAAAGCTGCTGGCTTTCAGTGGAGGAGACTGCAGATGGCCTTGGAGGACAACCTCAGGCAGCTCTGGATCTAGAAGGCCTGGCTACGGACTGCACCATCTCGGCATGGGCGGCATCAGTATGGGCTGGCTGGCTGACAAGTAAGAGCACTGGCGAGGTGGCAAGAGTGGGAGGACGAATGCTCTCTTCCTGAGAGAGGACAGTGGATCCGTGCTCCATGGTGCCACAAAAATGTTTTATAAATACATTAAGAGCAAGAGTAGGGCCTATTAGGGAGCATAAGGTAATGTGTGTGTGGAGACGGAAGACATATGGGTATGGTTCTGAATGAATACTTTATATCTGTTTTCACAAAACAGAGGGGTGATGCAGACATTGCAATCAGAAATATTAGATGAAATAGACATAGTGAGAGAGGAAATATTAAAGGATTTAGCAGCTTTGAAAGTGGATAAATCCCCAGACTCAAATGAAATGTATCCCAGGCTGTTAAGAGAAGCAAAAGAGGAAATAGCAGAGGCTCTGACCATCATTTTCTAATCCTTTCTGGGTGAAGGCGTGGTGCTGGAGGACTACTAACATTGTACCTTTGTTTAAAAAGGGAGAATGGATAGACCGAGTAATTGCAGGTCAGTCAGCTGAAGCTCGGTGGTGGGAAAATTATTGTTCAACTTCTGAGGGACAGGATAAATCTTCATTTAGAAAGAGATGGATTAATCAAGATGGTCAGCATGGATTTGTTAAGGGAAGGTCGTTCTGACTAACTTAATTGAATTTTTCAATGAGGTAACAAAAAGGGTCGATGAGGGTAGTATGATTGATATAGTGTATATAGATTTTAGCAAGGCTTTTGATAAGGTCCCACATGGCAGACTGGTCACAAAAGTAAAAGCCTATGGGATCCAAGGCAAAGTGGCAAGTTGGGTCAGAGGCGGGAAGCAAATGGTAACGGTCGATGGGTGTTTTTGTAACTGGAGGTTGTTTTGAGTGGGGTCCCGCAGGGCTCAGTACTAGGACCCTTGCTTTTTGTGGTATATATCATCGATTTAGACCTGAATGTAGGGGGTATGATTAAGAACTTTGAAGATGATATAAAAATTGGGCCGTGTGGTTGATAATGAAGACAAAAGCTGTAGACTGCGGGAAGATATCAATGGACTGGTCAGGTGGGCAGAGCAGTAACATGGAATTCAATCCGGAGATGTGTGAAGTAATGCATTTGGGGAGGGCTAACAAGGCAAGAGAATACTCATTAAATGGTAGGACACCGAGAAGTGTGGAGGAACAAAGGGACCTTGGAGTGCATGTCCACAGATCCCTGAAGATAGCAGGCCAGGTAGATAAGGTGGTTAAGAAGGCATACGGAATACTTGCCTTTATTAGCCAAGGCATAGAATACAAGAAACGGAGGTTACGCTTCAATTGTATAAAACACTAGTTAGGCCACAGCTAGAGTACTGCGAGCAGTTCTTATCACCACATTACAGGAAAGATGTGTTGCACTAGAGAGGGTACAGAGGAGATTTACGAGGACGTTGCCTGGACTGGAGAATTTTAGTTATGAGGAAAGATTGGATAGGCTAGGTTTGTTTTCTTTGGAACAGAGAAGGCTGAGGGGAGACTTTATTGAGGTGTATAAAATTATGAGTGGATAGGAAAGACCAATTCCCTTAGAGGGGTCAACAACCAGGGGGCATAGATTTTAAGTAATTAGTAGGAGGTTTAAAGGGGATTTGAGGGGAAATGTTGTCACCCAGAGGGTGGTGGGGTCTGGAACTCACTGTCTGAAAGGGTGGTAGAGGCAGAAACCCTCACCACATTTAAAAAATGCTTGGATATGCACTTGAAATGCTGTAACCTACAAGGCTATGGACCAAGAGCTGGAAAGTGGGATTAGGCTGGATAGCTCTTTGCCAGCCAGCACGGACACAATGGGCCAAAATGGCCTCCTTCCATGCTGTAAATTTCTATGATTCTATATCCTGGGGTGGCGCCTTAGCAATCCTAGTAATCTGTTGGAGGACAGATTGCTGGATTGCTGTGAAACCCAGCAAGCCCCTTTGAACACTGTCATCCCCATCCATGGTGGCAGCAGTCTGAGATTCCACTGTCGCATTCAGACATCGGGTGGTTGCCGCTTGTTCTACATTGGAAGCTGCGACATCGGCCATCAGACGCTGCACCGTAGTTGGGTCCACAAGTTTGCGAACTGAGTTGTCCACCACTACCATGCTGGAAAGGATGGGTTCCAAGCTCTGCGCAAAGCCCTGTGCAAGCTTGGTGCTGGACTCCTCCATGCTACTTGATATTGACCACATACTTTCTGGCAGGCTTCCCAATACACCAAGCATTTTATTGTGCATACCCATCAGCATTCTTCTGCAGGCGGCCCTATCGAAGGACTCATTTGAGTCCCGTGCAGTGGAACCCATGTATGACCTCAGTCTCTGCTGGCACCTACACTATACTTGTCCCCTGCCCTAGTTGCAGGCCACTTGTGCGCGATGTCTCACCTCGTGCAGATCCCGTATCTAATCTATCCTCTAATATGCATGCAACAACAACAAGTTGTATTTATATAGCACTTTTAATGTAGTGAAACGTCCCAAGGCGCTTCACGGAGTACTATGCGATAAAAATTTGACACTGAGCCGCAGAAGTAGAAATTAGCACAGGTGACCAAAAGCTTGTTCAAAGAGATATGTTTTAAGGAATGCCATGAAGGAGGAAAGAGAGGTGGAGAGGTTTAGGCATGGAGTCCCAGAATATGGGGCCTAGACATCAGAAGGTACGGCCACCAATGGTTGAGCGATTATAATCAGGGATGCTCAGGACGGCAGAATTAGAGGAGCGCAGACATCTCGGGGGGGCTGTGGGACTGGAGGAGATTGCAGAGATAGGGAGGGGCGAGGCCATGAGGGATCTGAAAATAAGGATGAGAATTTTGAAATCAAGGCATTGCTTAACCGGAAGCCAATGTACGTCAGCGAGCACAGGGGTGATGGAGGAGCGAGACTTGGTGCGAGTTAGGACACGGGCAGCCGAGTTTTGGATCACTTCTAGTTTACATAGGGTAGAATGTGGGAGGCCAGCCAGTAGTTCGTTGGAATAGTCAAGTCAAGAGGTAACAAAGGCATGGCTGAGGGCTTCAGCAGCGGATGAGCTGAGGCAAGGACAGAGATGAACGATGATACGAAGGTGGAAATGGGCGGTCTTAGTTATGTTACAGATATGTGGTTGAAAGCTCATTTCAGGATCAAATATGACACCAAGGTTGCGAACAGTCTGGTTCAGCCTCAGACAGGAGTTGGGGAGAGGTATGGAGTCAGTGGCTAGGGAACGGAGTTTGTGACAGGGACCGAAAACAGTGGCTTCAGTCTTCTCAATATTCAATTGAAGAAAATTTCTGCTCATCCAGTACTGGATGTCGGACAAGCAGTCTGACTATTTAGAGACCATGGAGCGGTCGAGAGAAGTGGTAGTGAGTAGAGTTGGGTGTCATCGGCATACATGTGGAAACTGACGCTGTATTTCTGGATGATATCGCCAAAGGGCAACATGTAGATGAGAAATAGGAGGGGGTCAAGGATAGATCAGAGGTAACGATCAGTATCTGAACTGGTGGCTGCAAGTGTGATACCAAGTGATGGTGCTGCGTCTTCATCAGCACTCTCTCCTTGATGTTCCCCCATTGCCTGGCTCAGTTGCACCTTGGGTATCTGAAAGGGAAAAGCCACAAGAGTAAAGTTGTGCTGCGGGGGGGCGGGGGGAGATGGATAAATTACAGGTGCATGCTTACACCATCTGCAGCTTGTAAATCAGACGAGATTGTGGGATGAGGGGAAAAGAGGGATGTGAGAAGGAGGATTAGGTTTGATGATACCATCCTCTTCTATGGTTTCAGCCCCGCTGCTGGCCTCGGCCTCAGCAATGGCCAGCACCACCTCCATGGGGGTTAGGGCATGCAGATGTATCTGTCTACCCCTTGCCGGTTAGCTTCTGCTGCTGCCGGTTGTGTGCCACCTTGTCCTGCAAGAGAGGGAAATGTGTCAATGAGCAATCCGTTTGGCTGAAGTGGCTGTCATGGTTGAATAGCTGGTAGTGTGTGAAACCTGTGAGATGTGGGTATGAAGCTTGCACCAATGCTAAGTGTGTGAGGGTGAGGTGAAGCATATGAATGTTAGGTATGAGGCCTGATTGATAGAGATTGTTGGTAGGTGAGTGATGGGGCTGTAATAATTTGAGCAGTGGCTGAGGCTAGTGGTGCAGTTGGTAGGATATGACATTTGAAGATGCATTCACTGACGTTGATCACTTTGTAAGGTCCTTGAACTCTTGCGGCACTGCGTCCAGCTCCTTGGAGCATGACTTCTGGTACTGACTGCAACGGCTATCTGCTCCCACTGCCTTTTGCCCATGTGTCTGGAGGGTCCCCTCCCTCCCCCCCCCCTCCTTTGCGGATACAAGACATCTCTCCTCCTTTCCACCTCCTCCACCAAGACCTCCAGTTCAGTGTCTGAAAACCTTGGAGGCCCCTCTCTCCCCTGTTGTGCCATTCCTCACTCTTACCCAGGTCAGATTCTCTTCAACCATGGCTTCCAGCTCCTGCTCTAGCCACAATGCACCTCCCTTTTAAGAGGTGCAGGCTAGCTTTAACCAGTGCAGACTAGCTTTAAGTGGTACTAGCCACTCACGATATTGGCCCCCCTGCTGTTGCGTCCAACCAGTGAACAGCGTAGTTGGCGCTGGCTGGACGCAGAGATCATTCAAATGAGCAGGTAGCACAAAGTTGGCTTGCTGCCTGCATTGCAATCAGCAGGCACAAGTTAATTGCGCATCGTAATCTCCACATCCATTTTCGGGGGCTATCCAATTTAATCCCCAAAATGTTTCCACATAGTATTTTATATAGGGATTTTATATGGTAACAAAAAACTCAGAGCAAATCAAAACACACCTATAATAATAATAATCCATTAAAACATCTCAAGAAATTAACAAGCCATTTAACTGGTATAAATGTAAAATAATTTGCAGTCATTCAGGACGTTGCCTCTATTGAAGTTCAAAGATGCAGTTTTACAAAGGAGACAATACGCATGCTGGTTACCTGTGTTCTGGAGAAATGTGAGCAGATTTTTGGTGGGGAGCACTATTCTCTCATGCAAACCATGTGACAAGCATGGCAATATATCACTGAAAGTGTGGCTGGAGATCTGGAAGATGTTTCACAACTTAAAGAATAACATATGGTAGAAACATGTGGTGCTGATCTGAAAAATATGTAGCAGTTCAATATCATTTTCTGTAAGTAATGCCATGAGCAATTGTTGTATGCACCACAGTCTACCACAGAGTACTTGGTAACACCGGTGGCATCATCTATCGAGATCTCAGTTGTGCAAGACAAAGATACATTAGGACCTTTTTCCACAGATGCTCCAATTGCCACTATGAAGGCTTTGGGGTCCAAGCCTTGACCAGCTTGCTTAGAGAACAGTTACAGACAACCATGATAGAGGCTTGTTAATTTCTTGAGATGTTTTAATGGATCATTATTACAGGTGTATTTTGATTTGCTCATAGCTTTTTGTTACCTATAAAATCCCTATATAAAATGCTATGTGGAAACATTTTGTTGATTCCCATTTTACTTACATAGATGTCCTTCAGCTGTGGTATGCTTGAAGTTTCACAGGAACAGCAGAAAGGTATGTATGATAGCATCTGTGGAGACAAAAAGCAGGAAATTATAGACCAGTTAAGCCTTGTGAAAATGCTGGAGTCCATTATTAAGGAAGCAGTAGTGGGACATTTGGAAAAGCATGATTCAATCAAACAGAGTCAGCATGGTTTTATGAAAGGGAAATCATGTTTGACAAATTTGCTGGAGTTCTTCGAAGATGTAATGAGCAGGGTGGATAAGGGGGGACCAGTGGATGTGGTGTATTAGGATTTCCAGAAGGCATTTGATAAGGTGCCACATAAGAGGTACTGCACAAGATAAAAGTTCACAAGGTTGAGGGTAATATATCAGCACGGATAGAGGATTGGCTAACTAACAGAAAACAGAGTGTTGGGATAAATGGGTCATTTTCCGGTTGGCAAACAGTGACTAGTGGGGTGCCGCAGGGATTGGTGCTGAGATCTGAACTATTTACAATCTATTTTAATGACTTGGATGAAAGGACCGAGTGTAATGTAGCCAAGTTTGCTGATGATAAAAGATGGGCGGGAAAGCAAATTGTGAGGAGGAGACAAACAATCTGCAAAGTGAGTGGCTAAGTGAGTGGGCAAACATTTGGCAGATGGAATATAATGTGGGAAAATGTGAGGTTATCCACTTTGGCAGAAATAATAGAAAAGCAAATTATAATTTAAATGCAGAAAAATTGCATAGTTCTGCAGTACAGAGGGTGCTGGGGGTCCTTGTGCATGAAACACAAAAAGTTAGTATTCAGAACAGCAAGTAATCAGGAAGGCAAATGGAATGTTGGCCTTTATTGCAAGGGGGATAGAGTATAAAAGCAGAGAAGTCGTGCTATAACTGTACAGGGTATTGGTGAGGCCACACCTAGAGTACTGCGTACAGTTTTGGTCTCCGTATTTAAGGAAGGATATACTTGCATTGGAGGCTGTTCAGAGTAGGTTCACTAGGTTGATTCTGGAGATGAGGGGTTGACTTATGAGGATAGGTTGAGTAGATTGGGCCTATACACATTGGAGTTCAGAAAAATGAGAGGTGATCTTATAAGTTTCAATAAGATAATGAGGGGGGCTCGACAAGATGGATGCAAAGAGGATATTTCCACTCATAGGGGAAATTTAAACTAGGGGACATAGGGGCCGACTTTCTTCAAGGCCTCTGCCCGCCCAAAGTGCTGCCCAAAGTGCCGCCGATGGCTGCTGAGGTACCGGATGGCACTTTGGTAGGGATATTCATGGCCGAGGTCCCTCGAAAGTCGACAGGTGTCAAATCAACAACATACACTGCCAATCTGGCTGGAGTAGGGCCCATGGAGGTCGAAGAGCTGAAAAAAAAATCAACACTAAAAAATAAAATAACTATCCGAAGACCTTCAGGGAACCCCATACAGCTAAATCGCTGTAGAAAATCTAAAAAAAAATGTTCACTTACCTTTTTTTCAGGTTCTTCATACTCACCGTTGGGGACAATCCAGCCTCCAGCCAGCGGTCCACCCCGTTCTGCCGCCGAGTCCTGCCCGCAAGAATCAGGGAGCTCGGCGGGCAGGAGGTCAGTTGCACCACTCGGCCATCTGCTGACGTCAGCGGGTGTTTCCCGGCCACTTTCCCCTCCCGCCCGCTCCAGGCCAAATGGAAAGTGGCACTGGGCGGATCAAGAAGAACAATGTGGGCGGCAGCGAGCGGTGAGTGATGAATTTCGGTCCCATAGTCTCAGAATAAGGGGCCGCCCATTTAAAACTGAGATGAGGAGAAATTTCTTCTCTCAGAGGGTTGTAAATCTATGGAATTCTCTGCCCCAGAGAGCTGCGGAGGCTGGGTCATTGAATATATTTAATGCGGAGATAGACAGATGTTTGAGCGCTACGGGAATAAAGGGTTATGGGGAGCGGGCAGGGAAGTGGAGCTGAGTCCATGATCAGATCAGCCATGATCTTATTGAATGGCGGAGCACACTCGAGGGGCCGTATGGCCTATTCCTGCTTCTATTTCTTATGTTCTTATGTTATATAGGCTGGTCGTAGGTGTCACCAATGTTCCCTGTGAGCTGCACTTTGTTCTGCGAGGCCTGTTTCTTTTAATACGCGGTCCCTTTACATTTCTGTGCATGCACAGTATTTACAATGTAAAAGCTGGTGAGTTGCCTGCACGTGACCTTTCCGATTACTGCGCGGCTGCACGCGTGCACCTTAGCAGGAAAATTGGGTGTCCCCTATGAAAATAATGAAGCCACACTTACTCCAGTAAAGGAGAACCTGACAATGATAGAGCTACATCAGTGAAAGATACATGTACTAAACTTCCTGCAACTCTCCAGTTTGTTATGCAGCCAGCCACCATGCTCTCCTTCAGTTAAGAGGGCAATAACTTACATTCACAACCAACACACAGAAACATGAATACACATGCAAAATATTGCGAAAGTTGGAACCTGAAATAAAAGCAGAAAATGCTGGAATTCTCAGCGGCTCAGGCAGCATCTGTGGAGAGAAAAGCAGAGTTAACGTTTCAGGTCGATGACCCTTCATCAGAACTGAGATTTCCAGCATTTTTTATTAACACAGAAACATGAGCTGTCTCAGTTGGCTGCCTGGAAGATTCTTGTGGCATTAAAGTTGAAAGCAGTGGTGGCATTCACTGTTACAGCGAGTGCATTATAGGTGGTTAACTGTACTTGCATCCCTTTTTGATATGAGGTAGACCACCTCAGATGCAGCCTCCCTGGTAAACCTGTTAGTCTTGTGGAGTTCTTCCATACCTGACTACTGTGAGCTAAAACTGATGTGACCTTAGTCTCTTTAATACAACTCCAGAGTCCCTAAGCAGCATGCCAGACACCCTTTTATACTCCCTTGCACGAGGTGTGCAGGTGACCCTTGGGCCTCCAACAGTTGCGCCCTCTGGTGGCAAGAAGTCTTACACAGTTACAATGTTTACATACATAACATCACTCCCCCCGCCCCCTCCCCACCCCCCCCAAAGTCTTTGATACAAATTATTTACAAGTTGAGGCGATCCAGGGCCCTACGCTCCCTGGTTGATTGTCTGAGTTCAAACTCAGGCATGGGTGAGTTGGTCGGACTATTGCTGCACTGCGGCACGGCTGGTCTGACAGGACTGTTGGGAATGGTGGGTTCATCCTCGTGATTGACAGCGAGGTCGATTGCTGGTTGGGTGTGTGTTGATGGATCGATGATGGTGATGTCCTCTTCAGGTTGTTCCTGGTTGTCAGTGAACCGCAATTTGGTCTGATCCAAATGCTTTCTGCACGTTTGTCCATTCAGTAGTTTGACTATAAACACTCTGTTCCCCTCCTTGGCCAAGACAGTGCCAGCAACCCATTTAGGACCATGACCATAATTCAGGACAAACACAGGGTCATTAACATCAATGTCACGCGATACAGCCGCGTGATCGTGGTACGTGTTTTGCCGGCGAAGCCGGGTTTCCACATGATCATTTAGATCTGGGTGGACTAGAGAGAGCCTGGTTTTGAGTGCTCTCTTCATTAACAATTCTGCAGGGGAACCCCAGTGAGCGAGTGGGGTCGCCTCCGGTAGCTGAGCAGAACCCGAGGTAAACGGGTGTGCAAGGAGCCTTCCGTCACGCATTTCAAGCTCTGCTTGATAGTTTGGACTACCCGTTCCACTTGACCATTGGATGCGGGCTTAAACGGGGCAGACCCGACATTCTTGATGCCATTGCGGCTCATAAACTCGTTGAATTCCGAGCTGGTGAAACACGGTCCATTGTCACTGACAAGGACTTCGGGCATGCCATGGGTGGCGAACATAGCCCGGAGGCTTCCAATGGTGGCAGTGGATGTACTGGATGACATGATTACGCATTCAATCCATTTAGAGTAAGCGTCCACTACAACTAAAAAACATCTTTCCGAGAAAAGGGCCAGCAAAATCTACATAGATCCTGGACCACGGTTTGGAGGGCCATGACCACAGACTCAATGGAGCCTCCCTTGATGCATTGCTCAGTTGTGAGCATGTATTGCACTGGTGTATGCCTGACTCTAAGTCCAAGTCAATGCTGGGCCACCAAACATGCGACCTGGCTATAGCCTTCATCATGACTAGGCCTGGTGAGTACTGTGTAGATTGCGTATGAATGTTTCCCTGTCTTTTTTTGGCAAAAGCATGTGATTACCCCATGCGAGACAATCCGACTGGATGGACATTTCATTTTTGCATCAGTGAAACACCTTAATTTCATCTTGCATCTCCCCGGGAATGGCCGACCAGCTCCCATTGAGGACTCAACTTTTTATAAGTGATTGCACAGGATCCTGGCTGGTCCAGATCCTGATCTGACGAGCAGTGACGTGTGACCCCTCGCTCTCAAAAGCATCCATGACCAGAAGCAAGTCTGCGGGCTGCGCCAGTTTCATCCCGGTAGTGGGCAAAGGTAGCCAATTGAGGGCATCAGCACAGTTCTCCGTGCCTGGTCTGTGGCAGATAACATAGTCATAGGCGGACAATGTTAGTGCCTGACTTTGGATGCGGGCCGAAGCATTGGTGTTTATACCTTTGCTTTCTGAAAACAGCGAAATGAGCGGTTTGTGGTCGGTTTCAAGCTCAAACCGAAGTCCAAGTAGGTATTGGTGCATTTTCTTAACCCCATATACACATGATAACTCCTCTTTCTCGACTATACTGTAGGCTCTTTCAGCCTTAGACAGACCTGTAGACGCGTATGCAACCAGTTGAAGTTTGCCCGATGCATTGGTTTGCTGTAACACACAGCCGACCCCATAAGAAGATGCATCACAAACTAGCACTAATTGTTTACACAGGTCATACAGTACAAGTCACTTATTAGAACAAAGCAGATTTCTGGCCATCTCAAAGGCTGTCTTTTGAGGTTTATCCCAAACCCAGTCATCACCCTTATGTAGCAACATGTGCAATGGTTCCAGCAAAGTGCTTAACCCGGGTAGAAAGTTATCAAAATAGTTGAGGAGTCCCAGGAACGAACGCAACTCTGTCACGTTCTGTGGTCTGGGTGCATTCTTGATGGCCTCTGTCTTTGAGTCCGTGGGTCTGATGCCATTTGCCGCAACCCTTCTCCCCAAAAATTCAACCTCTGGTGTCAGGAAAAAACACTTGGAGCATTTCAGCCTGATTCCCACTCTGTCAAGTCGACTTAGAACCTTTTCCAGGTTGTGCAGGACTTCGGTGGTGTCACGACCGGTGATCAGGATGTCGTCTTAAAACACAACGGTGCGCAGAACCGATTTCAGCAGACTCTCCCTGTTCCTCTGGAAGTTGGCAGCAGCTGAGCGAATCCCAAAAGGGCACCTGTGGTATATAAACAGACCTTTGTGCGTGTTGATGCACGTCAATCTTTTCGAAGATTCAGCCAGCTCCTGCGTAATGTAGGCGGAGGTTAGGTCCAACTTGGTGAACGACTTCCCTCCTGCTAATGTTGTGAACAGGTCATCTGCCTTGGGTAGTGGGTACTGGTCCTGTAACGCGACTCTGTTGATCGTTACCCTGTAGTCCTTGCAGATTCTGACTGTGCTATCGCGTTTCAACACCGGAACAATCGGACTGGCCCACTCATTGAACTCGACTGGCGATATGATTCCGTCTCGTTGAAGTCTGTCCAGTTCGATCTCGACTTTCTCCCTCATCATATATGGAACCACTCAAGCCTTGTGATGGAATGGGCCTTGCATTGTTGACTAGATGGATCTGCACCTTGGCGCCTGTGAAGTTGCCGAAGCCTGATTCAAATTGCAACGGAAACTTACTTAGTACTTGGGCGCATGAGGCATCATCCACTGAAGATAGTGCTTTGATGTTGTCCCAGTTCCATCGAATCTTTCCCAGCCAGCTTCTGCCGAATAGCGTTGGGCCATCGCCTGGTACAATCCACAGCGATAAATCATGCACAGCTCCATCGTACGATACCTTAACTGCCGCACTGCCAATGACTGGTATGAGCTCTTTGGTGTAGGTGCGCAGTTTAGTCTGAATCGTGCTCAGTTTGGGCCTTTGTGCCTTGTTGCCCCACAGTTTCTCAAAAGTCTTCTAGCTCATAATTGACTGACTCGCCCCCGTATCCAACTCCATTGATACCGGAATACCGTTCAATTTGACTTTCATCATAATAGGAGGGCTCTTGGTGGAGAAGGTGTGTACCCCATACAATTCTTCCTTGGGTTGAGTTCCCTCTCTTCTTTGTTCTGCCGTGCCGGATCAATCATCCTCTGCCGACTCTGTCACATGGTGAGTCGCAGCACTCTTGCGTATTCGCTGGAGGTGCCCCATTGTTTCGCAGTCTTTGCACATGTAGTGCTTGAATCAACATTGATGGGCTCGATGATTACCCCCGCAGTGCCAACATGGTGCTAATGGATTTGTATTCATGCCTGTAAGGGGGTGGTCTCTATGAGGGGGTCAGGTTCCCTTCTGACCAACTTGAGCGGTTCGAATCGCTCCCACTCCCTTGGGTTCGAGACTCTGGATTTATTTGGGGGATGTGACAAAGTGCAAAGGACACTGGTTTAATGCAAAAGAACTTTGATTTTTATTACAGTCAAGAAAATATAAACTTAGAATTACTCTAATAAAAAAGTACAATGTCAAAACGTATTCAACTTATTAAAGAACAGTATCTTATACACTCAGAAGGGGTTACAATAGCTTATGATGACTCTAATAGAGAACAATGCATCACATATTCAAAGGGGGTTACAGTAGAATTACACCTCCCACCTCCCAATACCTGATTCTAGCTAGGTTAGACTCCAGGGCAGGCAGGGACTATGCTTACCAATCCTTAATGGTAGATCGCGGTTTCGGGGTTCGCTGGATGCGGTAGGGTCTGCTTGCCATACCCCGAATGTCGGAGAAGACTTCTTGCTGCACAATCTTCAGTTGGGTTGAGTCCGCTGATGCGGTAAGGCGCGTTTTGGATCTGTGGGGTAAGTACCCATTTTCCTTGGTTAGAAATAGGTTTCTACGGTCTTTTAGGCAATGTTTTACTTGTTGGTAGGTAAGGATCAGATTGTAGAGTGGAAACTTTTCGATTCTTTGGTTTTTGCCCATTGGAGTTTTGTTTCGAGTTTGGTCGATCGCGGTGGTTTTCCGTTGATACCACGTTGGTTGTGGTCGGTTGCTGCCACGATGATGACATCCTTCCTTCCTTCAGGACTTCAAGGCTGGAGAAGTTAGTTTACAACTGTTGCGTTGGTTTCTCTCCTTGTCTTGATGGCATACTTGCAGTATAGCACCTGGTATAGTATGGCATCTGAGGTAGTAGCAACTTTGTAGCTACTTAGCAACCTAATCTCTGTTGAAAAGAGAGGCCAGTTATACGATTTCAGTGGTTCTAATCTTGGCGCCAAATCTGTTCAGAATTCTTTGTTTAAATTTGGCGAGCTTGGCTCTTCTTTGTAATATTTTGGCGGGCTCGTTAAAAGTTGATGTGTCTCGGGTGGGCTGATGTTCGAAAACTGTTTCCTGATGGAAATATTAGTTTGGTAATTGCAATGTCCTTTTGTGCTTAGTTTTTCACATACAGGCTAGATTGGGCCTCTCTGTAATGTATATGCTAAAATGGTTTTCCAGACTCAAGTTGGTGGGTAGCTATCTCTGGGTGATTTTGTAATTTTAATGTCTCTTGTGGAGAAGGATTCGCAAATACCCATTTCTCCAGACAGGTTACTTCAGTCCTCACACCCAGGTAGTCTTCCTTAATCAGGTTGTCTCCTGTTAGTCCTTTTAGGCCTGCCCACAGCCTTGAATTTGTCTTGTAAAAGTTCAAAATTCTATTAAAGTTCATAGTTTCTTGCATAAGCATTTTAGGGTTCCAAACTTTTCAGTAGATTGTCCCAAATTAAATTTCCTTTTGTACGAGCCCAAACACAGTGGGGGGGTCTTGTGAATTTTGCACCCCCCTTCACGCCCGATGGCGGACTCTGAGTCATCCTAGGTCTTTCAGTTGCAGGCATGTAGAACCTGCCATATGCAGTTCTGCCTGCTAGCCATGTTATTTTATGCACAGTACTTGCCGGTGAACTTCGATGCTGGGAAAATATCTGTCTGGTATTATCACTCATGGATATGAAAGTCTGGGCTATCGTGATGGCCTTGCTCAGGTCTAGGGATTCGGCAGACAGCAGCTTGCGAAGAATGACCTTGTGGCCGATGCCAAGCACAAAAAAGTCCTGTAGCATTTCCCCCCAAAATCCAGCAAATTTGCAAGTTCCCGCAAGGCGTCTCAGGTCGACGACATAACTCGCCACGTCCTGGCCCATGGAGCGGTGGTGCGTGTAGAAGCGATACCTGGCCATTAAGACGCTGTCCATCGGCTTAAGGTGGTTCTGAACTACCATACACAACTCTGTATATGTCTTCTCTGCTGGTTTCTCTGGTGCGAGCAGATTCTTGATGAGGCCATATATTGTGGACCCACACACGGTGAGGAGAATCACCCTGCGCTTGATCGCTCTATCGTCCCCATCCAGCTCATTGGCCACGAAGTACAGGTCGAGACGCTCAACGAAGGCTTCCCAATCATCACCCTCTACAAATCTCTCGAAAATACCAATGGCAGCCATGACCACGTGAAACTTTGTAATCTGTTACTTGTCACTAATTGTTAGGTATTAAAGAACTCCACAAGACTGAGTACTGTGAGCTAAAACTGATGTGACCTTAATCTCTTTAATACAATTAAAGCGTGCCTAAGCAGCATGGCAGTCAACCTTTTATACTCCCTTGCACGAGGTGTGCAGGTGACCCTTCTGCCTCCGACAGTTGCGCCCTCTGGTGGCAAGTCTTACACAGTTACACTGTTTACATACATAACAAAACCTAAGCCTCCTTTGTAATATTCCTTCATCATGCACAGGTGGGTGATTCCATTATGGTTCACCTGCTGCTCCTTCCCACTCTGCCTCTCCATGGCTCTATTCCTTTCATCCTCATGTATGCATTAAACCTCTCCTTAAATGTACCAACCACTCCATGTGGCAGTGAGTTCCACATTACCACCACTGTTTAAATAAATTCCTTCTAAAGTCTTCATTTGCTCTGTTTCTGACTATCTTAGATTTATGCTCCCTTGTTCTGGACTCAACCACAAGTGGAAACAGCTTTTCCATATCCACTCTATTGAAACCCTTCATAACTTTAAAGACATCTTATTAGTCTTTTCCAGAGAAGAGAGCTCTGTCTGCTCAATCTTTCCTGATAGACGCATCCTCTCAATTCTGGAAATATCCTTGTAAATCTATTCTGCATTTTCTCCAGAGCTTCAACATCATTTTGGCAGAAGGGAGACCAGAACTGCTTAAAGTACTCCAAGTGTGGTCTAACCAAGCTTCTATATAAGTTTAATATTTCCTCCCTGCTTTTGTTTTCTAATCCTTTAGAAATGAACCCCAGTGCTTGTTTGCTCTCTATATAGCCTTATCAACTTGAGTCGCTATTTTCAGTGATTTCTGTATCTGTATTCTCAGATCTCATTACTCCTCTACTCCATTACTTCCAAAGAATAAGGGGCCTCCTTATTCCTCCTATCAAAATGAATCATCTCACACTTTGCTACAAACCTTCTGTGCCCCCAGGGAACTTCTCCGCTCTTTACACTCCGAGGTACCTACCAATAAGCACCTGCAGGTTTGATGGTGGGAGGGGAGTGGATTGCGAGGGTGGGAGCTATCACTGCCTGAATAACTGTGCCACCAGCTGCTCTCCGGCAGCTCTGAGCACCAATTCCTTGAGGGGCCACCACTCCTGGGCTCGGAGGCACGCGTGTCGGCATCCTCCAGTTCAATGGCCTTCTTGTCTGAAAAGTCCAGGCTGAGCCTTTCCTGCGGGGCAAAATTGTGCAGTGCAAAGCACACCACTACAATCATTGCCACCTTATTAGAGGTGCACTGGAAGACCTCCCTCTCTGACCTGCTGAGGCACCTGAAGCTAGCTTTCGGCTCCCATAATGGTTCTTTCCACCACCTGCTGGGTCGCTGGATCTGCGCGGTTGTACCTTTCCTGTGCTGGATTGTTGTTGATATGAAACGGTGCCATCAGTCACAGCTGCAGGGCTTAGGCGTTGTCCCTCAGGATGCAGCTGCCTCTTTGTCCCTTCCTCCTGAATAAGTCGGAGATGGCAAAGGACAAAGGCAGCGTGACAGCTTCACCGATGCTCAGTTTACACACAGGATCCTTTGTTGGGCATCACAGACAATTTTGTATTTAGCAAATAGAATCACTTCCTGTTGATAAATGTGACTGGGCCCTTGAGTGGTGACATCAGCGGCATGTGGATACAATAGGTATCCTGGGGAAGCCAACAAGTCTGTGGAAGTTGATGGCACTGTCTCTTTGCTGCACAGCGAACATAACAATGAAGTCTGATGCCCAGTGGTAGATGGCGTCTGTCGAATACAGGTCCTCACAGCTCCATGGCTGGTGTGGCACAGATCCCCAGTGAATGACTGGAAGAAACCAGAGCTGTAGAAATTGAGTGCTTCGTTTCGACTGATCAGGCCCTGCGGGAAGTAGACTGTGGCTTCAGGTTTTCCTGCAGCTATTCACAGAGGCACCCAATTACTTCTCTGATAGCGTGCAGACACACAGCTCCTCTGACAGTGCTTGGTATGACATGCGTTCCCTGTTTACACTCTGGGGGGAGAGTGATAGCGGGTTTGGTGCAGTCTCCAGCCATGGTGGCTCATGCACCATGCTTCCTACCTCCTGTTCCTCTTTCACCTCATCCATAATAATGCTAAATGAGGGAATGCCCAGTGGAAAGCCCATTGCAATTTTTTTCCCTTCTGAATACATTGAGGGGGTGTTTTTTAAAAACAATATTGGCTTTAGACAGTCATAGGACTCTGCATAGCAAAACTGAAGATCTCAGTAGCAGAAAAGAATCTGTGACCATTTCCAAATGGCAGAGATGAGGCTACAAACGTTTGATGGTCCTCTTAGGCTGAGAACCATTTGAGAGCTGTAAGCCACACCTCTACCAGTTGACCAAGCATCCAACTGTGCCATGATTTCCCAGCATAACTGGCTGCAGTGAGAAACTGAGCGTAAATGCAGGAAATTCAGTCAATGTTGTCTTGAATGTAGGTCAAGCTGTGATCATAAACTTAACCCACTTCTGGCGAGGTTTTCGATGCAGCAGTGCAAAAGTCTGAGGAAATTATGGCGTAACATGAAGATTGGTGTAAGACCATAATTTCCTTGGACAGTTGCACTGGAAAATGGCCCTATGGCATAGATACATCATTCCAATGGCGAGTTCCCAGGAAATTGTTAATGCATTGCATTTTCTACTAAAGTCACACAACTCTTTCTCGCATCCATTTTTTCCCAACCAAAACTGGTGAAGAAACCAAATTCCGTGGAATATCAGTTGGCTGCCATCCGGCAAAAAAGAAAAGGTGAAGTGAACTAGATAGTTATAAACAGCTCAATTTTCCCCAAAGCATTTTTTTGCCGTACTTGAAGAGTTACACCCAATTTTTTGGGGCCTAAGTACGGCAAAAAAAACGATTCTAAGTTTCCCCATTGGATTTCTACATTTTGCCGTGACCTAACCCGACCTTTAGTTTTAGGGGTGGAGCCTTGATCTGCGCCAAAAAGGTTGGGTTGCCATGGTGAGCTGAAGCATACAGCCAGCTGCCAACGCATTAAAAGAATTGAAAAACACATAGCAGCAACTTTCTCTCTCTCTCTCTCTCTCTCTCTCACACACTCTCTCTCTCAGGGTTGGAGGTAAATTGCTGCTATTCTTTTAGTGTGGCAGAACTGGAGTAACTCTCAGCTGGCCAAACTTCCCTAATTGGCGTAGGTGGCTAGTTACGCCCCCTTTGGCTGAAAAAAACTGATCTAAAAAAATCGTCACTGCTGCAAATTGATTGAGGAAACTGGTTTTTCAACTTAGGCCAGAAAGAGCAGCCTGCTCAAAAAAAACAGTGCAAATCACTGGGGAAAATTGAGCCCCATAAGCCATAATAATGGGCAAGACTTGGACTTAAAGAGATCCTCAAATTGGTGAACATTTCAATTTAGATGGTGTTTAATGGGTTAAATAATAGAGTAATTAGGTACTATATACAAGCCACCAAGGGTTGATGGTTAGTGTAGATTAGAGTTTATGCAAATATATTGGTGAATAGGAATGGGATGGCACTATATCAGCGGACTGAGTGTACATATTTATCCTGCCCTTTGGGCTGAAGGGGCTGTATGGAATACTTATGCCCTATCAAGATTGCAATGACAGCAACTTTAATAAAACAGTTATTCAAACTGCTTCCAACTTTGGATTTTCTGGATGATTTTAAATTGCTACAATTTAGAACATAATGGATTCTGATTTCAGGCTTGCCATTCAGGGCTGCAGATAAACTGCTTTCTCATTGCTTTAATGACAACTCATTGTGTGTATAGGGGATCGAGGAGCATTTCTTCTTAAAACATGACTATGTTAGAAGTGGTTTCATTAATCAGCAACTTAACATTAGCCATATGGAAATACTAGATAAATGTTTCCCAAAGTTAAATATTAAGGAGTTTGCTGCAATACAGGCTGCAGCAAAGGATCAGAGCCAGCATGGTCAAAGGGCTTTAAATCAACAATCATACTCAGAGAACGGGAACACCAGGAACTGAATTCCAGAAGGGAAGGGTCTTTTATTCCCACTGAAGGCAGTTTTTGACTTTCATTGGTGCACTAGTGCCCACAATGGGTGAGTATCAATGTACAATCTGAATTTCAGACTGTTAATACAGCCACCCTATGTGGTCTTTAATGTAATTCTTGTTAGGAAACTTCAAATCAATAGCTAGTTGATTTTGCTTTTGCAAATCACAATGGGAAAAAAAACTTATAACAATCTGTGACTTTTGTATTAATATAATTTCTTTGAAGAAGTTTTTCCCTCCACTATTCCCTCCAGTGAGCTGGAGATTAGATTTCAGAACTAACCTCTAGGTTGCCACATGCCTCGTGATAAGATTCCTTCTGTTAAATTGTTTTCTCAGAAACGGTCCTCTTTTATCTGATTCCATGTAATTCGCCTGTGTTCATACTAGCAACTTTTTGTAGCCCTTTCCTCGAGTTTATTAATATTCACTAACTCTACCGCAGGTTGACAAGAATTCCTTTGGTTGCTATGTGTAGCAACACTGTAAATGTTTAGGTGAAGAACTCTTCTGTTTTGCATTTTGAATGAAATTGTAAATCTTTTAGGGCAAGAACCTCCACTTTTTTTGCATGCTTAGCACCCACTTAACGCCCATTTTACCGCTGAAATGACGTATAACGCCCAGATAGCGCCCATTTTGGTACAAAATGGAAACTGGCGGGCATTTTTCGGAAACTTATCAGCGAGCGTTACTTTCCCCATGTGTTTAATGGCGAGAAAAAGTATTACCGCCTGCCCACTTTTTTTGGGCGGAATCAGCAGAATGGGTGATTTCAACACCCATAATATCGCCCAGCGTTACTTTCCACATGGAATTAACACCGAGATTTAATATTAACGCCCGGCGTTTTTTGTCATAAAGAGCATATTTACCCAAACTAGTGGCTATGGAGATCGCCCATCGATAATCTCAGCACCTCGCACACATTTTGCCCACAATATCGCTCGCTCAAAAATCGTCCACAAAAAGTGGAACTAACCCGGACGAATATGGACGCCATGTTGTAGATCACATGTCGCGTCCTTTAAAAGGCTGCTGTGCTTCAACCTCGGTGGAGTTCGGATGTACTCTGGGGGTCGTTGGAGTTGATGTGAACATCTCTAAAAACATCTTGACCACACTGTAACCGATTGGAATTGAAGAGGGACATTCCTTGTTTGTGTGCAATCGGTGGAAAACAGAGAGCTACTGCAATGGGGCCTGTCTTTCTCATCCTCTCTTGTTGACCAAATACATGCAGCAGACTCGACATCGCAGAAGGAACGCTGCACTGCATTATATGCCCAATGTATGAAGTGACAGACAGATGAGGAGGACCAGACGTTACACCCCCCGCAAGTACAAGGAGAAGCATTCTTACCTCGACTTGCCTGACACCACCTGCCTTCAGAGACTGCACTTCCACAAAGAGGTTATCACTGAGGTATGTCAGCTGATAAGGGCAGATCTGCAGCCTGCCAGCACCATCAGCACTGCACTCTCTGTCGAGGTCAAAGTCACTGCAGCACTGTCACTCTACGCCTCGGGTTCTTTTCAGGCCACAGCTGGCGGCCTTTGCGGACTTTCTCAGCATGCCACACATCGCTGCATTAGACAGATCACTAAAACCCTGTACACACGCAGGAGGGACTTGATCAGCTTCCCTATCACCAGGGAGGCACAGAATGAGAGGGATCTAGGTTTCTCCAGAATTACAAACTTCCCCAAGGTGCAGGGAGCAATAGACTGTACGCATATTGCGATGCAGGCACCTTTTCAGGATGCTGAGGTTTTCAGGAACTGCAAGGGATTCCACTTCCTGAATGTCCAGCTGGTTGTCGGCCACCAGCAAATTATACTGGCAGTGAATGCTCAATTTCCGGGCAGCATCCATGATGTGCACATCCTGCGTGAGAGCACTATTTCTGACTTGTTTAACAATGAGCCACAAGGTCAATGCTGGATGCTTGGGGACAAAGGATATGGCCTCGCCACCTGGTGTGACACCGAGGCAGAGAGGCGATACAACGAGAGCCACCGAGCAACTCGCAATATCGTGGAGAAAACCATTGGCATGCTGAAGCAGCACTTCAAATGCCTGGACCACTCAGGAAGCGAGCTCCAATACCACCCTGAGCAGGTAGCTCAATTTCTGGTGGTCTGCTCCATGCTACACAAGTTGGCTATCAGGAGGGGAAAAGAATTGCCTAATGAGTCTGACAATCCACCTCACCAGAGAGAGGAAGAGGAGGACGAGGAGGCAGACATTGACATCGGGCCAGACAATTACACTGACGCCATGCCCCCGCCCCCCTGTAGACCGTATGAAAGGGCCCGTGGTGGCATGATAGCTACAAGAACCTTGCGTCAGGAGCTCATCAACGATCGCTTTGCCTGAAAGAACGTTGGTGTTATTTACAAGGCTGACACACTGCTGGGTGTGCAGGTCATATTTCAATGGTGGGCATCACCTTGGTGACAGTTAAAGTTTAAGTTAATTGAAGTTAAGTGTGATTATACCATTTGACAAGGAATCACCAGTATGTAATGGTGCAGCTATTTGAGCCAATGTGCTACAAGGTTTTGTTAAATAAAAAACATTTAAACCGAACATTAATCTGAAATCATCAGTATTTCTGTACAAATCAACCCTTCCCACCACCCCCCCCCCCCCCACCTCTACCCCTTCCCCTTCACCTCCTGACTCCAAACTGCCTGGCCGAGGAGGTCCTCAGGCGATGCTTCATTTGGGGGGGGGGGGGGGGTGACTGCCGAAGCACTGCTTGGACACGGATACAGTAGAGAATGGTCCCGAGGTGGGAACGTGCTCCGAGCCAGAAGCAAGATGTTGCTGCTGGCTCTCGTGTGGTTGGCAATGGGGGTGCGTCACCTTGGGGTGCAGTGTGGCGCTCCAGGACCACTGGGAGCCCTTTGCCATCGGTGTTCCTGGCTACCAGCTCCAGGGCTTCCTCCATCCCTTCCATTTTATATGTTATTTGTTGGACAAAAACTATATTCTTGATGCTTAGTGGGCTTTTTGCTGCTGGTGAATCTCCATTGTTCCTCCCACCACAGCCACACATGCTTGCAGTGCCTCTGAGCTCCCTCTCTCTCTGTCTCCTCTTCTGCACATGACATGATGACCCCTGACCTCCTGAATCACGGGAATCGAGTGTTGCCATGCCATTGCTAAGGACAGCCACACTTTACGGCAGAAGGTCAGAAAAATTTAACGCTACCACCCATTTGATATCACTCGCGGTAACGCCCATTTTCAAAAATGTAAACTAGGTGTTTTGAGAATGGGCGAGAAACCGGCGATCTGAAAACCATTTTTTAACACCCACACTGGAAATAACGCCCATTTTTGGGCGATAAGCTCAAAAGTGGATATTCTAGCCCTTAGAGTTTTAGAACATGTTTACAATATCATTGTAATTCAGATCAAAGGAAATCTTACAAACACATACTGTATCTTAATAAACCAATGAACTGCTGGAACTGCCTGTTTTCATATTTAAACTGTTGCTGTCCAAATAACATTTTTCATAACATAAAGAAGATATGCTTTTCTTTTGGATGAGATATTAAACTAAGGCCAATTCTTCCCTCTCGGGTGGACGTATTAGATATCATGTGCCATTTCAAAGAAGAGCAGAGGTGTTATCCCTGGTATTCTGGTCAATATTTATCCCTCACCAACATCACTAAATAAAAATAGATTATGTGGTCATTATCACATTGCTGTTTGTGAGAGCTTGCTGTGCACAAATTGGCTGCCACATTTACTACATTACAAAAATTACTGCAAGTCAAAAAAAGTATTTAATTGGCTGTAGAATGCTTGGGATGTCCTGTGGTTCTGAAAGGCACTATACAAATGCAAGTTGGAAACAAGGCTTAGTAAGTAGTAAGCAAGGAGGTCTTCCTGTGCTGAATGGTATATACGTTAGTGCAGGGAGTACTGCGAATAAGGCGGATGAGCTAAGAGCACAGGTAGACACTTGGGGGTATGACATTATAGCCATTACAGAAACATGGCTGAAAGAGGGGCAGGTTTGGCAAATCAATATTCCTGGTTACAGGATTTTTAGACAAGATAGAGAGGGAGGTAAAAAGTGGGATGGGGGGGGGCGGGGGCGTTGCGGTACTGATTACAGAAACTATTACAGCGGTGACGAGGGATGATATGTTAGAGGGATCATCAAATGAGGCCATATGGGTTGAATTGAAAAATAAAAAAGGGGCGATCACACTGCTGGGCGTGTATTATAAGATCCCCAAACATTGGGAGGGAGATAGAGGAGCAAATATATAAGCAAATTGCTCTGAAGTCCAAAAACCATAGGGTAGTAATAGTCGGAGATTTTAACTCTCCAAATATTGATTGGGACAAATTTAGTGTGAAGGGTATAGAGGGTGCGGAATTCTTGAAATGCATTCAAGGGAACTTTTTTTGTCAGTATGTAGCAAGCCCAACATGAGAGGGGGCGGGCTTGGATTTAGTTTTGGGGAATGAAGCTGGGCAGGTTGAAGGGGTATTAGTGGGAGAGTACTTGGGTGCCAGTGACCATAATTCAGTCAGATTCAAGATAGTTATGGATAAGGACAAGGATAGGCCTGGAATAAAAGTTCCGAATTGGGGAAAAGCTAATTTTGCTAAGTTAAGGAATGATTTGGCCATAGTGGACTGGAAACAGCTACTTGTGGGTAAATCATGTCGGAACAACGGAGGCAATGGAACAAGGAGGAGATCCAGAAGGCTCAGGCCAAACATGTGCCCTTAAAGAAAAAGGTTGGGAATAATAATTCTAGAGCCCCCTGGATGTCTAGGGACTTACAGGGGAGGATTAAGGAAAAAAGGGATGCTTATGTTGGGCTTGTATTCACTGGAGTTCAGAAGAATGAGAGGGGATCTCATAGAAACGTTTAAAATTCTGACGGGTTTAGACAGGTTAGATGCAGGAAGAATGTTCCCAATGTTGGGGAAGTCCAGAACCAGGGGTCACAGTCTAAGGATAAGGGGTAAGCCATTTAGGACCGAGATGAGGAGAAACTTCTTCACCCAGAGAGTGGTGAACCTGTGGAATTCTCTACCACAGAAAGTTGTTGAGGCCAATTCACTAAATATATTCAAAAAGGAGTTAGATGTAGTCCTTACTACTAGGGGGATCAAGGGGTATGGCAAGAAAGCAGGAATGGGGTACTGAAGTTGCATGTTCAGCCATGAACTCATTGAATGGTGATGCAGGCTCGAAGGGCCGAATGGCCTAATCCTGCATCTATTTTCTATGTTTCTATGTTTATGTCATATACCTATGGCTAAATACTATAGAATCTTTAGAGGAATATAGAAAGTTGAGGCAAAATTAAAAAGGATATTAGGAATGCTAAGAGAGAGCAAAAGAAATTCTTGGCTAGTAAAATAACGGAAAAACCTAAGATGCTCTATAACCATATTAAGATTAAGAGGATAACTAAAGAAAGGGTAGGGCCTATTAGAGACCATGAGGGTAATCTTTGTGTGGAGGCGGAAGATGTTGGTAAGGTTCTTAATGAATACTTTGCATCTGTTTTCACAAAGGAAAGGGGCAATGCAAATACTGCTTTCGAGGAGGAGTGTGATATTCTGCATGAAATAAATTTTACTGAGAGGAAGTAGTAAGGGGATTAGCAGCTTTGAAAGTAGATAAGTCCCCAGGCCCGGGTGAAATGCATCCCAGGCTGTTGAGCAAAGTAAAAGAGGAAATAGCAGAGGTCTTGACCATCATTTTCCAGTCCTCTTTGGACCTAGGCATGATGCCGGAGGATTGGAGGATTGCTAATGTAGTACCCTTGTTTAAGAAGGGAAAAGGGGATAGGCTGAGTAATTACAGGCCTGTCAGCCTAACCTCAGTGGTGGGAAGATTATTGGAAAAAAAATCCTGAAAGACAGGCTAAATCTACATTTGAAAAAGCAAGGATTAATTAGGGACAGCCGCACTGATTTGTTCAGGGAAGATCGTGTTTGACTAACCTGACTGAATTTTTTGAGGAGATAACCAAGAGGGTTGATGAGGGCAGTGCATACTATGTAGTAGTAGTATATATGGACTATAGCAAAGCTTTTGATAAGGTCCCACGTGGTAGATTGGTCATGAAGATTAAAGCCCATGGGATCCAGGGCAAAGTGGCAAGTTGGATCCAAAATTGGCTTGGAGGTAGGAAGCAAAGGGTAATGATTGATGGATGTTTTTGTGACTGGAAGGATGTTTCCAGTGGGGTTCCGCAAGGCTCAGCACTGGGTCCCTTGCTTTTTGTGGTATATATCAACGATTTAGATTTGAATATAGGGAGTATGATTAAGAAGTTTGCAGACAACACTAAAATTGGCTATGTGGTTGATAATGAAAAGGAAAGTCATGGGCTGCAGGAGGATATCAATCAGGTGGGCAGAGCAGTGGCAAATGGAATTTAATTCAGAGAAGTGTGAGGTGATGCACTTTGGGAGGGCTAATAAGGAAAGGGTATACACATTAAGCAGTAGGCCACTTAATAATGTAGATGAACAAAGGGACCTTGGAGTGCTTGTCCACAGATCCCTGAAAGTAGCAGGCCAGATGGAGAAGGTGGTTAAGAAGGCATATGGAATGCTTGCCTTTATTGGCCGAGGCATAGAATATAAAAGCAGGGAGGTTATGCATAAATTGTATAATACTTTGGTTAGGCCACAGCTGGAGTACTGCATGCAGTTCTGGTCACCGTATTATAGGAAGGACGTGATTGCACTAGAGAGGGTGCAGAGATTTACTAGGATGCTGCCTGGAATGGAGAATCTTATTTATGAGGACAGATTGGATAGGCTGGATTTGCTCTTATTAGAACAGAGGAGGTTGAGAGGAGATCTCATTGAGGTGTACAAAATATTGAGGGGCCTGAACACATTGGATAGTAAGGGCCTATTTCCATTGGTGGTGGGGTCTATTACGTGGGGGCATAGTTTTAAGGTAGTTGGTGGACGGTTTAGAGGGGATTTGAGGGGGGGGGGGCTTCTTTATGCAGAGGGTTGTGGGGATCTGGAACTCACTGCCTGGAAGAGTGGTGGATGCAGAAACCCTCACCACTTTTAAGAGATGGTTGGATGTACACTTAAAGTGCCGTAACCTGCAGGGTTATGGACCAAGAGCTGGTAATTGGGATTAGACTGGATGACCTTTTGTTGGACGGTGCAGATATAATAAGTACTGCAGGAAATTGAATATGGCCAGGGTGATCTCCTGGACTAGTTTCGATTGCCTGGATGGATCGGAAACAAATTTTCCCAGATTTTTTCTCCCTAAATTGGCCTGGATTTTTATCTGGTATTTGCCTCTCCCAGGAGATCACACGGCTCCGGTTGGGGTGGAGTGTAGAATGTTTCAGTATAAGGGGTGTCGTAATTGTGTGAGGTGGACTGGTTGGACTGGGTGCTCTTTGCCTTTCCGTCATTGTTCATAGGTTTATATGTAACCTTTAGGGCTGCTGACAAAGGGCCATGCGGCTCTTTGTCGGCCGGCGTGGACACGATGGACCGAAATGGCCTTCTTCTGCGCTGTAAATTTCTGTTTCTAAGTTCTTTCTAGTAGAAATTTATTTGGAGTGACACCCTTCATGCCTAGGTGTGATAAACATCCCAATGGAGACTTAAGGGGAGAAACTGTCCTGGTTTGTGCCTCCCGTTAGCATCTGCGGTAAGAGGTTACCAACTGGGCGCGACAAAATCACCGACACCCACAAACTTCCCTGGTGGTTTTGCACTGCTGCTAACACTTACCGCCTTGCTCTCTTGCGCCCCGCAGACGTCATCCCTGTTACTGCCCCGGATGTAATATTTGCTCCCGTCCCCTGCAGCATCGCTGGCCGTCAACAACAGCAGCTTCAGGAGCTATTGTCACCTCGGCTGGCACTTGGGGAGTGATATTTAAAGGCAGTGGTGGTCAGGTAGGGCAAAATTTATTTAGCTCCCCTTTCTGGTGTGTCCTGAATTTTTTTGCCCCACGATTGCTCAACCCTGCACTCTCTCGGTGCTTGGGGCTGCTATGCACGTAGCGCTGGTGCCGTGGCCCAACAGACAGCATGAAGATTCATTCAAGCCATCATTGGCCCTTCCCTTTAAGTGATGGAAGGACCCTGTACAGCCGGCAGTGCTGCACTGAACATCGCTCAGCGCTCTGCCGATACCACCCTTCTCATTCACTTCAGCGCTTTAAGGGAAGTGATGGCGCTTGATTTAGCGCTCCACTTCCCACTTGGAGCACTAAAGAGGAAGATTCCAGCAGCAGCAAATGTCACCCGGTGATACTTTTACACTACGTAATTTATAGCCCTAACTCTTAAGGCATATTCACCCTATGAGATTATAATATAGAAAAAGGACTATCCAGGATGCTAAGTCATTCAAATGTATTTCAGCATTCAATCTGACCATTAAATAAAAATCCTGTTCTAAATGCTATAAATATTGAGAAATTCTCTCTGCACATGTAATGAAATTGTAAACCCATCTCTAAAGTGCAGGTTTATGATTCAGTTACGCATAGTTCACTGCGAGAAATTATCCAGAAATGTGATGGCAAAACTGGATGCTGTTCTTGGGGTGATCAGATCAGATCTCTGTTTTCCAGTCTGTCTTTGAACCCTGGCTCGATTCTGCCCACCAGGGAGTAAGGTTCACTTTCTAAAGCCTAGACATGCAGGACCACCGAGCAAGGACCTCACAGAGAGCCTAATTGTTCTGAGAAATACATGTTGACAGACCACCCATTTTTCCATCTAAACAACGTCTCAGCTGTTGTTTGTTCTTGGATCAAAATATGAGTTTTCTGAAGGTGGACTCTTTGAGTAGGGCACCCGGCCTTTGAAAGTGTCTGTAAAGAAAAGAATTGGGCATGTGAGAGTAAGACATTAATTGTAGCATTTCTATGTTGACCATTCACTATGGAAACTCCTTCATGACTTTGGGAAAATATTGGATTTCCGAGGCATGCTGAAGTAAGTGTTTCCCGTAAGCTGCTGGAAGGGCGAGGAGAACAGTTACCAAGAAGTGTATCGCATTAAGTTGGAATAAGTGGAGGTGATCCTGAAAGAAAACTGTAATGATCTTAGATGTGAAGCTTCTTGTTAAGCAGAATAATGGGGCCGAAACT
Source organism: Pristiophorus japonicus (assembly GCF_044704955.1). Taxonomy (NCBI): domain Eukaryota; kingdom Metazoa; phylum Chordata; class Chondrichthyes; family Pristiophoridae; genus Pristiophorus; species Pristiophorus japonicus. The sequence continues at coordinate 45,483,798 of NC_091988.1, forward strand.
GACCCTTTTTATAGCCCTGTTAGCACCTCCGGGGTTTTCGCCCGGGGGAGGAGGACGCTAGTGCCTCCGACAGTGCCGCACCCCGTGTTTAATGCCCCGGGCCGACGCCCAACTGGCGATGACGTCATCGCCGTGCACGCCGGCCCCTTTGTGCCCCACAGAGGAAATTGCTCCGCCGGGCTGGTGCGGGTGAATGTCAAAAGCAGCTTCCCGTGCCGCCATTTTTATTTGTCGGCCAACTCTTGTGTCGGCAGGTTGATCGGGCCACCATTGTGCAGTCCGACACTCTGCTTTGGGTGTTGCGCTGGCCCAGTCGATCGCCTCCCTGGTGGCCCAGTACCAGCCACCAAATGGCCTGCAGAGTGCACAGCGGCCCTCCCATTTAATTGAAGGGGAGGGGTGTTGTAGTGCAGAGCATCCGCGTAGCGCTGGCCTCCTCAGCACTTCCTTTGAAGACCGGACGGCCCACTTTCGCGTCAGAGGCGAGACTTCCGGACCAGGATCCAGGAGTCCCGGCCCTGGAAGGTTACCGCCCCCAATCGGGGCAAAGAGCAATTTCCAGCTCAATATTTCTAAGAAGAAACACTAAAAAATTATATTCATTGTTGAGGTGAGGTGATTGATTTGGACCTCTGAAGGGGTAGGGCTAAATGGGGGCTAAGTAGCAATGTGATATGAAGAAATATCTTGTTGGAATCTAATGGCGATCAGCCAGGTATATCAGTAGATGACGGATGATCCAGCTGCTAGAAAAATCAGCACTCACCATGCCATGTGAAATACCCATACACAAACAGTAAATACATAAAGTGAATCTTATGTACAGACAGAAGGAGCCACCATTAGCTTATCGCATTAGCGATTTAAAATCGAAAAATAGTTACACAGGTTTATTAGTATATAAAATTATAAGGTACACACATGAATGGCATTCTGTCGCTAAGTATAAATGATTTTACATAAACTTTGAATGTAATTTAGCAATGTAATTTAGATAAATACCCGATTTAAAAAAAAAAAGAAACTTACCGTTGTGGGGAGGGTTTTTAATAAAATATGTTTTAATAACTTTATTTTTATATATTTTAGTGTTTTTAAAACACTTGCACCTGTAAAAGTAGGCTATGCGCCTGCTTTTTCAGGCGCAAGATTTTTGAGGACATTTCTAAGCGTAAATATCAGAAATTTCCACTTACAATGTCCTCGCTCCCGAGATGCGGCCATCTGTCAAGCCAGAAACTTGACAGATCGGAAATGCCAGTTTCCAGCGCATGCGCATTGCGCACTGGAAACCGACATTTCCGTTGCCTTCTCAGGTCCGTAGGAACTCCGTAAGGACCCGGGGAGGCCGGAATTTCAGGGCCAATATCTCTCAACCAACAACACTAAGACAGATTTCTGCTTAAGATCACGTTGCTGTTTGTGGGACCTTGCTGTATGCAAATTGACTGTTGCGCTTCAAACATTACAATAGTGACAACACTTCAAAAAGTACTTCATTGGCTGTAACGGGAAGTCCTGAGGTCATGAAATGTAAATATAAAAATAGTGGTCTTTCTACTTCATGGGATGTTTTTGATCAAATAATGAAGACTAGCAATAAAATAAAAAATGCTTGAAAGAATTCACTTCTGAGTTGTCAATGATGACACTGTTGGATGAATTTCTTGAAGTGCTCGTTTCATGTGCCTTAGATGACAACATCTCACTTGCTAAAGAGGAATTGGAAAAGCCTGCTATAAGCCTGAAAAGTGGAAAAAAATATCCCTATTGGATGATATAATACTCGTACTCTAGGCCGGCACAAGGGTAATTGGCGCCCTGGGCAAACTGTTCACCCGGCGCCCCGCCAATCCCCTCCACCTCAACCAATTCCAATATAAAGGACAAAAACATTGCAAGATGTCTTACAAGCACTGGTTTATTATCATATCCAAAGTAAAATTATTAATGATAATCACTACTTATTTCAATTTTCCCAATTTATGACCAAACACTGTCCAGCAGATGTTCCACAAACTGGGAGAAGAGTTTCATTTTTTCCATATGTTTCTTGCGAAGTCCTCGTCAGGGTGAAGATTGTGTGAGACAGGAAACACCCGAGCCTGCTGCACAATGTTTGGTCATAAATTGGGAAAATTGAAATAAGCAGTGATTATTTCGTGTACTCACAATGTGCTAGGATATATTGTAAGTATACAACTTACAGTCAGCTGATTAATATTCCTTGAACGCTCCAAACACTGGAGAAAGGACGATAACTGATCGCTGCTAACACAGTAAAACCCTGCAATGAAAAGCTGCAATAGGCACAGGCACTATTGTGATAAAATATATTCAACTTGTTGCATCTTCAGCTTGTCCAATAATACTTACAGTGCACATATAATATACATTTGTATATTATAAGTTTTATATGTAAACCTCTGTGTATGTTAACTGCGCACCTATAGTACCATACACCAGTAGTATTATACACCAGTGTATACAACACATTCTGTATTGGCGAGTATCCTGTGACCATCCATGTATCATGACCCAGATATGTTTCACTCTGCAGAGGACAATACTGTTGTATTTTAAAGTAGATTATATAAAATGGCACTTCATTCATTTTTTGGACCAGGTGACGCTAAAAAATATACAGCACAGTGGCCAGAGAGTTGATGATTTCCTGGGGAAAAAGAAGTGTGATAAAGATGGAAGAAAGTAGAACATTTTCAAGATTAGTATTTGTAATGGGGAATCATTCGGAAGACAAAAAGGATCTTAAAAGGATAAATCTGAAGCAGCGGCCAAACTCTGTGCAACAGAGCTGTCTCCATTGAAAGGATGTTTTCACCCATTGTTCATACAGTGCTTGTCCTTTTAATGCATGGGGCTGGATGGTTATCTCATCTGATCTGATCTGATCTGCATGGGATGGCGGGAGTGTGTCTGCCGCCTCCCGCTGTCAGTTTCACCGTGTCCATTTCATTCCCTGTCTCTGGGAGGCCATCTGGACCACGTCAGGGAGGGGATGGGGCAAACAGACAGTTCGGCGGCTCACATGGTGTGTCGTGTGAACAGTAAAACAAAACCCCACTCCCCACAAGCGAAGAAAATCAAATGAAAATTAAATAAAAAGGAAAACAGAGAACCCACTGCTAACTTTGATGGTCTCCCGTAGCTCAGCAACAAGCAGCGCCTGGCTACATCCGTTTCCGGTTCCAAATCTTCCCACTTTGCCCTGATCTTCAAAGATGTCAAGGTGTTTAAATGAAAGAACAGCACAGGGCAGCGTCAGATTAACGAACCAGGAAGAAAGAGGGCGATATCACTTGGGTACCTTTGTTTCCTCCCCCTCTCCAACCAGCTCCCTTTTAGTTCTGCGGGATCTCGGTGTTCTATATAACACTAAATGCACCCTAGTTCTATATAACACTAAATGCCGTTCACGCCCTAGTTACAAAATACTCAAGGCAGGTTCATTATTAAGGGCTCTAGTTAGGAGAATTCCCTCTGGATTCGAACCCATTTCCCAGCATGTTCCTTGGAGCGATTCATTTAATTCAATTTTTTGGTCCCCCCCCCTCCAAATTCTGCCACCCTGGGCGACCGCCGAGTTCGCCGAATGGTTGCACCGGCCCTGCGTGTACTCATAATGTTCAACTAAACAATTCTATATAATACTTTTGACATTGAAAACATCTCAAGGCTTTTTTTTACAAAGGGGGAGAACAAAGTACATAAGAGGACAGACACCAAGACAAGGAAGAAGACATTAGCAGGGTTGAATAAAAGGTCGGTCGAAAATATGATGGTGGTGGTGGGGAAACGCAAATTTGGTTTGGGCCATTTTAGGCCCTCAAATTGTCGGTGTGCTGGGAGTATGTGCCACAGTCCCGAGGTTCATCCGACATCAGCATATTGCCGGCGAGCAATCGAACACCCAAAGGCAGTTTGCTGGTGGCACATGTTGGACTGGTTTCCTCCCTGGTAGCGGCCCATGGGGTGGAGAGGGAGGCAATTGGATGGGAGGGGAAGTGATTAGGAGGGGTGGAGGGTGCCAATTGGGAGCCTGAAACAGATTCTGGGACTGGTCCCGAGCGGTAGGAGCTACATATAGACATGATTATCCTGAATGCCAGCTGCATTCAGGGCAGCCCATTTTCAGGAAGGGCGCCTCAAACTAGGGCTAGATCCCCTATTTGCATATTCTAATGTCTATTTCAAGTATGGCCCTGTTTCATCCTGAATGAATGGGGGGGGTGGGGGGCAGGTGGATGGGAAGATGGGAAGATGGAGACAGTAACAAAACAGAGAATTTTGTGAATGGTGCAGTGAATGGATCAGAGTTTTCGGGCTGATGGCAGGTGATGATATGTCCAAGGATCTTTAGAGAGGAAAGGAAGGATTGCAATGGGGGCAGCAGTTGGAGAGGAAGGATGGGTCCAATGATTGTTTTTTTGATGACAGCAGTTTTGAAAGGGAGAGGAATGGTGTCTGAGGCTAAGGTCAATTAACAATGTCAGCTAGCATGCAGTCCAGGAGGTGAGTAGAGAGGGGACCAAGTGGGCAGGAGATGGATCTAATGAAAGAGAAGTACGTGGAGATGGTGGAGGAGTTGGGGATGGAGAGATAAGAAAGAAGCTGCAGGGAGAGGTGATTGAGGCTAGAGTAGGTGGAGAGAGGTGATTGAGGCCAGAGTAGGTGGAAGACTAGGGAGGTTATGAACAAGGGAGGAGAGGAAAGGAAAGTGGCAGGATATATTGCACAGATAGGCTCCATCTTACAGACAAAGGTATCTATCAGCTCTTCGAACTTGGTACTGACGGTGAGGGAAAGGGGTTTGAGGAAAAAGTTAGATGTGAAAGAAATGGGCCTTAACCTGTCCTTCCTCTATAAGATGATCCTGGAGTCGTAAGTCTTTTTTGGCTTAACATGGCCTACCCAGTGCTGCAGTAGAATAACTATATCAGTTGTCCTCAAGGTGCACTTTTAAGTTGAAGGAGTGAAGATTGGAACTGTACCAGGGGAACTGCAGGGGTAGGAAATAATAAGTGACTTAGTACAATGAGGTTTTGAAGGCAGGGGTGAGGGAACTGGGTCTTTTTACATTGGAGAAATGTAGACTTCATGGGATATGATTGGAGTCTTTCCCTGAGTTTTTTTCCTAAATTTGCCTAAGGCATTTTATCTCTTTTTTTCGTCTCTCCCAGGAGATTGCGTGACTGGGGTTAGATTAGATGGGCCACACCATATCTGAATGGGGCAGGCTAGATGGACCAGTTGAGCTTTTATTCTTTTTCATATGTTAGTATATCTCCCCCTGTCCCAGGCAAAGAACCAACATCAGAGAGGATGTGACCAGCAGAGGAGATTGCCAGGCCAGGAGATACCTCATCCCCAGCCTGCACAACAGTGGCAGCTCAATATGCCAGTATATGTGGAGCTTATCTTGGGGGTCTGGGCCTGAGTAATGATTTGGACCCCTGAAGGTGGAATAAAATGTTGCTATTATTTTTCAGCACACGCTTTGGTGCGGTGGTGGAGGGGGAGGGAGACAGGGTTCTGGCAACGTCCCTCCTCCCCATCCCCTCCCCCCCCGTTCCCCTCTCGTGAACACCCAAGATATACTTCTATTGGCCATTCGTGCCTGCCTGGCATATTAAAATGAGGTGACCTTCCCTGAACCTGCATACCTGACGAAGGGTCACAGACCTGTTTCTGCAGATGCTGCCTGACCCCGCTGAGATTTCCAGCATTTTCTGTTTTTATTTCCGATTCCAGCATCAGCAGTATTTTGCTTTTGTAGCTGCATTCTTTGCCAGGGTTAGTGCCAAAGGCACATCTTGGCACTTGTGCTGGGATGGCAATCTCTCAGATTTTCTGGCTTCTGTATTCTAGGGAGATTGTTGTGGCTACGAAAGATATCATCATCTCAAATCATTCCCTGACTACAGTTGTGCTTGACCCATTGGCAGTAAGATTAGATGGAGAATAATCCTACTGTAAGGTTCTGCAAAACCAACCACGGAGACATGTGGCAGGGAGAATGGGAAGATGCCATGTTTAAAATGACCAACTGCAGCCACAGCCTGTAAACCACGAAGGATGATGGGACTCTGGCCACCCTGTACAGTAACAGACAGTGTTGCAGGGGCACGGAACCGGATGGGGGATGAGCCAGCTACCGTAAGGGGGAAGAGTGTACATTCGGTTCTTGCAGGAAAAGGGATACAAGGCAACTTTATATTTTAAAAGGACATTTCTCCAGCTTTTCGTGTAAAACCCTCACAGAAGAGGCAACATGTCCAGGCAAAATCTCCCCAGTAATACACAAGGCAACACAAAGGGTATCAGTTTGAATAATTAAACAAAGGCCCACAGGTCTGATGCAATCATTTTGGCCAGCCCAGACAGAGTGGCACCTCTGTCGAGATAGTGAACAATTCACCCCATCAGCAAGCGACAGGATACAGCAGGTGTGGCTAATCTCCCATTCCAGACAGATTGATACACATCGAATTGCCATTCACACCCCATTTTATTCAAGGAAGACCCAAGACAATGGCATGCAGTTTTGGCACGAAGATGAACGGACTATAAGAAAAAGCTGCAAAAACACACAAGTGTTTTGGAAGTTGGAGGTTGGAGGTTGGAGGTTGGAGGTTGGAGGTTGGAGTCAGCTTTTTGCATTGAGTTGTAGAGTTGAGTTAAGAAGGTGGGAGTCAGTTTTCATTGTGGTTGAGTTGAGTTAAAGGGGAGTTGAGTCAGCTCTTCACAGGGCCCTCGCTCTGGGGAAGGTGTGCTTAACTCCAGCAGCTTTTTGCTTAGGAGCCAACCGAGAGGCAAATAGAAGAAACCGACGCAACATCGAGGAGGAAAACCGAACCGACCAACAATGTAAAACCCACCCCAGAGGGACCCCGAGCTGAAATCAGTGCCCCCCAGAACCCCGGAGTTGATAGGATTGTGAGTAGGATAGCCCAAACCCCCTCACAGACTCAATTTAGGATAGGAATTGGTAAGAAGGGTGAAAGTGGGAGGTGGGGTTGTGTGTGAGTGGAATGTTTCAACCTCTTATCTTCCCCTTTCCTGTTGCGAGAATTTTTCGTGTTGTTGAGCGAGATTGTGCCATTACTGCTATTTATGACCTCTTCCTATGCCCTCTATCTTTGTGTTTACTATTCCAAATGAACAACATTAGCCATTTTGCACTCTTACCCACTGTGTCTGGTGCCTCATTACTCACCCATCCTCATAAATCGCACGTACAGAACCTCAGGGGAGTGTGGATTCGAACCCACACCCCAAGCTCCCCTTACACCTTCATTGAACAAATAAAAACAGAAAATGCTGGAAACACTCAGCAGGTCAGGCAGCATCTGTTACGAAAACTTTCGTCAGAACTTAATAAAGTTTGTTAAACAGAGACGGTTGAGGAACACTTCATGGAGGAGACCTAAGGATCAATAACATCCAGAATACCTGTATGGGAGAACCATAGATCGTTTTGTGGGACATGGTTTAGGCTATACAGAAGTAATAAGATGAAAGCTAGGGATTTGTTGTATGATAGAAGAATGTTAAAAAATGTGAGAAAGAAAATAAAATAACTGGTATAGAAGAGATGAGGTAAAAATTAAAGCCTATTTTGTCTTAAATTCTGTTCTGATAGAACAGGCTTTAACTTGCTTTACATGTAATAGAAGTTGCGATTAGGCTGAAAAGCCAGATGACCATTCAAATCTGTGCTGAAAATGGTAGAGGGGACAACAATGCTACTATCTATCACAGATAAGAAGGCAAAGTTTCATATAGGCTCAGTAGCAATCGATAGGGAGATTCACATGTTCAAATACTACTTATACAACACAGAATGGCAGGGAAATATAGAGCAATGTAAGACTTTCTCAGAGTTGATTATTGTCACGTTGGAAGCAGGGGACGAAACATGATTGACAGGTACCAATTGAGTGGAATAAGGTTCAAAGGGTGGTTAATAAAATGCAGCTGTGGAAAATCCATGGGTAGAGATGGACTTATGCTTGAATTTTAATCAGTGCTTATTGCCAAAATCTGAATTCAAGCTTATTATTAGCTGTCACTCACACGTTCTCAGAGGGATGGCAGTTAGACTCTGTTACACAACCTCCAGTTTTGGCTCTGACTCAGAAGTTTTAAGGACTTTCTTCAATGCAAAGATTATGGTCCCATTTCATTGCTAAATGCAGATTATAAACAATGTCAAAAATACTGGGAAGCAAAAGGAGACATTATTTATGAGATTCAGGTCACGTTCATCAAAGACTAGTCCGCTGATATCATTTGCCGTTTTCAGTTTAAATAAAGTCCTTGCCTGGTTTTCTCTGGCTCTTTCATCCTCCTGTTTGAGAATGCGTTGTAAGACATAAATTTAATCAGCCTCCGGCTGGCCAAAATCTGGGCTGCAGGAGACTGTCGTTTGTATTGGTCCTGTCACTGAAGTCACCAAGTGCAAAATATGGTGCAAAACTCAGGCCTTTTTTTCGTTCATGGGATGTGGCAGTCGCTGGCAAGGCCCACCCCTAATTGCCCTTGAGAAAGTGGTGGTGAGCTGCCTTCTTGAACCGCTGCAGTCTGTGTGGTGAAGGTACTCCCACAGTGCTGTTAGGGAGAGAGTTCCAGGATTTTGATCCAGCGACGATGAAGGAATGGCGATATGTTTCCAAGTCAGAATGGTGTGTAACTTGGGAAGAGAATGTGGAGGTGATGGTGTTCCATGCGCCTGCTGCCCTTGCCCTTCTAGGTGGTAGAGGTTGCAGGTTGGTAGGTGCTGCCGAAGAAGCCTTAGCCAGTCGGAGTTGGAGTAAAAATTGGACAGAAAACACGGGCAAAAATGACTAATTGTGCCCTGTGCCTGAAGGATGCCTGAAAAATGTCCTACGCCATATTGGCATTGGACGATTTCAGGCATCTGGGGCATCCGCCTAAAACAGGTGTTAGACCTTGCATAACCCTTCTCAGAGGGGTTTTTCTGAGAAATTAGGCTACCCCGAGTGGCGCCAGGCCTGCAACACTCGCTTTCCTGGTATGGTTATGGCCTGGGAACCGTTGCAACAAATATATTTCCCAACATCCCTTGCACACTCGTCAAATAGATAAATGGTAATGTTAAAAAAAAGCAGATGAGTATAGTTCATGCTGTGCAGGAAATGGTTGCACCCTTGAAGACTTTAAAAAAAAACTGTTACTATAAGCCCCCTTGCCAAAGGGAGCAAAACACCCCTCTCTGGATAGCTGGTATCCCAGAGTTTACAGCATCATGGGACGGGCTGGTGAAAATGTGGTGGCCTCCCATTGACCGTGCAGACTCTGGCAGGGTCAGATTAAGGGGCAACAAAAGGCACATTCCCAGCCTGACTGCAAGGATCACGGCCTGTGCATTTTCATTCCTGTCCTTTCATTTTCATTTATATTTATGGAGTTATTCTGAAATATGATCATAAGCAGAAAAGCTTTGTTCCTTTGACCAGCAGATGCAGCCTTGAATGGGTCATTGTATACCTTCGTGTTTCAACAGAGAGATTTAAAGATTGTCAGAGTCTGTTTCAGTTAGTCATTAAAACTGATTAAAAGCCCAGTCAAACATCAAAATGGAATGGTGCAACTGTTTGTAGAGAGTATAAGGAATATTCTTTTTAATGTGAAGGTACAATGAAGCAATATCTCAAATGCATGAAGCCGTAAATGTCAACGTCTGATCCTGTACATTGAATTACCACATTGAATTTTCAGTTTTCATGTTAGCTGTCACAGCAGCAACAATGAATATCTAGCTCAAAAACATGAGGGAGGAGATTTAAAACCCCCACGATGGGCAGGGGTGGGAAGAGGGGTAGGTTAACATTTTCAAAAATCTGAAAACCAACCAGTACCCGCCACTTCTGGTTTTAACGGAGGTGGTAGGGGGAGGGGAGGGGTGGCGTGGTTGGGTAGGGATGAGGAGGGGAAGGGGTGGGGTAGGGATAGGGAGGGCATGGGGTGGGGTGATGGCAGGGGTGTGGGGTGGGTGGGGCTAGGGAGGGGGTGTGGCAGTGGATGGGGAGGGGGTGGATGGGGAGGGAGTGGGTGGGGGGGAGGGGTGGTGGGTGGTGATGAGTTGGGAATGGGGTGAGGAGGGGGTGGGTGGGGTGGTGGGTGGGGATGAGGAGGGGCAAGGGTGGTGGGTGGGGGTGGGGTAGTGGGTGGGGATGAGGAGGGGGAAGGGTGGTGGGGGGGAGGGGTGGGGATGAGGAGGGGGAAGGGTGGTGGGTGGGGATGAGGAGGGGGAGGGGTGGTGGATGGGGATGAGGAGGGGATGGTGGATGGGAATGGGTGGGGAGGGGGTGGGTGGGGCGAGGGGAGGGGAGGGGCGTGGGGAGGGGGAGGGGTGGTGGGTGGGGAGGGGAGGGGTAGTGGGTGGGGATGAGGAGGGAGTGGGGATGGGGAGGAGGTGGGGTGGTGTCAGGTGGTGATGTTGGTCTCGTGAGGCAGGTCAGTTATTTAAATCTGCTCCCTGACTTGCGATCTCTTCAACTACCTGCCCCCGCGACCCTTGATCCCCCCCCACCACCCCTGCCCCCGACGAGCAATCTCTTCAATTCCCCCGTGATCTCCCCCCATCCACCCACAATCTCTTCAACCCCTACGATCTCTCCATCTTCTCCACTCCCCAGCTGCAGCCTTCCTATTCCGACAGGCAACCTGCCTCTCAATCTGGTGATTGTTGGCTGGGGAAAGGAGGGAAAAAAAATCAAATGAGGTCCTGCTATTAAATTCAGCAGGACCTCCACATTACAGGCATTTTCGGGTTTCCCTTCCGCTACGAGTCCCCGCACCCCGTCGCCACATAAATATTGGGGGCATAATCTGACAATCACTATGGAGGTGGTATTCAGGAAGATAATGGGACTAAAGGCAGATAAATCCCCTGGACCTGATGGTTTGCATCCTAGGGTCTTAAGAGAAGTAGCAGCAGGGATTGTGGATGCATTGGTTGTAATTTACCAAAATTTCCTGGATTCTGGGGAGGTCCCAGCAGATTGGAAAACTGCAAATGTAACGCCCCTATTTAAAAAATGAGGTAGACAAAAAGCAAGAACTATAGACTAGTTAGTCTAACATCTGTGGTTGGGAAAATGTTGGAGTCTATTATTAAAGAAGCAGTAGCAGGACATTTGGAAAAGCAGAGTCAGCATGTCATGTTTGACAAATTTGCTGGAATTCTTTGAGGATGTAACGAACAGGGTGGATAAAGGGGAACCAGTGGATGTGGTGTATTTGAATTTCCAGAAGGCACTTGACAAGGTGCCACATAAAAGATTACTGCACAAGATAAAAGTTCATGGGGTTGGGGGTAATATATTAGCATGGATAGAGGATTGGCTAACTAACAGAGAACAGAGAATTGGGATAAATGGTTCATTCTCTGGTTGGCAGCCAGTAACTAGTGGGGTGCCGCAGGGATCAGTGCTGGGACCCCAACTATTTACAATCTATGTTAACGACTTGGAAGAAGGGACTGAATATAAAATAGCCAAGTTTGCTGACGATACAAAGATGGGAGGAAAAGCAATGTGTGAGGAGGACACAAAAAATCTGCAAAAGGACATAGACAGGCTCAGTGAGTGGGCAAAAATTTGGCAGATGGAGTATAATGTCGGAAAGTGTGAGGTCATGCACTTTGGCAGAACAAATCAAAGAGCAAGTTATTATTTAAATGGAGAAAGATTGCAAACTGCCGCAGTACAGCGGGACCCGGGGGTACTTGTGCATGAAACGCAAAAGGATGGTATACAGGTACAGCAAGTGATCAGGAAGGCCAATAGTATCTTGGCCTTTATTGCAAAAGGGGATGGAGTATAAAAGCAGGGAAGTCTTGCTACAGCTATATAAGATATTGGTGAGGGCACACCTGGAATACTGCGTGCAGTTTTGGTTTCCATATTTATGAAAGGATATACTTGCTTTGGAGCCAGTTCAGAGAATGTTCACTAGGTTGTTTCCGAGGATGAGGGGATTGAATTATGAGGAATGGTTGAGTAAGTTGGGCCTCTACTCATTGGAATTCAGAAGAATGAGAGGTGATCTTATCAAAACGTATAAGATTATGAGGGGGCTTGACAAGCTGGATGCAGAGAGGATCTTTCCAATGATGGGGGAGACTAGAACTAGAGGGCATGATCTTAGAATAAGGGGCCGCCCATTTAAAACAGAGATGAGGAGAAATTTCTTTTCTCAGAGGGTTGTAAATCTGTGGAATTTGCTGCCTCAGAGAGCTGTGGAAGCTGGGTCATTGAATAAATTTAAGACAGAAATCGACAGTTTCTTAAACGATAAGGGGTTATGGGGAGCAGGCAGGGAAGTGGAGCTGAGTCCATGATCAGAGCAGCCATGATCTTATTGAATGGCGGAGCAGGCTCAAGGGGCCGTATGGCCTACTTCTGTTTCTACTTCTTATGTTCTTATGTTGAAACAAAAAAAATCCAATATTAACAAATAAAACAATATCAGAAAATGCTGGAAATTCTCGGCAGGTCAGGCAGCATCTGTGGAGAGAGAAACAGAGTTAACGTTTCAGGTTGATGATCCTTCTTCAGAATTGGAAAAAGTTAAGAGATGTAACAGATTATTAAGCAAGTGTAGGGGCAGGGAAAGAGGGTGGGAAGGAGAGGTCTGTGATAGGTTGGAAGGCAGGAGAGATTAAAAGACAAAAGGAATGATGGTGCAAGGCAAAAGAAGTTGGTAATGGGGCAAGTTAAGAAACAAAAGATGAGTCTAGATAAGGTGTAAATGGGAATGGCAGAATCATCAACAGCTGCCGTGTGAAACAAAATAATGGCAGAAGTTAAGGTCTAAAATTGTTGAACTTGATGTTGAGTCCAGAAGGCTGTAAAGTGCCCAATCGAATGGTGAGGTGCTGTTGCTCGAGCTTTGTTGAGCTTCATTGGAACAGTGTAAGAGGCCGAGGACGGAGAGGTCAGAGTGGGAGTGGAGTGGAGAATTAAAGTGACAGGCAACCGGAAGCTCAGGGTCACACTTACGGACTGAACAGAGGTGTTCGCAAAGCGGTCACCCAATCTGCATTTGGTCTCCCCAATGTAGAGGAGACCACACGTGAACAGCAAATACAATATACTAAATTGCAAGAAGTACAAGCAAATCGCGGTTTCACCTGGGGCCCTGGACAGTGGGAAGGGAGGAGGCAAAAGTGTCGGGGAACTATGAGGTTGGTGGCCGTGGAGGGAAGATCTCCAGAGGAGATGAGGTCAGTGACAGCCTTGGAAACGATGGCTTGATGTTCTGACGAAGTGTCATCGACCTGAAACATTAACTCTGTTTCTCTCTCCACAGATGCTGCCTGACCCGCTGAGTATTTCCAGCATTTTCTGTTTTTAGTTCAGATTTCCAGCATCCGCAGTATTTTGCTTTTGTAAATAAAATAATGTGTTTGGCAAAGTTTGGTTTGATTCTTTTCTTCTCAATTTCATCCTCACCATTTAAATGAATATAAGCCTCAATTTTAAGCTAGCTCGCCTGAAATCAATGGGGCATAAAATGGGGTGGGACGCAAAATGGGCGTCTGACCCAAAGCTGCCGGGTTAAAATCGGGGCGATAGTGTCACATCTGTTTTCAAGTATTCAGTAATTCTATGTATGTCTATCAACCCTCAGGCATCACACTTTGGCATGACATCGCAGCTATCGTACAGTACATGCATATGTCTGTGTTGCACCTGATGGGCACAGACATCATATTCATAACACAGAAAATCACAAATGAAGAGGTGGGGAACATACGAATCAAACACCAGGAAAGCAAATAAGAAAAGTTTCAATGAGAAACTAGCAAGGGCATACAAGAACAACAAATCAAGTATGAGCAGTCATCCAAATCTACCAGGAAAAAGGAAGAAGAAAAATCAATATTTTTTGAAAATCCTTTCAACTGGCATTAATTATTTTTCCACTAAGCTGGAATGTTTGTAATTGGAAATAAGTTTTGTGGCAACAACTTAAATGTATTTGGTGCCTTTAACATAGAAAAAAATAGTCCAAGATATTTACAGAGGAGTGAGGAAAAAAAGACAGCGGCGTGTTTGCATTAAAGTGAACTTGCTCTCATTTGGCTTGTTGCAGGGTGAGATCGCATACAGTGCCAGAGCGGGCAGGAACTGGTGGCAGCAGTTGAACTGTAAAGCCCCTGCATCCCTGGAAAAAAATGCATGCTTGATTTTATTGGGCCTGCAACGCTCAATGGATGCTCGACCCCAAGGTAGGTTGCATATCCACAAATGTGTTATTATAGTAATAGTATCTGATAAGGGTAGATTTTCTTTCAGAAGCATGCCATTCTCACTTTTATACCAATGGTATTGCTGTTACTGCGCTATGTATGCCATGTTCTACACTCAAAGCCTCCTTGAAAAAATGTAACATCCCCACTGATTCTTGGGAATCCCTGGTCCAAGACTGCTCAAAGTGGAGGATAAGCATCCGAGAAGGCACTGAACATTTCGAGTCCCTTCGTCAGGAGCACACAGCAACCAAGTAGAAACAGCGGAAGGAGCGTACAGCAAATCAGTAGCAACAGACCTACACCTGGAAGCCCTAAGGTTGTAGAGGAGATGGCAGTGTCTGCAGATGCACACACAGGAGAGAAAGCATTTAAAGGTTCTGTTCTGGGACTACTTCTGTTCACTGTGTACATCAATGATTTACACATAGAAGTAGTGACGGCTGAACTTGCAGACAGTACTAAAATAGGAGGCATAGTAAATCATTGTGAGGACCAAAGGAATCGACAAAGGAGATATTGATAAGGTGGTGGAATGGGTGGCAGATGTATTTAAATGTCAGTAAATGTGAGGTGGTACATTTAGATTAAAAACAAAGTAAAAGTAGTAATTATACTTTGAATGGGGGAAAGCTGGCTGATGTAAAAGAAGAAAAGAATTTGGAGGTTCAAGTCCACAAGACGTTAAAAGCAATACTTCAAGTTGGAAAAGAAGATGGGTGCATAATTGTGACAATACTAGCAAAAGCTTTTTTTGTTATGTCAGAAGTCAAAAGACCTTTAAAGACAATAAAGGGCCACTAAAGATACTGTGGGGCAGATTCAGAATGATTCTCAGATTAGGGCAGAAGTGCTAAATGATTATTTTGCATCAGTCTATACTCCTCCAGATGAGGAGCTCTCAGTATTGAATAGCATTATTAATATTAAAATAGATAGTATTGTCATTTTGGATTGATTAGGGAAGCTCAAAATTGATGGGGCTCCAGGTCCGGATACTATCCAGCCAAGGGTCATTAAGGAGATTGGACAGGTGTTCTGTGAGCCCCTTGCCCATATCTTCAATAGTTCCATAGAGTCAGGGATTGGTCCCTTAGTCTGGAAGCTAGCTCATGTAGCTCCTATTTTCAAATAAAGGGGACAAATCAGAGCCAGGACACTATAGGCCTTTTAGCCTGACGTCCATTATTGGGAAGGTGCTAGAAAGGATCATAAGAGATGTCCTTTATGATCACTGGGAAAGGGAAGGGGTCATTTGAAATTCACTACACGGCTTCTGGAAAAAATAGGTCAAACCTAACAAATTTGAGGAAGTCACTAGGGTGGTGGATGAGGAAAATCTGATAGATATTGGCTACCTGGACTTTAAGAAAGCTTTTGATAAGGTACCTCACACTGGATTACTTCACAAGATTGAATCTTGTAGTATCAGTAGAAATTTGAAATGCTGGATTAGGAATTGATTCCAATCCTGCAGCCAAAAAGTTGTAGATAACAGATGTGGCTCAGCTTAGAGACACGTTGCAAGTGGTGTCCCCCAGGTGTCGGTCCTAGGCCTGCTACTCTTCACAGTCTTTATTAATGACCTGGACACCGGTGTTGGGAGTACAGTAAGTAAGTTTGCAAATGACATTAAAATCTGTGCATGGATTAAGATGGTAGAGGACTGCAATCAATTCCAAAAAGATTTAGATGTGCTTGGGGAGTGGGCCACATATTGGCAAATGGCATTTAATTTGGATAAATGCAATGTCATGCATGTTGGTCGGGCCAACACAGAATACACGTACCACTTGCAGGGAACAATACTGAAAGAGGTCAAGAAAGATAAAGATATTGATATCATTGTGAACAAATCACTGAAAGTTCATGACCAATCTAGAGAAACTGTAGCTAAAACTAACAAGGTATTGGGTTGTATTAATGGAACCATTCAGTATAAATCAAAGGACACCATTTTGACACTGTACAGGTCGCTGGTCAGACTACATCGGGAGTATTGTGCCCAGTTTTAGTCCCGTCACATGGTAGGTGATATAGTGGCCTTGAAAAAGGTACAGAGAAGAGCTACAAGAATGATCCCTAGCTTAAAGAGCCTCAGATATTCCAATAGGCTCAAGGACCTCGGTCTATTTACTTTAGAGCAGTGTAGACTTAGAGGTGGAATTGATTGCAATCCTCTAGCATCTTAATCCATGCACAGATTTTAGTATCATCTGCAAACTTACTTACTATACTCCCAACACCGGTATCCAGGTCATTAATAAAGACTGTGAAGAGTAATGTGCCTAGGACCGATATCTAGGGGACACAATTTGTAACATGTCTAGAACCTGAGCCACAGCCATTATCTACAACGTTTTGGCTGCGGGATTGGAGCCAATTCCTAATCCAGCGTTTCAAATTTCTACTGATACCACAAGATTAGACAAAATAACCTAGTGTGTGGTACCTTATCAAAGGCTTTCTATAAAATAATTAAAGGGCAGGAAAGAGTCCCTATTGATAGATTATTCCAATTGAACAGATTGAGGAGTATATGGCGACATGAGTTTTAACTATGTAAGAGTAAGAGTAGGAATAGACTGGATATTAGGCAGTTCTTTTCATCGAGAATTGTGAGTCTCTGGAATACATTGCCAGCTGCTGTGGTGGGTGCTGAAACAAGCGCTCTACTCAGAGCTCCCACACGGCAAGCAAGTCCCAGGTGGGCAGAGGAAATGCTTCAAGGACACCCTCAAAGCCTCCTTGAAAAGGTGCAACATCACCACTGACACCTGGGAATCCCTGGCCCAAGATCACTCAAAGTGGAGGAGAAGCATCCGGGAAGGTGTCAAACACCCAGTCTCTTCACTGGGAGCACGCTGAAGCCAAGTGCAAATAGCGGAAGGAGCGCACAACAACCCATGCACCCCTCAACCACCTCTGCCCTACCTGTGACAGAGACTGTAGGTCCCGCATTGGACTCATCAGTCACCTCAGAACTCATATTAGTGTGGAAGCAAGTCATCCTCGACTCCGAGGGACTGCCTAAGAAGAAGAAGGTGGGTGCTAACTCTGCATTGCCTTCAAGATGGAGCTGGACCAGTTTTTGACTGGGGCCAAGATTGCATCATATAGAAGGTATGTGACTTGGTCTGTGTGATCACCTGGCCTGGTTTTGATCACCCTAGGAGGTCAGAGAGGAATGTTACAGAATAGTTTTTTCCGTATTGACTGTTTTTTCTTCTGTTTTTTTTTACCTCGCCCAGAAGATGACATGGCTGCAGGGGGGGGGTTCAGGGGTGGAGAATGAGTGTACAGCCATGATGGTTCAGGCACTGCGTTGTGGGGTAGGATTGAAGATATAGAAGATAAGTGACTTTATAGCTAACACTTGGTCCATGTGATCTGGCCTGGTTTTGATCATCCTGGGGTCAGAGAGGAATGCTGTCTGTCACAGGGAAAGTCATCGCAAGTATCCTCCTCAATCACCACCTCCCTTTGGCTGAAGAGCTCCTCCCAGATTCACCCACTAAGGGGCACAATGGACATGATCTTCACTGTGCGTCAAATTCAAGAGAAATGCAGGGAACAACAACAACCTCACAAAGGCCTTTGACATTGTCAACCGTGAGGGATTATGGAGCGTCCTCCTCAAGTTCGGCTGCCCTCAAAAGTTTGTCACCATCCTCCGCCTGCTTCACGATGACATGCAAGCCGTGATCCTGACCAACGGATCCACCACAGACCCAATTCACGTACGGACCGGGGTCAAGCAAGGCTGTGTCATCACACCAACGCTCTTCTCGATCTTCCTAGCTGCAATGCTCTATCTCACCCTCAGTAAGCTCCCCGCTAGAGTGGAGCTAGTCTACAGAACAAATGGGAAACTGTTTAACCTCCGTTGTCTCCAGTCCAGATCCAAGGTCATCCCATCCTCTGTCATTAAATGACAGTACGCAGACGACGCTTGCGTCTGTACGCACTCAGACGCCGAACTTCAAACCAGCGTCAACACCTTCACAGAGCATATGAGAGCATAGGCCTTACACTAAATATCCATAAGGCAAAGGTTCTCTACCAACCTGCCTCTGCCATACAGTACTACTTCCCGATGATCAAAATCCACAACGAGGCCTTTGACAACGTGGACCATTTTCCATACCTCGGGAGCTACTGTCAACAAGGGCAGATGTCGATGACCAAATCCAACACCGCCTTCAGTGTGCCAGTGCAGCCTTCAGTCACCTGAGGAAGAGAGTGTTTGAAGACCAGGGGCTAGACGTTCCACTTTTGTGCAGATCGGCCAAAAATAGGTGTTATTTCCAGCGTTGGCAGTAAATATGGGTTTTGAGATCGCCGGATTATTGCCCATTTTTAAAACCCTAACTTTCCATTTTATAAAATGGCCATTACAGCGAATAATCTGAAATGAGCGTAAAAAATTTTGACCTTCTGCCGTAAACTGTCGCCGTCCATAGCAACGCCAGGGCAACGGTCGTTTCCCGTGTGCCAGGAAATCAGGGGTCATCAATACATGCGCAGAAGAGGAGAGAGAGAAAGGGAGCAGAGAGGAACTGAAAGCCCGTGTGGGTGTGTTGTGTGGTTGTTTAGCTGTTGGGGGTAGGAGGGAGATTTACCAGCAGCAAAAAGACGTTTGAGCACAAATAACGTTGTTACCATGGAGTTTTTGGGGAAAAAAATATAGTTAAAATGGAAGGGATGGAGGAGGCGACACAGCACGCTGTGGAGACTGAGGATGCTGGCGAAAGCAGTGAGGTGGGAAAGGAACTATTGGGAGGATGAAAAAGCATGAGGAGATTCTCTGATGAGGCAAATGCCTCCCTCCTGCAGGAGGTGGAGTCACGCTGGGGTCAATTGACCCAGGGTGTTTGTGGGAAACCCACCCCAAAGGTCTACCAGAAGATATTGGCTGACACAGCTGAGATGGTCTCGTCAGCGACGAACGAGGTGCATGAGGGCAACCAGTGCCACAAGCGCTGGAAAGATCTTGTCGGATCCACCAGAGTAAGTATTACATTTATTTACATTTAATTATATATTTATATAATTTGAAATATAAGTGTAATGAGTGATTAAAATCAGATGTGATGTCTTGCACTTATACCGGGAATGTTTTATTCAAAACCTGCGTTGACGGTGTACGTCTTTAGATAAAAATTTTCGTAATAATCATGATTAAATCTGTTGGTTATGTGTTGTATCAGTCTCTGTGACAGTACCTAGCAATGATCTCACGCAATGATCTCATGCCATGTCGTGCTGGTGTTACCTTTTACAGAAGAAGCTTTCGAATAGGGTCGAGCAGAGGCGAACGGGTGGCGGGCCACCAGTCATCATCGAGCTCACCGACATCGAGGAGCGGGTGCTGGCACTAGTGGGGAGCCACCCCCGGTCGGCCACGCAAGCAGCAGCAGAACCTGATGTGAGGCCACGTGAGTAAAGTATACACCGTTGCCATAATGTAAAGTCAATAGATGTCACACCCACTCATATCCGACCAATAATATATGATAGATGATTGATAAAAGTGTTATATAAATAATGATGGCCTTATGAGAATCATTGCAATGCAGAATTGGTCATGGTCATGAAATGTGATGTCTGTGATGATTTTGATAGCGGTGGTGCTTTTGTCGTGCATATGCTGTGTGTATCGTTGGAATCACCTTGTGACCCTAGCACCCCCTTCTCCTCTAATAACCTCATTTATGTTTTGCAGCTCAGCCAGCAGCGTGGCCCCAGGCAAGACCACCGAGCCCAGGAGCTGGGGGTCTGGGGCCGGAGTCGCCGGAAGAACATCCATCTGATGTTGAGGAGCCCCGATTATCGCCCATGGAGCTGCAGTGTGCCTTCTCCACAGATGATAGTGCGGACTTCGAGAAACGTGCATTGCCAAGCTCCATAATGCATTAGACACCAATTACATCTAGTGCTCCTGCGGCCATGCCCTCCTCCACCGTGGAGGGAGCAGGCCCAAGCACCTTGCCACGGGGCACCCGAGGTGTCTCCATGACGGCGCTGACCACACGGAAGTTGGTTCGCCGCAGCAGGTCTGCTCCACGAGCGGCAGATCTGAACGGGGACATGGTACACTTGTCCAGGAGGAGTGTTGACATAGGTCAGCAGATCCTACAGACAATGGGGGGCATATCCCAATACCTGGTCAGCATGTCCGTCACCATGTCGGAGTACGTGCCGTGGATGGCGGAGGCCCTGAAGGTGATAGCCAGGTTCGCTGGTGGCAGAGGGCTCCCAGTGGTCCTGGAGCGCGGCACTGCACCCCAAAGTGCCGCACACCCATTGCCAATGACACATGAGAGCCAGGAGAAGATCTTTCTTCTGGCTCAGAGGACGTTCCCACCTCGGGACCGTCCTCTCCCCTATCCGGCCAACCAGCGGTTCTGCCGTCATCCCCCCCAATGGAGCAGCACCTGAGGAGCTCCTCGGCAAGGTGGGTTGGAGTCAGGAGAGGAAGGGGAAGGGGTAGAGGTGGGGAGGAGAAGCGGGTGGCGGGGGGGGGGGGAGGAAAGTGAGGTGCATGGCCGGAGTTGTATCGGTCACAGTATTTTTACACTTCTCCGAATGATATAAATGTCATCAATTTGTCGTGTGGGGGTGGGGGGGGAGTTGTTTTTTACAGTTATAATTATGATTTTAGACAAATGTTCTCATTAAATGTTTTTTATTTTGCATAATCTTGTTGTGCATTGTCTCAAATAAGACTGCTTCTCCCTGTAAGTGCATGGCGTGTAAGTTCTCGTCCACCTCTTTGGGCACATTATGCTCTTGAATATACCTTCTGCCATCTCTAGTCTGCAGCATGTGCGTAGTCATCAAGATAGGCTGAGAAATTACAGGCCCATTACAATCACAATCAGTATTATACCTATTATTCACAAACATTAAATTTACCGACTAAAACACCTAAAATAAATTCAAATTGTCCACAGTATGATAAGATGTTTGTTCAGATGTTCAAATCACCTCAAAAGAACTGCACAGTACATCAAAACTCCCCAGAACTTGAAGGAGCCTTTTATATGAACCGACCTCCGATTTACAACATGGCTTCCATACCGCTGGGTTTAGTTCAGGTGAGTGCAACTTTATCTCAGCGGGTTTTTCGGTGAGCAATATTTTCGGCGATATGTGGCCGAGGTGCCGAGAGTAACGCTCGCCGATATTATGGATGTTAGTTTCGCCCATTTGATCTTTACAGCAAAAAAAAGTGGGCGGGCGGTGTTATTAATTCTCGGCGCTAACTACATGCCGAAAGTAATGCTGGGCGATAAGTGAGCGATACATGGGCGTTAGTCTCCATTTTGTTGCTAAATGGGTGATATCTGGGCGTTATACCTCATCTCAGCGTTAAAATGGACATTAAGCGGGCAGTATCGATGCAAAAAAGTGGAAAATATAGGCCCTATGTCTTAAACCTGACATCGAGCTCATGGTTTACAAAGCAGTAGTGATACCTGCCCTCATATATCCTTCAGAGACATGGACTATGTACAGCAGGCACCTCAATGCACTGGAGAAGTAGCTCCAACGCTGCCGCCGCAAGATCCTGCAAACCCATTGGCAGGAAAGGCACGAAAGGCACACCAACATCAGATGGACGGATCACATTGTCCGCATGCCCGACACGAGACTCCCAAAACAAGCACTCTACTCGGAGCTCCGACATGGCAAGCGAGCCCCAGGTGGGCAGAGCAAACGTTTCAATCTACCTATTGATTGGGCTTACCAAACTGGTAGTAATGCGGTGGAGGAGGATTTCCTGCAGTGTATTAGGGATGGTTTTCTAGACCAATATGTTGAGGAACCAACTAGAGAGTTGGCCACCCTAGACTGGGTGATGTGTAATGAGAAGGGACTAATTAGCAATCTTGTTGTGCGAGGCCCCTTGAGGAAGAATGACCATAATATGGTAGAATTCTTTAAGATGGAGAGTGACACAGTTAATTTGGAAACTAGGGTCTAGAACTAAAGGAAAGGTAACTTAGATGGTATGAGGCGTGAATTGGCTAGAATAGATTGGCAAAGGCTACTTAAAGGGTTGATGGTGGATAGGCAATGGCAAACATTTAAAGATCACATGGATAAACTTCAACAGTTGAACATCCCTGTCTGGAGTAAAAATAAAACAGGGAAGGTGGCTCAACCGTGGCTAACAAGGGAAATTAAGGATAGTGTTAAAACCAAGTAAGAGGCATATAAATTGGCTAGAAAAAGTAACAAATCTGAGGACTGGGAGAAATTTAGAATTCAACAGACGAAGACTAAGGGTTTAATTAAGAGGGGGAAAATAGAGTACGAGAGGAAGCTTGCAGGGAACATAAAAACTGACTGCAAAAGCTTCGATAAATATGTGAAGAGAAAAAGATTGGTGAAGACAAATGTAGATCCCTTGCAGTCAGATTCAGGTGAATTTATAATGGGGAACAAAGAAATGGCAGACCAATTGAACAAATACTTTGGTTCTGTCTTCACGAAGGAAGACACGAATAATCTTCTGAATGTACTAGGGGACAGTGGGTCTAGTGAGAAGGAGGAACTGAAGGATATCCTTATTAGGTGGGAAATTTTGTTAGGGAAATTGATGGGATTGAAGGCTGATAAATCCCCGGGGCCTGATAGTCTGCGTCCAAGAGTACTTAAGGAAGTGGCCATAGAAATAGTGGATGCATTGGTGATCATTTTCCAACAGTCTATCGACTCTGGATCAGTTGCTATGGACTGGAGGGTAGCTAATGTAACACCACTTTTTAAAAAATGAGGGAGAGAGAAAACAGGTAATTATAGACCGGTTAGCCTGACATCAGTAGTGGGGAAAATGTTGGAATCAATCATTAAGGATGAAATAGCAGTGCATTTGGAAAGCAGTGACAGGATTGGTCCAAGTCAGCATGGATTTATGAAAGGGAAATCATGCTTGACAAATCTTCTGTAATGTTTTGAGGATGTAACTCGCAGAGTGGACAAGGGAGAATCAGTGGATGTGGTGTATTTGGACTTTCAAAAGGCTTTTGACAAGGTCCCTCAGAAGATATTGGTGTGCAAAGTCAAAGCGCATGGTATTGGGGGTAATGTACTGACGTGGATAGAGAACTGGTTGGCAGACAGGAAGCAGAGATAAACGGGTCCTTTTCAGAATGGTAGGCAGTGACTAGTGGAGTGTCGCAGGGCTCAGTGCTGGGACCCCAGCTCTTTACAATATACGTTAACGATTTGGATGAAGGAATTGAGTGTAATATCTCCAAGTTTGCAGATGACACTAAACTGGGTGGCAGTGTGAGCTGTGAGGGGGACGCTAAGAGGCTGCAGGGTGACTTGGACAGGTTAGGTGAGTAGGCAAATGTATGGCAGATGCAGTATAATGTGGATAAATGTGAGGTTATCCATTTTGGGCGCAAAAACATGAAGGCAGAATATTATCTAAATGGCGGCAGATTAGGAAAAGGGGAGGTGCAACGAGACCTGGGTGTCATGGTTCATCAGTCATTGAAGGTTGGCATGCAGGTATAACAGGCGGTGAAGAAGGCAAATGGTATGTTGGCCTTCCTAGCTAGGAAATTTGAGTATAGGAGCAGGGAGGTCTTACCGCAGTTGTACAGGGCCTTGGTGAGGCCTCACCTGGAATATTGTGTTCAGTTTTGGTTTCCTAATCTGAGGAAGGACATTCTTGCTATTGAGGGAGTGCAGCGAAGGTTCACCAGACTAATTCCAGGGATGGCTGGACTGTCATATGAGGAGAGACTGGATCAACTGGGCCTTTATTCACTGGTGTTTAGAAGGATGAGAGGGGATCTCATAGAAACGTATAAGATTCTGACGGGACTGGACAGGTTAGATGCGGGAAGAATGTTCCCGATGTCGGGGAAGTCCAGAACCAGGGGACATAGTCTTAGGATAAGGGGTAGGCCATTTAGGACTGAGATGAGGAGAAACTTCTTCACTCAGAGAGTTGTTAATCTGTGGAATTCCCTGCCGCAGAGAGTTGTTGATGCCAGTTCATTGGATATATTCAAGAGGGAGTTAGATATGGCCCTTACGGCTAAGGGGATCAAGGGGTTTGGAGGGAAAGCAGGAAAGGGGTAATAAGGGAATGATCAGCCATGATCTTATTGAATGGTGGTGCAGGCTCGAAGGGCCAAATGGCCTACTCCTGCACCTATTTTCTATGTTTCTATGTTTCTTTGTTTCAAGGACACCCTCAAAACCTCCTTGAAAAAGTGCAACATCTCCACCGACACCTGGGAATCCCTTGCCCAAGTCCGTTGGAAGAGAAGCATCCAGGAAAGTACCGAAGACCTCGAGTTTCTTTGCCGGGAACACACAGAGGCCAAGCACAAACAGCAGAAGGAGTACACGACAACCCAAGCATCCCACTTACCCGTCCCTTCAACCAACGTCCCTTCAACCACCTTCTGCCCCACCTGTGACAGATACTGTAGGTCCCGCATCAGACTCATCAGTCACCTGAGAACTCATTTTTAGTGTGGAAGAAGGTCATCCAAGCAAGGGACTGCCTAAGAAGAAGGAATAGAAGGAATAGAAGGCAACACCTGGTCCATTTGATCACATGGCCTGGTTTTGATCGCCCTAGAGGATCAGAGAGGAATGTTACAGAGTAGTTTTTCCCTTGTTGGCTCTGTTTTTTTTCTTTTATTTTTACTTCACCCAGAAGATGACATGGCTGCCAGGGTGGCAGGGGGGTCGGGGTGGAGAATGAGTGTACAGCCATGATGGTTCAGGCACCGTGTTGTGGGGATCAGCTGGTCTTTTCCTGCCCGTCATTTTCGTATGTTTTTGTATAAGGCCATAAAAAAACGAATGGAATACTGGATTTCATCTCGAGGTATAGAATATAGAAGTTGAAATTTAAGCATCTTCAGATCTTTTGCCACGTTAAAGACACTATATTAATGTAAGTTGTTGTTGAGCTGTAATGCTGAATCTATACAAAACCTCAGTTCGTGCATAGTGTGTAGTTTTGAGCTCCACATTAATATGTTGTGATAATAGAGAGGATACAGTGCAGATTTACTAGGATGCTGCCTAGTATGAGGAAAATACATATACAACAACAACAACTTGTATTTATATAGTACCTTTAACATGGTGAAACTTCCCAAGGCGCTTCACAGGAGGATACTGCGATAAAAATTTGACACCGAGCCGCATAAGTAGAAATTGGCACAGGTGACTTGGCCAAAGAGGTAAGTTTTTTAAGGAGGGTCTTGAAGGAAGAAAGAGCGGTAGAGAGGGGGAGAGGTTTAGGCAGGGAGTTCCAGAGCTTGGGACCAATGGTTGAGCGATTACCGTCAGGGATTCTCAGAAGGGCAGAATTAGAGGAGCACAGACATCTTGGGGGGTGGAGGGTGGAGTTGTGGGGCTGGAGGAGATTACAGAGATAGGGAGGGGTGAGGCCCTGGAGGGATTTGAAAATAAGGATGAGAATTTTGAAATCGAGGCGAGGCTTAACTGGATGCCAATGTAGGTCAGCGAGAACAGGGGTAATGGGTGAGCGGGACTTGGTCCAAGTTATGACACTGGCAGCTGAATTTTGGATCACCTCTAGTTTACGTAGGGTAGAATGTGGGAGGCCAGCTAGGAGTGTGTTAGAATAGTCAAGTCTAGAGGTAACAGTGGCATGGATGAGGGTTTCAGCAGTGGATGAGCTGAGGCAAAGGCAGAGATGGCCAATGACACGGAAATGGAAATTGGCGGCCTTACGCTATGAATATGTGTTGAAAGCTCATTCTAGGGTCAAATATGACACCAAGATTGCGAACAGAACGGTTCAGCCTCAGACAGGAGTTGGGGAGAGGGATGGAGTCAGTGTCTAGGGAACAGAGTTTGTGGCGGGGACCGAAAACAGTGGCTTCAGTCTTCCCAATATTCAATTGGAGAAAATTTCTGCTCATCCAGAACTGGATGTCGGACAAGCAGTCTGATAATATCGAGACCATGGAGTGGTCAAGAGAAGTGGTGGTGAGGTCGAGCTGTGTGTCATCAGCGTGCATTTGGAAACTGATGCTCTGTTTCCGGTCGATGTCGCCAAAGGGCAACATGTAGATGAGAAATAGGAGGTGGCCAACGATAGAACCTTGGGGGACACCAGAGATAACGATGCGGAAGCGAGAAGAGAAGTCGTTGCAGGTGATTCTCTGCCTAAGATTAGTTGATAAGAATGGAACCAGGCAAGTGCAGTCCCACCCAGCTGGACGACAGTGGAGGGGCGTTTAAGGATAGAGTGGTCAACCGTGTCAGAGGCTGCAGACAGATCAAGAAGGACAAGGAGGGATACCTTTGTCACAGTCACAAAGGATGTCACAGAGAAAGTCTTGAGGAGATTTTTTTTTTTAATTTGTTCATGGGATATGGGCGTCATCGGCAAGGCATTTATTGCTCATCCCTAATTGCGCTTGAGAAGGTGATGGTGAGCCGCCTTATACAACTGAGTGGCTTGCTAGGCCATTTCAGAGGTCAGTTAAGAGTCAACCACATTGCTGTGAGTTTGGAGTCACATATAGGTCAGACCGGGTAAGGACGGTAGATTTACTTCCCTAAAGAACGTTAGTGAACCAGATGGGTTTTTATGACAATCCAGTGGTTTCATGGTCACCATTACTGATAATAGCTTTTTATTCCAGTTTTAATTAACTGAATTTAAATTCCCCAGCTGCCATGGTAGGATTTGAACTCACGTCTCCGGATCATTAATTCTAGGCCTCTGGATTACTAGTCCAGTCACATAACCACTATGATACCATACTCTTGACGAGTGATTTGATAAGAGGTGTGTCAAATTACGATGCGATGGGACAAAGTAGATAGAAACAGTTTTTTTTTCTCCAGTGTTTGTGGACTGTAGAATGAGGAGACATAGGTATAGGATTAAATATATGAGATTTAGGACAGGGAGCAGGAGAAACTTTTTTAAACAAAGGTTTATGAGGCTGTGGACTACACTACTGGAATTGATGTATGAAGCAGAGACCGTGTCAATATTTAAGAATAAGTTCGATAGGCGGTTAAAGGAAAAGGGAATAAAGGGATATGAGCACATGGGATTAGGACTACAACTCATGAGAACATAAGAACATAAGAATTAGGAACAGGAGTAGGCCATCTAGCCCCTCGAGCCTGCTCCGCCATTCAGCAAAATCATGGCTGATCTGGCCGTGGACTCAGCTCCACTTACCCGCCCGCTCCCCATACCCCTTAATTCCCTTATTGGTTAAAAATCTATCTATCTGTGATTTGAATACATTCAATGAGCTAGCCTCAACTGCGTCCTTGGACAGAGAATTCCACAGATTCACAACCCTCTGGGAGAAGAAATTCCTTTTCAACTCGGTTTTAAATTGGCTCCCCCGTATTTTGAGGCTGTGCCCCCTAGTTCTAGTCTCCCCTCATGTGGAGGATGGTGGATAAACACCAACATGGACTGGTTGTGTCGAATGGCTTGTTTCCATGTTGTAATTTCTATGTAATTCATATTATAATTTGAAACACCTCTCATCAATTAGGCTGGATTTTCAGCTCATTTGCGCCTCTGTTAGCCCCTCAGCGAGGCGTTAATTGCTGTTTTTGGACGTTATGCCAGGCGTCCCGGATTTACCACCTGGCCGGAAGATTTGGCTATTGGTTTGCGCCGAAGCAAAAACTTACTGCCCCGTCCTCCGTTTTTAGCGTGATGATGACGTCAATCGTCATGCAATGCTGTGCTAGCGCCCCGGATGGCACATTCGGCCCTAACGCCTCATTTAACGCCCACCCCAGGAAATGCCTGACAAAAACCAGGCAGTCCCAGGATGTGGTATTGGCAGGCGGTATTGGCAGCATTTTTAAATGGAGGGATGGGGATCTTACATCGCAGGTCATATTGACTACAACGGTTGCACACATAATGCTGCATGGAGCTCCAACTTGAAAACTTCTCTTTTATCTGCCATTACATGCCCTTACAACTTCAGTGAGAGAATTTAATCGGGGCACGACTAGTTCGTCAGCGTATCATGCTCCTTGCTATTACCAGGCGATGTCAAGCTAGAGGAAGGACTCCTGGCCATGTCAGCCCATGGCTGAGGAGAGGCCGAAGACATCCGAGGAGGAGGGTTAACCCCATGGGTTTACAGGCACCAATGCTCAGACCTGCAGCTCTCTGAGGAGCAGTGTGTGAGAAGGCTACGCTTCCGAAAGGAAGTGCTGAAAAAGATATGTCATCTCCTGCAGGCATACCCATGCCTGCACTGCTCTGGAGGTAGCCTTCAATACTCCCCTCTACAGGTTTCCAAATTCATTGTGTGTGGTGTGCTGCATGTTGCATAACTTGGCCATCATGAGTGGCCAGACATTGCAAGTGGGGATTGCAGGCCCACCTCAGGAGGAGAACAACGACGAAGAGGAGCCTGGTGAGGCCCCCATTGGATAACCACACCATCCACGGGGAAGGCAGTGTGGAGATGCTGCCAGACCAACACTCGCACATTGCCAGCTCATAATGGACCGGCTCTCCTAAATTGAGGAAACTGAGGGATGGAGCTAATACTGGACACACTATGTGGCCCCATAAAGGCACATCATGAACGTTGGAATGATGCACAAGACAACAATCAAAAATGATGAGTCATAAATTTTACTGCAACAAAGTCACAAAAACACCCCCACCAAAATAAAACTTTACAATATACAACATTATGTTGCAGGGCACTGAACGATGAAACTTCTTTACTGCCGCAAGTTTTGGCTCAGGCGCACAAAATCCATTGTGTAACGCCTGACTGAACGCCAACACTCCTCCAACTTACAATTTTGCCAAAACTTGCAGTCAGAGGCGCTAACTTTAATGCCCCGAAATCCAAAAAGCCCCAAATCCAGCCCTTAGAGTTACAGCTAGATCTAAAACTGGAGTTAGAAGAGGACTCACAAGAAAGAATGCATGTCACAGAAGGTGAGCAAGGGTGACCCTTCACATTAAGTGCATTGGCTTAGACTGTCCAGCCGTCCCTTGCCAATTTGTTGGTAGATATAAGGCGGGTAGGTGCAGAAAAATATTCGGAGATGTACTCTACCACATCCTTGGTTCCATGCTCCTCTCTGCCACTTCCCGGTTTCCTGGCCTGTTGGCACATAATATAAAACAAATTCAAATGAGGGAAATACGTCCTCCAATACTGGATGCAAAGGTCAATCTTTAGGCTGAGGCATACAGTTTTCAAAGATCAGCAGAGAAGTGCCTGAAACCTTTATTGGCAACCATGGTTTGTGCAAATGCTCATAGGCCCCATGGCCTTGTACAGGCCATAGAACAGAAGGAATTTTCTGGGCTCTAGTTTCCTCCCAGAAAATGCAGTTTTCTACCTAACCAAGTTTTACTTTTGACTGAACTTGCTAGGTGACCCAAACCACTTGAGTTCCTCTCCGGATTCCTTCCTGAGCACAGGGTTGGAGCTTGAGGCCAAAGATTACATAAAGGTGCCACATAAAAGGTTACTGCACAAGATAAAAGTTCATGGAGTTGGGGGTAATATATTAGCATGGATAGAGGATTGGCTAACTAACAGAAAACAGAGAGTCAGGATAAATGGTTCATTCTCTGGTTGGCAACCAGTAACTAGTGGGGTGCAGCAGGGATTAGTGCTGGGACCCCAACAATTTACAATCTATATTAACGACTTGGAAGAAGGGACTGAGTGTAACCTAGCCAAGTTTACTGATGATACAAAGATGGGAAGAAAAGCAACGTGTGAGGAGGACACAAAAAATCTGCAAAAGGACATAGGCAGGCTAAGTGAGTGGGCAAAAATTTGGCAGATGGAGTATAATGTGAGGTCATGCAATTTGGAAGAAAAAAGATCAAAGAGCAAGTTATTATTTAAATGGAGAAAGATTGCAAAGTGCCGCAGTACAGCGGGACCTGGGGGTACTTGTGCATGAAACACAAAAGGATAGTGTGCAGGTACAGCAAGTGATCAGGAAGGCCAATGATGTCTTGCTACAGCTATTCAAGGTATTGGTGAGGGCACACCTGGAATACTGCGTGCAGTTTTGGTTTCCATATTTATGAAAGGATATACTTGCTTTGGAGGCAGTTCAGAGAAGGTTCACTAGGTGGATTCCGGGGATGAGGGGGTTGACTTATGAGGAAAGGTTGAGTAGGTTGGGCCTCTACTCATTGGAGTTCAGAAGAATGAAAGGTGATCTTATCGAAATGAATAAGATTATGAGGGGGCTTGACAAGGTGGATGCAGAGAGGATGTTTCTACTGATGGAGAACTAGAGGGCATGATCTTAGAATAAGGGGCTGTCTATTTAACACTGAGATGAGGAGAAATTTCTTCTCTGAGGGCTGTAAATGTGTGGAATTTGCTGCCTCGGAGAGCTGTGGAAGCTGGGACATTGAATAAATTTAAGACTGAAATTGACAGTTTCTTGAGCGATAAGGGGTTATGGGGAGCAGGCAGGGAAGTGGAGCTGAGTCCATGATCAGATCAGCCATGATCTTATTGAATGGCGGAGCAGGCTCAAGGGGTCGTATGGCCTACTCCTGTTCCTATTTCTTATGTTCTTATGTTCTTATGATGGTGCTCCTGGTTGTTGTCCTGTCCAGGAAGTCCACTGTGTGCTCTGAAAACCGTGAGCAAGGTGTACTTTTGGAAAAGGACGCTATTTTTTGATCAGCTCTGCCGTCTATATTCCTGTGCAATTACTGATAGAGGTCAAAGGTTTTATTTCAAGGGATTAAACACTCAGCTGCAACTGCCACCAGTCCCCAACGGTTGGGTAGCTTAAATTTCCAATAGTGTAACAAAATGCAGGGAGCTAAAAACAAAATGCAGTTGTTTCATAGTTCTATAGTTTGAAGCAGTACCTTTATAAGAACATAAGAAATAGGAGCAGGAGTAGGTCATATGGCCCCTCGAGCCTGCTCCACCATTTTATATGATCTTGGCTGATCTGATCATGGACTCAGGTTTACTTCCCTGCCCGCTCCCCTATCTGATAGTCTGAAAATAAGACCCTTAGTATCATTAACGACTGTCTTCACACCACATGTTCAAATACTGCATCCACATAACAGACCAAAAAATATATAAATCTTCTGTTTTGAGCGAGAACTTCTGTCTTTGAGTTATCTGTCTTCAGCAGGTGACCCACCATGATACTTTCTGTTCACTATGTAAACACTCCGCATTCATTTCCTTAGTCTTATAGCAGAAAATCATGCTGTATGTCTTTTGCAGATCTTTTTAAACATTGTAAGCAGCCGTCAGACCATATGTCAGTGGGTGGAGACAAGAGGACATTCCTATATGATCTGGAGTGAAGGAATCGCTTGTACCCAACACTACTCAGACCCATTTAAAATGTTACCAATTCAAAAAGTTGTGTCCCTGTTAAACCTTAGTGACACTAGAAATGTTGGTGACACCAAACTAGGCAAGCGCGAAATTGGTTAACCGATCCATTGAAAACTAAGAGAGCTCTTTAGAAGCCCTAGGCAACAACTCATTGCATCTTGAAAACCGGAATCAAGTTGCAGAAGTCTGCAGGTTAACTGGGAGTCAAACTGTCAGCTGTTGCTATAAAAGTACAAAATGTGGTTAGTCCTTTCAACTGGACTGTGAATGAGAAGAAAACGGAAACAGAATTGCTAATAGAAAATAGAGGTGGTGAAATATGGAAGTGCTGTTGAGAGCTTGATATGCATATTAAAGTTAAAAACAGGGAAAATGATTAAATATATTTTGAGTAGACAATGGTGGAGCTGAAAGATGACAATGAATAAGAGGACAGGAAAATTGTTTCCTGTTTATCAACATTAACCCAACCAAGCATCTATTTGGTTGAGTGGTAGCACTCTCACCGCTGTTTCAGATCAAGCTGCACTTTTGAGATTTGAGCATAATTTCAAGGCTAGCATTCAGTGCAATGTTGAAGGGGTTCGGCACTATCAGAGGTGCCAGACTTCAGATAAGACATTAAGCTGAGGCTCTGCCTGCGTGTTCTGGTGGATGTAAAAGATCCTATGGCACTATTTGAAGAAGACCAGTAAGTTCTCTTAGTGTCTTGACCATCATTCCTCCCTCAACCAACACCGCAAATTGATTACCTGGTCATTTATTCATTTGCCGTTTGTGGGACGTTGCTGTGCATTCGTTGCCGCATCCACCGACATAACAACAGTGAATACACTTCAAAGGTAATTCAGTGTCTGTGAAGTGCTTTGGGATGTCCTGACAAAATGAAAAGTGTTATCTAGTATTGTCAGAAGTGAGGATTTTCACAGTGCTCAGTTCCATTCACAACTCCTCAGGCAATGAAGCAGCCCTTGACCACATGCAGATTAATTAGAAGTCAAACTGTCAGTTGTTGCAAGAAAAAGGATAAGATGTGGATTAGTAACTTCTACTGAATGACATTCAGGCTTGGGATGATAAATGGCAAGTAACATTCGCACCACGCCAGGCAATGACTATCTCCAACATTCAACGGCATTACCATTGTCAAATCTCCCACCATCAACTTCCTGGGGGTTACCATTGACCAATGTATTACTTCACATTTCTCCACATTATGGGTCCAATTTTCCCCAGCCCCTTTTTTCGGCACACTAATCTTAAATGCGCCGACTTTGCGCGCTGGAAACAGCGCCGAGAAAAAGAGGCCTCATCCTGCCCGCTCTGCCGAGTCTCCGGTGTCCCAGTGTGGCGTAGCTAGTGAAGTGGGGGGCGGAGCAACTGGCCAGCGCAGAAAGTACTGCCGGCAGCTGCACGAATGCACAGTGAAGTCTGCGCGCATGCTCCTGCCTTCCCAGCGTGTCCTGTGGGCTGTGAGCAGGACCCGATGCTCGCAGCCCCTATTCCTGGCCGAAGGGGCGCCCCGATCTTCGCCGCACCCTATCCCCGGCCGAGTGGCCTCCTGCACCGGCCGGCCGGATCGCTGAATTCCCGGGCCAAGGTAGGACTTCAGTTTTATTTTTTATTTATTGATGGTTGTGCTCAAGAGTTTTAATTAGGGGGTGCAGGGGAGGAGGAGGGTTTTGGGGAGGGGAGGAGAAAGAGTATTTTCATGGGGGAGGGGAGAAAGAGTGTTTTGATGGGGGGGTGGGGAACTTTAAAAAAAACTTGATTCTGGCATAAAGGTAGGACTTCTATTTTTTATTTGTTATTGATTGATTGCTTATTACTTTTTGTGGTTTGTAAGTCTTGGTGCAGGTCCTCAGCTTCCTTGTATTTTATTTGTTATTGAATGCTTATTTTTGTGCTTTGTTTAGTGCTTTGTAAGTGTTGGTGCTTTAAATGTACTAACCTGCGTCGAATTCTTAACTGTCTGCAATGTTTTTCAGAGCTGGCCACATACGCTGACCTAAGTCGATTTGGAGTAAGTTTTAGCTGGCCAAAGTTACATAAATGGCCAAAACTGGCGTAAGTGTCTGGGAACGCCCTTTTTGAAAAAAAAACTGAACTGAAAAAAATCGTAGCTAACTAACTTACTCTGGAACTTTTGGGGGAAAATGGCATTTTTTAAACTTACACCAGAAAAAACAACTTACTCCAAAAAAATTGATGCAAGTCATGGCCAAAATTGGGCCCTAAATTCCATCTGCTGACTACCTGCCCACTCTATTAACTTGTTTATAACCTGCAGTCATTTACAGTCCTTCTCAGTTAACCATGCTGTGTGACATTGAGTCCTATTCAAATTTTCATATTGTACCTTATGTACCCAAATGCAGATCAGTTATTTTTAATATATATATAAAAATAAGATCAATATTCCCAACACTGATTCCTGAGGAACGCCACTGTTTATATTCCTCTAGTCTGAAAAATATTTATTAACCACTATGCTCTGTTTTATGTCCTCTAACCATCTTCCTATCCAAGTTGCCACATTTCCTTTAATACAGTGCGCCTTTATTTCATTGACGAGCCTCCTATGGGTGTCAAATGGCTTTTAAAATCTGTAACTGTATTTTTACTTAAGGCAACTTAAA
Source organism: Pristiophorus japonicus (assembly GCF_044704955.1). Classification (NCBI taxonomy): domain Eukaryota; kingdom Metazoa; phylum Chordata; class Chondrichthyes; family Pristiophoridae; genus Pristiophorus; species Pristiophorus japonicus. The sequence goes on from NC_091988.1 coordinate 45,518,117, forward strand.
TAAAGCAGTACAGTATTATATATATTTCAAAGATGATTGTATTCCAACTCAAATCAATTTTCGATAGCAATCGATTTTTAAATAGGAAAAAAGAAAGTCTATTATTAAAATGCAGTAGGAAGATAAACAAGTAATTCTGCATATTTAATTTACCTTATCACCTGTTATTTTTGGATTTGTTTCAAAAGGTCAGATGTGGAGAATTTTGTTCCTGCTCATCTTATTAGAAGAGCAGATTTGGCACAGGTATTTGACACTGGTTTGTACCACACCCAGAAACATTTTCTGGCTGCAAGTATGAATGTGCCATTCAAAAGACAATCGTACTGCTAGTACGTGCTTGAACCCATTGAACTTGGGGATGTCACTATTAAACAGATATAAGTGGACCAATTTTAAGTAGAAGCTTTTTTGTTTAGGAAGGAAACTTTTTTTTAAATGATTATCACGCAGTTTTCAAACATAATGGTTATGTTTTACATTGATTAACACTTGTTAAACAAACAATTTATGTTGCCTTGCACATACTATTTCTAAACAGGACTACAGTATGGAATCCATGTGGAATTAATTTTTTTAACTAGAAATGACTACTGACATGCTGTTGTTTAACACTGCTTTCTTGATAGTTCTTTATGCACCCCTCAAGATTATCACACTTCAATGCTCACTTTATTAGCAAGAAAATAGATTTCTCAGCAGGACAGGCACTCTCGCAAAGTGGGCCTTTTTCCAACCGCACAGAGCCTTTTGCAATGGTATCAAAGTAAGCAGTTTATATTCTATGAAATAGATTAATTAATTATTTGACCCTTCCTCTCCCAAGAATGACCTCCAAAATACCAGCTTGTAAACTGAATGGAGAACCTCAGCCCACCAAAGATGCTAGTGGCTAAATAAGCATGTCAAATTGTTATGACGTGTTGCCTTGAATATAGAAGTAATAGTCACAGCAGAGCAGGTAATAATGAAACTCTGTTATACGTGACGATGGATAACTGTAATAAAGCAGCGTGTGTTTCGGAAATAACACCAATTGCTCAGTATGAATACCAATATATTTGGCATATCTTTCTCTACTGGCCTCACAGCTAAACTGTGCTCAGTTTCATTTGCCTCTCGTAAGATTGTTGATGGCAGATTAGTTTTAATGACATTTTCAGAAAAAGAGAGTAAATTACGCAACTTCAATTCAAAAACATAGTGTTAATATTGTAAATTTCAATTGTGAACACTAATTAACCTTGTTACCAATGTAACAGCAGACTATAATGGCAGGTTGCCTTGGTGAAGTGCACCTCATGTAGAGAGAATGTTCAAAAACTGCTAAAATGATACATTTAAACCCGTACAAAAAATCCCATGGAATGCACAGAGATTAGGAATCTCTCACAAGGTTAGGAATAAGTGAAGATCACTTAGTCTCTCTATCTTATTCTAGTTGGTGAGCCTATGCTCTGGACACATTTAGATTGACATTTCCATCACTATCTAATTAATCCTTAATCTACACCCATATCCCTGCACTCTCAGACTCAGATATCTGAAAGAAAAGGAAAGATGTTGGATGAGTATTACCCTCACATGGAGGCACTGAGGACCGTCTCAGAGGACCAGACATCAGGAGTCACAGTGGAGTCCAATGCCATCTCAGTGCCAATATCCAAGAATTCCACACAATTCCACTCTGCATCAGATCCCCCATTGACAGAGAGGCCTGCAGAACAATCTGTGCATCTAAAGGGGATGCTTTGACCAGTGGCTTACTGGGATTGTTTGGGAAGTAAAATGGCAATTGTTGGTCTGTGAGATTGGAGGTGCCATTCTCTCAGGGTCTGTTGATCAGTGGGCACTCAGATCCAACACTAATGGCACAGACAGAGTCCACCTTCATGATGCCATCCATTCTCCTTGATCTTTTCAGCCAGCCCCCTCAGATGCCTGTTCATGTAGATGTAAGGATAGAAGAAAAGGCTGCCCACCTAACTGCAGTGGCAACACACCTTGCTGAAGGTCATTTACAATTCCTGAGACGAGGGCCAACTTGGTCGCAAGGGCTCATGGCACCATAGCGTAGCCAAGCACCATTGGCATCCCTGGCCCTCGGGTATCACCTTGACGCATTGCTAGGATATGTTTAAGAACATCAATGAGAGGCACCAGGGGTAGGCACTGTGGTGAAAAGAAGCATTTTCTGCAAATATGTATGTTTTAATAAAACCATGTCATGATATGAAATCTAGTGCTCCAAAGTATATCTGCTCTTTGTTTCATTGTTTGCTTATTGTGTTTGAGAGGATGTTTGGAGGTCAATTTGCAACAGGACACATAGTTCCTTCTATGCCTCCTTACTGAAACGTAAGCCTCCTTAAGCAGAGCTCTGCTGAAACATATCATTGTCTATGGACTCTAGTGGAAGAGTGCCTCCTAGCTGGTCATCTTTCTTGGGGTAGCCTTATCTTGGCTGGCTCTGTCATTCCCTTTCCCACCTGCTCCTATTCTGTTCCATCATAAGGACATATATGGCAATGCCTGATTACCAGTCTTGTCCCATAGGGTTATTTCTTCATTTATGGCCTAGATATAGGGTATGGTAGCATGTTGATTATATTACTAATGAAGGAATGTAAAATTCACAATAATTTACTGTGACACCCCGCTTTGAATGTGTAGTGCATAGTTCTTTATTAGAGTGATTTTAAGTTTGACCTTGTACCTTTCCTTGTACTGCACTTTATTAGAGTGATTATAAGTTTGACCTTGTACCTTTCCTTGTACTGTTCTTTATTAGAGTGATTGTAAGTTTGGCCTTGTATTTTGTTACTAGAGTAATAAGCCTGTATTACCTTGACTGTAATAAAACCAAAGTTCTTTGCATCAAACCAGTGTCCGTTGCACTTTTGTCACCCCTCCCTGAATAAATCCAGAGTACAGAACACAAGGGAGTGGGAGCGATTCGAACCGCTCAAGTTGATCAGAAGAGAACCTGACCCCCTCATAGAGACCAGCCCCCCCTTACACTGCATTAGTAATCCATGGGCCTGGACTAATAATCCAGACAATGCCAAGTAGATTTCAGGTGTAAATGGCAGAATTTCTGGGACAGCAGCTTTTGCCCTCAATTTCCTGTCATTTGACATTGGGGACGGGTAAATCTTCGAACAGCAGCCACTTCTATAGGAATTTAGTGTGTACTTTAGAATAGGCATAACTCTGGTGTATCTGACTTATGTCCCAAATTCCAGTCCTCTAAGGGGAATTGACACCACTTCACCCTGACCCATTGCCCCACCTCCCCACCACCACCACTTCACCCTGGCCCATTGTCCCACCTCCCCACCATCACCACCAATGCACCTGCCAGCCACCAACATTAAACTTTTGGGCCTTTAATGTTATAATCATGTTTTCATGATCCTTATGAAAACCTTTTCAATATCAATCTTAAATAATACAGCAACTCTCCAAACAACATAGCTAATGGAGCAGGCCCTGGTTAGAGTGAGGCTCAAATGATGGATGGAATCATTAGTAGCAATCACAAACACAAAAGGATCATTTTTGATTATGGATCAGCAAGCTTCGTATTGCCAACATAGTGCTGGGCCAGCCTTGTGGGAGATCCCAAGGTTGGCCTCATTACGGATTCAGTCAGCTCCCAGCCCATAATAGGCCTATTGGCAGGAGCTTGCTGTCAGTGGTGGGGTTGGAAATATTGCATAGTTGCAGCTCTTAAAGGGTTCAAGTGCTATTTAAAAAAGAAAGAAAGACTTGCATTTATATAGCACCTTTCACGACCACCGGATGTTCCAAAGCGCTTTACAGCCAATGAAGTGAAGTCACTATTTTAATGTAGGCAAGGGACGCTGATTGATTGTTGCTAGGTAGAAAATGCAAAATGGCTGGCCAGTGATGCACAGTATCTCCGTTTTCATGTAAGGATCGCAGCAAAGGACAATTGTCCTGTTTGAGGCCACAGACACTCTCACCACAGCAGAACTAAGCACTCTGCTTGGCAAGAAAAGGCAGATAGATTAACTGCTGTAGCAAAGGGTGTGGGAGCCGTTGTGAAAAAATAATACCCTCAGGATGCCTGCCAATGTAAGGTTAGCCAGTATTTCACTATAGCAAGTAAATAGGCAGATTACACATGCCATAAAGATTTTCCTCGAACCCCACTTAATCATGACTGAGGTTGCATAATAAGTCCTCAAAACACAACTATTTCTAAGTTTTACATGCAATGCCATACTGCAGCGGAGCATACTTTGGGCTGAAATTTTACCTGTGAGTAGGTTCAGGTGGGGGGAAGGAGGTTGTGGCCGCATAGTGGGTCGCCATCACAAACTTTGCATCAGTGCGCTCTTCATTGTGTGTTTAACGTAACTGGATCAATTGATCCAGTCAGGCGGGTTTCTCGGCCAATTAACCGGAGCGGGTCTGCTGAGGTCACGGATGACTCACCTTCAGCTCACCTATTGAAAGGAGCCCTGCACACATCAGAGTTGAAAGTTGCTGTAGGAGGGTCTGAGGTGGATGTGAGAGGTGCCTGTACTTTGAGGGTACAAGCATTTATAGCCAAGGATGCAGCCTCAGCACCAGAAGGCTGCACCCAGGTTTTCTGATTGCTCCCCGGAAACCCTGCTCCTGGTGACGGCAGGAAGAGACCAGCTAGTGAAACAAAGAAGGCATGGCTGGCGATCGTCCATGAAGTGAGCAGTAGGGGTGCTGTGAGCCGCTCCTGGATGCAGTGCAGGACCTCATGATGTCTGGAAAGGTGAGTGCAATGGCACATTCAACTACATCCCGCTGTGCTTGTCACCACATCCCCATCACTCTGCCCTCCCAAGCCTCCTCCTGCACTTCATTCCTCACACCAACCTACCTTGCACGTCCACCCATCCCTCACTGTCTATGCACCTACTCACATCCCCATCTGACTAACCACCACTAACACTCACCCTCTTCCTAATGCAATCATAGAAAGTAATAGCACAAGGACATTTGGCAATGTTACGCCACTCCCTCATAGTCAGCCTCTACACATGTAGCCCATCCATCCCCTACACTCATTTCATCACTCCCACGCAAAGTTCTCTTCTTTCCCTCTTTGCAGGAGAAGAGAGCACAGAATAACAGGGAGAGACAGAGAACTGGAGGTGACCTTCCAATTTACAGTACATTGACTGCAGCAGAGGAGGAGGTACTGGAATTAGGTGGAATGGCAGAGCTGCTGGTGGTGGGAGATGGAGAAATGGTAACCTGGTGACAGAATTAAAAATCATACGTGACATACAACAGTTGGTCATGGTGACTTGATGTCAGCAGCCAGTGAAATATTATGATGTGCATAATGGTAACGTTAAACATTCTTAACATAAGAGTCTAATTGATGTCTTTACTCTCCCACAGTTCCATCAATTGCCCCCCCACCCCCCCCACTGTCCAGTCGGAGGATGAAGACGACTCCTCAGAGGAGCCTCAAACCTCTGAGGGTGCACCGTCACCACACCTAAGCGCACCCAGCGCCAGCGCAGATACGCACGCCTCTGTGCAAGATGGAGTAGTGTTGTCACCTGAAGTCACACACATCAAAAGTGAGCAAAAGCAGATGGTGGAGACAGGGACAGCAGTGGAGATCCTCACTGGAAGGTGCAGGACGCTCCAATTTCTGCCCACCTGGATGCAAATACTGAACCTCGGAGGCTGTTGACAAAGAGATTGACCCCTCTCACCATCATTCCTCTCACCATCGTCTCTCTCACCATTGTCCCTCTCACCATCCCTCCCTCTCACCATCCCTCCCTCTCACCATCCTCCCTCTCACCATCGTCCCTCTCACCATTGTCCCTCTCATGGACCAACCGCACTTCCCTGCTTGCAACGAGCTGGCGAGCACCTTGCTGCACAACAGTGGGGCCATGAGGACCCAAGTCTACCTTGAAATCCCTGCTGGGAGGAGGTCTAAGAACTTCTGCCATTGGTCCTCCATAGATAGTATGTGCTCATGTGAATGGCACATTAGCTGCTCCATGTAGGTGACCATCCCATCCATGGAAAATCATACCGTCCCCATCGCCTGCGACATGGTGGTGCTCATGTTGGAGATGGACTCCTCCATTCTCTGCACATTTGCAGTCATCATGGCAGCAAAACCTGTCAGAGCCTCCAGCACTCCTTCTGCACCTCCAGGATCGCCCTCTTTCACTATGGCCCCCGAGACTGAGCATCTGCATGCAGCTGAGCAGAGCTGGGAATGTCCTGCGTCCTCCAGTGAGGAGTCTGTACAGCTGTGCCCGTCTCCACCATCTCCCCTTACTTGTGAGACATCAGGTGACAACACTACTCTATCTCACATAGGACCCACCGAGGTGTGCGTATCTGCGCTGGTGCTGGGTGCGCTTATATCTGGTGACGTTGCACCCTCAGAGGCTGGAGGCTCCTCTGAGGAGTTGTCTTCATCTTCTGCCTGGACAGTGGGGGGGTGGGGGGACTTCTTTACGGACCTGTGGGAGAGTAAAGAGATGATTTAGAAATGCGATATTAAGAATGGGTACAGATAACATTATGCACATGCTGAACATTCACTGGCTGCTGACATCAGTCTGCATATGATTGACTGCTGTATGCCATGTGGCTGAATGGAATGTAGTTCTGTCACCAGATTACTGAGTGGACCCCCTCTCTCCGTCTCCCACATCCAACGTGGCGAATGATGGAGGGCCACCTCCGGTTCTCTCTCTCTCACTATTATTGTGGACTCTACTTTCCTGAATGAAGAAAAAAAGAAAAGTTTGATGGCATGAGTGTAAGGAATAGATGGATTATAACTTTAGAGAGTGACTATAAGGGAGTATCGTGCCAATGCCAAGTGGCCTCCTTATTAGTTGGTGTGATTGCATTAGGATGAGGGTGAGTGTGAGGGGTGGCTAGTGAGATGGGGATGTGATAATGTAGATAGAGAGAGGGATGGATGGAGGTGCAAGGTAGGTTGGTGTGAATAAGGATGTGCAGGAGCAGGCTTGGGAAGGCAGAGTGATGGGGATGTGATGAGAGGCACAGCAAGATGAAGATCAGTGTGGCTTTGCACTCACCTTTCTGGTCTCATGAGATCATTGAAGCATTTCCGGTGCTGCATTCAGGTCCTCCTGAACACATCCCTGCTGTTCACCTCCTGAGCTATATCCAGTCAGGCTCTTTTTGTCTCTTCCGCCCATCAGCCTCCTCTGACCTCCTCCACAAGAATATGTCGGGAGTCATCTGTGAAGCCATGTGTTCAAGGCTGAGCAGTAAGCAGATGCTGAAATGTACTGCCTGCACACACCGAGATGAACCTTCAAATGCAATGTGGCCAAGGCTTCTTCAAATATCCCAGCTGAAACTGAGTCATCGATGATGTCATCAGACCCGCACCATTTAATAGGGCCGGAAAATGCGCAGGCCTGCCTTAATAGATGGCATTAAGGGAAAGTTGCTCTGAGGAGCGGGATGGAATGGGGAACCGGGTCCTGACCCGTTACGCTGACCGCCCGTACCCAACCTGCCCAGATAATGAAAATTCCGGCACTCATATTTACAATTCCTTCATGCGGCAATATTATGGAATATTCCGATGGAGGGGAGGAAAGGAGAAGCAGAAAGGTGCTTTTACATTGACTGCAGGTATATGGGTCTCACGCTGTCACCTGCATTCCATAATGCAAGCAAACGTGGTTGCCTTATCCTGGCAACTTTTCCATGAAAATGTGGGTCTTCGATTTTTTTGTCAGTTTAAGGATGCTGATTTCAGTTATGTAAAGGCAAGGAGCCAGCCTGCAGGTTTGCTCTCTGTATGGTGCACCGTATGAAAGAGACTCGTGATACCCGCAGAAAATGGCTCCCCAGGACAAACGGAAAAGTGAAAGAACAGTGCATGAACATCATTCTCTCAAATCTGCATGTGCTGTCAAGTACAAATTACATGGAAAAGAAAATCCGGTGGGGTGTATAAGAGGTGGCCAATCTGCCACTACCCCAAGCAAACCCCCCACCCGAAGTGAAAGTTAAAATCTACCCTATTATGTCAAATGTAAACCTTAAGTCCAAATATGGTTGATGGTAAATAAATCATTTTTCATTATTTGTCAATATCTACTGATTTCTGTTTATATTGAGCTGGTTTTCGATCTGTTTTCTATTACTCGTATTACTAACTCCACATTTGGAATGAATATAAAAACACAAAATGAGCTTGATGTTTATATCCTTGTAAATGAAAGAAATGTCATAAAATTAGAAAGTTGCACTTTTTGCTTTATCCAGACTAAAGTACGCCAATGTACTCCTCATTCCTCCACTAAGCTCCCCCATACACAAATTCAAACTTGTCCAAAACTCTGCTGCCAACTCTGCCCTACATCAAGTCCTGTTCATCCATCGCCCCTGTTCTCACCAACTTTGATGGACTACTTGTTCTGCCAAGGCAGTACTTCAAAATCCTCATTCTTGTTTACAGATTCTTCCATGGCTGCACCTCCCCCTTGCCTCTACAACCTTCTCTCCCCGAAGTCTCAGTCTATGCCCTTCATCCTCCAAATCTGACCTGTGAATCCATCCTGCATTTGCTCCTTCGGCTGAGCCCTACTCTCTAATCCCTCCCACCGCCCCACCCCTTCCCACAATGGCCACTTCAGCCGTGTTACGTCGGTCCCTATTGCCTCCATAAAGTCTGTCTTTTCAACCATACTTTTCACTCCTCTCTACTAATTCTTTCTCTACTGGGACATTTATGGTAAAGGCTCTATATAAATCTAAGTTGTTAATTGTAGTGCTGAAACAATAGATTGTAATAAGGCTGCAGATGTAATTTCAGCTTTTAGTTTGCAAATAAATACACTAAAAATAAAAATAATTTATGGATAAAGGAACTGCCACAGTTGCTTGCATAAAATGTAATTTGCTGCATATGTTGTGAACATACCAGGTGCAAAGAGCTGCTGTAGATCAGCCTAAGCAATGTTTCATATGCAAAATTGTATTGTGTGTGCATCTTTGGCATTCAATATCATTGTTAGATAAATCAATTGGAATAATCTAATGCCAATTCTTAAATGGGGGTGCTGTCAGCAAAGAACAATAACTCAATGATGGAGCTTGGGTTGGGAGAACACTACTCAGCAAGGATGAGGTATGAATGGCATCCCTGTAAGTACCAAGCTCAGATTGCTCAATGGTTGAGTCTTGCCAACTGCCCATTTGCCATCTGTGGCTGTAAGAGATGAATATTTAAAGCAAATGTTGCTGAAAAATGCATGATATGAAGTTGAAAAACTTCAAGCAAATTCAGACATTCAGAATGAGATGGGAGAGAAGAAAATAAAGAAAGAAAGCATCAGTCCTTTGATGCTGTGGTACTTTGGGGGGAAAAAAGCTCAGAAATGGTGACGTTGTGATGATTTACGTTAGGGAAAAGAAATGAAGGACATCAACAAACTTGATGGACAGAATCATTGAATGGCAGAATGATGAAAGAGCCAAAAATGGTCCATGAGAGATGGACATGTTTCACAGCAGAATCAATCTGACTGTCACTTACTCGCTTTAGAAGGAGAGTATTTGTAATGTCAGTGGTTTCAACATCATTTTAAAGGAAAATATTAGAATTGATGGAATCTGTTGATTGCATTTCATCTTTGATATACTATCATAAATGAACAGAAAAAATGATAGTCAGTATTAGCCATGGGGTATAAATATATATTGCTTGCACATAGGAAGTTATGGCCCAGACATTCAGAAGCACCTATTTTTGGGCTTGTGTGAAATGGAGAGGTCTGAAGAGCCCTTGATATAGGGCCTCAGGCCTCATTAACATCAAGCTTGTGTGGCATGAGGAATGCTCTGGCACTAACAGCGACACTCAGGTAAGTGAAGGCCGGGGGGAGAAAGACTGGGCCTCGGGGACCGATTTGTACTGGAGGGGGAGGAAGTGTGGGAAGAGAGATCGCCCGCCTCAGGCGGATAATCGAGCCTCGGGAGAGAAGATTGGGGAAGAGGTTTTGGGCCTCAGCAGTGGTGGTGGAGGGAGAGAGTGATCTGTGGCCATGCAATGGAAGTGGCAATCGGGAGGGGTGGAGTGGCAGTGAATGATAGAGGCTTGGAGAGCAGTGGCCAACAGCAGCTCATGTATCTCCCAGCTCCATATTCAGGTAAGTATGGGAGCCGTCCTGCTGGTTAGCACCAGGGTGTGCTGTGGGAGTTCGGCACATGTCGGGTGAAGTACTGGGGAATCAAAAATCACAAGCAAGAATTGCATGACCATAATTTAAATAAACTATTCTGTAGTTAAAATGTTCTCAGCGTGCATCTATCCTTCCAATAAGGCGAGTGGTCTGCTTCCTGCTTGGCATATTGGAACCTTAGAAGATTGGTTAGTGCCCAAAGAACGTGTGCTGCATGGATGAATTCCTAGGCCTGTATAATTCATCTCAGTGAATTCATACTAATGGAAAATGGCGTTCTACCATACTACTGTGGTAAGTTTGGTGGTAGTCCACCTGAACAGCCGCAAACCTGACTGTAGCCGGGTTTCAGCTTTCAGCCACAGTCTCTGCACATCCTTACAGTATCATCAACGTAAGGGCCGGGGGATGGGACTTCCGAAATTGTGAGTTCTTGAGCCTCGGCCCTCAGCTCGGAGCATGACACTTGGAGCCAATGAGAGATTGAGTAGACTAGGCCTATATTCTCTAGAGTTTAGAAGAATGAAAGGTGATCTCATTGAAAGATAGAAAATTCTTACTGGGCTTGACAGGGTGGATGCAGGGAGGATGTTTCCTCTGGCTGGGGAGACTAGAAGCAGGGGTCACATTCTCAGAATAAGGCATCAGCCATTTAGGACTGAGATGAGGAGAAATGTCTTCATGCAGAGGGTGGTGCATCTTTGGAATTCTCTACCCCAGATGGCTGTGGAGGCTCAGTCGTTGAGCATATTCAAGACAGAGTTCGATAGATTTTTGGATATTAAGGGAATCAAGGGATATGGGGATAGTGCAGAAAAGTGAAGTTGAGGTAGAGGATCAGCCATAATCTTATTCAATGGAGCAGGCTCGAGGAGCCGAGTGGCCTACTTCTACTCCTATTTCTTATGTTCTTGTGGCTCAATAGCTTTCTGAGTGGGTAGCTGCTGGTACCACCACCCCTGGTCTGACCAGCGTTCCCTGGCATTTCCAGCATGTTCAGCTGGGCGAGTGCTGCACATGTGCCCACTCCTGGAGGCCTCGCCTCCTGAACATGCAAACTTCAGCGGGGTCTGATGCAGAGTTTCAAAGCAGGCACGATCCCAGCACAAATGCCAAGGTTTTGCCTCAATGACTCATGCTCACCCCCTCTTCCTAACAACATACTAGAGGTAGGCCAGGCACCAGTCAGGTGTCAGGTGACAGCACTCTCATCTCTCAGTCACCAGGTTGTGGGGTTAAGCTCCACTAAAGGATATGGGGCCCGAAATTAGTGAAGGACCCCTGGCCACCCAAGTACCGCCCAAAGGACCACCAATGGCCACCGAGGTACCTGAGGGTACTCATCGTGAAGGTCCTTCAAAGGGTGGCAGGTGGAAAATGAGGGACCTACGCCGCCAATCTGGGCAGCAGCCGGCAGGAGCTCTCATTCTCGGCAGCAAAGGCCCTTGCCACCCAAGTGCCGCTGAGGATGGAGTCGGGCTCACGGAGGGTCGAAGACCTGCAAAGAAATCAACAGGAAAAAAAAAACATTGGATGACCTTCAGGGGATCCCATTGAGGTAAATGTGGAAAAAAAAATGTTTCCTTTTTTTCAGGATCTTCATACTTACTGTCGGGACAGACCAGCTTCCAGCCAGCAGTCCTTCCTCCTTCTGGTGCCAACTCCCACCGACTCCTGCCCGCACCAATCTGGTATCTCAGCGGGCAGGAGGTCAGTTGCGCCACTTAGCAGTCCGCTGACGTCAGCGGGCAGTTCCTGGCAGTTCTCCCCTCCTGCCCGGTCCAGCCAACATTGAAGGTGGCACTGGGTGGATCTTGCATAGAAACATAGAAAATAGGTGCAGGAGTAGGCCATTCGGCCCTTCGAGCCTGCACCACCATTCAATATGATCATGGCTGATCATGCAACTTCGTACCCCATTCCTGCTTTCTCTCCATACCCCTTGATCCCTTTAGCCGTAAGGGCCACATCTAACTCACTTTTGAATATATCTAACGAACTGGCCTCAACAATTTTCTGTGGTAGAGAATTCCACATGCTCACAACTCTCTGAGTGAAGAAGTTTTTCTTCACTCAGTCCTAAATGGCTTACCCCTTATCCTTAGACTGTGACCCCTGGTTCTGGACTTCCCCAACATTGGGAACATTCTTCCTGCATTTAACCTGCATCTGCGGAGGAATGTCGGCAGCAGTGGGCGGTGAGTTCATCAATTTTGGGCCCTTGGATTCATAATCTAGCCTGACACTTCAGGGCAGTACTGAGAGAGTGATGTATTGTCAGAGCTACTGTCTTACAGGTGAGATGTTAAATTAAGACTCTGCCCATCTGTTTAGGTGCTTGTAAAGGTTTCCACAGCACTGTAGGAAGAGAGAACAGGGAATTCCATTGTACCCTGGCCCAACATTCTTTCTTCAACTAACAGATTAAATGGTTATCTTATTTACTGTTTGTGGGACTTTGCTCTGTGCAAATTGACTGCTGCACGTGCCCACATAACAATAGTGACTACACTTCAAAAGTAATTCATTTATTGTGAAGCACTCTGGGACATCCTGAGGACTTGATAAAGCATGATATAAGTGGAGAGTCTTTATCTTATTCAGCCAATCATCACGCACATGGTAGTGGAAATCTGGAACTCTCTCCCAAAAAGCTGTTGAGGCTAAGCCAATTGAGATTGATAGATGCTTTGTTAGGCAAGGATATTAAGGGTTATGGAACCATGGCAGGTAAATGGAGTTAAGGTACAGATCAGACATGATCTAATTGAAGGGCGGAACAGGCTCGAGGGGCTGAATAGCTTACTCCTGTTCCTATCAAAGCCACTTTCTTCACAGAACATGCACAACCTGTCTCGCATTTACTCTACTTTATCCTCTTCAAATCTAGTGGAGGAAATCTAAGCCAGTGGCAAACTGTCAAGAGCATAAGGAGCTGGGTGTTGAAGTTCCTCGGGACACTATTTGGTGAATGAGGTTGTGTCATATTCCTGTGAGCACTATTTTAATAAAGCTTGTTTATAGTATGAGTTAAACACTTTGTTAAAATACTGCAAGTGTTAATTAACCCATGTGAAAACAATGGGGTGCTCTTTGAATTCTGTCCAAATTGGGTGTGAGGTTGGCAGAGCGGCAATGTTACCCACCCAAAGGCAGCATCAAGAGACTTGAACCATTTTCCGGTTCGGGTCTCATTTAAATGCAAGCAGTGAGCTTCAGGTGCCCAACAGGAATCTCTCTGCAGCTTGCCTGTTGTGACAGAGCAGAAAGTTGAGCATCTTCCACCATGAGCTGGTCAGGAAGTCGGGCTGGGGGTGGGAGGGGCGGGTTGGAGGGCAGGGATGGGAAGGGATTCTGGGAGATGCCTCTCAGACGAGCATCCATGAGGAGCAGTCCTGCCCTTACTGATCCCATAAAAATGAATAAAAATCTCTTGGGCTGATTTTTGAGTGGCCTCTCATGGTCTCTTTAAGAACCACTCAACGCCTTAGGATAAATGGGCAGAGCATTCACCGTGCATGCTCCATCCATTTGTACCTGAAAACTGCAATTGGGGTGCGACAACTGGCATAGGGCCCTGATTTTCATAAGCAGCCTCCTACCAGAAACAGGCAGGCTTGCTTCTCATCCATTTACAGGCCCGCCTGAAAATTGCTTCAGGTAGGCCTTGGGCGTAAGCAGAGCAGCCAAGATGCTCACCCACCGCCTGATTTTCAGCTGCTGGCCACCTAGTTTTCAGGTAAGAAACGGGCCATGGCAGTTGAACCTCTATCTCCCCCCCACCCCACACACACACAATAACTCTATCAGAGAAGATCGTCTATTTTTAAGCTAATTTTCATTACCATTCTTAACCAGATATTTATCCAGACTTTTTTTCAAGATGTTAATCGACAGCACTAAGTACTCTCAATCAGAGTCTATTCCATATATTCACTAGTCTGAAAAAGCCTCTAATCAGTTTTGCTTGAAGCTTGCAAAATTTTTTTTACTTGTGTCCTACAGTCCTGTCATCACAAGTTAAATTAAAAAAAACAACCCGCATATGTTCGCAATATCCATGTTCCCTCATGATCTTATCAGTGAAAACAAGCTCAGCTGTGTGAGTCCGACTTCCTAACTTAAGAATAACACTCGGAACTCTTTCGAATGAAGGTGGCCAAATTAACACATATAAGGGGGGTGATCGCACACTTGGGGAGTGCAGTTAGTAGGTAAGGTTACAATATAGTTACCCTGATTTCCTGACCAAGCTCCTTGTGACTAAAAGCATAGGATGCTGCAACCACTTATAATATTCCAATTGTTGTTTCTAAATTAATTATCTATATATGTATATATGTTAAAATAATGTGACTGAGATCAAATGGCCGAAGTACTTCCCATTACTTGATTAGCCTTGTTAACAGCTTCATGTTGACAAGATAAATGAATGATCAATAAACACACCCAAGTACTACTCTTCTTCCGACATTATCAACAGGCACTCCTTCATTGTGTGTTCATGTTTCATGATTCCTGTTACAGTATATAATCATTAATTTACCCACATTAATATCCACCTGCCATTCTTCAACACATGCATTTAAAATTGTCCAGTGAATCCCCTCAATTTCCTTCCTGCTAGGTATCTGACCATATAATGTGGTGTCATCAGCAAATACAAGGGGATAGATTTTTCTCCACAGGGGTTCTCCCACTCTCCCACCATAATTTTGGTGGAAGCCCTGGGAAAATAGCATTAAAGTCTGTTTACATCATTTCACTGCAGTTTTCGGTGATCTTCTGGCAGGAGAACCTCGCAGAAATTTCTCCCAGAGATATCTTTCAACATTTATGGACTGTGTCAAGAACAGGAACCCTGAGCAAATGCGGGCAGAAATAAGAAAACAAAGTGCTGGGAATAAACAGGAGATCTCTCAGCATCGGTAACAAGAGCAGGTTAATAGAAACAGCAAATGCTGGAAATGCTCAGCAGGTCAGGCAGCATCTGTGGAGAGAGAAACAGAGTTAATGTTTCAGGTCGATGACCTTTCGTCAGAACTGGAAAAAGTTAGAGATGTAATAGATTTTAAGCAGGTGCAGAGGTAGGGGAAGCGGGGAGGGGAGGAAGGCAAAAAAGGGAAGGTTTGTGATAGGGTGGAAGGCCGAAGTGGTTAAATGACAAAAGGGATGATACTACAAAGCAAAAGGAGATGGTAATGGGACAAGTAACGAAACAAAAGATGAGTCTAGAAGAGGTGTAAATGGGAATGGCAGAATCATCAACAGCTATGTGAAAAAATAGGGGCAGAGGTTAGGGGCTGAAGTTGTTGAACTCGATGTTGCGTACCAGAAGGCCGTAAAGTGCCCAATCAAAAGATGAGGTGCTGTTCCTCGAGCTGTATTAGACACGTCTGGACCAGGGTCAAACAGGGCTGCGTCAATCTTCTTCTCAATCTTCCTCGCTGCCATGCTCCACCTCACAGCCGACAAGCTCCCTGCTGGAGTGGAACTAAACTACAGAACCAGTGGGAAGCTGTTCAATCTTCGCCGTCTCCAGGCCAGGTCCAAGACCACCCCAACCTCTCTCGGTGAGCTACAGTACGCGGACGACGCCTGCGTCTGCGTGCATACAGAGGCTGAACACCAGGACATAGTCGACGTATTTACTGAGGCGTATGAAAGCTTAGGCCTTACGCTAAACATCAGCAAGACAAAGGTCCCCCACCAGCCTGTCCTTACCGCATAGCACTGCCCCCAGTCATCTAGTGCTGATGAGGTGGGTTTAAATTAGCTTGACAGGGGGACGGGAACCTGAGAGTAGATTAAGTAGGGGGGGGGAAAAAGCTGGAATTAGAAAGCAAAAATAAAGAAAGTGAGTTTGAAGGAGAGAGGAAACAAGCAGGAAAAAAGGTAATAAAACAAATTTAAAGGCACTTTGTCTAAATGCACTTGTAACAAAATAGATGAGTTGACAGCACAAATTGAGACAATGGGTATGATCTGATAGCTATTACAGAGACGTGGTTGCAAGGCGACCAGGACTGGGCATTAAATATTCAAGGGTATTTGACAATTCGGAAGGACAGACAGAAAGGAAAAGGAGGTGAGGCAGCTCTATTGATAAAAGGATGGAATCAATGCAATAGTGAGAAACGATATATGATCAAAGGAGCAGGATGTTGAAACAGTTTGGGTGGAGATAAGGAATAACAAGGGGAAAAAGTCACTGGCAGGTGTTGTATATAGGCCTCCTAACAGTAGTAACTCTGTTGGTCGGAGCATAAACCAGGAAATAGAGGGGGCTTGTAAAAAGGGAACAGCAATAAACATGGGTGATTTTAACCTCCGTATTGATTGGACAAATAAAATTGGTCAGGGTAGCCTTGAGGAAGAGTTCATAGAGTGCATAAGGGACGGGTTCCTTGAGCAGTATGTAATGGAACCAACCAGGGGGCAGGCAATCTTGGATCTGGTCCTGTGTAATGACTCAGGATTAATAAACAATTTCCGAGAAAAGGATCCCCTTGGAATGAGTGATCAAAGCATGATTGAGTTTCAAATTCAGATGGAGGGTGAGAAAGTTTGATCTCTAACCAGCGTACTAAGCTTAAATAAAGGAGACTATGAAGGTATGAGGGCAGAGTTGGCTAAAGTGGACAGGGAAAACAGATTGAAGTGTAGGACGGCTGAAGAACAGTGATGTACATTTAAAGAGATATTTCACAGCTTTCAAGAAAAATATATTCCAATAAGGAGGAAAGCGTACAAGAGAAAAGAAAGCCATCCATGGCTAACTAAAGAAATAAAGGACGGTATCCGATTAAAAACAAGGGCATACAAAGTGGCCAAAACTAGTGGGAGGACAGAAGATTGGGAAGCTTTTAAAAGCCAGCAAAGAATGACTAAAAAAATGATTAAGAAAGGGAAGATAGACTATGATAGTAAACTAGCATAAAATATAAAAACAGATAGCAAGAGTTTCTATAGGTATATAAAAAGAAAAAGAGTGGCTAAAGTAAATGTTGGCCCCTTAGAGGACGAGACCGGGGAATTAGTAATGGGGAACATGGAGATGGCAGAAACTCTAAACAAGTATTTTGTATCAGTTTTTATGGTAGTGGACACTACCAATATTCCAACAGTGGATAGTCAAGGGCTATATGGGGGGAAGAACTTAACACAATCAAAATCACTAAGGAGGTGGTACTCAGTAAGATAATGGGACTAAAGGCAGATAAATCCCCTGGACCTGATGGCTTGCATCCTCGGGTATTAAGAGAAGTAGCGGCAGGGATTGTGAATGCATTGGTTATAATTTACCAAAATTCCCTGGATTCTGTGGAGGTCCCACCAGATTGGAAAACTGCAAATATAATGCCCCTAGTCAAAAAAGGAGGCAGACAAAAAGCAGGAATCTATAAACCAGTTAGCCTAACATGCTGGGAAAATGTTGGAGTCCATTATTAAAGAAGCAGTAACAGGACATTTGGAAAAGTAAAATTTGGTCAGGCAGAGTCAGCATGGATTTATGAAGGGGAAGTCATGTTTGACAAATTTTCTGGAATTCTTTGAGGATGTAATGAACAGGGTGGATAAAGGGGAACCAGTGGATGTGGTGTATTTGGACTTCCAGAAGGCATTTGACAAGGTGCCACACAAAAGGTTACTGCACAAGATAAAAGTTCACGGGGTTGGGGGTAATATATTAACATGGATAGAAGATTGGCTAACAAACAGAAAACATAGAGTCGAGAAAAATGGTTCATTCTCTGGTTGGCAATCAGTAATGAATGGGGTGCCGCAGGGATCAGTGCTGGGACCCCAACTATTTACAATCTATATTAATGACTTGGAAGAAGGGACTGAGTGTAACGCAGCCAAGTTTGCTGATGATACAAAGATGGGAGGAGAAGCAATGTGTGAGGAGGACACAAATAAGCTGCTGAAGGACATAGACAGGCTAAGTGAGTGGGCAAAAATTTGGCAGATGGAGTATAATTTTGCAAAGTGTGAGGTCATGCATTTTGGCAGAAAAAAAATCAAAGAGCAAGTTATTATTTAAATGGAGAAAGATTGCAAAGTGCTGCAGTAGAGTGGGACCTGGGGGTACTTGTGCATGAAACACAGAAGGATAGTATGCAGGTACAGCAAGTGATCAGGAAGTCCAATGGAATCTTGGTCTTTATTGCAAAGGGGATGGAGTATAAAAGCAGGGAAGTCTTGTTACAGCTGTACAGGGTATTGGTGAGGCCACACTTGGAATACTGCATGCAATTTTGGTTTCCATATTTACGAAAGGATATGCTTGCTTTGGAGGCAGTTCAGAGAAGGTTCACTAGGTGGATTCCGGGGATGAGGGGATTGACTTATGAGGAAAGGTTGAGTAGGTTGGGCCTCTTCTTATTGGAATTCAGAAGAATGAGAGGTGATGATCTTTGGTATGCATCTGGACTTGTATATTCTCTGTAAAGCCATCAGAGGGCTCATTCCTCGGAGTCCCAAGGGATCTCATAATCCTTTGGGAGCACAGGTATTTAAGAGTGCTTCACAGGTTGGAGAGGCACTCTGGAGACCTGCAATAAAAGACTAAGGTCACACTTTACTTTGAGCTCACGTGTTCAGTCTGACACTTTCTCCATACACAACAACTGGCGACGAGATACAGATAGCGAACCCAAAGATGCAGAGAAAAGTGAGCATCCTGGAGAAATTCTCAGAGGGAGCTGATTGGGAAACTTTTGTGGAGCGACTCGACCAATACTTCGTGGCCAACGAGCTAGATAGGGAAGAGAGCGCTGCCAAACATAGAGCGATCCTCCTCACCGTCTGTGGGGCAGCAAGGTATGGCCTCATGAAGAATCTGCTCACTCCAGCGAAACCCACGGAGAAATCGTACGATGATTTGTGCACACTGGTCCGAGAGCATTTGAACCCGAAGGAAAGCGTTCTGATGGCGAGGTACCGGTTCTACACCTACAAAAGATCTGAAGGCCAGGAAGTGGCGAGTTATGTCGCCGAGCTAAGACGCCTTGCAGGACATTGCGAATTTGAAGGACATTTGGAGCACATGCTCAGAGACTTTTTCATACTTGGCATTGGCCACGAAACCATACTTAACAAACTTTTGACTGTAGAGACCCCAACCTTGAGTAAGGCCATAGCGATAGCCCAGGCGTTCATTGCCAACAGTGACAATACGAAGCAAATCTCTCAGCATACAAGTGCTGCTGTAAATACTGTGAACAATGTGATGTTGTTTTTGAATCGTAACGGACGGGGCAGGTCACACGTACTTTCAGCTACACGTCCGCAGATGTCTCAGAGTCCACCATCAAGGGTGATGAATGCAAGGCCATTAACACCTTGTTGGCGCTGCGGGGGTGATCATCGTTTCCATTCATGCCGATTCAAACGATACATTTGCAAGGGCTGTGGAACAATGGGACACCTCCAACGAGTGTGCAGGCGAGCTGCTAGGCCTGCTAAACCTGCAATCCACCAGGTTGCAGAGGAGGACAGATCCACAGAGGATCACGACGAAACAGAACCTCTGATAGAGGAGGCAGAGGTACATGGGGTGCACACATTCACCACGGATTGTCCCCTGATAATGCTGAATGTTGAACTAAATGGACTCCCGGTGTCAATGGAGCTGGACATGGACGCGAACCAGTCCATCATGGGCAAAAAGACTTTCAAAAGGTTGTGGTGCAACAAGGCCTCAAGGCCAGTCTTAACTCCAATTCGCACGAAACTGAGAACTTACACGAAAGAACTGATTCCTGTAATCGGCAGTGCTATCGTAAAGGTCTCCTACGATGGAGCGGTGCACAAGCTACCACTTTGGGTGGTACCGGGCGACGGTCCCACACTGCTTGGCAGGAGCTGGCTGGAAAAGATACGCTGGAACTGGGATGACATCTGAGCGTTATCGCCAGCTGACGACACTTCGTGTGCACAGGTCTTAAACAAATTTCCTTCGCTGTTCGAACCAGGCATCGGGAAATTTCATGGAGCAAAAGTGCAGATCCACCTAATTCCGGGGGCGCGACCCATCCATCACAAGGCGAGAGCAGTACCATACATGATGAGGGAAAGGGTAGAAATCGAGCTCAACCGGCTACAAAGAGAGGGCATCATCTCACGGATCGAGTTCAACAAGTGGGCCAGTCCTATTGTCCCAGTCCTCAAGGGAGACGGCACCATTAGAATCTGTGGTGATTACAAAGTAACTCTCAATCGTTTCTCCCTGCAGGACCAATACCCACTTCCAAAAGCCGATGACCTCTTTACAGTGCTGGCGGGAGGAAAGACGTTCACGAAGCTGGATCTAACCTCAGCCTACTTGACGCAGGAACTGGAGGACTCATCGAAGGCCCTCACCTGCATCAACGCACACAAAGGTCTTTTTGTTTATAACAGATGCCCGTTTGGAATCCGATCAGCGGCGGCGATATTTCAGAGAAACATGGAAAGCTTACTGAAGTCGGTCCTGCACACCGTGGTCTTCCAGGACAACATCCTGGTCACAGGTCGGAACACAGTCGAGCATCTGCAGAACCTGGAGGAGGTTCTTAGTCAACTCAACCACGTGGGGCTCAGGTTAAAATGCTCAAAGTGCATTTTCCTCGCGTCTGAAGTGGAGTTCCTGGGAAGGAGGATTGCGGCGGACGGCGTCAGGCCCACCAACGTGAAGACGGAGGCAATCGAGAACGCACCGAGGCCACAGAATGTGACGGAGCTGCGGTCGTTCCTGGGACTCTTGAATTACTTTGGTAACTTCTTACCGGGTCTCAGCACCCTGCTAGAACCACTACATGTCTTATTACGAAAAGGGGGCGAATGAGTTTCGGGCAAAAGCCAAGAAAATGCCTTTGTAAAAGTGAGAAAATTGTTATGCTCAAACAAATTGCTTGTGTTGTATGATCCATGCAAGCGTTTGGTACTAGCATGTGATGTGTCGTCATATGGCGTCGGGTGTGTATTGCAACAAGCTAATGATTTCGGGAAACTGCAACCGGTTGCTTATGCATCCAGGAGTCTGTCTAAGGCCGAGAGAGCCTACAGCATGATTGAAAAAGAAGCATTAGCGTGTGTCTATGGGGTAAAGAAAATGCATCTATAACTGCTTGGGCTAAAATTAGAATTGGAAACTGACCATAAGCCACTGATATCCCTGTTTTCCGAGAGCAAAGGGATAAATACCAACGCATCAGCCCGCATCCAGAGATGGGCGCTCACGTTGTCCGCATACAACTATGCCATCCGTCACAGGCCAGGCACAGAAAACTGCACCGATGCTCTCAGTAGGCTGCCATTGCCCACCACGGGGGTGGAAATGGTGCAGCCCGCAGATCTAGCCATGGTTATGGAAGCATTTGAGAGTGAGCAATCACTCGTCACTGCCCAGCAGATCAAACCTGGACAAGCCAGGACCCCTTATTATCTCTAGTCAAAAGCTGTGTGCTTCCCGGGAGCCGGTCCAGTGTCCCAGTGGAAATGCAGGAAGTGATAAAGTCGTTCCAGCGGCGCAAAGATGAAATATCTATACAGGCAGACTGCCTTCTGTGGGGCAATCGAGTAGTGGTTCCCGAGACACCTTCATCAATGACCTCCACAGTACCCACCCAGGCATCGTAATGATGAAAGCGATAGCCAGATCCCATGTGTGGTGGCCCGGCATCGATGAGGACTTAGAGTCCTGCATTCATAGATGTAATACATGCTCGCAGTTAAGCAATGTACCCAGGGAGGCACCACTAAGTTTATGGTCTTGGCCCTCCAAACCATGGTCTAGGGTACATGTCGACTATGCAGACCCATTCTTGGGTAAAATGTTCCTTGTGGTTGTAGATGCATACTCCAAATAGATTGAATGTGAGATAATGTCGCCTAGCATGTCTGCTGCCACCATTGAAAGCCTGCGGGGCATGTTTGCCACACATGGCTTACCCGATGTCCTGGTGAGCGAAACAGGCCATGTTTTACCAGTGCTGAGTTCAAAGAATTTATGACCCATAACGGGATCAAACATGTCACATCTGCCCCGTTTAAACCAGCGTCCAATGGTCAGGCAGAGAGAGCAGTGCAAACCATCAAGCAAGGCTTGAAGAGGGTAACTGAAGGCTCACTGCAGACTCGCCTATCCCGAGTCCTACTTAGCTACCACACGAGACCACACTCAGTCACTGGGATCCCACGTGCTGAACTGCTCATGAAAAGAGCACTTAAGACAAGGCTCTCGTTAATTCACCCTGATCTACGTGAACAGGAAGAGAGCAGGCGGCTTCAACAAAGTGCATACCATGATAGCGCAAATGAGTCACGTGAGATTGAAGTCAATGATCCTGTATTTGTATTAAATTATGGGCAAGGTCCCAAGTGGCTTCCCGGCACAGTCGTGGCCAAAGAGGGGAGCAGGGTGTTTCGGGTCAAACTTTCAAATGGACTTATTCACCGGAAACACTTGGACCAAATCAAACTCAGATTCACGGACTACCCTGAGCAACCCACCTTGGACCCTACCTTTTATGATCTCCCAACACACACACCAGTGGCAACCGACACCACGGTTGACCACGAAGCAGAACCCATCATCCACAGCAGCCCTGCAGGGCCCAACACATCAGGCAGCCCAGCAAGGCCAGCTGCACAGCAGCCCAGTGAGGGCCCAAAAAATGATTCAACAACACCAGCTTTCACACCGAGACGATCAACCAGGGCAAGAATGGCCCCAGATCGACTCACATTGTAAATAGTTACACTATCGACTTTGGCGGGGAATGTTGTTATGTATCTGGACTTGTATATACTCTGTGCAGCCACCAGAGGGCTCATTCCCCGGAGCCCCAAGGGATCTCATAATCCCTTGGGAGCACAGGTATTTAAGAGTGCTTCACAGGTGGGAGAGGCACTCTGGAGGCCTTCAATGAAAGACTAAGGTCACACTTCACTTTGAGCTCACAGTGTTCAGTCTGACTCTTTCTCCATACACTACAATCTTATTGGAACGTATAAGATTATGAGGGGGCTTGACAAGGTGGATGCAGAGAGGATGTTTCCACTGGTGGGGGAGACTAGAACTAGAGGGCATGATCTTAGAATAAGGGGCCGCCCATTTAGAACTGAGATGAGGAGAAATTTCTTCTGTCAGAGGGTTGTGAATCTGTGGAATTCGCTGCCTCAGAGAGCTGTGGAAGCTGAGACATTAAATAAATTTAAGACAGAAATAGACAGTTTCTTAAACGATAAGGGCAGGGAAGTGGGAGCTGAGTCCATGATCAGATCAGCCATGATCTTATTGAATGGTGGAGCAGGCTCGAGGGGCCGTATGACCTACTGCTCCTATTTCTTAAGTTCTTATGTTCTTATCAAGATTCACGGTGTGTTCCTGGACAACGTGGCCCACTTCCCATATCTCGGGAGCCTCCCATCAACAAGAGCAGGCATTGACAACAAGATCCAACACAGACTCCAGTGCGCCTGTGCAGCCTTCGGCCGCCTGAGGAAAAGAGTGTTCAAAGACCAGTCCCTCAAAACTGCCACCAACCTCATGGTCTACAGGGCTGTAGTAATACCCACCCTCCTGTATAGCCAGAAAAATGGACCATGTACAGTAGACACCTTAAGTCGCTCGAGAAATTCCACCAACGTTGTCTCCGCAAGATCCGACAAATCCCCTGGGAGGACAAACGCACCAACATTAGCGTTCTTAACCAGGCCAACATCCCCAGCATCGAAGCACTGACCACACTTGATCAGCTCTGCTGGGCAGGCCACATAGTTCATATGCCAGACACGAGACTCGCAAAGCAAGCGCTCTACTCGGAACTCCTTCATGGCAAACGAGCCAAAGTTGGGCAGCGGAAACGTTACAAGGACACCCTCAAAGCCTCCCTGATAAAGTGCAATATCCCCACTGACACCTGGGAGACCCTGGCCAAAGACCATCCTAAGTGGAGGAAGCGCATCCGGGAGTGCATTGAGCAGCTCGAGTCTCGTCGCCAAGAGCATGCAGAAATCAAGCTCAGGCAGCGGAAAGAGCGTGCGGCAAACCTGTCCCACCCACCCCTTCCCTTAACGACTATCTGCCCTACCTGTGACAGGGACTGTGGTTCTCGTATTGGACTGTTCAGCCACCCAAGGACTCATGTTAAGAGTGGAAGCAAGTCCATACCAAGAGATTGCCTATGATGATGGATTAGAGAACAGGTTAATGTTTGCGTGTGGATTCTTTTACAAACCATTTGTGTACTTCCATCATTTTTTGTTCTCGCTTTAGATTTCCAGCATTTATAGTTTCTTTTAATTTTTCCTACCGTACTACACTAGTCACTAACCCAGTAATGCCAACTCTCGTGAATTAATCGGCGGATATGCAATCTTAATTAAAATTTCTCAACTTACGATCTTGCGATTCAATGCTGCAAACTCGCGATTGTTTTCCTACTCTATTAATGTTCACCACACCTCCTACGATTGGCTGCTGGGAAAGGTGGGTTAGGTCATGGGTTATTCGGAACCGGGAGTACGCGGCCTCCTAGGGGTCCACAAGAGGGTTTCAGGGAGTCCGCGGGTGGGTATGTCTGTCAGTAGTCTCCCACCAGTTGGTATCCCATCACTAGTCTCTCCTGCGAATGGAGACAAGTGAACTAGTCTCAGATACAAAGGCTGAACATGCAGCCTGTTGGACACCATTTTAAATGTGGCTGGGCGAGTTGAGCCTCTCTTTAGTCCTGCAGCCTGCGGTATCACTGGCTTCGAATCTACCGGTTTTATCTCGATCAGTTTTTTTTTGGATTGCTTCCCTGTTTTTAAGAAAATAGAGGAAATTTAATCAGAACTTCTAATCTTGAAACTGAGGGTGACGGGAATGTCGGTCCAGCTTTGCGTGGCTGAGAGCGAGCCTGCCTTTTTTCAAACCCTACTTTCCCTCGCCTCGTGTTGGTTGGAAGTCAATCGCACGGTTGAAAAGAGACTGCGATGTTAAACCGGTGAGGGGTTGAGATGGGGCGATAGCCCGAGCACTGCACTTAGCTTAATATAAAAACAGTTGCAATGAGACGCTAGTAGACTTGGAAGTGACATCCGGTGAATTTCCCTCACCCTCCTTTGAGGAAGTGATTGGCTTCTCAAAGTCTTGAATGGCGGGTGTAAACAGCCAACAGTATTTTTAACAAAGAATACAGTTTGAAAAAAAAATGAACGTATTGTAAGTAGATTACCTACAAACAACACAAAGGGTGCTAATTCTCAGTAATACTTCTTAAATTTCAATCGGGTTTATTAAGACAGTTGGATAAAATTTACACAGAATATTTCAAATGTTTATGCCGCTGAATGCGTATTATAGTCTAATTTAGTTATTCATTGCTGAAAGAGCTGTGAAATGGAATAGCCCTTGTATTATGAAACAACAATTTGTATTTATATAGAGTCTTTAACCTAGTAAAATGTCCCAAGGTGCTTCACGGGAGCATTGTAAAATAAAATTTGACACCAAGCCACAGGAGGAGATATTAGGGCAAATGAACAAGCCCTTGGTCAAAAAGGTAGGTTTTAAGGAGTGCCTTAAAGGAGGAAGGAAAGGTAGAGAGGCGGAGAGGTTTAGGGAGGGAGTTCCAGAGCTTAGGGCCTTGGCAGCTGAAGGCACGTCCACCGATGATGGAGCGAAGAAAATTGGGGCTCTTGTCTCCATGGGAAAGGGTTTTCGATTTATTTTCTGAAAATTTATCTTTGGTTGGCAGCTGCAGGGATTGCATGATGTGGTGGATGTGTTGGGCACCTGGTGAAGGGTGGTGATAATGGGTAGGATTTTAAAAGTTTTTTGTAAAGCATTTTTAAGATGCAGTAATATAGTTTTTGTAAAGAGCTGTGACCTGTTAGAGATTAAATAAAGTCGCTAATGAGATTTGTAAACCAACTGTCAATCTATATTGGTTTATCATTGAAAAAAATAGCAACTCATGATTTCTATACCACATTAGCCATAGCTCAGGTAGTACTCTCACCTCTGAGTCAGATGGTTGTGGGTTTAAGTCCCACTCCAGGGACTTGAACACAAAAAGCTAGGCTGACACTCCAGTGCAGTGCTGAGGGAGTGCTGCATTGTCGGAGGTGCCGCCTTTCGGATGAGAAGTTAAACCGAGGCCCCGTCTGCTCTCTCAGGTGGGCGTAAAAGATCTCATGGCACTATTTTGAAGAAGAGCAGGGGAGTTATCCCCGGTGTTCTGGCCAATATTTATCCCTCAATCAACATCTAAAATAGATTATCTGGTCATTATCACATTGCTGTTTGTGGAACTGGAGGGAATGATTCCCAGCACTACGTTAAGTCATCAGATGGCACGGAGAGGTGTTGGGAGGCAAACATGGTCAGGGGAGGAGGTGGAGCCTGGGCAGGGTAGGCCTAAGGTTTCCTTGTGGGGCCCGGAGGACTGCTGCTGCTCCTCCTGGCCCAAAAGGAAACTTACTTTGCTGGATCCAGCTGCTGTTGCCAGCTTCCCAGGTGCGTTCAGTGAGAGTTCAGCGGCCCAAGGTTAAATTTGCTGACCTGGACTTTTGAATATTTATGCGGCCTTCACCTGCCTGAGGTGAGGGCATCACATGCACCCTGAAACCCAGGAGTTAACATATCAATCGGTAGGGGCGTGGCACAAATGGGGAGGTAAGTACTCTGCCCCTACTTTAACCCCCAAATGCCTTGTTCTCATCAGACATAGGGGGTTGTAATCGAGGCTCCCATCTCCCATTGCAAACTTACCTCCTATCATTCTTTCAAACACAAAAGATAAAGTACAAACATATTTCACGACACTGGACTCCAAATTACAAAGTGGTTTTGTTGTGCACATATACACTCACTGAGCTTGCCTCTGGTGTGTTGTTCTGATGAGGTGTGTCAAACTTCTTCCTGCACTGCAAAGAAGTCCTGGGATTCAAGGAGGAGGCACTCACTGCCATGGTCAACTCCTCCCACAAAGTGCATACCACATTCTTGGCTGGTCTGTGACCCACGACCCCAACCAGACTGCCCCTCCTGCCCCATATCTCAGTTACAAGGACAGACACGTCCAGCTCCATGAAGTTTGTTGCTCATTTCTTCAAACTGGCTGCCATCGTAATTGCCACCTCATAATTAAACTGACTTCAGAAGTTTCAACAGATCAAAACTAACGTGGTCACATCAGCAAAAGTGCTGTTGGGTAACAGATCCAGTCAGAAAATCTTGGCTCGGATATTCCTCTTGTGTTCCTGGTTGATCTTATATCTGAACAGAGTCCCCAGTGTCTGTTGTTATAAGTTGTGCTCTCATTAGATGGCTTATCACGAGCAGCATGACATCAAGATCTTTGCAATCTTATTGTTTGACTGTAAGGTTTCTTTGTTTTGTGTTTGTGAACAACTTCCTCTGCTTTCGGAGCTCAACAGAAGCACTGAATAAAAATAGAAAACGCAGGAAATACTCAGCAGGTTAGGCAGCAACTGTGGAGAGAGAAACAGAGTTATTAGCCCTGAAATTCTGGTTTGGCCTTCCCGCGGGCATTTCAAAGAAAAAATATGCACCTACCTTAAGCTGGTGCCCACGCTGGACCTTTCGATGCTGTGGCCTCCTTCGACGTGAGTCGCAACGCGTGCACGTCGACGCGTGCGCAGGCCTCGAGCTGGACTCACATGGCACTGGGCAGCCAATCAGGTAAGGTATCATAGCAATAGGAGTTCCGCAGGGTCCTAAACTCCTATTACTATGATTGTGATAGACCCAAAACACCCAAAACAGTAATAAAAAATAGAAAACAATTACACTACATTCATTTAAATTAAAGTTATTAATGTCTTAAAAAAAATAATTTCCCGATTTTTAAAAAAAGTTTAAAAATATAAACTTACCATTGGGGGCAGGGTTTTTAATGATAATATATGTTTTAATAACTTAATTTTTAGATGTTTTTGTGTTTTTTAAAACACTTGCGCCTGTAAAAGTAGGCTATGCACCTGCTTTTTCAGGTTCAAGAGGACATTTGTAGGTGTAAATATCGGAAATTTATACTTACAAGTGTCCTCGCTCCCGATCTGGCTCCGATCTGACAAGCCAGAAACTTGACAGACCGGAAATGCCGGTTTCCGGCGCATGCCGATTGCGCGCTGGAAACCGACATTTCCGATGCCTTCCCGGGTCCGTAGGAACTCCGTACAGCCCTGGGTAGGCCGGAATTTCAGGGCCAATATTTGAGGTTGATGACCTGAAGGACTGGAAGAAGTTAGACATTTAGAGATGCAATGGTTTTTAAGCCAGTACAGAGGCAGGGAAAGGGGGGAAGGGGGAGGGGAGGGGAGGAAAGAACAAAAGGGAAGGTCTGTGATCGGGTGGAAGGCAGGAGTGATTAACTGACAAAAGGAATGATGGTGCAAGGCAAAAGGGGATGATAACGGGACAATTAAAGGAACAAAAGATGGATCTAGAGTAGCTGTAAATGGCATCAGCAGAACCGGTACCAGCACCTGCTGTCCAAAAAAAAAATGGGAGCGGTGGTTATTGTCTGAAATTGTTGTATTCAGTGTTGAGCCCAGAAGATTGTAAAGTGCCTAATCGAAAGATAAGGTGTTGTTCCTCGAGCTTCCGTTGAGCTTCATTGGAACAGCGTATGAAGCCAAGGACAGAGGGGTCAGAGTGGGAGTGGAGCGGAGAATTAAAATGGCAAGCGACTGGAAGCTCGGGGTCTCGCTTACGGACTGAACGGAGGTGTTCGGAAAAGTGATCACCCAATCTGCGTTTGGTCTCCCCAATGTAGAGGGGACCGCATCGTGAGCAGCAAGTACAGTGTATTAAATTGAAGGTAAATCGCTGTTTCACCTGGAAGGTGTTTAGGGCTATGGACGGTGGGAAGGGAGGAGGTGAAAGGACTGTTGGTGCATCTCTTGCGCTTGCACGAGAAGGTGCCGTGGGAAGGGGAACGGGTGATGGAAGAGTGGCCAGGGTGTCACAGAGGGAATGGTCCCTTCGGAAAGCTGAAAGGGGAGGGGAGGGTAAGATGTGTTTGGTGGTGGCAGAAATGAATGATCAGTTGATTGTGGCGGTTGGTGGGGTGGAAGGTGAGGACAAAGGGGAGCCTAACTTGATTCTGGGAGAGAGGGGATGGGATGAGCGCAGAAGTGCTGGAAATGGGACGGACACGGTCGAGAGCCCTGTCAAACACAATGAGGGGAATCCGCGGTTGAGGAAAAAGGAAGATACCTCGGCTGTCCTGATTGGGGATGGAGGTGTAGAGGGACTGGATCTCCATGGTGAAAAGGAGATATAGTTAACCAGGATAGCCTGCGGACCCTCCAGTTGTTCTTTGAACGGAGGTCCAACCAGTCCCCATTCACCACTACTCTCCTCCGCCTGGCTGAACGTATTCTTACATTGAACAACTTCTCCTTTGACTCTACTCACTTCCTCCAAATAAAAGGTGTTGCTATGGTAACCTGTATGGGTCCTAATGATGCCTGCCTTTTCGTGGGATAGTGGAACATTATTTGTTGCAGTCCCACTTATTTCCTCTCCATCAACTCTTTTTCCAGTACATTAGTGACTCTGGGCTAGATTTTACACTTTTGTGCTTCCGGTGTGGGCAGTAAAAATGGTTTTTCAGATCGCCGGCTTCTCGCCCATTCTCAAAGCACCTAGTCTCCATTTTTGAAATTGGGCGTTACTGCGAATGATATAAAATGGGCGGTAGCATTAAATCACGCTGACCTTCTGCCGTAAAGTGTCACCATCCTTAGCAACGGCATGGCAACGCTTGATTCCCATGATTCAGGAGGTCAAGGGTCATCATGACATGCGCAGAACAGGTGACAGAGAGAGAGGGAGCTGAGAGGGACTGAAGGCATGTGTGGGTGTAGTGTGGCTGCTTTGGGAGGAAGGAGGGAGACTTTAGAGCTTTACAGCAAATAGGGAAACAAAAATTAGCTGTTACCAGCCACATATTTGCCCAAATTTGGCCTATAATGGAGAGAGAGGAGGAAGCATCACAGCACGCTGTGGAGACTGACGCTGGAGAGAGCAGTGAGGTGGGAGAGGAGCACATTGGAGGGCGCAAAAGAGCGAGGAGGTTCTCGGACGAGGTAAATGCCTCCCTCCTGCAGGAGGTCGAGTTACGCTGGGGTGATTTGACCCAGGGAGGGCGTGGGAAGGCCTACCAAAAGATATGGACCGAGATAGCAGAGGTGGTCTCGTCGGCGACCGACGAGGTGCGTGAGGGCAACCAATGCCGCAAACGATGGAACGACCTTGTGGGATCCGCAAGAGTAAATATTACATTTATTTACATGTACTTATGTATTTATATAATTTGATTTGTAACAATCATGAGTGATTATCAGCAGATGTGAGCTCTTCAACTTTTACCGGGAATGTTTTACTCAAAGCCTGCGGCCATGCTGCACGTCTTTAGGTAAAGAATGATAATTATCATAATAATCATGATTACATTTGTCAGTTACATGTTGTATCAGTGTCTGTGACAGTACTTAGCAATGATATCGTGCAATGATCTCATGCCATGTCGCCCTGTCACCTTTTACAGAAGAAGTTATCGACGATGAGGTCGGTACAGGGGCGAACGGGTGGGGGGCCACTAGTCTCCAGCGACATCACTGACATGGAGGAGCGGGTGCTCACACTCGTGGGGAAGCACCCCCGGACAGCCACAGAAGCATCTGCAGACCCTGAAGTGATGCCACTTGAGTAAAGCTTACACTATTGCATGATGTAAAGTCGATAGATGACACACCCACTCATATCTGAACAATCATATATGATAGATGATTTCTAAAATTGTCCTAGAAATAATGCTGGCCTAATGAAAATCATTGCAATGCAAATGTGTTGATAGTCATGAAATGTGATGTCTGTGATGATCTTGATAGTGGGGGTGCTTTTGTCATGCATATGCTGTGTGTAGCGCTGGACTCAGCTTGTGACCCGAGCACCCCCTTCTCCTCTAATAACGTAATTTGTGTTTTGCAGCTCAGCCAGCAGCGCAGCCCCAGGCAAGACCACCGAGGCCAGAAGGTGGGGGCGCGGGGCCCGACTCTTCGGACGATCCTACACCCATCAATCCACTGGGTTTGTTCTCCACGGATGAGAACGCCAACTTCGAGGAACCTGCATTGCCATGCTCCAGAAGCCAGTCCGCCTCAAGGCCATCCAGTGGTCCTCCGGTCATTCCCGCCTCCACTCTGGAGGTACCGGTCCCAAGCACCTCGCCACAGGGCACCCCATTTGTCCCCAGGACGGCGCCGACCCCGCGGAGGCCTCGTGGACACGGCAGGTCTGGTCCACGAGCGCCACATGACAGCGAAGAGATGGTACAGTTGTCCAGGAGGACTGTAGACATTGGTGACCAGCTAATCGAAGCATTGGGTGGCACATTCCAACAGCTGGCCACCATGACTCAGTACATTACGCTGATGGCGGAGACTCTGGATGTGATAGCCAGGAGCACTGCTGGCACAGGCCTCCCAGTGGTCCCAGAGCATGGCACTCCATCCCTAGGTTCCACAGCACCGCTGCGAACGACAGATGAGAGCAAGGACCACGATCCTGCTTCTACATCAGAGAATGTTGCCCCCTCGGCAACGTCCGCTCCCATACCCGTGCAACCACCGCCTTCATCCCGCTAATGAGGCACCGCCTGAGGAGCTCCTCGGCCAGGCGTCGTGGAGCGAGGAGGGGAAGGGGTAGGGTTGGGGAGAAGAAGGGGAGGGCAGAAGGAAAGTGAGGTGCATGTGCGCAGGTGATGGCTGTGTTATATCTCCATCTGGGTGTATGCAATTTGTTGTAATGTATGGGGGGAGGGGACCACCCTCCTGCTTTGCCTTTGTATTCTGTATTGCTGGACATGTTGAATATTTGATTGATGTCAATGGTGGTGTGGGCGGGGGTTGGGTGTTTTTGCCTGTGATACTTATGATTTCAGACCAATGTTGGTATATAATGTTTTTTACTGCACATAACCTTGATGAGCATTGTCGCAGATAGCTGGACCGTAACACACTGGTGATTCCTTAACATGAAAGGGTTAAATAAAACTTAACTTCAATCAACGTTAACTTTAACTGGCACCAAGTTGATGGGCACCATTGATGTCTGAGCTGCACACATACAGCGGTGTGTCAGCGTTGTCAATCACAGCAATGTTCTTTCAGGCAAATCATTCAGATATCAGCTCCTCACGTAAGAGTCTTGCAGCTATGTAGCCACCACGGGTCCTTTCCTGCGGTCTGGAGGGGGTCGTGGACATGGTTGCATAGCCAGCCTGATTGTCTGGCCCTAGGTCAGCATCCAGCCTCTTATCATCCTCTTCCTCTCTTTCCTGAGGTGGGGCATCAGTCCCTTCTGGTAATTCTTGGCACCTCCTGATAGCCAGGTTGTGCAGCATGGAGCACACAAACACAAATTTACCTACTTGCTCAGGGTTGTATTGTAGCTCCCCTCCTGAGTGGTCCAGACATCTGAAGCATTGCTTAAGCACAGTTATTGTTTCCAGGACCACATTGCGTGTGTCTCTGTGGCTCTGGTTGTATCGCTTCTCGGCCTCGGTGTGGGTGTCAGGCGGGGGGGGTCATCAGGCGGGGTGGGTCATCAGCCAGGTGGCTAGGACGTATCAGTTATCACCAAGTATCCAGCATTGTCCTTGTGGCTGACTCTTAAAGATGCCAGAGGCAGTGCTCTCACGCAGAATGTGAGCCTCATCGAAGGTGCCCGGACATTTGGCATTCACTGCCATGATGATCTGGTTGTGGTCGACAACTAGTTGCATCTTCAGGGAGTGAAATCCTTTTCTGTTACGAAAACGCTCCGGGTCCTGAGAAGGTGGTCGCATGGCAATGTGAGTGCACTGTATTGCTCCCTGCACCCTGGGGAACTTAGCAATGTGGTAGAATGCTCCAGCCCTGTCAGTCTGAGCCTCGGTGGTCATGGGGAAGCTGATAAAAGTCCATCCTTCTCATGTACAGGGCCTCTGTGACCTGTCTAATGCAGCGATGGGTTGCATGGTGAGACAGAGGGCAAATCTCGACCGCGGAGGCCCGAAAGGAACCAGACGCGTAGAAAGACAGTGCCGCGGTGACCTTGACCTCGACCGACACAGATGTCCTGATGGCAGACTGCATATGTGGCCTGATGAGCTCATATATTTCATTGATCATCACCTTGTGGAAGCGCAGTCTCCGAAGGTAGGTGTGGTCGGAGACGTCGAGGTAAGACCTCTTTTCCCTGTACGTGCGGGCTGTGTATGGTCTGGCCCTCCTCCTCATTCTTGCACATCTTTAATTGGGGACATAATGATGTGCATCACACATTGAGCCATGTGCACTCTGCAGCATCTGCGTATTAATCGATGCAGGCTGAGAAATGGCTGGCCCCATTGCCATAAAAGTATAATAGCGATTGATCAGAAATAATAATTTCCTCACTAAAATATACCTAGAATAAACCACCAATAGTCCAGAGTCTGAAAATATGTCTGTTGAGATGGTCAATTCACCTGAGAAGAACTCCAAAGTCAATGCAAACTCCCCTGAAGTTGAAGCAGCCTTTTGAATGAAGCGACCTGCGATTTAAAAAATGGCAGCCACACCGCTCGCTTTAGTTCAGTACAGTTCCACTTCTTCTGGGCATTTTTTTGGGACGAGCGATATTGTGGGCAATATGTGTGCAAGGTGGTGAAAGTAACGGTGGGTGATCCCCTGGGTGTTAGTTTCGCCAAATGTGCTCTTTACGACAAAAGAAAATGGGTGGGCGGTATTATTGAATCTCGGCATTAATTCTGTGCGGAAAGTAATGCTGGGCGATATTATGGGCGTTGATTTCGCCCATTCTGATGAATACGCTCCAAAAAAGTGGGCAGGCGGTATTATTTTTTCCCGGCATTACGCACATAGGGCAAGTAACGCTCGCCGATAAGTTTCTGAAAAATGCCCGTCAGTTTCCATTTTGTGGCTAAGTATGGGCATTATATGTCATTTCAATGGTAAAATGGATGTTAAGTGAGTGTTAAGCATGCAAAAAACGTGGAAAATCTAGCCCCTTACCTCTGCCACTTCCTGCTCTCACCCTGAATTGGAAAATTTAATCAACTTTGCTTCCAAATTTCACCCCTCCCTCATATTCTCCTGCTCTACTTAGAAATATAGAAACATAGAAAATAGGTGCAGGAGTAGGCCATTCGGCCCTTCGAGCCTGCACCACCATTCAACAAGATCATGGCTGATCATTCCCTCAGTACC
Organism: Pristiophorus japonicus; assembly: GCF_044704955.1. Classification (NCBI taxonomy): domain Eukaryota; kingdom Metazoa; phylum Chordata; class Chondrichthyes; family Pristiophoridae; genus Pristiophorus; species Pristiophorus japonicus. The sequence continues at coordinate 45,552,598 of NC_091988.1, forward strand.
CTTTTCCTGCTTTCTCTCCATACTCCTTGATCCCCTTAGCCGTAAGGGCCATATCTAACTCCCTCTTGAATATATCCAATGAACTGGCATCAACAACTCTCTGCGGCAGGGAATTCCACAGGTTAACGACTCTCTGAGTGAAGAAGTTTCTCCTCATCTCAGTCCTGAATGGCCTACCCCTTATCCTAAGACTATGTCCCCTGGTTCTAGACTTCCCCAACATCGGGAACATTCTACCCGCATCTAACCTGTCCCGTCCCGTCAGAATCTGCAACTCTTCCCTTCCCTTCCTCGACTTCTCTATTCCCATTTCTGGAGTTAGACTGTCAACCATTATCTATTATACTCCTAAAGCCACCTTAATTACACTTCCTCCCACCCTGCTTCCTTTAAGGATTTTATTCCATTTTCCCAGTTTCTCCATCTCTGTCACATCTGTTCTGATGATCCTTTATGAAACATTATATACCTTTGTTTGGCCTCAGCCAGTTTAATTCTGGGCATCACACTTTAGGAAGGATGTCAAGGCCTTGCAGATGGTGCAGAAGAGATTTATTTAAATGGTACCAGGGATGAGGGACTTCAGTTAAGTGGAGTGACTGGAGAAACTGGGGTTGTTCTCCTTAGAACAGAGAAGGCTAAGAGGAGATTTTACAGAGGTGTTCAAATTATGAAGGGTTTTGATAGAGTCAATAAGGAGAAACTGTTTCCAGTGGCAGAAGGGTTGGTAACCAGAGGACACAGATTTAAGGTGATTGGCAAAAGAAGCAGAGGTTGACATGAGGAAACATTTTTTAATACAGCAAGTTGTTGCGATCTGGAATGCACTGCCTGACAGAGTGGTGGGAGCGGATTCAGTAGTAACTTTCAAAAGAGAATTGAATTAATACTTGAAGGGAAAACATTTACAGGGCTTTGGGGAGAGAGCAGGGGTGTGGGATTAATTGGATAGCTCTACCAAAGGTACGATGGGCCGAATAGCCTCCTTCTGTGCTGTACCATTCCATGATTCTGTTGTTTCTTTTGTCATTTAATCACTCCTGCCTTCCACCATGGCATTTTTCTTCAAATTGGAAACCTTCTTCTACATAGGCCTCCAAGAACAACGGGTGTGAAGATGATGTTGTTGCTGTCCATATGATTGCTGTTGACACCTGCCAGACCCTCTGGGTGGTGGTGGGTTGCCCATTTGACCCATACAGGACATTTTTCCATTCTTTAACATAGTCCACAATAATTTACAGGTTCCATCATGTAAAACAGACCTTTCTATACCTTGTTGCCTTCATCAGCACTCCAACGCAGCTGGGATGATGTCTGGAGCATTATTGATAGCACTTACATGACTAGTTGGAGGTTAACAGATGATGTAGCATCATTAAGTTTCCTAATTGGTTATTTAGTTGTGTATTATTTGTATTATCATTTGTCATCGCCCGAGCCAGGGGTCGCAAGGATGTGCGCATAACAGGAGCTGACGACTGCTGGACGGACCACCGCCTAATACGATCCATCATTGACATCAACATAGCCCCAAAACGGAGGGGGCAGCAGAAGCAGTGCCGCAAAAAAGTCAATGCCGGGGCACTTAAGGACCCAGCTAAGAGAGCCCTATAGAGTAAACACCTCACAGCTAACCTGGCGTGCCTTGATGATCCCGAGATGCAGAACGCCCACAACTCTTGGTCTGCCCTCCAGGCCTCCATAACCAGAGCCTGCAAAGTGACGCTCGGTCACTCAACCAGGAAACACCAAGACTGGTTTGATGAGAATGATCAGGAGATCCAAGAGCTAATAGGCTGCAAGCGCAGGGCATTTCTGAGCTTTAAACAACAACCCAACTCGCGAGCAGCAAAGCAGCATTACAGACGGCTCAAGGCTGAGGTCCAACAAATAATCTGGGACCTAAAGAACAAATGGTGGATGGAGAAAGCACAGGAGATACAACAACTGTTTGACAGCCACGATATGCGAGGGTTCTTCATCGCAGTCAAGGCCACCCAAGGCCCCACCCCATTGTTGGCCAAGAACGGGGAAACACTCATCAAGGACATCGAGGCTGTCAGGGCCCGCTGGAAAGAGCACGTTGAAGATCTCCTCAATCGAGACCCTGCCTTTGACCCGAGTGTTCTTGACTCTATCCCGCAGCATGCGACCCGCCACCACCTCAGTGAAACCCCAACTTTGCACGAGGTAGGAAAAGCCATTACAGCTTAAAAACAGCAAGGCTATGGGAGTGGCTGGAATCCCTGCTGAGGCACTGAAGTATGACGGAGAGGCACTGTTGGCGCAAATGCATGACCTCATCTCTCTCATCTGATGGGAGGAGAGCATGCCCGGAGATCTCAGAGATGCAATGATCATGACCATCTTTAAAAAAAGGGACAAGTCCAACTTCAGCAACTACAGAGGAATCTCCCTGTTACCAGCCACTGGGAAAGTCATCGCTAGAGTCCTCCTCAACAGTCTTCTTCCCGTGGCCGAGGAGCTCCTCCCGGGATTACAGTGCGGATTTCATCCTCTATGGGGCACAATGCACATGATTTTTGCAGCGCGACAGCTGCAGGAAAAATGCAGGGAACAACGCCAGCACTTATACATGGCCTTCTTCGAACTTACAAAGGCCTTTGACACTGTCAACCGCGAGGGTCTATGGAACGTCCTCCTCCGTTTCGGACGCCCCCAAAAGTTCTGCACCATCCTCCGCCTGCTCCACGACGACATGCAGACCTTGATCCTTACCAAGGGATCCATTACAGACCCAATCCACGTCCGGACCGGGGTCAAACAGGGCTGCATCATCACCCCAACCCTCTTCTCAATTTTTCTCGCTGCCATGCTCCACCTCACAGTCAACAAGCTCTCCGCTGAAGTGGAACTAAACTACAGAATCAGTGGAAAGCTGTTCAACCTTCGCCGTCCCCAGGCCAGGTTCAAGATCACCCCAACCTCTGTCGTCTGCGCACATACAGAGGCTGAACTCCAGGACATAGTCGACATATTTACTGAAGTGTACGAAAGCATTGGTCTTACACTAAACATCTGTAAGACAAAGGTCCTCCATCAGCCTGTCCTCACCGCACAGCACTGCCCCCCAATCATCAAGATCCACTGCGTGGCCCTGGACAACGTGGACCATTTCCCATACCTCGGGAGCCTCTTATCAAAAAGAGCAGATATTGGTGACGAGATTCAACACCGCCTCCAGTGCGCCAGTGCAGCCTTAGGCCGCTTGAGGAAAAGAATGTTTCAAGACTAGACCCTCAAAACTGCCATCAAGCTTATGGTCTACAGGGCTGTAATAATACCCGCCCTCCTGTATGGCTCAGAGACATGGACCATGTAGAGTAGACACCTCAAGTCACTGGAGAAATACCACCAACAATGTCTCCGCAAGATCCTACAAATCCCCTGGGAGGAGAGAGACACCAACATTGTCGTGGTGCATATAGGTATATAGATATAGTTAAAAAATGGGATGAAGTACTACAAGCTGAATTTAGGGAGCTAGGAGTTAAATTAAAAAGTAGGACCTCAAAGGTCGTAATCTCAGGATTGCTACCAGTGCCACGCGCTGGTCAGAGTAGGAATAGCAGGATAGTGCTAGATAGAACTGATGTCCTCGGCAGAGTGTTTGCTAGTGCTGTTGGGGAGGGTTTAAACTAATATGGCAGGGGGATGGGACTCTATGCAGGGAGGCAGAGGGAAGTGAAAGGTAAGAAGGAGAAAAGTAAGAGTGGAGGGCAGAGAAATCAAGGGCAAAAATCAAAAAGGACCAGATTACAACATAATTCTAAAAGGACAAAGAGTGCTAAAAAAAACAAGCCTGAAAGCTCTGAATCTCAATGCGAGGAGCATTCTTAATAAGATGGATGAATTAACTGCGCAGATAGCTGTTAACGGATATGATGTAATTGGGATTACGGAGATATGGCTCCGGGGTGACCAAGGATGGGAACTCAACATCCAGGGGGATTCAATATTCAGGAAGGATAGACAGAAAGGAAAAGGAGGTGGGATAGTGTTACTGGTTAAAGAGGAGATTAACGCAATAGTAAGGAAGGACATTAGCTTGGATGATGTGGAATCTATATGGGTAGAGCTGCGAAACACCAAAGGGCAGAAAACACTAGTGGGAGTTGTGTACAGACCACCAAACTGTAGTAATGAGGTTGGGGATGGCATCAAACAGGAAATTAGGGATGCGTGCAATAAAGGTACAGCAGTTATCATGGGTGACTTTAATGTACATATAAATTGGGCTAACCAAACTGGTAGCAATACTGTGGAGGAGGATTTCCTGGAGTGTATAAGGGATGGATTTCTTGGCCAATATGTCGATGAACGAACTAGAGAGCAGGCCATCCTGGACTGGGTCTTGTGTAATAAGAGAGGATTAATTAGCAATCCTGTCTTGCAAGGCCCCTTGGGAAAGAGTGACCATAACATGGTAGAATTCTTCATTAAGATCGAGAGTAACACAGTTAATTCCGAGACTAGGGTCCTGAACTTAAAAAAAGGTAACTTCGATGGTATGAAACGTGAATTGGCTAGGATAGACTGGCGAATGATATTTAAGGGGTTGTCGGTAGATAGGCAAGGGCAGACATTTAAAAATCACATGGATGAACTACAACAATTGTACATCCCTGTCTGGCGTGAACATAAAAAGTGGAAGGTGGCTCAACTGTGGCTAACAAGGGAAATTAGGGACAGTGTTAAATCCAAGGAAGAGGTATATAAATTGGCCAGAAAAAGCAGCAAACCTGAAGACTGGGAGAAATTTAGAATTCAGCAGAGGAGGACTAAGGGTTTAATGAGGAAGCGAAAATAGAGTATAAAAGTAAGCTTGCAGGGAACATAAAAACAGACTGCAAAAGCTTCTATCGATATGTGAAGATAAAAAGATTAGTGAAGACTAATGTAGTCCCTTGCAGTCAGAATCAGGCAAATTCATAATGGGGAACAAGAAAATGGCAGACCAATTGAACAAATACTTTGGTTCTGTCTTCACTAAGGAAGACACCAATAACCTCCTGAAAATACTAGGGAACCGAGGGTCTAGCGAGAAGGAGGAACTGAGGGAACTGAAGGAAATCCTTATTCGTCAGGAAATGGTGTTAGGGAAATTGATGGGTTTGAAGGCCGATAAATCCCCAGGGCCTAATAGTCTGCATCCCAGAGTACTTAAGGAAGTGGCCCTCGAAATAGTAGATGCATTGGTGGTCATTTTCCAACATTCCATGGACTCTGGATCAGTTCCTATGGATTGGAGGGTAGCTAATGTAATCCCACTTTTTAAAAAAGGAGGGAGAGAGAAAACAGGGAATTATAGACGGGTTAGCCTGACATCGGTAATGGGGAAACTGCTGGAATCAATTATTAAAGATGTAATAGCAGCGCATTTGGAAAGCAGTGACAGGATCAGTCCAAGTCAGCATGGATTTATGAAAAGGAAAACATGCTTGACAAATCTTCTAGCATTTTTTGAGGATGTAACTAGTAGAGTGGACAAGGGAGAACCAGTGGATGTGGTGTATTTGGACTTTCAAAAGGCTTTTGACAAGGTCCCACACAAGAGATTAGTGTGCAAAATTAAGGCACATTGGATATAGGGTAATGTATTGACGTGGATAGAGAACTGGTTGGCAGACAGGAAGCAAAGAGTGGGAATAAACGGGTCCTTTTCAGAATGGCAGACAGTGACTAGTGGGGTACCACAGGGTTCAGTGCTGGGACCCCAGCTGTTTACAATATATATTAATGATTTAGACAAAGAAATCGAATGTAATAGCTCCAAGTTTGCAGATGGCACTAAGCTGGATGGCAGTGTGAGCTATGAGGAGGATGCTAAGAGGCTGCAAGGTAACTTGGACAGGTTAGTTGAGTGGGAAAATGCATGACAGATGCAGTATAATGTGGATGAGTGTGAGGTTACCACTTTGGAGGCAAAAACAGGAAGGCAGATTATTATCTGACTGGTGACAGATTAGTAAAAGGGGAGGTGCAACAAGACCTGGGTGTCATGGTACATCAGTCATTGAAAGTAGGCATGCAGGTACAGCAGGCAGTTAAGAAAGCAAATGGCATATTGGCCTTCATAGCGAGAGGATTTGAGTATAGGAGCAGGGAAGTCTTGCTGCAGTTGTACAGGGCCTTGGTGAGACCACACCTTGAGTATTGAGTGCAGTTTTGGTCTCCTAACCTGAGGAAGGATATTCTTGCTATTGAGGGAGTGCAGCGAAGGTTCACCAGACTGGTTCCCGGGATGGCAGGGCTGACATATGAGGAAATACTGGATCGACTAGGCTTATATTCACTGGAATTTAGAAGAATGAGAGGGGATCTCATAGAAGCATATAAAATACTGACGGGATTGGACAGGTTAGATGCAGGAAGAATGTTCCCGATGTTGGGGAAGTCCAGAACCAGAGGTCACAGTCTAAGGATAAGGGGTAAGCCATATAAGACCAAGATGAGGAGAAACTTCTTCACTCAGAGAGTTTGAACCTGTGGAATTCTCTGCCACAGAAAGTTGTTGAGGCCAGTTTGTTAGATATGTTCAAAAGGGAGTTAGATGTGGCCCTTATGGCTAAAGCATCGAGGGGTATGGAGAGAAGGCAGGAGTGGGGTACTGAAGTTGCATGATCAGCCATGATCATATTGAATGGTGGTGCAGACTCGAAGGGCTGAATGGCTTGCTCCTGCACCTATTTTCTATGTTTCTATGTTTCTATTAGCATCCTCGACCAGGCCAACATCCCCAGCATTGAAGCACTGACCACACTTGATCAGCTCCGCTGGGCAGGCCACATTGTTCGCATACCTAATACAAAATTCCCAAAGCAAGCGCTCTTCTCGGAAATCCTTCACGGCAAATGAGCCAAAGGTGGGCAGAGGAAACGTTACAAGGAAACCCTCAAAGCCTCCCTGATAAAGTGCCACATCCCCACTGACATCTGGGAGTTCCTGGCCAAAGACTGCCCTAAGTGGAGGATGTGTATCCGGGAGGGCACTGAACACCTCAAGTCTCATCGCCGAGAGCATGCAGAAATCAAGCGCAGGCAGCGGAAGGAGCGTACGGCAAACCAATCCCACCCACCCCTTCCCTCAACGACTATCTGTCCCATCTGTGACTGAGACTGTGGTTCTCGTATTGGACTGTTCAGCCACCTAAGAACTCATTTTAAGAGTGAAGCAAGTCTTCCTTGATTCCGAGGGACTGCCTATGATCTGATGATGATCTGATGATTTGTGTTATTCTAAGAATATTCATGGAGTAAATCTGTGTATTCCTGCAAAGTGCGGCAGAAAAGGAGCAAGAAATATTAATCTAGTGCACAATACTAAGAGCAAATTAAGACCCAAGGCACTTTTCAAGCATTTAGTAATGCACATTAGAGGAGACATTGAGACATTTTTGTTAAAACTCATGGGGCTGGATTTTGGTTGTCTACATCCTCAGTTAGCGACGAGCAGGGGCGTTAATGGGAGTGTAAGAGATTACCGACCGGGAGCACAGCTTTTAGCGCCCCGATCGAAAATTAATTAGAGGCTCACCTGGGGTGCAAACCATTAGCACCTGGCTGCTAACGATCAGTGCGATCCTGACATCAGTCCTGGTGCAATGCCCACGTTTGCGCCCTTGTCGGTAAATTTGTTGCGTGCGCCTCATTGAGCACCTGCCAATAACAACGTCTGGAAAAACAGTCGTTACAGGCTTGCAGAGTCGTTAACTGGTGGCTGCTTAAAGGGAAGAAGAAACTTTCCTCGGAGATCACAGTCAGTGCAACGTTTACACAGGTGCGTGATCCTCCGAGTTTGCAGCGGCAGACAGACATAAGGTACAGGTTGAAAACAAGTGATTTTGAAATCGTTAATGGCTGCATTACTATGCCTTTAAAATTCGGCTTTTCCCGGGATCTGATTCAGAGTTCCGCGCATGCGCAATGGGCGTGCAAAATGTACCGACCAAACTTTTGTTATTGCACCCCCTACCCCCAAGCTCTGGTGTGCAACGGCTGATTTATTGCCCCTGTCAGCTCTTCGACCCATTCTGACGAATTTCTGGACGGGAGGCGCAAACTTTTTCAAGGTGCTAAAAGTACCGCAAGCCTGTGTTACCGTCGCAACAGTGGCGTGACCAAATTCCGTCCCCCTGGTAGATATCTTGTACTAGTAGACAGGACTTTGGCAAGTCTATGATTGTGTATCTATACACTCCAAGGTTTGTCTCACTTTAAAATTGATTAACCTTTCGTGGATTAGTTGAGCAGATGCATACTATCCATTTAAACACTCAAATGACATTATGTTTACTCTGATTTCTGTAGATTGGAATAAATGTGGAAAGTGTGCTTTAATTTCTACAGAATGTGGTATTTTACCACTTGCCCACAATGAAAAACAGTAATAGCTTCCATTTATGCAATGACAAATACCTTTCAAGGATTTATTGCAGCTAATGGTGCTCCAGAATTTTATATTAACATTTACAATTTACATGTTTGGGCTGTTGGCTTTCTACTGTCTGCACATCATTACCTGACAAATTGGGATTTTGCCATATTCATGTTGAAAAGAATGTCCAACAAAACTAGACTTCAGTATTGAACTGAGAGGACCCCAGGAGTCATCAATCTCAAATAATCTCAAATAGAATCCATATGGATAGAGATAAGAGATATAGACCACCTAATACTGGAAGGGAGAAGGAGGAAGAAATATGCAGACAAATTAGAGAAATGAGTAAAAAACATAGAATAATAATCATGGGGGATTTCAGCTACCCCGATATTAATTGGACAGAAGAGGTAGGTAAAGGGGATAAGAAAATGGAGTTCCTACAATGTGTACAGGACTCCTTTCTAAACCAATATATAAAAAGCCCAACAAGGGACGATTTGCTATTGGATCTAGTAATAGGGAATGAACCAGAGCAGATAAGAGAAGTAAAAGTAGTGAAGATCTAGCAATAAGAACTATAATATAACATGCTTTAAAATGAAAATTGAGAAGGACATAAGTATGACAAAAACCAGGGTAATAGATTGAAGGAAAGCTGATTTTGAAGGGCTGAGAATAGAACTTGGGAAAATAAAATAGGCAACAATATTGGCAAAAAGCGATACAGAGCAGCAATGGGAAACATTTAAAATGGTGTTCAAGAGAGTGCAGGAATGGGAGTAAAATTGTGGTTGGAGGCTTCCTTCATACGAACGCCTCCGACCCCCAAAAAATCTACGAAAGTACCTGGTGATCCTGGAGGAGGCTATACGCCTGCTTTTACCAGGCGTAAACGTTTGAAGGATATTCGCTGGGCATGAGTTGGGCAAATAGCCCAATCTCTCCTGCGCGGATGTCCTTCTCATAGGGATGTGGAGGATCTTTCTTTAGAAATCTTGACAGATCAGTAAAGCCGGTTTTCGGTGCATGCGCATCGCACCCCAAAAACCGGCTTTTGCGAGGCCTCGCCGGGTCCATGCTCTCTTCGTAGGGACCCGGCCGGGTCGGAATCTTTGGTCCAATATATTACGCTAAAAGGAAAGAACAAACTAAACACTAATGAGACTCCATGGATGAATAATACCATAAGGGAACAATTGAGGGTAAAGAAAGAGGCATATATTAAGTACATATACAGCAGGGGAGTGCATGATAAGACAGAATGCAAAAAGTTAGGAGAGAAGTCATAAAAACAATTAAGAAGGCAAAGAGGAACTATGAAATTAAATTATCAAGGAACATAAAACAAAATAGTAAAATATTTTACAGGCACATCAATAAAAAAAGGAAGGTTGGGATGGGAATAGGACCATTTAAGGGATAGACAGAACAATACCACAGGCAAGGATAGAGAGAGGGCAGAAATATTAAATAATTATTTTGCTTCAGTATTTACCAAGGAGTTAGAACAGGAGGACATGACATTGGATGATGAGATAAGTAACGAGATAAGTACATTTAAAATAAAAAGAGGGGATATATTAAACTAAACAAACTCAAAGAGGATAAAACCCCTGGCTCTGATGGATTGCAACCACGCATTAAAAAAAAATTTAGGGAAGAGATAGCAGAGGCCTTATACTACATATTTAATAATTCGTTCGAAAGAGGTGTAGTGCCAGAGAACTGGCAGATAGCTAACGTAACACCGATATTTAAGAAGGGGGATAGAACATGTCCAGGGAATTATAGACCAGTCAGCTTTACAAGAAAAATAATGGAATCCCTACTAAAGGAGAAAATTGAAGAACATCTAGAAACCAAAAATATAATAATGAATAGTCAGCATGGATTTCAAAAGGGAAAGTCTTGCTTGACCAAACTCATTGGATTTTTTGAAGAGGTAACAGAGAGAGTAGACAATGGTAATGCAGTAGATGTAATTTATCTAGATTTTCAAAAGGCCTTTGATAAGGTACCCCATAATTACTATATGAACAAGGTTAGAGAATGCAGAGTCAGAGGACAAGTAGCATAATGGATAGCTAACTGGCTTCAAAACAGAAAGCAGAGAGATGGGTTAAAGGGTAGCAATTCACAGAAGATAGGTAGTGGTGGTCCACAATTTATATAAATGATTTAGACTTTGGAATCAAAAACACAATTTCTAAATTTGCAGATGACACCAAATTGTCAATACTTAAGAGGATAGCAACAAATTACAGGAGGACATTAACAAACTTGCAGAATGGGCATATAATTGGCAAATGAAGTTCAACACAGATAAATGTGAGGTATTACATTTTGGTAGGAAGAATAGGGAGGTCACATATTACTTGGAGGGTGAGAGTCTAGGTGGGGTAGAGGAACAAAGGGATCTCGGAGTACAAATACACAAATCGCTGAAAGTTGCAACACAGGTTAGCAAGGCCATTAAAAAAAAGCAAACCAAGCACTAGGGTTTATTTTTAGTAATATAGAATTGAAAAGTAAAAGAAAGAAAGACTTACATTTATATAGCACCTTTCATGACCTCCGGATGTCTCAAAGCGCTTTACAGCCAATGAAGTACTTTTGGAGTGTAGTCACTGTTGTAATGTAGATGTAGGGAAGTTATGCTAAACCTTTATCAAACCTTGGTTAGACCACTAGAGTACTGTGTACAGTTCTGGTCGCCATATTATCAAAAGGATATAGAGGCATTGGAGAGGGTGCAGAGATTTACAAGGATGATACCAGAAATGCAAGGCTATACATATCAGGAAAGGATGAACAGGCTGGGTCTCTTTTCTTTTGAAAAAAGAAGGTTGAGGGGTGACCTAATAGAGGTCTTTAACATTATAAAAGATTTTGATAGAATGGATGCAGAGAGAATGTTTCCACTTGTGGGGAAGCGCATAACTAGAGGCCATCAATATAAGAGAGTCACCAAGAAGTCCAATAGGAAATTATTTATTTAAAGAATGGTGAGAATGTAGAACTCACTACCATAGTAGTGGTTGAAGCCAATAGTATAGATGCATTTAAGGGGAGACTAGACAAGCATATGCGGGAGAAGGGAATAGAGGGTTATGTGGATAGATTTAGATGAGGAAAGATGGGAAGAGGCTCGAGTGGAGCATAAACGCCAGCATGGACTGGTTGGGCAGAATGGCATGTTTCTGTGCTGTATATCCTATGTAATCCTATGTAATTCCTTGAATCTCTTGTTGCTGTGAAGCATGGTGCTGCAATTCCATTTACCTCATAGAAATAGTTATAAGTCACATATGGGTGACAATGTGCAACTATTAAAGTAACTGTTAAGAAGTAGATAAATGTCTATTAAAGGATTGTAGAGTAAATCTAACAAATTCTAATACTTTGCAAAGTCCAAGGGTGAGATTTAGAGGGCTCTCACCCAGCAGACAATGGTGGGGCATGATTACCGCCTATACGTCGCTGTGGCCACCGCAATCTTCCCCTGGGCCCACCACTGGATGGTTGAAGTGCCCACCTAAGTCAAGCGGTAGTACCTCTTAATATGCAATTTGGGGACATATGATGTAATAGGACACCAATTGCCATCTTGGGACAGTCCAAGAGGAGCCCAAAGGTAAGTTTTAACAGTACTTGTGCATGGCTAGCTCCACAATACCAGCCTGGGCCACTGCTGTTCAGGCTGCTCAGTCACCCCCCACTCCCGAGATAAGACCCTCAACCTCTACGACCCAACCCCAGATCTACCTTCTTCTGATTGGGTCAGCCAATATTGCATCATCTCGGAGAGGGCCAGTTGCCCGGGACAAATGGTGCCTGGCCCTCAAAATTAACTGGCCTTCCCACTGGAACTATTGGCCGGCCAGCGTCAGACTCTGCTCGCTGGCTGCCTAAAGTCTGCAGCTGGGAAAATAGTAACAGTTTCTAAATAAGCCTTTTACTGTACTGACATATTCAGTTTAAGCATTCAAAAATTATTATGACAAATTCTCAGATCGGCAGATAGCAACTGTAAGGACTTAGGATAGGAAACAGGCAACAATTGGTACAATTGGATTGCGAAAGAGGTTCTGGTTGACAGCACAAGCTGAATGAGGCGAAAGGTATTAAGATTTTTTTGGAGTATTTCTGAAACATCCTGCTGCAAAGTTAGACGATATCTAAGTTGATTTCTGCATTCCCTGATATTCCATTTCTCTCTCTCTTTTCTCTCACTTCTTTGTCTCTGCCTTCCTCCTCTCTCTCTCTCTCTCCTCTCTTGATCTCTCTCCCCCTTCTGCGCATGTGTAGATGACCCCTGATCTCCCAAAACGCGGGAAAACATGGCCAACCAAAATAAAGAAATAATTAAATAAAATTTGTGCACCCTTCGCCATCGCTGGGCTATCGCTGGGTGATGTGACATCGCTGGGCTATCGCTGGGTGATGTGACATCGCTGGGCTATCGCTGGGTGATGTGACATCGCTGGGCTATCGCTGGGTGATGTGACATCACTGGGCTATCGCTGGGTGATGTGACATCGCTGGGCTATCGCTGGGTGATGTGACATCGCTGGGCTATCGCTGAGCCGAAAATCACGATCCAAAAAATGGGCGATGATCCAGCGATCATGAAGGCTGCAACATCGCTAAGGCTGGTACATCGCCCATTTTTTGGGCCCTGGCGAACAAAATGGAAAGTCTAGCCCAAAGTGTTAAAGATTCAAGTGTAATAAATCCCTTGCGATACTGTTTAAAAACAATTACTAGGGTTACCCTTCGACCCACTATGAATATGCTGTCTTTATTTAAGACCTTCCCTGGATTGTTATATAAACAACATGTACAAAGCCAATGATATGGATCATTCAGTGAACATTTCAAAAGCAGGATAAATAATGCAAGTGAACGCCTTCATTCTGTTGGTTCATTGGCTGCTACGAGTAGTATTTTTAAAAGTAGCACAAATGGGGAATTTGCCATGTAAAACATAAGACTGTTAACGGGGCAAGCTTTGCCACTGCAGCTTTTGTGTCTGGAATAATAATTATTTCCAGGGAGACTAGGCTAAGCTACAAGCACATAGATAAAAGCTTTTTAAACCCTGAAGAGTGATGAATGCCATCAAGTGGCAAATTGTTATTTTGAATGCAAATGAACTTGAACTTTGCACAATTACTATACAGCAAGAATAGAGAGGTTTTGCTTCGAGCCTTATATCATCGCAAATACCTTTGCGAGACTTCCATATGTATCACTATTTCCTTACAATATTGCTTATTTGCCATCTTGCGCAAATTAACTTGCTCTCTATTACTAAACACATAAGACGTGAAACGCATAAACGTGTACTAATTGACTGTTAATGCCTTTGAAAAAAATAAACTCTTGTTTGTAGGAGACAGATAGTCCACAGATTTCCAATACGGCTCTCTCCAGGAAATTTCTTCCTTGCATTTTACTGCAGACAGTAAATAATGAGACTGGCAGTATATTAAGTTTTAGTGCAATAAATTATGGCAGAAGGCACACAAAGCTAAAAATGCAACCAGAAGATTAACTTTAGTATTTCCATTCCATTGGGATTTGATGTGAAATGCAATGCCATTTACCTACTATAATGAATCACAAAGGAAGATCACTTCTTTTTTATTATCACACCAGCCCATGCTTAACTGCGACTAAATACTTGCATGTGAACCCAAATTCTTACTCTGCTGTTGTCATCAATATATTCTTTATGTTAAAATGTAGGAGTAGCAACATCATATATAAAAAAAATTTTTTAAACTGAGTAAATATATTTTATATTGCACCAAAAACATCTCGTCACCTGATTTGCTTTCAGATATTTTTTTACTCCCACCTTCTGACACCAGCAAGAATTTGCACTAGACTCGTGGAGAAAGGGACAAAATTGGTTGCTAGGAAACCTGGCACCAATCGTTTGCTCAGTCTGTTGAATGTAATGTGGAAGAAGACTACTGCAGGAAGAAAAATTACTTGTATGTCTCAATAGTAATCTGTTGATATTATGGCATTACGATTTTTCTGCGACTAACAGTACATTTTGTTGATGGAGATATCGTGATTTTGATGCATATTGATGTAGATTTAGGCACTATTTCTGGTCCTCTGCCCTAACATCTCCTTATACGGCTCGGTGTCAAAAATATTTTTGATAACACTCCTCTGGAATGTTTTATTATGTTAAAGGCGCTGTATAAATATAAGTTGTTGTTAATATGGACCACGGATTCAGCATTTTTAAATGTTGTTGCTGCATATGTAACCTCCATAATGATGGCATTTTTGCTCACAATATCAGTCAAAATTATTCAACTTTTATATTTTATATAGCTACAGCTAAAGTGCTAAATTATATATAGATCTTTGTAGTCAGCTAAAAGATCATTCACCTGAGTTGACATAGGTTGCTGGCAGTGTAAAATGGCTGATGTCTGCCATATTCAGACGAGACTCATGCTTGTTGTAGGTTCTTATAAGAACATCTATCAGCACTGGAGTATTTTACCCCCCGCCCGTCTCCCGCCCACTGCTGGTACCAAATGCCTGTCATAAGTCATTCTTATGACTGGTTCAATATTTTATTAGTGTATTCCCTTAAGCAACTCCTTTCAAAGGAGGAATTTGAAAATATCCTTCTTGGGAATTTGTGGACTATACTTATTACAGATTTCAAATTCTGGAATGTAAACGTGTTTGGCTAGAAATTAGGCTGGTTGTTCATAATTTATATTCTAAAAAAGGTGTCTTGAATAGTATCTACTTGCTTTATATATTGCATTTAATTATAATAAAATAATAAAAGCCCTGATTGCATATGCCTTCTTAAATTTGGGAAAAAATTTGTGTGTGCGTATCTATATATATATATATATATATATAATGTGTGTGTGTATGCATGCAAAATAGATTTTATAGAATACTCTCCATCCTTTTAAGTGATGAAAGTATAGAAATACTTGCCAGTAGAAAGGTTTAACTTGTAAATTTCAACGGTTCAAGTTCTTTTCATGTTACTATAATGATACTTTCATATAATTTGAATAGGCAGTTTGTAAAGCTTCGCTAAGCTACACAGCAGCTCTGTAAATCAACAGCTTGATAGCTCACCAATATTATGTATAGGCCAAATAGAACAAAACTCAATAATACAGGTTAAAATTACAGTTCACAAACTTGCATTTTTTATTATTTGGCCATAGTAGTAGAAGGCTGGGTGGGTGACCTTCCTTTTCAAAATTAAATTTTAAATATTTGATAAGAACTTCCCCTCAGGATTTAATTTTAATATAAATGCTATCCTTCGTACACATGAAACATTGAAAGGCTTTCTGAAAGTGCTAGAAAAACAGAAAATAAAATGATTAATGGGTGGCTATGGCCACTATTTGTAACTAAACTCCAGCTTCCAAATACTGAAGAGACCTGCTTATATAAAAACAGAAATTGCTGGAAACACTCAGCAGGTCAGGCAGCATCTGTGGGGAGAGAAACAGAGTTAACGTTTCAGGTCGATGACCTTTCATCAGACCTGCTTATAGGTCAGCTTTAAGCAGTAATCAGAATTAACATAAGCTCAACATGTTTTTCAAGTGAGGAGCTGAATCCGACAGGCCAGGAAGATCCTACGTTCCATCACTAGTCTGTGCAGAGATAGTTAGCTCAACCATGGCACCAATAGCAGCACTACAATTTGTCTTAGGCCTCCTGGGACAAGAACAGAAATTTGGACATGGTTCCTTTTCTGATTGGATTTCATTGACTCTCCCTGCTAGAGCAGTTCAGATAAGCAAGAGATTCAGGATGGCTGTTTTGGTCCTCCGCATCCCACCATCAAACAACTTGGTATCATGCATTGTCAAATCTTATTAATGAATAACTGACACTTAGTTAAGGTGCTGTAAGGTGACTGGCACTTGCTAGTAGACTGCTGGAATCAAAGCAGAAGGGAGGCACGCAAACAGACTCAACTGCTCTCGTGGCTTGTGAACACAACTGTGTCTCACAATTGACTCTTCTGTTTGCATGTGTCTCAGTCGATAGGCACATCAGTCACCTGACATTATTTTCAATTGCTCTACCAGTGCCCAAACAGATCTTATAACCATACCATTTACTAAAACTCAGCTATATTCACGTGCCAGTAAAGCAGCTGAGTTCCGCCGCTCAATGAAATGCTAGTCGCTGGAGAAATGGTTGTGTTCAGGAGGCACCCTCGTTGGGTAGGATGATCAGAGAATCAGGAAGAAGCAGTTTCCACTGAGCTGCCCCAATTAAACAGCTTCTATTACATATTTTCCTTGAAATCAAGCCAATATGGAAAGAAGCTCTGTTGACTAGAAGACTGAAATGGCAAATAGAAACCATCTGTAACTTCCTTAAGAGAGATTGCAAAATTGGTCATATGTGTAACGGTGATGTAAATTAAATGAAAAGGTGTGATGGGATGAAACTCAGAGGAGGGAAGGTGAATAGGAAGATCAGATCCAACTATTTCACACAGATTCTGTGGATGTTTGGATTGAAATGTCCAGGCAGGCAATCAAGGCTAATATTTTAACGGGGAGTTTGACACACATTTGGCAAGAAAATCATTTGGAGAATATAGGTAATGAACTGTGTAGTTTGCTTTTGAACTCCTAGGGCTAGCCAAATGGACTGAAATTGTCTTTTCTGGTCCTGGTCATTCCTATATTTCCATGTTTGTGCATAGATAGCTTTACTGTTTTGGTAGTTAAGTTTTTAAATAAGGATAGACTGGAGAAGCTCCAAGCTTCTCTGCTCTCCTTAGAGCAGAGCAGCTTGAAAGGAGATTTGATAGAGGTGTTCAAAATCATGAGGGGTCTGGACTAGACTGAGAGAAATTGCTCCCATTGGCAGCAGGGTCGAGAACCAGAGGACACAGATTTAAGGTGATTTCCAAAAGAACCAAAGGCGACATAAGAAAAAACGTTTTTACGCAGCGAGTGGTTAGGATCTGGAATGCACTGCCTGAAAGGGTGGTGGAGGCAGATTCCATCGTGGCTTTCAAAAGGGAGTTGGATAAGTACCTGAAGGAAAAAATTTGCAGGGCTACGGGGAAAGGTGGGGGAGTGGGACTGGCTGATGTGCTGTAACCATTCTATGATTCTAATGATAAATTAGAAGATCAAATGAACAGTTATGTTAGTTTTTCTGCTGCTTTAGAGCATAATGAATGTAACAACTTGGGGGAAAAATTTGTGATCGCCAGCAAGACTGCCGGTGTCACCAGAACTGGAGTTAACGGCTGCTGGAAATGGCCGCAATGCTAACCGAGCAAAATTGGTCTGGGGGCATGGAGTTGGTGGCACAGCGCTTACCTTCCATGCAACGCCATCCTGGTGGCATTACTGGAGGCATCCGAGGCGAAGTTTGTGTCCAGGTCCGGCGTTGCAGCTTCCCACAGCCTCTGTAATTGAGGCTGTGGAGCTCGCAAGGAATTGTGGACAATGAAGAGGTCTGAGAATTAATGGGGCCATGCACACTGAAGCAATACAAAATAAAATGAAGTGAAACAATGGATTTGTAAACCCTTTCTGCCTTTAAAAAAATATTCAACATTAAAAAGAAGACCCAAATGTGAATATTCAGCTCTTAAAGCTGAATTACCTTCCTAACCTCAACAAATGGGAAAACTGCCTCAGCACTAACACAAATGGCTCAGCGAGCCAGGGAAGGGGCACCCAGGGTCTCGCACGCAGCACTCCAACTTTGTGCTAGTGGTCAACACTGCAAGACAGACCCTCTACCCACAAGGACCAGGAGGCCCTCCAGACAGAAGGATGTGGAACCGCATCACCGAGGCCATCACTACAGCAGTGTCACTTCCACCATCTGGCTCCAGTGCCAAAAGAAGCTTCATGACCTCAGATCACTGGTCAAGGTCAGTGAATGAATCTTCAAAAGCTGCCTCCTACCAACTGCACAACTAGCATCACACACTGCTCAATGTACAACCCCAAATCACTCATCTACCAACAATCTGCACCAATCATGAGGCACACCTCCCATTCCTAGCCTTACCTCACCCCCTTGGAGGAGACGGTGCTGGCATGGCTGAGCCCTCGGCCAGTGGCGGGGCTGAAAGGATATAAGATGTTGGTATCCTTATACATTTATCCTCCTTCTGGCATGCACCTCATGCTTTCCCATCACCTCAACTCTACTTTTATGCCTTCCTCATTACACACACCCAAGAAATGCCTGGGATTTATCCTTCCATCTGATTCCTCCTCTTCTGCTTCCTCCTCTTCTGCTTTCTCCTCTTCTGTATCTTCCTCTTCCCTCTTCAAGTGGATACTGTAAATGTGAAATGACAGCATAAAATGCTGGAAATACTCGTCTGGTCAGGCAGCATCTTGACCTGAGATGTAAACTCTATTTTTCTCTCCATGGATGTTACATGACCTGCTGAGTATTCACACCATGTTCTGTCTTCTCAAAGGCCTTCATTTACCATCTGAGCCCTTGCAAGTGTCCAGCAGCATTACCTACACACTTAAAAAACTTTTCACATCTATTGGAGCAAACCACCACTTCAATAAAATCAAAAAATCAAAAAAACTCCGTCCAAAACTTACATTCAAACTGACCTGAACGATGTGTGTGTCCCTTTAAGAGGTCCAGACATCGCCACTGTCAGCCTGCTTGCACATTGGGTTAACCTGGTGTGTTTAAGACCAGTGCTGAATTCAGCGCAAGGATCAAATTTCACGTTGGTGACGTTAAGTCGGCATTGCATGCTGATTGACATCACCACGCCACTATTTTTTCCCAGGGCGCGACCAGTTACTGGCAGCAGAAGGAGAGAGAGAAATATGGTGACCGCCACGGGATCCACCACTAGCTGGCGAAAGAGCGACGGCTGCCATTTTATCACGCTACAGAGTGGCGGTAAGTAGATGAATTTCTAGCTCCTTATTCTAATATTCAAACGAGACAGTGATAAGAGGCAGAAGGTGGCAGTACCCAATGTTAATTTAGTTTTGGTATCTAGTTTTGGATGTGATGTCAAGAGATGTTAACTTGGCTCAGTAGTAGCACTCACCACTGAGTCAGTTGTCATGAGTTTAAGCCCCACTTCAAAGCTTGAGTGCATGATCTAGGGTGACATTTCAATGCAGTACTTTTTTGCATTGTTGGAGGTGCTGTTTTTCAGATAAGATGTTAAACCAAGGCACTATTCCTTAAATACTATCTGGCACCTGATGCAAATTGTAGACACATGTGTTGAGCAATGACGAGATAGCCTATCATTTGGATTGATTTTTCCAGAGTGCAGCAAAGGACAGTCAAATAGAGTCCATTTATAGACAAAAGATGATGGGCTAAAAATTCGATAGCCCTCGTAAACAGGCGCGGGGATCGCGATGCGCGATTAACCTACGCGCGTTCAAAGTAATGCAGGCAACATGAAAACTTGCCGCTGCCTGCTAAGTTAAATGACACTGGCTTGCAGCACAGCACTAAACATGCTGCTGAGTGGCTGAACACTCAGCAGGGGGCCCAAGTTCATGTGAGGCTAGCACCAATTAAAGCTAGCCTGCACTTGTTAAAGCCAAACTGCACCTCTTAAAGGGGAGGTGCAGTTTGACGAGACCAGCTGCTGGAAGTCATTCCAGAAGGCAGTTTCAACTGGGAAACATTGAGCAATGGCACAATCGGGCAGAGTGAAGGCTCCAAGGTTCTCAGACGCAGCACTGGAGGCCTTCGTACAGGAGGTGGGGAGGAGGAAGGGGTCCTGTTTCCACACAGTGCAAAGAGGCCCTACAGACCGACAGTGCGAAGGCAGTGGGAGTAGATAGTTATGGAGGGCAATGCCAACAGTGTTCTCCCAAGAACCTGGATGCAGTGCTGCAAGAAGTTCAATGACCTTACACGAGTGGTCAAGGTCAGTGAATGCCATATCCCATGAACTACACCACTAGCCTCACACACTTCTCAATTCACCACAGCCCCCTCATTCACCGACCAATAATCTCTAACAATCACGACTCATACCTCACATTCATATGCTTCATCTCACCCTCAGACACTTATCACTGCTACAAGCCTCACGCCCATATCCCACAGCTTGCACACACAGCCACATCAGCCAAACACATTGAACCACACTCACTGACACAATTCCCTCTCTCTCACAGGACAAGGTTACACACACCGTAGGCAGTGGCAGCTAACGGGAGGAGGGCAGACGTGTCTCCATATCCTGACCCTGCTCGAGGAGAAGGTGCTTGGCATAATTGGAATGGCTGTGACTGAGGTCATGGCCAGTGGCGGTGCTGAAACAATTGAAGAAAATAGTATCCTCATACTTAATCCTCCTTCTCACATCCCACTTCCACCTCATTCCACAATCTTTTCTGACTTACAAGCTGCAGATGGTGTAAGCATGCACCTCTTGCTCTCCCCCGCCCCCCTGCCATCCCCTTCACCTCAACCCTACCCATGTGTCATTCTCATTTCAGATATGCAAAACATTCAACCTGGCCAGGCAGTGGTGGAAGAAGAGTGATGATTAAAATAACCCACCATCATTCGATCTGACACTCACAGGCACCAGCTCAGATAGTGGCACTGTGCGTATTTTAGAGGGTGGCTTAGAGGTGGGATCTGCACGTATTGAGTCACCGGCATGAGCCAAAGCAGGGGGAAAGGGTAGCACAGGATCCAGCTCACCAGAGGGCGAGATTGTACATGAGTTCTGCTGCACAAGTGAGGACTTTGATGAGGTGGCCTGCAGAACTAAGCTAATGGGTATTCACAATGAAATGCTTGGTGCATTGGCAGGTTTGCCAGAAAGCCCAAATGCAATGTCAAGGAGCATGGAGGAGTCCAGCTCCAACCTTGCACAGGACTTTGTGCAGAGCTTGAAGTCCATCCTTTCCAGTCCATTAGCTCACTTGTGGACCCAACCATCATGCAGCATCAGATGGAGTATCAGGCTGATCACGTGATTACCCCTGTCCCTTAGTTGTCCAGGTAGGTGATTATTTAATTGCAGAGCCTGCAGCGATGGTCTTTCCCTTTAAGGGAGGGAAGAGCCCTTTGAACCGTGGCAGCGCTGCACGCTGCTGAGGGGTGTGCCCCGTTGGCGCTCCAAGAAGGAAGTGGAGCACTTGATTCCGTGCCCCACTTCCTTCCTGGAGCGCTAAAGCCAACTTTTTGAGAGGAGGGTGGGGGGGTGCATGAGTGCCTGTCAAAGTTACTGCCCCTAAACTGGACAATAATCAATTTCTCCCCCTAAGAAACTAAGGAAGGATCCATCCAATACTTACAAGGGATGGCTATCTAGCTGGGTCCACGATGAGCAATTCAGTGGATGCAGCTGTCCTGTCTAAGTGGAAGATGAACAGGGGGAGGCAGCCTATGGTGCAACCCAAGAGCAGCACTCAGCTACCATCGTGAGACAATGCTGGAGGTGAATGGTGGCCTGGTCACCGGGGCTTCAAAGACACTCTGAGACTGACCAGATAGCACAATATGTTAGATTGTAATTGGTACAGGTGATCAAATGTGCCGGGCATTGAGGTTATATGTCTCTCAGGCAGGTTTCCAAACAGTTCATGGGCTCCTGAGGTCTGGTAGGATCGACACCTTTGGTGGTACATTTAATGAGGAGTACATGGTCTTTGTAAGTGAACCTTAGGACTCACATGTGATGGACCATCTGGGGTAAGGAGATATTTCATGTTTTAGGACCATTTTCTGACCATTTTTCCATCGAGAGAATTTAGCAAAATTACTGCTTTTTGAAAAGTTGTGTTTCAAAGCTCACTGCACACTTACAAGTTTTAACAAAAGGTATTGAGTCAATAAATGGTTAAACTACAAATGAGCTTGCTTCAACTATTTTAAGTAAAACTATAAATCAAAGTGCCCTCCTTAAAAGGGGGCACTAAAACTGACAAATTCACATATTAAACTTTGGACGTTAAACAAATCAAATTAAAATTTGGTTGCCGGGGGTGATGAGGCACTCCAGTCCCTCTGGCGCCCACCTCTCGTGGAAGGCCGTGAGTGTACCGGTGGACACTGCGTGCTCCATCTCCAGGGACACCCTGGCTTGCTTCAGTGCTGTTTTCCCATTGACTGTAAATAGTAAGCTGTTTCGGCAATCAATAAACATTTTACCACCAATGTGTTGGATTGTCTTGGGCTCCTATCTGGCTGTGAAAAGAGGGAGATAAAACAAAAAGACAGACACAGGCAGTCTGATCCAGCAAAGGCTGCAAGAAGGTTAGAAGGCAGAAGAGTAGTTGAAGTTACTGGCCTGGAGTTTCCGCTCGATTGTACTGTTTTTTTCAGCGGAATTCCCCTCATAGCAACGTAACTGGTGCAAAAGATCGTGGAATTTGAAGCGTAAAGTGCGTTCAGCACAACTTGAGTTTCCGCGACCTTTTGCGCTAGTTTTAAAAACATTGTGCAAGAAGCGGACCCCACCAATAAAACTCGATATGCCCCCAAAGTGAATTAATCACCATTAGGAATTTCTGCTAATTACCCTCGTTTGTGGGCCTTTGCGAAGACTCCAAATATTAAGCTGGAACCTTTGGGCAAAAGAATTTAGCAAAATTACTGCTTTTTGAAAAGTTGTGTTTCAAAGCTCACTGCACACTTACAAGTTTTAACAAAAGGTATTGAGTCGATAGATGGTTAAGGTACGTTTTGAAAGCTATTGAATGATTTTTTTTTAATTAGTAAGGAACTGATGACTGTACCGCAATATAACTAGAAAATAGCCTTGTATATTTTTTTTAAGTCATTGGTTACTTACAGGTTTTGCGTTCGGCGATAAGCAAATGAGTTTGAGCAGAAACTCGGGCGGGGAAAAACATCTTTAAACGGGTGCAATTTTGGACGCAATTTGCGCTAGGATCACCAATTATGCCCAAAGCAGAAACTCTACCCTGGAGCAAGAACTGCAGCCCAGAGAAGCGGGCGGACATGCCTTACCAGTGGCTGTTAAAGTTGCTTTGCTACTCTGGCTGGCTTCCCATGGGCGCAGGGCGTCATCGACTGCACACATGTGGCCATTAGGGCACCCCATCATCACCCAGAAGTCTTTGTCAACCGCAAGGGCTTCCACTCCCTCAATGTGTAGCTGGTCTGCAACCATAGGAAGATCATCATGCATGTGTGCGCCAAATTCCCTGGCAGCTGCCCTGACTCTTTCATCCTGCGCCAGTCCACAATCCCTCAGCTCTTTGCTCCTCCAAACAGATTTTCCAGCTGGCTGCTTGGAGACGAAGGCTATCCACCGAAGATGTGGGTCATGACACCCTTGAGGAGGCTAAGTACTGAGGCCGAGGAGAGATATAATGAAAGCCACATTTCCATCAGATGTGTCATAGAGCAGAAAATAGGCATGCTGAAAATGTGCTTCAGATGCCTTGACAGATCTGGAGGACCTGTCAGTATGCACCAACCAGAGTGTACAGAATCGTCATGGTCTGCTGCGCCCTGCACACCATAGTGTAGCAGCGAGGATCAGTGCTGTATTAAGAGCAAGGCACTGAGCGCACAGCCTCTTCAGAGGCGGAGGAGCAGGAGGAGGAGGAGCAACAGCTGGAAGATGAGGAGACACGGGAGCTGGAGAGCACTTTGTTGCACATCATTGGGGCCATGAGGACCCACTCCTGCACTGACATCGCTCCTAAAGAGGAGGTACATGAGCCTCTGCCTTCTCTATAGATAGCATGTGCTCATGTGAGAGGCGCATTTGCTGCTCCATGGAAGAACCTACAGTCACCATCGCCTGCACCACAGTGGTGCTCATGTTAGAGATGGACTTCCCCATTCTCTGAACATTTGCAGACATCGAGATCACAAAACCTGTCAGACCCCGCCCCCCTGCACTTCTTCCTGCACCTTCAGTGTCGCCCTCGTTCTGGATGGCCCCCGAGGCTCAGTGTCTGCATGCAGCTGAGCAAAGCTGGGAGCGTCCTGCGCCTTCCAGCGAGGAGTCACCACTACTGTCCCTGTCTCCACCATCTCCTCTTGCTCACTTGACACTTGTGACACACCAGGTGACAAAACTACTCTATCTCACGTGGGACCCACCGAGGTGCTGGTGCTGGGTGCACTTATGTCTGCTGACGGAGCACCCTCAGAGGCTGGAGGCTCCTCTGAGGAGTTGTCTTACTCTTCCTCCTGGGCAGTCGGATGGGGGGAGCTCTTGATGGACCTGTGGGAGAATAAAGAGCTGAATTAGATATGTCATATGAAGAATGGCTACAGATACCATTATGCACATGATGACATCGGTCCCCATATGGGTGACTGATGTATGCCATGTAGCTGTACGATATGTAATTCTGTCACCAGATTGCTGAGACGTCCCCCTCTCTCCATCTCCCACCTCCAGCTGCTCGGCGACTCACAATATTTCTAAAACAACCTCCTCTGCTGTTGTGAGGGTGGCAAATGATGGAGGGTCCAGCGGGGAGTACAAGGAGCTGGGCCCAACCAGCACCAACTGACCTGGGAGGACAAGAAGTAAAAAGATTCAAAGTGTGACATCACAGGAGAGCAGGGAAGTGATCAGTTGGTCAGTTTTTCTCTCTTTTCTTGGGCATTGGTTTAAATTAAGAGCTGGGATTATAAACGAAACATTCAAAAATGCAAAACATAATGGCCTAGAAGCTCCACTTTTTTTGCATGCTTAACGCCTACTTAACGCCCATTTTACCGCTGAAATGACGTATAACGCCCAGATATCGCCCATTTTGGCACAAAATGGAAACTGGCGGGCATTTTTCGGAAACTTATTGCCGAGCGTTACTTTCCCCATGTGCTTAACGGCGAGAAAAAGTATTACTGCCCGCCCACTTTTTTGGGGGCAGAATCAACAGAATGGGCGATTTCAACGCCCATAATATCGCCCAGCGTTACTTTCCGCACGGAATTAACACCAAGATTCAATATTAATGCCCGCCCACTGTTTTTTGTCATAAAGAGCATATTTACCAAAACTAGCGGCCATGAGATTGCCCAACATCACTTTCACCACCTCGCACACATATCGCCCACAGTGTCGCTCGCAAAAACGGCCACTAAAAGTGGAACTAACCGGAATGAATCACAGCGATATGGACGCCATGTTGTAGATCACACGTCGCATCCTTTAAAAGGCTGCTGTGCTTCAACCTCGGTGGTGTTCGGATGTACTCTGCAGGTCATTGGAGTCGATGTGAACATCTGTAAAAGCATCTTGACCACACTGTGACCGATTGGAATTGAAGAGGTGTGTTCGTCGGGACATTCCTTGTTTGTGACCAATCGATGAAAAACAGAGAGCTACTGCAATGGGGCCTGCCCTTTCTCACCCGCTCTTGGTGACCAAATACATGCAGCAGACTCGACATCGCAGAAGGAATGCTCCACTGCATTATGTGCCCAACGTAAGACGTGACAGACAGATGAGGAGGACCAGAGGTTACACGCCCCCGCAAGTACAAAGAGAAGCATTCTTACCTCGACTTGCCCGACACCACCTGCCTTCAGAGACTGCACTTCCACAAAGAGGTTATCGCTGAGATATGCCAGCTGATAAGGGCAGATCTGCAGCCTGTCAGCACTATCAGTACTGCAATGTCCGTCGAGGTCAAAGTAACCGCGGCACTGTCGTTCTACGCCTCAGGTACTTTTCAGGCCACAGCTGGAGACATTTGCGGACTTTCTCAACATGCCACACATCACTGCATTAGACAGGTCACTGAAGCTCTGTAGGCATGCAGGAGGGACTTGATCAGCTTCCCTATGACTAGGGAAGCACAGAGTGAGAGGGCTCTAGGACTCTCCAGAATTGCAAACTTCCCCAAGGTGCAGGGAGCAATAGACTGTACTCACATCACGATGCAGGCACCTTTTCAGGATGCTGAGGTTTTCAGGAACCACAAGGGATTCCACTCCTTGAATGTCCAACTGGTTGTCAACCACCAGCAAATTATACTGGCAGTGAATGCTCAATTTCCGGGCAGCATCCATGATGCTCACATCCTGTGTGAGAACACTGTATCTGACTTGTTTAATAATGAGCCACAAGGTCAATGCTGGATGCTTGGGGACAAAGGATATGGCCTTGCCACCTAGCTGATGACCCCCCTGCGTGACACCCACACCGAGGCCAAGAGGCGATATAATGAGAGCCATAGAGCAACTCGCAATATCGTTGAGAAAACCATTGGAGTGCTGAAGCAGCGCTTTAAATGCCTGGACCACTCAGGAGGTGAGCTCCAATACCACCCTGAGCAGGTAGCTCAATTCTTGGTGGTGTGCTCCATGCTGCACAACTTAGCTATCAGGTGGGGACAAGAATTGCCTGATGAGTCTGACAGTCCACCTCACCAGAGAGAGGAAGAGGAAGTTGAGAAGGCGAACGCTGACATCGGGCTGAGGCTGAAGCAATGCCTCCGCCCCCCCCTGTAGACCGCATGAAAGGGCCCGTGGTGGCATGATAGCTGCAAGAGCCTTACGTCAGGAGTTCATCAACGATCGCTTTGCCTGAAAGAACGTTGGTGTTATTTACAAGGCTGACACACTGCTGGGTGTGCAGGTCATCAATGGTGGGCATCACCTTGGTGACAGTTAAAGTTTAAGTTGATTGAAGTTAAGTGTGATTATACCCTTTGATGTAAAGGAATCACCAACGCGTAATGGTGCAGTATCTGAGCCAATGCGCAATAAGATTTTGTTAAATAAAAAACATTTAAACCGAACATTAGTCTGAAATCATCAGTATTTCTGTGGCTTGACCCATCCACCTCCACGGAGGTGTGTGGGGGGCCTGACCCATCCACCTCCATGGCACGAACCTGGTATTGCAGTACTTCCAGGAACGGTGCAGTGGCTCTAGGCCTTTTGGCTAAGAGCATTGGCGCAGAGTGATCCTTGATGTGTGCAAGGTGACCTCTGGCGTTTGTGATTTGACAAAGAATTGGAAAGATTGGCTACGAATTAAAAAAAAATAATAATTCTGTACAAGCCAACCCTTCCCCCCACTTCTCCTCCCCACCTCCACCCCTTCCCCTCCTAACTCCAAGCCGCCTGGTCGAGGAGGTCCTCAGGCGATGCTTCATTGGGGGCGGGAGCGATGACATCCGAGGCACTGCTTGGATGGATACGGGAGAGGACGGTCCCGAGGTGGGAACATGCTCCGAGCCAGAAGCAAGATGTTGCTGCTGGCTCTCGTGTGTGGTTGGAAATGGGGGTGCGGCACTTTGGGGTGCAGTGCCACGCTCCGGGACCATTGGGAGCCCTCTGCCACCAGTATTCCTTACTACAAGCTCCAGGGCCTCCTTCATCCCTTCCATGTTATATCTTATTTGTTGGGCAAAAACTCGGTGCCAACTATGTTCTTGGTGCTTAATAGGCTTTTTCCTACTGGTGAGTCTCCCTCGTGTCTCCGACAACAGCCAGGCAAGCACACACCACAGGCACAAACGCTTTCAGTCCCTCTCTGCTCCCTCTCTCTCTGTCTCCTCTTCTGCGCATGTCATGATGACCTTTGACCTCCTGAATCGGGGGAATTGAGCGTTGCCATGCCGTTGCTAAGGACGGCCACACTTTACGGCAGAAGGTCAAAAAAATTTAACGCTACCGCCCATTTGATATCGCTCGTGATAACGCCCATTTTCAAAAATGTAAACTAGGTGTTTTGAGAATGGGCGAGAAGCCGGCCCACGTCGGAAAGAACGGCCATTTTTGGGCAATAAGCTCAAAAGTGGAGGTTCTAGCCCAATGAATTAAATACATTCGAGATGGCAGAACAGGCGATGTGTTACTGCTGTAGCATGTGGGAGCTGGTGGACACCATTGGGATCCACAGTGACCACATCGGCAGTAAGTGTCTGCAGCTCGAGGAACGTCGGCTGCGTGTTGATGAGCTGGAGTCCAAGCTGTGGACACTGCAACACATCAGTGAGGGGAAGAGTTACCTGGACACTGTGTTCCAGCAGGCTTCAGATTAATTAATTCAAATTTGGTCCGTGGTCAGGGACAGGAGGGTGTGATTACGAGCGAGGCAGGTATGGGAACCCAGGAGGTAATGATGGAGGAACCTCAGCCCTTGCTCTTGTCCAACAGGTACGAGATTCATGCCCCCTGTTTGGATGAAGGCAGGGACTGCAGGGAGGATGAGCATACGGAGCACAACACCATGGTACAGGGGGCCATTCAACTGCGGGGGGAGTAAAAAGGAAAGCTGTAGTGGTAGGGGACAGTAACATTAGGGGGATAGATACTGTTCTCTGTAGCTGATAATGTGAGTCCAGAAGGCTGTGTTGTCTGTCTGGGTTAAGAACATCTCTGGGCTGGAGAGGAACTTGGAGTGGGAGGGGGAAGATCCAGTTATCGTGCTCCACATAGGTACTAACGACATAAGTAGGACAAAGAAAGAGGTTCTGCTGAGGGAGTATGAACAGCTAGGGGCTAAATTAAAAATCAGAACCACGAAAGTAATAATCTCTGGATTACTACCTGAGCTACAAGCAAAGCTGCATAGGGTAAATAAGATCAGAGAGATGAACGCATAGCTCAAAGACTGGTGTGAGAGAAATGGGTTTCAGTTCATAGTTGCACTGGTACCAGTACTGGGGTAAGAGGGAGCTGTTCCATTGTGACGGGCTTCACTTGAACCAGGCTACGGACAGAGTCCTGGCGAATTGAATAATTAGGGCTGTAGATAGGGCTTTAAACTAAATAGTGGCTGGGGGGGGGGGGAGGGATCTGATGAGCAGAAATGTAAAAAAAGAAAGGAGAAGGCAAACATGCAGGGTAGCAATAGGGGTAATTAAACCCAGAGGGTGAAAGGAAGGGACAGTGTATACACATAAGACAAAACTAAAAGCTCTATAAAAGCAGCATTCGTAACAAGATAGATGAGTTGACGGCACAAGTAGAAATAAATGGATATGATCTGATTGCTGTTACAGAGGCATGGTTGCAAGGTGACCAAGGATGGAAATTGAATATTCAGGGGTATTTGCCATTTCATAAGGATAGGCAGAAAGGAAAAGGAGGTGGGGTAGCTCTGTTAATAAGGGATGAGATCAGTGTAGTTGTGAGAAATGATATTGGCTCAGAAGATCAAAATGTAGAATCAGTTTGGGTGGAGATAAGAAATAATAAGGGTAGGAAGTCACTGCTGGGAGTGGTCTACAGGCCCCCAAACAGTAGTCACACTGTAGTACAGAGTATAAATCACGGAGGCTTGTAAGAAAGATACGGCAATAATCATGGACAATTTTAATCTTCATATTGATTGGACAAATTAAATTGGCAAAGATAGCCTGGAGGAAGAGTTCATCGAGGGTATGCGGGATGATTTCCTGGAACAATACATTGTGGAACCAACCAGGGAGCAGACTATTTTTGATCTGCTAATGTGTAATATGTCTGGGGTGAAGGATCCTCCAGGGAAGAATAATCATAGCATGATAGAATTTCAAATTCAGTTTGAGGGTGAGAAAGCTAAGTCTCAAACTTAGTGTCCTGAATTTAAATAAAGGTAATTACAAAGGTATGAAGGCAGAGCTGGTTAAAGTGGACTGGGAAAATATGTTAATGGGTAAGACTGTAGAAAAGCAGTGGCAGACATTTAAGGAGATATTTCACAACTCTC
Organism: Pristiophorus japonicus; assembly: GCF_044704955.1. NCBI lineage: Eukaryota > Metazoa > Chordata > Chondrichthyes > Pristiophoridae > Pristiophorus > Pristiophorus japonicus. Next base: position 45,582,671 of record NC_091988.1, read on the forward strand.
AGTAAATATATATTCCAGTGAGAATGAAACACTCTGAGAGAAGGATGAAACATCCATGACTAACTAAGGATGTAAAGGATGGTATCAAATTGAAAACAAAGGCACACAATATTGTGAAGAAGAGTGGAAGGCCAGAGGATTGGGAAATTTTTCGAAATCAGCAAAGGATGACTAAACAAATGATAAGGAGAGAGCAGATAGCTCATGAGAGTAAACTAGCAATAAACATATAAAGAGATAGTAAGAGCTTCTACAGGTATATAAAAAGGAAGCAAGTAGCTAAAGTAAACATTGGTCCCTTAGAGGATGAGACTGGGGAATTAATCACGAGAAACAGAGAAATGGCGGAGACTTGAATAAATATTTTGTATCGGTCTTCACGGTAGACGACACTAAAAACATCCCAATAATTGATAATCGAGGGGCTATTGAGGGGTGGGGGAGGGGGAACTTAAAACAATGACTATCACTAGAGAAAAAGTACTAGGAAAGCTAATGGGACTAAAGATGGACCTGATTGGCTGCATCCTAGGGTCTTAGAAAATGTGGCTGCAGAGATAGTGGATGCATTGGTTGTAATCTACCAAAATTTCCTGGATTCTGGAGAGGTCCCAGTGGACTGGAAAACCACAAATGTAATGCCCCTGTTTAAGAAAGGAGGGAGATAGAAAGCAGGAAACTATAACCAGTTAGCCTAACTTTTGTCGTCGGGAAAATGCTGGAATCTATCATTAAGGAAGTAATAGCAGGACATTTAGAAAATCATATTGCAGTGAAGCAGAGTCAGCATGGTTTTATGAAAATGAAATCATATTTGACAAATTTGCTGCAGTTCTTTGAGGATGTAACGAGCAGGGTGGATAAGGGGGAACCAGTGGATGTGGTGTATTTGGATTTCCAGAAAGCATTCGATATGGTGCCACATACAAGATAAGAGTTCATGGAATTGGAGGTAATATATTAGCGTGGATAGAGGATTGGCTAATTAACAGAAAGCAGAGAGTCGGGATAGATGGGTTATTTTCAGGTTGGCAAACTGTAACTAGTGGGGTGCCACAGGGATCAGTGCTGGGGCCTCAACTATTTACAATTTATATTAATGACTTGGATAAAGAGACCGAGTGTAATGTAACCAAATTTGCTGGTGATGCAAAGATAGGTGGGAAAACAAGTTGTGAGGAGGATGCAAATAATCTGCAAAGGGATATAGATAGGCTCAGTGAGTGGGCCAAAATTCGGCAGATGGAATATAATGTGGGGAAATGTGAGGTTATCCATTTTGGTAGGAAAAATAAAGCAAATTATTATTTAAATGGGGAGAGATTGCAAAATGCGGTGGTACAGAGGGATCTGGGAGTCCTTGTACATGAAACACAAAAAGTTAGCATGCAGGTACAGCAAGTAATTAGGAAGGCAATGGAATGTTGGCCTTTATTGCAAGGGGAATGGAATATAAAAGTAGAGAAGTCCTGCTACAACTGTACAGGGCATTGATAAGACCAAACCTGGAGTACTGCGTACAGTTTTGGTCTCCTTATTTAAAGAAGGATATACTTGCACTGGAGGCAGTTCAGAGAAAGTTCAAGAGGTTGATTCCTGAGATGAAGGGGTTGTCATATGAAAAAAGGTTGAGCAGGTTGAGCCTATGCTCATTGGAGTTTAGAAAACTTAGAGGTGATCTTATTATAAGATTCTGAGGGGGCTCGACAGGGTAGATGCAGAGAGGATGTTTCCCCTCGTGGGGGAATTTAATACTAGGGGCATAGTTTCAGAATAAGGGGCCGCCCATTTAAAACAGAAATGAGGAGGAATTTCTTCTCTCAGAATGTCTTGAATCTTTGGAATTCTCTACCTCAGAGAGCTGTGGAGGCTGGGTCATTGAATATATTTAAGGTGGAGATAGACAGATTTTTGAAAGATAAGGGAGTCAAGAGTTATGGGGAGCTGGCAGGGAAGTGGAGTTGAGGCAAGGATCAGATCAGCCATGATCTTATTGAATGGCGGAGCAGGCTCGAGGGGCTAAATGGCCTACTCTTGCTCCTATTTCTAATGTTCTCATTACGGCACCTCCAGTTCTCTCTCTCTTTCCCTCTTATTGTGAGATCTCTTTTACTGCAAGGAGGGAAAGAAGAGAAGGTTGGTTGCGAATGATGGAATGAGTGTAAGGAATGAATGCGTTACATCTTTAGAGGGTGACTATGATGGAGTGGGTTGCTAATGCCAAGTGGCCTCCTTGTGTGTTATTAGTTGGTGTGATTACATTAGGATGAGGGCGACTGTGAGGGGTGGTTAGAGAGATGGGGATGTGATAATGTAGATAAAGAGAGAGGTAATGGGTGAGTTGCAAGGTACATTGGTGTGAGTAAGGATGTGCAGGAGTAGGGTTGGAACTGTAGAGTGATGGGGATGTGATGCAAGGCACGGCAGGATGAAGTTGAGTGTGGCTTTGCACTCACCTTTCCTGATCTAATGAGATAATTGAAATGTTTCCGGCACTGCACCCAGGTCCTCCTGACCACATCTCTGCTGTTCATCTCCTCTACAATTTGGAGTCAGGCACTTTTCGTCTCTAGGCCAGGTCCCCTCTGGTTTTTTTCTCATTCCCATAGCAGCTGTTGATTAGTCTACCATGTCCATTCACACCCAATCTAGACTGATCTTTTGTCTCTTAACGGGACTGACTATTTGTACTGAACTTTTTCTGTCAAGTCCCCGCCCCTGATGTCCAGAGAGAGGCGGCCGGGTGGGGAGAGAGGTGGGTGGTTGGGGGGAGAGGTGGGCCGGGAGAGAGAGCTGAGCCGCTGAGCCGTGGCGGCGGCAGTCAGCTGGGGGGGGGGGGGGGGAGGGGAACGAGAGAGAGAGAGAGCCTGGGGGAGAGCAAGGGGGAGAGAGAGAGAGCCTGGGGGAGAGCAAGGGGGAGAGAGAGAGAGCCTGGAGGGGAGAAAGACTGGGGGAAGAGAGAGCTTGGCAAGGGGTGGGGGGGGGGGGAGGTGGGGGATAGAGAGAGAGAGTCTGGGGGGTGGGGAGAGAGAGAGAGCCTGGGGGAGAGAGAGAGATAGTCTGGGGTAGAGAGAGAGAGCCTGAGGGAGGGAGAGAGATAGTCTGGGGTAGAGAGAGAGAGCCTGAGGGAGGGAAAGAGAGAGCGTGGGGGAGAGAGAGATAGTCTGGGGTAGAGAGAGAGAGCCTGAGGGAGGGAGAGAGAGAGCATGGGGGAGAGAGAGAGATAGTCTGAGGTAGAGAGAGAGAGCCTGAGGGAGCCTGGGGGAGAGAGAGAGCGAGAGAGAGAGCCTGGGGAGAGAGAGAGAGAGAGAGAGAGAGAGAGCCTGGGGGGAAGAGAGAGGGAGAGCCTGGGGGAGAGAGAGCGAGAGCCTGGGGGAGAGAGAGAGATAGTCTGGGGTAGAGAGAGAGAGCCTGAGGGAGAGAGAGAGAGAGCGTGGGGGAGAGAGAGAGAGAGATAGTCTGGGATAGAGAGAGAGAGAGCCTGTGGGAGAGAGAGAGAGAGCCTGGGGGAGAGAGAGAGAGAGCCTGGAGGAGAGAGAGAGAGAGACCCTGGGGGAGAGAGAGAGAGTTTGGAGGGGACGGTGGGGAGAGAGAGTGAGCCTGGAGGGGAGAAAGACTGGGGGAAGAGAGAGAGCTTGGGGGGCGGCAGGGGAGAGAGAGTCTTGAGGGAAGAGAGAGCCTGGGGGCAGGGGGGGGGGGATGAAAATGGAGAGAGGTTCTTCCAATCCAGAAGTCACGATACTGTCACTATTCACCATACCCTATAAACCTGTTAGCGATCCGTACACAATGCCCCGTCTATGGCGGGAGATGGGGGGTATCATGCACTTGCGCTAGGGCAAGGGTCTTCGGCTGGGGGAGGCAGCACTTGCGCTGGGGTAAGGGACTTCGGCTGGGGGAGGCAGCACTTGCGCTAGGGCAAGGGTCTTCAGCTGGGGGAGGCAGCACTTGCACTGGAGTAAGGGACTTCGGCTGGCACTTGGTGACATCTGGGAAGATTTATCCTCTGTGGCTTCTGGAAGTCAAAGTGATTCGAGTTACAATTTTCGAAGTTAGTGAGAACTTGGGCTGAGCGATTCCAGGTACACATTCCAGAGAAACTTCAGGGTGTGGCTTATCCTCCAAGGGGACCAATCAAAGACAAGAGGCGCCCATTTTTACAGTACAAATAAACTCATCCTTTCTTAACATGCCCCATTATCAACTCCTTTTGCCTTGCACCGCCATCTCTTTTGTCTCTTAATCTCTTCTGCCTTCCACCCTATCACAGACCTCTCCTTTTGTTCTTTCCTCCCCTCCCCACTTTCCCTGCCCCCACACTTTCTTAAAAACCTGTTACATCTCTAACTTTTCCCAGTTCTAATGAAAGGTCATCGACCTGAAACGTTAACTCTGTTTTTCTCACCACAGATGCTGCCTGACTTGCTGAGTATTTCCAGCATTTTTTGTTTTTATTTCAGATTTTTCAGTATCTGCAGTATTTTGATTTTGCATTATGGTTCTCTGGCTGTATGGGTCCTATTATATAAATCACAATGAATGCTAAGCTTATATAGGCTGGTTTAAAATTTCCAGGAATGCAATGGCTTTTGTCAAGCTAGCACGAACAAAGAATTGATTTCTGCCACTGAATGGCTACAGAACCTTTAGTAAAGATGATTGATAATAAAGCAGATGAGTTGGTTTAGTCTATAACTGCATTGAACAGGAGTGTTTTTTAAAATTGTAATTCAAGCTGTATTTTACTTTCACAATTGTTATCCAAAATTATCAAGGAGCACCTTAAAAATTACAACATAAAAATGATCAAAATTGGTTAGATAATAACTAAAGCACACGCAGAAGTTTGAAACTGGCTGAAAAATTATTAATTTATGAAAATCTCAATGAGATATATATAATACCCTGGAGTACATCTTGACTTTGTGCGATCATGTAAGATGGATGAAAGCGAATCAGCAGCCCGTTTTACACTGTCACTCAAAGTCAAGATCTACCCCGCCCCGAGCCTTAGTGTGGCTTCTTTAAATTCTTAAAACCGTGTTAAGGAAAGAGGGCTAGAAATTGACCTTCGCCCTGATTGGGAGCGGTAACCTTCCACGGCCGGAATTCACATGCCCGGCCCAGAAGTCGCCCGGCCTGGCCCGGCCCTGATGCGGAATTGGGCGTACGCCTCTCAAAGGAGCGCTACAATGCCCCGCCCCTTCCGTTAAAGGGGAGGGCCATTGCAGCAAAGGGTGGCCAGCAAAGGGCAGGTCTTTGCTGGCCACCACTGGGCCGCCAGGGATGTGATCGACCAGGCCAGTAGCCCGGCACCCAAAACGGAGCACTGGGCTGCACGATGCCGGCCCGGTCAACATGAGGAGCGCCATTGTTGGGCCGACCCAAGTGTCAGCTGACAAATAAAGTTGGCGCCCCAGGGTGATAAAGGCCTCCCCTTGAAGGGGCACCCCGGCGGCGGATGTCCGCCAGCTTCGCGGCACATGCCAGCGTTGCGGGCCACTGGGCAATTTCCCCTGTGGGGCGGGGCGGCGAGGGGTCGGTGCGCACGGCAATGATGTAATCGCCGGTTGCGCGCCGGCCTGGGGTGTTAATCGTGGGGCATGACCCTGGCGGGACTCCGCCCCCCAAACCTCTGGGGCAATTTCCCGGGAGGCGGTAGCGGCTCCCTTCCCCGGGTGAAAACACCATTGCGCCCTCCGGAGCCGCTAACGGGGCTACAAAAGGGGGCAATTTTGCCCCCACAGTTATTTTTGATTCCATCCTCCTTTCCCTTTGTTTCCCTATTCACTTCCTGGCTCCCAATCAATTCCAAACCACTGGAAAGACGCTCATTTGTGTCATTGTATGTGTCCATTCATCTGTTATTCTGTCAGTGAATGCCAACTTATCACCTCAGTAACTTATAAGAGTGTCACTTGACCTAAAGTGACCTTCATAAGTGGCTTCTCCTGATTAGCAAATGGTTATGCTTGATACTGCCCATCTGCCTCTGCTGTTGTTTTTAAGAAGTAAGCTGTTCCATCATTAACTTAAAAATGAATTGGATTTTCACCAATAAACGATTTCCTTTCATCATTCTCTGGTTTCTTTCAAAAATGAATGTGGGAAGTTTTCAGTATAGCTAACCACAAACTTGCAATTATTCTGCAGTTAAAGTCTAATGTCTGTCCAATTGTAGGGCTCTACCTTTTGCTAAGATGACAAGTCTAAATGCTGCTGTGCCTAATACAAATAATGTTTGTGATAAATGCTCATATGAAATCTGAAGACGTGCAGTTGGAATTTTCCATTGCAAATTGTGCCAATATTCAGCAAAGTGAGAACAATCACCAGAGCACTGGCAAATTGCCAGATTGAGTGACCCATCAGTCAGTTTGCTGCAATGCAATATTAATGCTCATGGAGATAAAATCCAACGAAATCAGGCCTTGCATCTGTATTATGCCTCTCTCTTTAGTTCAGACAACGATATTCTTTTGTTAAAAAAGAACAGACTCCAGCGCTCCGATATTTATAGGGAGACGGGCAGGGTACGGATGAGGCTGCAATCGGCTGAAGAAGCCGGCAAGGCCAGGGGCGTGGAGTCCCTCTCGATCTTAGCAGCAGGGCCAAAATTGCATCTTGTAGATCCACCTCCTGCTCGGCAGCCGGCCAGATGGAGAGCCTGGCTGACGGGCAGGAGGGCTAGGGGGAAAAGGCCAGTGATTGGGAATGCTGGGCGGGGTAGGGCAGAGGAAGGCTGAAGGCTTCCTTGAGCAGCCGGGGGTGGAGCGGGGGGTGGGGGAGCACTCCTGCTCTTCCTGGCTAATAGAGCCACTTACCTTGGCGAGCCGGTAGCTTCCGTTTCACTGCCAAGTTTCCCGCCCCCCCCCCCCCCCCGGGAAGCCCACGCAGCACCAGTTCATTTCCAATCAGGCTCCCAATTGCACTGCAGGAGTCCAATTTAAATATGCTAATAAGCGCCCACCTCTCCATGGCGGAACACTCAGACATCGCAATACTCGCAGTCGTAAAAATGGTGCTGGGCGTGAACGTGGCTTGTTGGGGGTCAGGTTAACCTCTTCCCCCGACCCTATCATGCCCCTCGTGATATTGTAAGGGGGTGGTGGGGGGGGGGGTTAATATCGAGGTCCACGTTACTGCATGGTAGATCATGTTAATCCTCAAAACTGCCATCCCTATAAATATTTCCTTCCTTGGTCAGTTCACAATATTAACTAAACTTCGGGAGCAATGAACAAGGGCCAGCAGCAGCTTTATTGAAGCAAGGGAGAGAAAAATCAGCAGGTGAGTCAGCCCAGTCCTGGCCAATATTTATCCGTCAACCAACATAATAAAAACAGATTATCTGCTCATGATCACATTGCTGTTTGTGGGACATTGCTGTGCACAAATTGGCTGCTGTGTTTCCTACATTACAACAGTGACTACACGCCTAAAGTACTTCATTAGTTGTAAAGTGCTTTGGTCGTGAAAGGCGCTATATAAATGGAAGTCTTTCAAGTCTTTCTTTCAGGATACTCAAACACCTTTGTAGCTGGCTGGAGTGGCATTTAAAAAGGCCAGGGAACAAGTGTCTTCCCTGCCTCATTTAGTATTGGAATGGTCCATAACACTGGAGAACTCAAAGGAAGGGTAGCGTATAAATAAGAGTAGCGTTGACAACGCAATACATTACCGCAAAAGTAATCAAAATATTAGAACGTCAGTTCTTCACCTTGATTTATTACATGGTGACTTCCTGATGCTATCTAAACCGTCCAGTTTAAGCACCGATTAGAGAAAATGTTAGCCCTATCTTCCTTTCTCCTCAGATGCTGCCTGACCTGCTGAGTGTTTCCAGCATTTTCTGATTTTATTTCAGATATTCCAGCATCTGAAGTACTTTTGCTTTTTGTTTACTTGTAAAAAAAGACTTGCATTTATATAGCACCTTTCATAACCACTAGACATCCCAAAGCGCTTTACAGCCAATTAAGTACTTTTGAAGTGTAATTTCTGTTGTAATGTAGGAAACATGGCAGACCATAAATAGCAATGTGATAATGACCGGATAATCTGTTTTAGTAATGTTGATTGAGGGATAAATATTGGCCAGGACACTGGGGATAACGTCCCTGCTCTTCTTTGAAATAATTCCATGGGATCTTCTACCTGAGAGTGTAGACTGGGCCTCGGTTTAATGTCCCATCTGAAAGACGGCACCTCTGCCAGTGCAGCGCTCCCTCAGTACTACACTGGAGTGTCAGTCTAGATATTTGTGCTCAAGTCTCCGGAGTGGGACTTGAAACTATGTGGGTCCCTTACAGGCTGAAGCAGGTGAAATTATAATGGGGAATAAAGAAAAGGCAGAGAAATTAAAAATACAATGTGTTGGATTTTCGGCTTTGCCATTTTCGGGGTAGGAAATTTACCGCCCGATTAGCATTTGCGCTGTGTGGAGCAACTTCTGCCATTTGGGTCTTACGCTGGGCGGGGGGGGTGGGGGGGCAACACAAAGGGAGACCTTGTACGACTTTCACAGCACAAAAATAGGGAGCTCACCAACTTTAGTACGGAGCCAGGAACGCTCCGATAGAAGCCTTAGGAGGAGAAAAAAAAATTCACGAAAACATTCAAAAATCATTGCCAACACCCTTACAACACAAATCGCTGCAAAAAAATGAAAGAACTTACTTTTTTTGCAGTTTCTCCACCTCACTATCACCGGCAGGGTTGGACCACGGTGTTTTCCCTGGCGGTCATCGCGGGGCACGTTTTGGGGCGTACGGGTCAGGTGTTTGTCGAAACTTCTGCCAGTGTTGCAATGCAAATCGTTGCACACCCGGCGCAGCTCTCCCTGGCGTTGCTTCTAAGCACTGTCGCAAAGCCCGACCCGAGGATTGTACCCGGACACAAAAGACCTCACCACCCCATTTTACGACGCAGAGGATCAAAACCCGATGAAAACCAGGTCGCAAACGACCTGAAAATCCAGCCCTTTGTATCTGTCTTCACGGAAGCAGATGCAAAAAACCTCCCGGAAATAATGGAAAACCAAGGGTCTGGCGAGATTGATGAATTGAAAGAAATTAGTATTAGTAAAAAAATAGAAATTATTGTGATTGAAAGCCAATAAATCTCCAGAAGCTGATGGCCTACATCCTAGGGTTTCGTAAGAGGTGGCTATAGAGATAGTGGATGCATTGGTTGTCATCTTCCAAAATTCCATAGATTCTAGAACGGTTCCCATGAATTGGAAGGTAACATAGAAACATAGAAAATAGGCACCGGAGTAGGGCATTCGGCCCTTAGAGCCTGCATCACCATTCAATAAGATCATGGCTGATCATTCATCTCAGTACCCCTTTCCTGCTTTCTCTCCATACCCCTTGATCCCTTTAGCGTAAGGGCCATATCCAACTTCCTCTTGAATATATCTAACGAACTGGCATCAACAACTCTCTGAGGAAGAGAATTCCAGAGGTTAACAACTCTCTGAGTGAAGAAGTTTCTCCTCATCTCGATCGTAAATGGCTTAGCCCTTATCCTTAGACTGTGACCTCTGGTTCTGGACTCCCTCAACATCGGGAACATTCTTCCTGCATCTAACCTGTCCAGCCCCATCAGAATTTTATATGATTCTATGAGATCCCCTCTATTTCTTCTAAACTACAGTGAATACAGGCCCAGTCGATCCAGTCTCTCCTCATATGTCAGGCTTGCCATCCCGGGAATCAGTCTGATGAACCTTCGCTGCACTCCCTCAATAGCAAGAACGGCCTTCCTAAGATTAGGAGACCAAAACTGAACACAATATTCAAGGTGAAGCCTCACCAAGGCCTTGTAAAGCTGCAGCAAGACCCCCCTGCTCCTTTACTCAAATCCCATAGCTATGAAGGCAAATATGCCATTTGCCTTCTTCACCGCCTGCTGCACCTGCATGCCAACCTTCAATGACTGATCTACCATGACACCCAGGTCTCGTTGCACCTCCCCTTTTCCTAATCTGCCACCATTCAGATAATATTCTGCCTTCATGTTTTTGCCACCAAAGTGGATAACCTCACATTTATCCACATTATACTGCATCTGTCATTCATTTGCCCACTCACCGAACCTGTCCAAGTCACCCTGCAGCCTCTTAGCATCCTCCTCACAGCTTACACCGCCACCCAGCTTAGTGTCATCTGCAAAATTAGAGATATTACTCTCAATTCCTTCATCTAAATCATTAATGTATATTGTAAATAGCTAGGATCGCAGCACTGAGCCCTGCGGCACTCCACTAGTCACTGCCTGCCATTCTGAAAAGGACCAGTTTATCCCGACTCCCTGCTTCCTGTCTGCCAACCAGTTCTCTATCCACGTTAATACATTACCCCCAATACCATGTGCTTTAATTTTGCACACTAATCTCTTATGTGGGACCTTATTAAAAGCCTTTTGAAAGTCCAAATACACCACATCCACTAGTTCTCCATTGTCCACTCTACTAGTTACATCCTCAAACAATTCTAGAAGATTTGTCAAGCATGATTTCCCTTTCATAAATCCATGCTAACTTGGACTGATCCTGTCACTGCTTTCCAAATATGCTGCTATTTATCTTTAATAATTGATTCCAACATTTTCCCCACTATTGATGTCAGGCTAGCCGATCTATAATTCCTCGTTTTCTCTCTCCCTCCTTTTTTAAAAAGTAGTGTTACATTAGCCACCCTCCAGTCCATAGGAACTGATCCAGAGTCGATAGACTGTTGGAAAATGATCACCAATGCATACACTATTTCTAGGGCCACTTCCTTAAGTACTCTGGGATGCAGACTATCAGGCCCTGGGGATTTATCAGCCTTCAATCCCATCAATTTCCCTAACACAATTTCCTGACTAATAAGGATTTCCTTCAGTTCCTCCTTCTCGCTCGACCCACTGTCCTCTAGTATTTCCGGAAGGTTATTTGTGTCTTCCTTCGTGAAGACAGAACCAAAGTATTTGTTCAATTGGTCTGCCATTTCATTATAAAGTCACCTGATTCTGACTGCAAGGAACCTACGCTTGTCTTCACTAATCTTTTTCTCTTCACATATCTATTGAAGATTTTGCAGTCAGTTTTTATGTTTCCAGCAAGCTTCCTCCCATACTCTATTTCCCCCCTCCTAATTAAACCCTTTGTCATCCTCTGCTGAGTTCTAAATTTCTTCCAGTCCTCAGGTTTGCTGCTTTTTCTGGCCAATTTATATGCCTCTTCCTTGGATTTAACATTATCCCTAATTTCCCTTCTTAGCCACGGTTGAGCTACCTTCCCCATTTTGTTTTTATTCCAGACAGGGATGTACAAATGTTGAAGTTTATCCATGTGATCTTTAAATGTTTGCTATTGCCTGTCCACCGTCAACCCTTTAAGTATCATTCCCCAGTCTATTCTAGCCAATTCACGTCTCATACCATCGAAGTTACCTTTTCTTAAGTTCAGGACCCTAGTCTCTGAATTAACTGTGTCACTCTCCATCTTCATAAAGAATTCTACCATATTATGGTCACTCTTCCCCCAGGGGCCTCGCACAATAAGATTGCTAGTTAGTCCTTTCTCGTTACACATCACCGAGCCTAGGATGGCCAGCCCTCCAGTTGGTTCCTCGATATATTGGTCGAGAAAACCATCCCTAATACACTCCAGGAAATCCTCCTCCACCATTCTGCTACCAGTTTGGTTAGTCCAATCAATATGTAGATTAAAGTCGGCCATGATAACTGCTGTACCTTTATTGCACTCATCCCTAATTTCTTGTTTGATGCTGTCCCCAACTTCACTACTACTGTTTGGTGGTCTGTACACAGCTCCCACTAGCGTTTTCCGCCCTTTGGTATTCCGTAGCTCTACCCATAGATTCCACATCATCCAAGCTAATGTCCTTCCTTACTATTGCATTAATTTCTTCTTTAACCATCAACGCTAACCAATCTCCTTTTCCTTTATGTCTATCCTTCCTGAATGTTGAATATCCCTGGATGTTGAGTTCCCAGCCTTAGTCACCCTCGAGCCATGTCTCCATAATCCCAATCATATCATATTCGTTAATAGCACTCCCCCTAGGACATTGGTTCTGGTCCTGCCCAGGTGCAGACCGTTCGGTTTGTAATGGTCCCACCTCCCCCAGAACCGGTTCCAATGTCCCAGGAATTTGAACCCCTCCCTCCTGCATCACTCCTCAAGCCACGTATTCATCTTAGCTCTCCTGCAATTCCTACTCTGACGAGCACGTGGCACTGATAGCAATCCTGAGATTACTACCTTTGAGGTCCTGCTTTTTAGTTTAACTCCTAGTTCCCTAAATTCAGCTTGTAGGACCTCATCCCATTTTTTTCTTTATCGTTGATACCTATATGCACCACGACAACTGGCTGTTCACCCTCCCCCTCCAAAATATCCTGCAGCTGCTCCGAGACATCCTTGACCCTTGTACCAGGGAGGCAACATACCATCCTAGAGTCTCGATTGCGACCGCAGAAACGTCTATCTATTCCCCTTACAATAGAATCCCCTACCACTAAAGCTCCCCCACTCTACTTCCTGCCCTCCTGTGCAGCAGGCCCACCCACGGTGCCATGAACTTGGCTGCTGCTGGCTTCCCCTGATGAGTCATCCCCCCCAACAGTACCCAAAACGGTGTATCTGTTTTGGAGGGGGATGACCGCAGGGGACCCCTACACTACCTTTCTTCCACTGCTCTGCCTGATGGTCACCCATTCCTTATCTGCCTGAGTAACCTTTGCCTGCGGTGTGACCAACTCACTAAATATGCTATTCATGATATCCTCAGCATCGCGAATGCTCCAGAGTGAGTCCATGTGCAGCTCCAGTGCCGCAATGTGGTCTGCCAGGTGCTGCAGCAGGATACACTTCCTGCACATGTAGTCATCAAGGACACTGGAATCATCCCTGGATTCCCACATAGCACAGGAGGGGCATGACATGGGTCTGGGCTCTCCTGCCATGACTTAACCCTTAGATTAATTTAATTTGTCAACAATGTAAAAGGTTACCTATTGATAAGGAAATAAAAAGAAGGAAAAAAAAGATTAAATACTCACCAATCCACCAGCCAATCACTTACAAGGTAGAAAATGTAACCCCGCTATTTAAGTTAGCCTGACATCAGTCATCAGGAAAATGCTAGAATCTATTATTAAGGACGTGGTAACAGGGCACTTACAAAATACGAAGAGGATTGAACAGGGTCAACACAGATTTATGAAAGGGAAATCAGGTTTGACAAATCTGTTAGAGTTTCTTGAGATTGTAACTAGCAGAATAGATAAGGACAAACCAGTGGATATTTGGATTTTGATTTTCAGAAGGCATTTAGTAAGGTGTCACACAAGAGGTTAGTAAACAAAATTAGGGCTCATGGGATTGGGGGTAATATACTAGCATGGATTGAGGATTGGTTAACAGACAAAAAACAGAGTAGGAATAAACGGGTCATTTTTGGGTTGGCAGGCTGTAACTCGTGGGGTGCCGCAAGGATCAGTGCTTGGGCCTCAGCTATTCACAATCTATATCAATGATTTGGATGAAGGGATCAAATATAATATAATCAAGTTTGCAGATGATACAAAGCGAGGTGGGAATGTAAGTTATGAGGAGTGTTGTGTATGCATGCCTGTTTACTATGTGATGTCTGTAACACTGTTATGCAATACTGAATGTATCCTTACACTGTACACACCTTGCCTGTACACCAGAAGGTGCTGTTGCTGGAGACCTAAGGATTACCTGCACACTGCAGGTAACCCAGTATAAAAAGGAACACACAGCTTGTTGTCCTCACTCAGGAGCTGCAAATAAAGGACTACAGGTCTACATATTTTAAGTATCATACCCTGCCTTGTGGAGTCATTACTAAAGGTGCCTACATACACTACAACTGGCGACGAGGATGGGATACGAGGTCACGAACCACACGCTTAGCATGTCGAATCTCAGCAACTTTCACCAATTTACCAATGGGAAAGATTGGGACACTTTTGTAGAAAGATTGGAACACTTAAAGAGACTGGCTGCACTGTGCGACTTTGGCGATTACCTAAATGAAGCACTAAGGGACTCTAAACTGACGAGAGCAGTGCACCGCATTGATACTTCTAAGGGCAGAAACGCTCCCCCGAATCCCGCAACCCTGAGTCTGCCACATGGGGCAAACCGGCTAGTCCCGTGCTGGCGCTGTGGAGGAAACCACAGGGCCCACCAGTGCCGCTACAAAGATTATGCATGCAAAGAGAAAAGGCACCTTCAAAGAATGTACAGAAAAAGCTTTACTTAACGCGTCTCTGATGAGTTGGCTGATCACCGGGGCTCCGACACAGAGGAAGGTGAAGTTGCTCAACCCCTGCAAGAAAGGTATGGAACTCATACCTGCTCCACCCAAAGTTCTCCGTGGGTGATGAAAGTAGATGTCGACGGAGTCCCAGTTTCTATGGAGAGCGACACAGGGGCAAGCCAGTCTGCGATGAGCCAAGCGACCTTTGAAGAACTTTGGATGAATCCTGCCAATCGACCACAACGGCATCCTGTCCAAGCGAAGCTGCTCCCAGGCCTCCGGGCTCTGGCAATTGACCTCGAGCATGGATCCATCGCAGCATCCGGAGGTTCCACTGTCCAGCTCGACTGCCCACAGCACCCCGGCAAAATCTCCGAGATCGAGGATCCAAACTCCACTTTCCGGGCTGGGGCAGCACTCCAAGAGGTGAACATTGACGAAAGAAATGGATTCCCAACATCCAGGATCGAACATGTGGAAGAAAAGAACACCACAGCCTATCTGCAGCAAGACCAGAAAATGGCCGCAGCACCACAAGCAGCAGAACCTGTCATCAAAATGGCCTCCACCATGCCACGAGTGAACATGGAGGAGCATCATGTGACATCGAGCGGCCAATTGGATTCGAAGGCTCCCTTAAAGGAGACCGGTAACCAAAAAAATCCGATTCGTATACCAGCCGAGCTGCGTTTTTTTGCACATGCGGGCCAAATGCCCTGCATATTCACAGTTCCTGCAAACAGCCTGCTGAAATCGACATTCCCTTGATGAGTGCCTACCCCCACACCTCCAGCACAGACTGCTTGCAAAGAATGACCTGCGTCTGGCTGATCTCTCTTGAGCTTCTCTCAGTTTGTAGTTGATTGCTCGCATTGTGGGTTGATGAGGTGTGAACGGCCGTTCCTGTGGCCCTTGGTGGCTTCTGTTGCCACTGCTTGCTGTCGAAAGCCTGTTCTGCCGGTTTTGTCTGTGCGTGGGGGTAGCAGCTTTTCTAATGCTGTGAATTCCTTGTCCCTTGGCAAAACTAAACTGGAAATGGGATGATGTCCATGCCATGTCATTAGAGGAATGGACCTCCTGCTCAACAGTTATAAAGCGATTTGAACATCTCTTTCAGCCAGGTGTGGGCACTTTCAAAGGGGCCAAAGTCAAAATCTACATCACACAGGATGCTAGACCGGTCCATCACAAGGCCAAAGCTGTACCCTATGTGATGAGGGAAAAGATTGAACACGAACTAGACAGGCTTCTGCGGGAAGGCATTATATCACCTGTGGAATTTAGCGACTGGGCAAGTCCCATCGTCCCAGTCATGAAGCCTGATGGATCCGTACGAATCTGTGGGGACTACAAATCTACCATAAACAGAGTCTCCCTACTTGACCAGTACCCGCTGCCCAGAGCGGAGGACTTATTTGCCACACTGGCTGGAGGTAAACTTTTCTCAAAATTGGACCTCACATCTGCGTATATGACCGAGGAATCCAAGCTACTCACCACCATCAACATCGAGGCCTTTTCATGTACAATCGATGCCCATTCGGCATCAGGTCGGCAGCTGCCATATTCCAGCGCAACATGGAGAGTCTGCTCAAGTCCATCCCGGGGACGGTTGTATTTCAAGACGACATACTTATCACGGGCAGGGACACCGACTCCCATCTCCGTAATTTGGAGGAAGTACTAAAGCGGTTGGATCGGGTAGGCCTACGAGTCAAGAAATCCAAGTGCCTGTTTCTCGCACACGAGGTTGAATTTTTGGGCAGAAGGATTGCCGCTGATGGAATCCGCCCAACAGAGTCCAAAACAGAAGCAATTTGCCTGGCACCCAGGCCCCGGAATGTCTCAGAACTGCGCGCCTTTCTCGGGCTACTCAATTACTTTGGGAACTTTATGCAGAACTTAAGCACACTGCTGGAGCCTCTCCACGTGCTACTCAGGAAGGGGTGCAATTGGTTTTGGGGGGACGCCCAGGAACGCGCCTTCAATAAGGCACGCAACCTTCTATGTTCCAACAGTGCTTTGACTTTCTTTGACCCAGGTAAAAAGCTAGTTCTCACATGCAATGCGTCAGCGTATGGGGTCGGGTGCGTTTTGCAACATGTCAATAGTGCGGGCAAATTACAACCCATAGCTTATGCTCCCAGGTCACTTTCGCGGGCGGAACGCGGGTACGGAATGGTAGAGAAGGAGGCGCTCGCGTGCGTGTACAGTGTCAAAAAGATGCACCAATACCTTTTCGGGGCCAAGTTCACATTAGAAACCGACCACAAGCCCCTCACATCCCTCCTATCCGAGAGCAAGACAATAAACGCCAACACCTCGGCGCGAATTCAACGGTGGGCACTCGTGCTGGCGTCCTACGACTATACCATAAGGCACAGACCAGGCACAGACAACTGTGCCGACGCGCTCAGCAGGCTACCCCTGGCGACCACGGAAGGGTCTGACGAACAGGACTGTGAGATAGTCATGGCAATCAATGCCTTTGAGTCCACATGTTCGCCCTTGACAGCTCGCCAAACCAGAGCCTGGACAGTCAGCGACCCCACGTTATCCTTCGTAAAAAGATGTGTCCTAACCGGTGACCGGGCAGAGGCTCGCGATGCCTGCCCCGAGGAATTATAACCCTTTCACAGGCGCATGCATGAGCTATCACTACAAGCAGACTGCCTGATGTGGGGCACCCGAGTAGTCATGCCTCTGCGAGGCAGAGAGGCATTTGTCCGGGAGCTCCACCGCGAGCACCCGGGGATCGTTCTCATGAAGGTCATACCCAGATCCCACGTCTGGTGGCCTGGTGATGCGGATTTGGAGCTCTGCGTCCGAAGGTGCACCATTTGTGCCCAACTCAGCAATGCCCCCAGGGAGGCTCCACTGAGCCCCTGGCCCTGGCCTACCAAACCGTGGTCGTGGGTGCACGTAGACTATGCGAGCCCATTCATGGGCAAAATGTTCCTCGTAGTTGTAGATGCATTTTCAAAGTGGATCGAATGCACCATTTTAAACTCGAGCACAACCTCCACCACTGTGGAAGGCCTTGCAACCATGTTTGCAATGCACGGAATCCCTGACATATTAGTCAGTGACAATGGTCCATGCTTCACCAGCGCAGAATTCCAAGACTTTATAATTGACCACGGCATAAATCACGTCAAGACGGCACCGTTCAAGCCGGCCTCCCATGGCCAGGCGGAGAGAGCAGTGCAAATCATTAAACAAGGCATGCTTAAAATCCAAGGTCCCATGGTGCAGGGTCGCCTGTCGTGATCTTGTCCGTACTCACTGACTGGGATCCCCCCGCGCAACTGTTGATGAAAAGAACTTTAAAAACAAGGCTCTCATTAATCCTCCCAGACATGCACGAAATCGTTGAGGCAAAGCGCCGTAAGCTGACTGAGTACCATGACAGAAATTCGAGGGGGAGATGGAATGAGATAGGGGACAAAGTGTTTGTACTAAACTATGGCAGGGGTCCCAAATGGCTTGCAGGGACAGTAACGGGCAAGGAAGGAAACAGGCTACTGGTAGTACAAATGGATAATGGCAAAACCTGCCGGAGGCATGCAGACCAAGTCAAAAGCAGATTTACCAACAGCACTGCAGAACCAGAGGCAGACTACAATGTGGAACTCGCACCACACCTGGTGGACAGGCAGAGGGAACAACCTGAGAAAAGGGCAATCCCAACAGACAGCCCAGGCGAGTCAAAAACAATCACACCAATTGAAACAGACAGCCCAGGCGAGATACCAGCAACCACACCCAAAGAAAAACAGATACCAAGGCAAACAACTGAACCACAACTCAGACGCTCCACGCGAGAGCGTAGACCACCTGAGAGACTGAACTTATAAAGACAATAAGACCTTGGGGGAGGGTGATGTCATGTATCTTACATTATTATATATAACTGTATCCCAACATGCTATACATGACTGTAATAAGATATGACCTGTAACCACCAGCATACCTTACCACCGGGGGTGCACTTGCAAGAGACAGGTATATAAGCACAGGTCTCAGGCAAGTGCAGCATTCCAGAGCTGTGAAATAAAAGGTGCAGGTCCAGAGTGACCTTGACTTCACTACATGCCTCGTGTGAATCTGTACTGAGGGGACAGGACTTTACAGAATGTACCCTTACACTGTACACACCTTGCCTGTACAACAGAGGGTGCCTGCTGCTGGAGACCTAAGGGTTACCTGCACACTGCAGGTAACCCAGTATAAGAAGGAACACACAGCTTGTTGTCCTCACTCAGGAGCTGCAAATAAAGGACTACAGGTCTACACAGTTTAAGTATCATACCCTGCCTCGTGGAGTTATTATCAAAGGTGCCTACATACGCTACAAGGAGGATGCAAAGAGGCTTCAAAGGGATGTAGACAGGTTAAGTGAGTGGGCAAGAACATGGCAAATGGAATATAATGTGGAAAAATGTGAAGTTACCCACTTTGGTTAAAAAATAGAAAAGCAGAGCATTTTTTAAATGGTGAGAGATTGTGAAATGTTGGTGTTCAGAGGGACCTGGGTGTCTTTGTACACGAATCACTGAGCGTTAACATGCAGGTACAGCAAGCAATTAAGAAAGCAAATGGTATGTTGGCCTTTATTACAAGAGGATTTGAGTGTAAGTGTAAAGGGGGCCAAATTGCCCTCCGCCCGAAACAGGGTGCACGTGCCGCTTTTTGGCACGCATTACCGCCGCCATTAGACCGAAATTCAGCAGTTTGGTGGAAAAAAAGGAACAGTGTGGTGTTGGTGGCGGAATGGGCGCTTTGCAGCGGTGTGGGGGTGGACTGCCCAATTTGGCCGAGAAGTTCAGTTCTTGCCGTTTGACTGATGATGATGCAATAGCTCCCTGGCCTTCATAAAGGGCAGGTTTCGCAGCTAGGCCCTGAGCATTAAGTTTGTCTCCGGTGCTTCTGAAGGAATGGCTAATGCAAGTGCTTTAAGTAGGGCCAGCCGCTTCTTGGATGTTGAACTTGAGACCCTGGTCCAAGCTATGGAGGGAAGGAGGCGCGTACTGTATCCATGCACAGGAAGACCCAGGCGCACCATCTTTGTGAATGCGTGGAGAGAGATAGCTGCGGCGGTTTTGGGGACCTCAATTCATTTGGCTGCCGACCCGCATCCTGGTTCTCCCCCTATGCGCCTTCTCCTCCTGGTCCTCCTCCTCAGGTGGTACTGCTGCCTCGTCCTCCAATGATTGTGCCCTCATGATTGCCAGGTTGTGAAGCATGCAGAAGACGATCACAAATAGGGAGACCCGCTCAGGCGAGTACTGCAGCACTCCTGAGTGATCCAGGCATCGGAACCTCTGTTTAAGGATTCTGATGGTCTGCTTAATGATGCATCTGGTGGCTGAATGCGAGTCATTGTATGATTGTTGTGCAGAAGTCCTGGGGTGGTGAAGGGGAGTCAACAGCCAAGCGCAGACTCAGTAACCTTTGCCTCCAAGGAGCCCGCCGCAATCTTGGTTTGGGCAGCAAAGCTGCCTGGCACAGGATGAAAACATTGTGGCTGCTGCCAGGATACTGGGCATCAACTGCCATGATTTTGCAGTTGTGGTCACACACCATCTGAGCATTGAGGGAGTGGAATCCCTTGTGATTACGGAAGATTTCCAGATTGTTCTATGGTCTCAATGCGACGTGGATGCAGTTTATGGCGCCCTGAACCCTGGGGAAGCTCGCAATCCTCACAAATCCGGTCTGCCGCTCCAACTGCTTCTCCCCGCTCATAGGGAAGTGTCATGTATCTCACATTACTGTATATAACTGTTTTTACCATGCTATACATGACTGTAACTGGATATGACCTGTAACAATAAGCATACCTTACCACCAGGGGTGCACTTGCAGGAGACACTCCATACCTGTCCCACTGAGGTATATAAAGGGAGGTCTCAGGCAAGTGCAGCACTGGAGAGCTGGAATTAAAGGTGCAGGTCCTGAGTGACCTTGACTTCAGCATATGTCTCGTGTAAGTCAGTACTGCAGGGTCAGGACTTTACAGTGGCGACGAGTTACGGGATCACAGAATCCATAGAATGGCTACCAACAGCTCAGATGAGAAATACAATGCTGGAGACAATTGGGATGACTTTATAGAAAGGCTCTAGCAAAACTTTGTGAGCAAAGACTGGCTGGGCGATGATAAGGCAGACAAGAGAAGAGCCCATCTCTTGACCAGCTATGGCTCGAAAACATACGCTTTAATGAAAGACCTGCTGGCACCCGAGAAATCAGAAAGCAAGTCATTTGAGGAGTTGAGCACACTGGTGAGAGACCGCCTGAAGCCAGCGAGCAACCTACACATGGCCAGACACAGGTTCTACAACTACAGACGCTGTGTGGGCTAAAGCATACCCGACTTCGTGGTGGAATTTCGGAGGCTGGCTAGTTTATGTGAGTTCCCCGATGAACTAAGGAGAGAAGTACTGAGAGACTTTTTTATTGAAGGAATAGGCCACGCAGGCATATTCCGAAAGCTTATAGAGACTAAGAACTTGACTCTAGAGGCAGCAGCACTGGTCGCACAGATGTTCTTGGCAGGTGAAGAAGAAACGAGGCTGATCTATGCTTCGGGTACGACAACCAACGAGGCATCGGAACAAGGGGTTCACATTGTGAAACAAACCGCTACTCCCACACACAGACAAAGGCAGGAGAGCAGGCCTTCAACAGCAGACAGTGGCATCAGAAGCCATCAAAATCAAGGGCCACATGAATTGCCGATCATACCTCATCAACCCACAATGCGAGCAATCAACAACTGATTGAGAGAAGCTCATGGGAGATCAGCCAGATGTAGCTCATCCTTCGGAAACAATAGAAACGGTTTGTGTTAGAGATGTGGGGGAAGGCACTCAACCAGGGTGTGTCGATTTCAGCATGCCGTTTGCAGAAACTGCAACTACACAGGGCATCTGGCTTGCATGTACAGAAAAAACAGCAGCTCGGCTGGTATACGAATCGGAAGGGTCGGAAAGCGGACCAGAAGACGGTTGGAACAGTGCACGGGACGCCGAGGTACAGTGGGTTAACACGATCAATGTCCACTGTTCTTACACCAAGATGCCTCCAATTATGATGAGGGTTCTACTCAACGGGATACCCGTCAACATGGAACTGGACACGGGGGCCAGTCAATCCCTCATGAGCGTTCAACAATTTGAACAGCTGTGGCCACACAAAAGCAACAGACCAGGCTCTCGTTAATCCTCCCAGACATGCATGAAATTGTTGAGGCAAAGCGTCAAAAGCTAACTGAGTACCATGACCGAAATTCGAGGGGGAGGTGGAATGAGATAGGGGACAAAGTGTTTGTGCTAAGCTATGGCCGGGGTCCCAAATGGCTTGCAGGGACAGTAACAGACAAAGAGGGAACCAGGCTACTGGTTGTACAAATGGACAATGGCCAAACCTGCCGGAGGCGTGTAGACCAAGTAAAAAGTAGATTCACTGATAACACTGAAGAACCAGAGGCAGACTACAATGTGGAACTCACACCACACCTGGCGGACAGACAGGTGGAACAACCTGAGGAAAGGGCAGTCTCAACAGACAGCCCAAGCGAGATACCAGCAATCACACCGAATGAAACAGACAGCCCAGGCGAGATACCAGCAATCACACCGAACGAAACACAGGCACCAAGGCAAACAACTGAACCACAACTAAGACGCTCCATGGGAGAGCGCAGACCACCTGAGAGATTGAATCTATAAAGGCAATAAGACCTTGGGGGAGGGTGATGTCATGTATCTCACATTACTGTATATAACTGTATCTTACCATGCTATACATGACTGTAACTGGATATGACCTGTAACAATAAGTATACCTTACCACCAGGGGTGCACTTGCAGGAGACACTGTGGTATATAAAGGAAGGTCTCAGGCAAGTGCAGCACTGGAGAGCTGGAATTAAAGGTGCAGGTCCTGAGTGACCTTGACTTCAGCATGTGTCTCGTGTAAGTCAGTACATTAGAGTCAGGACTTAACAGGAAGGATTTGTAACTCCCACGTCCTCTTATACAGAGCATCTGTCACCTGACTGATGAAGCTATGTGCGGCAAACTGGGAGATGTTTGAAATGTCTGCTGTTGCAGCTTGAAAAGATCCAGTCGCATAGAAATTGAGTGCGATGGTGACCTTTGATGCGACGGTCAGAGCTGTCCTCAACCTTGTTTGAAGCTGCAGGTCTGGCTGCAGGGGATTGCACAGCTCCATCACGATGTCCTTGCGGAATCGCAGTCTCTAGAGTCATCAGTGAGGTCCATGTAGGAGAACTGCTGTCTGTACACCCTTTCACGATAGGGCCTTCTGTCACCACGCCTATGTAGGCGTGTTTCTCTGACAGCTGCCTCCTCGCCTTCACCCTCGTGCTGCTGTTGGTCCTCACCCTCTGCAGCCTGGTGCTGGCAAGCATCTGCCTCCTGTGCACGCTACCTTCTCTCCATCTGGGCCATTATGTAGTGCTGGGGGTCATCCTACCTGACGGCAGGCTTTCCTCGTGCACCTCTCTGGGTTCAGCTCGGTTGCCACCTCCATTGCCTTCTGCTTCTTCCTCAGCCATGTGAACTGCGTCCCTTGTCTGCTGCCTCTCCAGCCGTTGGAGCTGGTGCCGCCTTCTCCTGCATGCCTCCCTGCTGCCCACAATGTGCAGGAGGCATTCTGCTGCCAGCATTGAGCCCATTTAGTAATCCTCCTCAAGCCCAGCCTCCTCAATCAGCACTCTCTGTTGCAGATTATGAAGCGCCTGGCCCACTATTCCTCAATTCCGCTGTCAAGAAGGCAACTCTCAATGGTTTAAACCGTCCGAAATAACCTGGCCGACAAGAATGGTGGGAGACGCATTACGTCTTTGAATGCCGCTGGCGGTCTTCAGCACGCAGTGCGTACCGACCCAAAAACCTGTTGTTGGCACCGAACAGGCAGCCGGAAGACGATTTAAGGGCAATTTAGCTTCCGAGGCGGGTCCAAGGCGATGTGCGATCTGATGACGTTGTTAACAACACATACACAAGAACTGGGCGGAAGTGTGGGGAGTGGGGCAGATATCCACATCGCCGGATATATCCATCAGGGCAATGCCGCGAGCGTCGGCCAGTCCACCGCGACACGATGGTCACTCCACTCCGACCCGTGGCCGCTGCTTTCAGTCAGCCACGGGCCTTATAGAAAGGGGCAATTTCGGCCACAAGATGTCTTACTACACCGGAATATTGTGTACAGTTTTGGTCTCCTTATCTTAGGAAGGATATCCTTGCCATAGAGGGAGTGCAACAAAGGTGCAGCAGACTGATTCCTGGGATGGGGGGGGGAATTGTCTTATGAGGAGAGATTGAGTAGACTAGGCCTATATTCTCTAGAGTTTAGTAGAATGAGAGGTGATCTAATTTAAACATACAACATTCTTACAGGGCTTGACAGAGTAGATGCAGGGAGGATGTTTCCCCTGGCTGGAGAGTCTAGAACTAGGGATCACAGTCTCAGAATAAGGGGTTGGCTATTTAGGACTGAGATGAGAAATTTCTTCACTCAGAAGGTGGTGAATCTTTGGAATTCTCTATCCCAGAGAGCTGTGAAGGTTTAGTCATTGAGTAACTACAAGACAGAGATTGATAGATTTTTGGATATTAAGGGAATCAAGGAATATGGGGATAGTGCTGGAAAATGGAGTTGAGGTAGAAGATCAGCCATGTAAGGTTCTAAAATTCACGGCCGCATTTTATTGGAACACCCTAAGGACAAGAAAACTAAGATGGGATTGTCCTATACATTTTAAATGAATATTTTTGGCCAAGTAAACTGCAAAAGGGATCGTAAGTATTATCCTGGGGTTTCTTTTCCAAACTGTCAGCCGAGGTCAGTCAGGTAAAAAGGGGATGGGGGTGGTGTTGGAAATGTCTTGTAAAGATAAAATAGTGTAAGGTTTTCATTGTGTCCGTTTCTTCCCATAGATTTTCATAGTTTATAAGTGTGTGTCAGATATGTGTTTTGATGAAATTTTACCTTGTTGGAAACTTACCGTGGTTAATAAATTGGACTTACCCGTTTTTTTCGTTCCAAGGACCACTTGTCTCTGAGTGTTTTGTTTTCCCTTGTGGAAGCTCATAATCCACCAAAATTCTGAAGTTAGAACCAGATAGGGGTGCTAGGGCGCTTCGAAACCGCCAGTTTAGTGGTCAGTGAGCCATTAGCTGCTGGACCATCCCCTAGAAGGGACAGAGAGGCCCAATACACCAACAGCCACCAAAGATCCCCGTAATTGGGCAGAGCAAAAACCCCCTACAGCCATGATCTTATTGACTGACGGAGCAGACTCGAGGGGCCGAATGGCCTTCTCCTGCTCCTATTTCTTATCTTCTTATAAATTTCATGACTCAGAGGTGAGCCACTGGCTGACATTTGTACCATAGTGCTGCTCCGGTGTTCCTGTTGCATTATCATAGAACCAAACAGTGCAGAAGGAGACCATTCAGCCCATTCTGCCTGCGCCGGTTCTTTCAAAGAGTAGTCCAATTATCCAATCAATTATCTCCTCATTTATGTGAGAATTGGACTTGGTGAGCTTTGCGTAATGTGTATAGGCTACAAGTGCTGTCGGTGCTTATGGATCAGCTTATTAGGTGCAATGCATATCGAGTGCTACCTATAGGTCTCAGTCCCATAATGTGAGGAGCTGTAATACGATCATTGTGTTGATATTATCGACCCCCTTACAGGAAAGTCTAGTAAGTGTTGGAGCCGGGCTTCGCGACACCCAGTGCAAGCGGCGGAGAGAGCAATGGACGAGGACATCCTGGCCACTCTCAAGATCTTAATCATCGGTGAGAGTGGCGTCGGCAGGTCCAATTTGTCACTATGGTTTACAGATGATACCTTTGACCCAGAGCTTGCTGCAACAACCGGGGTGTGATTCCGGGGCGAATCTGCAAAATGACTCCTGGGGTAGAGGCTGCTTTCTGACCTGCTCAACTGTATCCCTGGTCATCCATGGCCATCCCCTGCTCTTCTACCCCAAATCTACTGTCGTCCACTCCTTGTGTTATCCTGCCCCTGATAGTGAAGGCATTTCAGCCCAAACCATAAGTTCAACCTGCAAGTTTTAAGCTACAAGCTCCAAGTTCAATGCCTGCAGGGCCCACTGCTCATCCCCAGCAGCCATCACCAACCCTCTCCGCATCTCCCTCCAATATGTCTATTCACTTGTGAACAAGGCCTTTCCCATCCAGCTTATTGTGGATGATGGCATCGACATCATAGCCCTGACGGAAACCTGGTTGAGGGGCGATGACATCTTACCCTTAAATGAAGTCTCCCCACCTGTCTATGCCTTCCACCACTTGCCCCGCTCAGACCGTTGTGGTGACGGTATGGCTCTCATCAGCAAATCCCACCTTGGTCTGTCCCCCAACTCCTCCGGCACGTTCTCCTCCTTTGAGCATCTCACCCTATTCCACCCCTCTCACCTCTCATTTAAAATTCTCATTTTCCATCACCCACCCAAGTACCATAACATTTTATTACCGATATTTCTTCACTACTTTCCTCTCTCTGCCTCTGCACCGAACAACTTGTCATCCTCGGTGATTTCAACCTCCATCTCATATCATCATGCTCTCTCTCCTCTGAGCTCACCAGCCTCCTGTCCTCCCTTGACTCTTTCCCTCCATGTAAACTCCCCAACCCATATTCACGGCGAGTCCCTCGACCTTGCCATCTCTTGTGGTCTCGCTCCTCCCATCGTGTCAATCGCAGATAAGGCCATCTCTGACCACTTCCTCGTATCGCTCTCTGCCCACATCCCCCTTCCACCCCATGCCCCAACCCTACCTCCTTCTGTGTCCGCCCCTGGAAAAAACTCTCTGCTGACTCTTACCACGGACACTTATCAATTCCCAACTGTCCAGCATGTGGCCCTCCATTCATCATGCCATTTCTGCAGCTCATCATCATCATCATAGGTGGTCCCTCATATCAAGGATGACTTGCTTCCATGCCAAAAAGGGATGAGTTCACAGGTGTTTCAATGAAGGATCTAATATTACAGGTCCTGAACTAAATCTTGAAATGTGGAAGATGCCTGTGCATGGATTTTTTTAACATGTGGTGGTCATTGCACACCAGCCACCACACGGGCTTGACAGAGCGCGATCTTGTTCCAGTGGCAAGGGTTAACCAAGATGACTGCTGCACGAGCCTAGTGCACACACATATTGCAGTGTGGGCTGGCCAGTGCTGCCCTGGGCCCTCGACTCTTCTGAGCCCCCAACTCACGTCTCTCCTGGGCCCCGATCATGTGGTTCCACAATCACTCGCCACGCCTCCACTCCGACCGTATCACTCCTTCGCCCCGACCTCACCGCTACTTCGGCCCAACCTCGCTGCTCTTGATGTACCTGCACGTGCTCGAATCAGCGACCTGGATTTTGGTGACGTCTAATCCAGTTGCCCTCGTCACAGCTGTTGCTCTCCAGCACCAGCACGTGCTGTACCTTGCAGCGGCTGCTCTACGCTGCTCCTCCTTTAAGGCCCCAACCTGCTGCTGATGGTCCTCACAGGTCGGGGCCGCCGATTGGGGTACCACAGGGATCAGTGCTGGGGCCTCAACTATTTACAATTTATATTAATGACTTGGATGAAGGGACCGAGTGTAACGTAGCCAAATTTGCTGATGATACAAAGATAGGTGGGAAAGCAAGTTGTGAGGATGACGCAAAGAATCTACAAAGGGATATAGACAGGCTCAGTGAGTGGGCAAAAATTTGGCAGATGGACTATAATGTGGAAAAATGTGAAGTTATCTACTTTGGTAGGAAAAATAAAAAAGAAAATTATTATTTAAAAGGGGAGCGATTACAAAGTGCTGCAGTACAGAGAGACCTGGGGGTCCTTGTGCATGAAACGCAAAAAGGTAGTATGCAGATACAACAAGTAATCAGGAAGGCAAATGGAATGTTGGCCTTTATTGCAAAGGGGATGTAGTATAAAAGTAGGGAAGTCCTGCTACAACTGCACAGGGTGTTGGTAAGACCATATCTGGAGTACTTCACACAGTTTTGATCTCCTTATTTAAGGAAGGATATACTTGCACTGGAGGCAGCTCAGAGAAGGTTCATGAGGTTGATTCCTGAGCAGGCTAGGAAGTGGAGTTGAGGCCAGGATCAGATCAGCCATGATCTTATTGAATGGCAGAGCAGGCTCGAGGGGCCAAATGGCCTACTCTTGCTCCTATTTCATATGTTTTTATGTTCAAAGTCATCTTGCTTATATCAGGAAGCCTGTTGCTTTACGATGCAAAGAAGTTTGACTGTAAACCATTAACTCCCCAAGATGTGCAACATACATCTTTCCAGGATTTTCAACACTCTCCACTTGCTTGGGTGAGTGCAGCTCCAACAATACTCAAGAAGCGTGACACCATCCAGGACCAAGCAACCCGCTTGATTAGCATCCCATCCAGCACCTTCAATGTTCACTCCCTCCATGCTTTTCTCACCGTGGCTGCAATGTGTACCATCTACAAAATGAATTGCAGCTACTCGCCAACACTTCTTTGACAGTATCTCCCAAACCCATGACCTCTACCACCTAGAAGGACAAGGGCAGCAGGTGCATGGGAACACCATCACCTCCAAGTTCACCTCCAAGCCACATACTGTCCTGACTTCGAAATATATAATTGTTCCTTCATCGTTGCTGAGTCAAACTCCTGGCAATCCCTCCCTAACAGCACTGTGGGAGTACCTTCACCACACGGACTACAGCGGATCAAGAAGGCGGCTCACCACCACCTTCTCATGGAAAATTAGGGATGGACAATAAATGCTGGCCTTGCCAGTGATGACCACATTCCGTGAATGAATAAAAAAGAATCACACACCCCCAACGCCCCCGGACTGACCTACTCAACTGCAAATGCCGCACAAGTTTATCATTAATGTCCTGAAAAAAACCGTCTCAACCAGCCAATACTGGCTTTTTGCCTCACTTTTCTCGAATTTTTTAAATCTATTTTCCCAAGGTGCATCAGTCCTCAGTACAGCATCAAATCTGGCTAAGTAGTTTGCCCCATTTATTTTACTCATGTCTGTTTTTCTTCTCTAAAATTAGTGAAAAAAGAATATCAATCCCAAAATGTTACACAAAATACTGGAAACGATCCCAAAATGAGAATTAAAGTGGTCTTGTTGCAAGCTTCTCTTTACAGTGCTATTGAACTGGACCACAATGATCGATAGCAACCAGGCTGAAAGGAGTCTTCTTGCCAAAGTGTTTGGGTAGGCCCCGTCCCTGGAATAGGCAATAACTGCCTGGTCTGGCACCTCCACTCAAACTCAGCCAGGAATGCTTACAGTGCAGCAAGTGTGGGATTTACTATCGGGTGTAACTTTATAATGTTGTTCTCACTTCCTCGTATTTGCTTTTAATAAATGTAGGATAAATAAGAGGGGCAAGTACTCACTAACTGTACTATTCCTCACTCCTCTGAACAGAAACCTGGTAACTTATCTTGGGGTGGTAGCTTAAATGAAAGACTTCCAGTTGTATATTGCCTTGCACGACCTCAGGACGTCCCAAAGCACTTTATAGCCAATGAAGTACTTTTGGAGTGTAGTCGCTGTTAAAATGTAGGAAACCCGGCAGCCGATTTGCGCACAGCAAGATCCCACAAACAGCAATGTAATAATGACCAGATGACCTGTTTTAGTGATGTTAGTTGAGGGATAAGTACTGGCTAGGTCACCAGGGAGAACTCCTCTGCTCTTCCTCAAAATAGCACCGTGGGATCTTTCACAGCCACCTGAGAGAACAGCCGGGGCCTCGGTTTAACGTCTCATTCGATAGCATACCAAAAAACACTCTGTTGAAGATTGTAAAAACAGGGATGTTTTAATTCCTCCTTGTTGGTTATTATAGTAAAAATGCAGAACAGTACAAGAATCTATTGTTAGGGTAAGTTTCACCCCCGAGGTCATGTTCAAGACAACTTCTCATTAATCTTTACCGGGAAAAAAATGGTATCTTTTAAATACAGACCCCAGCCCTAATAGCGGCCACGTTCATAAGAACGCAGTTTGCCCGCTCTATGCGATGGCTGGTGTAACGTAGTAGTGCTATTATGGTACTCAAAATACATAACAAGATGTTCCCTCTGTGTAGTGTGACCTTTTCCCCACTTGTTTCCAGATCCACTCTGACTTACAGCTTTATTTAAACTGCAGTCAACACTCAGTACAAACTGTAACCCCACACCACTTACAGAGGCTTAAAAGGATTTAAGTACACATAAAGTAATTGAACATTAACAAGGTATTTACTTACATTCAGTGCACCTTAACGAGGTGCGAACTCCTGAGTAAGCACAGCTGTTTCTGCCCAAAATAAACGTAGCACTTAAGACGCTACAACTCGCTACAACCAGCAACTTTGAAATTGACATTAATGCAAATGGTCAATGGTTATCGTTTTTGGGGCGATATAAGTGACTGCCCATTTTAAACGTGGACATTTTAAGTGCTGGGAACATAGGAACAGGAGCAGACCATTCAGCCCATCGCGTCTGTTCCACCATTCAATGAGATCATGGCTGATCTGTTACAAAATTCCATCCACCTGCCTTAAAGAAAGAAGAAAGACTTGCATTTATATAGCGCTTTTCATGACCTCAGGACATCCCAAAGCGCTTTACAGTCAATTAAGTATTTTTTGAAGTGTAGTCATTGTTATAAGGGAGGAAACGTGGAGGATAATTGCGCACAGCAAGCTCCCACAAACAGCAATGTGATAATGACCAGATAATCTGTTTTTTGTCATGCTGATCGTGGTTAGGACATCAGCGATAACTCCTCTGCTCTTCTTCGAAATAGTGTCTTGGATCTTTTACGTCCACCTGAGAGAGCAGATGGGGCGTCGGTTTAATGTCTCATTTGAAAGACAGCACCTTGCTCAGTACTGCACTAGAGTGTCAGACTAGCTTTATGTGCTCAAGTCTCTGGAGTGCGACTTGAACCCACAACCTTCTGATTCAGAGGCGAGGGTGCTACCAACCGAGCCAGTGGCTAAAACACTCATTGGGTTACGTCGTTACATCGAGTCTGTAGCTCAGGAACACACCATTCTGCCGAACAGGTCCATGCGGCTCCAAATGAGCCTCCTCCTATGCCTCTGCATCTAACCCGATCAGCATACCCTTCTATTCCTTTCTCCCTCATGTGCTTATCCTGGTTCTCCTTAAATGCATCCATGCCATTTACCTTAACTACTCTCTGTGGTAGCGCATTCCACATTCTCACCACTCTTTGGTTAAAGAAGTTTCTGCTGAATTCCTTATTTGAGTAATCAGTGACTATCTTACATTTATAACCTCTTATAGGGCCCAAGTTTCCACATGATTTGCGCCTGATTTTTAGGAGCAACTGGTGGAGAACGGACTATTTTAGAAATCGCAATTCTCCACATTTTTTTTTCTGCAGTTCTAGTCAGATAGAACAGTTCTACTTTGGAACAGAATTTTTTCTTCAAAAGGGGGCGTGTCCGGCCACTGACACCTGATTTTAAAGTTTCCACAGTGAAAACGTACTCCAAACTAAAGTAGAATGGAGCAAGTGAAGATTTTTGTAGAACTGAAAAAACCTGTTCTACACATTAAAAAATCAGGCGCAGGTTACAAATTAGGCGTCCAGAACGAGGTGGGGGGGAGGGGGGGGAGGGAACTCATTAAATTCTATAATAAATCCTTATTTATACAGCCTGTCTATGTCTTCCTGAAGTCTATCCTCCTCACTGTTCACCACACTTCCAAGTTTTGTGTCATCTGCAAATTTTGAAATTGTGCCCTGTAGACCCACGTACAAGTCATGAATATATATCAAGAAAAGCAGTGGTCCTAAAACCGGTCCCTGGGGAACACCACTGTATACCTTCCTCCAGTTTGAAAAACAACCGTTCACCACTACTCTCTGCTTCCTATCACTTAGCCAATTTCATATCCAGGCTGCCACTGTCCTTTTTATTCAATGGGCTTCAATTTTGCTGGCAAGCCTGTTATGTGGCACTTTGTCGAACGCCTTTTGGAAATCCATACAGACTGTCAACCACATTACCTTCATCAACCCTTTCCGTTACCTCATCAAAAAACTCCTGGAAACATTTTATCTATGTCTATCCTATCAAACCCTTTCATTATCTTGAAGACCTCTATCATGTCACCCCTGAGTGTTCTCTTTGCCAGTGAAAAGAGCCCCAGCATGTTCAATTTGTCCTAATAGATATAACTTCTCAGTTCTGGTATCATCCTTGTGAATCTCTTTTGCACCTTTTCTAATGCCTCTATATCCTTCTTATAATATTGTGACGAGAGCTGTGCACAGTACTCCAAGTGTGGTCAAACCAAGGTTTTATACATGTTTAACATGACTTCCCTGCTTTTCATTTCTATCCCTCAAGAAATGAACCCCAGTGCTTGGTTTCCTTTTTAAATACCTTATTAACCTGCATCACTACTTTTAATGATTTGTGAATGTATACCTTAGATACCTTTTCTCCTCTAACGTATTTGGACTCTTATGCTATGAAATTCCCATGCTTAGCGCCGGTTGTTATGGCCGGTTTAAAGCTAAAAATGGCGCTCGCCACACTTCGGCAGCCAGCGAATTCTCTCTCTGGCCGCTATCTTGGGAAGGCGATTGCGTGGCCGTTGCCTGTGTGTGCCGGGAGAATTCAAATGAGGTGGATCGTGATGCCAATCAATGGCCCAGAAATTGCAGTCAGAGGCTTCCTTCAGATGAACGCCTCTTACCCGAAAAAATTCTCCGAAAGTACTTGTTGGCCACGGAGGAACCTACGATTGCGGTCGGAGGCCTTCATTCGCTGCGTACGTATGGAAATGCTGGAGTCACGTGGGCCTGGACCACCAATCACTAGGTAATATTCTCATTGATAAAAATGGGACTCCGTTTTTATGAGTTCCCATTACTGTCAAAGAGAAAACCCTCCTAAAATAAGAAACACAGCATATTAAATTAAAAAAGCACCTCACATATTTAAAATTAAATGAAATTAAATGTCATTAAATGTTTTAGAAAAAATATATATTTTGGGGTATCTTTTTTAATGTATTTTAATAGGGTTAAAAATAAACTTACAGGCACCTTAATGGACAGGGTTTTTCATATTAAAATGAATGATTATATTTAATTTTTATCTGTTTTAAAACTGTTACGCTGGTAAAAGTAGACAATGCACCTGCTTTTACAAGGCGTAAGAGTTTGAAGGACAATCGCTGGGCATGAATTGGCCAAATAGCCCAATCTTTCCCGTGCGGATTCCTTCCTGTGGGGATATGTAGAATCTGTCTAAAGAAATGTTGACAGATCGGATAAGCCGGTTCTCGGCGCATGCGCATCGCAGCCAGAGAACCGGCTTTTGCGAGATCTCGCCGGGAACGTGCACACTTCATATGGACCCAGCGAGGCCACAATTTCGGCTCAATGTGTAAAGCTGATTCGACACATGACCTGACATTTTGGACGTCGCTGCTCCACTGTAAGCCCTCTCCTCAGCACGCACAGCTGAACACACGTTGGATCCCTCACCAGCGCTATTTAAAGAAACACACACAACTTTGAGATAAGTTGCTTTTTGTTTTTGTTCTGCTTCCTCTACAGTACTGCAACCACAAAGGTTACCACTCATTTAATATGCAGTTGTGTACAACCATGCCCAACACATCATGCTGGTCAATGCCGGCTCTCCAGGCAGCAGTCATAATGCCATTGTCCCCCACCAGACCAGTGTACCAGGAATATTCCAGTCACCATGTCAAACCTGAGGGTGGCTACTCGGCGACAAGGGCTATCCGCTTCGCCCCTGGCTGATGACTCCCTTCTGCAACCCCACCACTCGTGGCCAACAATGGTACAATGAGAGCCATGCTGCCATGAAGAATGTCATAAGGCAGATCATCGGGGTGCTAAAGCAATTGTTCCACTGCCATGACTGCGCAAGAGGAGACCACCAGTACTCGTCAGAGTGGGTTTCCCATTTCATCATGATCTGCTGCATCCTTCACTTGGCCATCATGAGGACACAGCCCTTGCTCCCATGGGTTCCGCTACCACCTCAGGAGGAGGAGGCAGAGGAGGAATGGGGGAGGCAGCCTTAAAAATCCACGTTTAGGACGGGCTGTCTGTGAGCATATCATTAGGCTCCAGTTCCCTTAACTTAAAACCCAGATACCTGTTGCTCAACACTTCCCTACCTTACCATCCCTCTGTCACAGACCATCATAGTTTCCTCTTGGCCATAATCCTGAAATGAAAGTCAACATAAGATAAACATTCCAAACAAACCTTATCAATCAATCAGTCAAATGTTTCATATCAAAGTCAACTAATCACCCTTGTGCATTCCCTTAGTGCCTGTCTTCTGTATTCCTTTCCCTGTTCTCGTGCTCTTATGCAGTTCTACCCCAGTGGCTGCAGCATAGCTGGTGGACAATCGCTGACTTTCAGTGGGCAAAACTGCACAGGGCTTGCTGGAGGATCTGGAGCAGCACTTGGCCTAGGAGATCCAGCAGGGACTGCACTACCTCGGCAAGGGCGGCAGCCAGCAGTCTGGGCTGGCTCTCTGACCAGGGCACTGGCGGAGTGGCAGTGGTGGGAGGACGAATGCTATCATCCGGAGAGATCACAGCAGGTTTGTGCTGCATGCAGTCACTGTCACTCCCCCGGGACAGTGCCTCAGCAATTGTAGTCATGCTGAACTGCTGTGACACCCTGTAAGCCACTTTCAACACTGGTAATTCCTGCCATGATGCAGCTATCTGTGCTTGCATGGCAGCAAGCCAATCCTGCATGAGAGCAGTCCGAACTTGCATGGCACAAGTCTGAGCTTCCACTGCAGCACTAAGATATTGGGTCACTTCTGCTTGTGCTGCAATGGAAGCCGAGACGCTGGCCATTGCACGCTGCATCCTGTTTGGGTCCACACTTCCATCCTTGAAATCATTGGCTCCAAGCTCTCCGCAAAGGCTTGTGCAAAGTTGGTGCCAGACTCCTCCATGCTCTTCGACAACAGGCTTTCTGGCGGGCCTGCCAATGCACCAAGCATATCCATCAGCGATCTTCTATATTCCACGCCATCGAAGTCCCCTTCTGAGTCCTGTGCAGCAGAACTCATGTGTGAGCTCGCCCTCTGGGGAGCTGCCACCTGCACTACCCTTTCCCCCGAACCTGGCTACAGCTCACACCACGTGCAGATCCCACCTCTACACTACCCTCTAAAATCCACGCAGTGCCAGTATCTCAGCTGGTGCATGCTTGGACCTTCAGCAGTTTGCAAGTGAGAAGAGATTGTGGGATGCGGGGGAACTTGGTGTGAGAAGGAGGATTAAGTATGATCGTACCGTGAACTTGAATGTTTCCAACATCGCCACTCAGCACAGCCTCAGTGACGGCCCCTTCAATTATTTGCAGCACCGTCTCCTCCATGGGTTGAAGACATGTAGCCATCCCACATCCCTACCTGTTCACTGCTGCTCTCTCCAGTTATGCGCTGCCTTGACCTGCAAGAGAAAGGGAAGTGTGTCAGTGAGTGTGGTGCAATGGGATTGGGTGATGTGTCTGTCAATGATGAGCAGCTGTCAGTGAGTGCACAGTGTGGGTATAAGGCTTGCAGCAGTGATAAGAGGTGAAACTAGGAATTTTGTGAAGATGCACAGGTTGAGGGTGGGGGGGCACCGAGGTGGGCGGGAAACGAGCTGACTTTAATGGCAGGGCCTTACTTGCATGTGAGGCCTCGGTTTCCAGCCCGCAGCCAGCCAGATTGAGAGGCTGGCTGGCGACAGGCGGGTAGTTCTACTGCTACAGAGCAGGAGGCAGGGTTCGGGCTGGGAGAAGGATGGGGTTCAGGGGGGCTCAGTCGGGGATGGGGTCGGCTAGGGATCAGCCAAGTTGGGGGGGGTGTTGGCCAGAGATCGGGAATCGGTGACATTGGGGGAGCAGAGGGGGGAGAAGAAGATTGTGGCCGACTCCAGTTTCATCGGTGGGGATCAGAGGCCTGGGGGCGAGGGGGGGCGGAGGCAGGGAAGGTGATCGGAGGCCTCATGAGGGGATCTCCGATCATGAGGGATGGGTTAGGTCGGGACACTGTGTTGTGTTCCTAACACAGATGAGGCTGCACACAGGGAGGTTAAAGTAACAGTGACCTCAGTCTTTATTAAGACACTCCAGAGTGAGGAACAGGCCTTCGGGGCCGGCTTATATACAGTGCTCCCAAGGGATGCTGGGATCCCTTGGGACTTCAGGGGATGCACTCCCTGGTGGCGGTACATGGGAGTGCATGTTTTACAGATACACAACATCACTCACCCCGCAAAGTCAAAGTGAAAACTATTTACAAGGTGAGGCAGTCGGGAGTCTTTCTTTCCCTGGTGGACCAACTCCGTACAAATGTCTGTTCCGGTGTGTTGGCTGTGCCCTCGCTGGGCTGTCGTGTTGTTGGCCCTGCAGGGCTGCTGGGTGAGCCTGGCCTTGCTGGGCTGTTGGGCATGATGGGTTCGATTTCCTGGTCCGGGGTGGTGTCGTTGATCCTTTGGGTGTGTGTTGTGGGCTCAAAAACGATGGTGTCTGCTGTGGGTTGTTCAGGGCTGTCTGTGAACTGCACCCTCGTTTGGTCCAGGTGCTTTCTGCAAATTTGTCCATTGTCTAGTTTGACTACAAACACCCTACTCGCTTCTTTAGCTATCACTGTGCCCGCGATCCACTTGGGACCATGTCCATAGTTTAGCACATACACAGGGTCATTCAGATCAATTTCCCGTGACACAGTGGCGCGACCATCGTTTACATTTTATTGCTGCCCCCTGCTCTCTACCTGATCATGCAGGTTGGGGTGAACCAGCGAGAGTCTGGTTTTAAGTGTCCTTTTCATGAGTAGCTCAGCCGGGGGCACCCCTGTAAGTTAGTGGGGTCTCGTGCGGTAGCTGAGCAGTATTCAGGACAGGCGGGTTTGGAGTGAGCCTTCTGTGACTCGTTTAAGGCTGTTTGTATTGCCCATTGTGCCTGCCCATTGGAGGCTGGTATAAACGGGGCCGAGGTGACATGTTTAATCCCATTGCGGGTCATGAATTCTTTAAATTCGGCACTAGTGAAACATGGCCCGTTGACACTGACCAGTATGTCAGGCAGGCCGTGGGTGTCAAACATGGCCCTCAGGCTATCAATGATGGCGGTTGCGGTGCTTCCTGACATTATTTCACTCATCCATTTTGAACAAGCATCCACCACCACCAGGAACATTTCATCGAGAAACAGGCCCGCATAGTCGACATGGATCCTTGACCATGGTCTGGAGGGTCAGGACCACAAACTTAGTGGTGCCTCTCTGGGCGCGTTGCTCAACTGAGCACACACGCTGCTTTGCCGTACACAGGACTCTAAGTCAGAGTCGATACCGGGCCACCACACGTGGGATCTGGCTATCGCTTTCATCATTACTAT
The DNA here is from genome assembly GCF_044704955.1 of Pristiophorus japonicus. NCBI lineage: Eukaryota > Metazoa > Chordata > Chondrichthyes > Pristiophoridae > Pristiophorus > Pristiophorus japonicus. Next base: position 45,619,497 of record NC_091988.1, read on the forward strand.
ATCCGGGTGTGTGCTGTGGAGATCCGAGATGAACATCTCCCTGCCCTTTTTTGGTAGCACTACGCGGTTACCCCACAACAGGCAGTCTGCCTGAATGGACAGCTCGTTCTTTCGCCGCTGGAACGGCTTGATTAGCTCTTGCATTTCAACGGGGATGCTGGCCCAGCTCCCATGCAGTACACAGTTTTTTACTAGGGACAACAGAGGATCTTGGCTGGTCCAAGTCCTAATCTGGCGGATCGTGACAGGTGATTTATCATTTTCAAACGCTTCCATGACCATCAACAAGTCTGCGGGCTGCGCCACCATCAACAAGTTTGCAGGCTGCGCCATTTCCACCCCCGTGGTGGGCAATGGTAGCCACCGCACAGTTCTCGGTGCCTGGCCTGTGGCGGATGATATAGTTATACGCTGATATGTGGGCTACCTTTGTATGTGGGCTGAGGCATTATTATTTATCCCCTTGTTTTCAGCGAATAGGGATATGAGGGGCTTGTGATTGGTTTCCAACTCAAATTTGAGGCCAAACAGATACTGATGCATTTTCTTTACCCACACGCTAATGCCTCTTTCTCAATCATGCTGTAGGCCCTCTTGGCCTTAGACAAGCTCTTGGAGGCATAGGCGACAGGTTGCAACTTCCCCGCAACGTTAGCTTGTTGTAATACACACACGACTCTGTACGACGAAGCATTACATACTAGCACAAGTCTTCTACACGGGTTATACAATACAAGCAGCTTGTTGAAGCATAAAATGTTTCTGGCTTTCTCAAAAGCAATTACTTGTTTTTTTCCTATACCCAGTTCTAACCTTTATGCAATAACACACGTAGGGGCTCTAAGAGGGTGCTGAAACCCGGTAGGAAGTTACCAAAATAGTTGAGGAGTCCCAGGAACGACCGCAGGTCCGTGACGTTCTGTGGCCTGGGCGCATTCTTGATACCCTCTGTCTTGGTGTCTGTGGGCCAAATACCATCCGCCGCGATCTTTCTCCCCAAAAACTCCACTTCTGTTGCCATGAAGATGCATTTCGAACTCTTCAGCTGCAGACCTATGCGATCCAGTCACTGGAGGACCTCCTCCAGGTTTTGTAGGTGCTCGATGGTGTCCTGATATGTCGTCCTGAAAAACCACCGTGTGTGGTACTGACTTGAATAGGCTCTCCATGTTTCTCTGGAAGATCGCTGCAGCCGACCGAATTCCAAACGGGCATCTGTTGTAGATGAACAGTCCCTTGATGCAGGTGAAGCCCTTCGAAGTCTCCTCCAGCTTCTGCGTCATGTAGGCTGAAGTCAGGTCGAGCTTGGTGAACGTCTTGCCTCTTGCCAGCATCGCAAATAGGTCGTCTGCCTTAGGTAACGGGTATTGGTCCTGTAGCGAGAAACGATTAATAGTTACTTTTTAATCGCCGCAAATCCTGACCGTGCCATCACTTTTGAGTACTGGAACAATTGGGCTGGCCCACTCGCTGAATTTCACTGGGGAGATGATGCCTTCGCGTTGCAGCCTGTCCAGCTCGATTTTCACTCTCTCCCTCATCACGTGAGGTACCGTTAGCCACTTGTGGTGAATGGGTCGTGCCTCTGGGACCAAGAGGATCCGCACCTTTGCCCTGGAAAAGTTTCCAATGCCTGGCTCAAAAAGGGAAGGAAATTTATTTAGAACGTGGGTAGATGAGGCCTCATCGACATGTGATAGCGCTCGGATGTCATTCCAGTTCCAACGGATTTTGCCCAGCCAACTCCTTCCAAGCAGTGTGGGGCCATCGCCCGGGACAATCCAGAGTGGCAGTTGATGCACCGTGCCCTCATAGGTGATCTTGACTATGGCGCTGCCCAGGACAGTGATAAGCTCTTTGGTGTACGTTCTCAGTTTCGTGTGGATGGGGCTCAGGGCTGGTCTGAATGCCTTGTTGCACCACAGTCTCTCAAACATCTTTTTACTCATGATGGATTGGCTAGCACCAGTGCCCAGTTCCATGGCTACGGGTAAGCCATTCAATTTTACGTTTAGCATTATATGTGGACATTTTGTCGAAAATGTGTGCATCCTGTGTACTTCAGCATCTGCCTCCTCTCTCTGAGGCTCGAAATTGCTATGATCCACCATGGACCGATCTTCCTCTGCCATGTGGTGGTTAGCAGGTTTTGCAGAGCTTGCAGCTCGTCTGCCAGCTCGTTGGAGATGTCCACAGCTCTTGCAAACATACCCTTTGAAGCGGCATGAATAGGCTGAATGGTAGCCTCCAGAACGCCAACAAGGTGTGAATTGCCTTGCATTATTCCTTTGTTGTGGACTCTGAGTCATCTGGGTCACCCGAGGCCTGCTGGCAGTTGCAGACTCGTGGTTTCTGCCCTGTACACTTCTGCTCGCAAACACAGTTCCAGTTAATTTATGAACATTGCTAGCACTTGTGTGCTGAGAGATTTGTTTGGTGTTATCACTGGTGGACATAAACGCCTGTGCTATCGCAATGGCCTTACTGAGGGTCTGTGTCTCTACAGTCAAAAGGTTTCGTAGGATGGTCTCATGGCCAATGCTCAGTACAAAAAAGTCTCTGATTATTTGCTCCCGGTAGCCATGAAACTCACATTGTCCTGCAAGTCGCCTCAGTTCGGCGACGTAGCTCGCCACTTCCTGACCTTCAGATCACTGGCATGTGTAGAACCGATACCTCGCCATCAGCACGCTCTCCCTCGGGTTAAGATGCTTCTGAACCAGTGTACACAGCTCGTCATACGACTTATCTGTGGGTTTCACCGGAGCCATAAGATTCTTCATGAGGCTGTAGGTCGGTGCCCCGCAGACCGTGAGGAGAACCGCTCTCCTTTTTGCAGAGCTTCCTTCTCCGTCCAGCTTGTTGGCTACAAAGTACTGGTCTAGCCGTTCGACATAGGCTTCCCAGTCCTCACCCTCCGAGAACTTCTCCAGGATGCCCACAGTTTGCTGCATCTTTGCGTTGGATTCGTATACTTGGCGCCAGTTGTTGTGTTCCTAACACAGATGAGACTGCACACAGGGAGGTTAAAGTAACAGTGATCTCAGTCTTTAATAAGACACTCCAGAGTCAGGAACAGGCCTTAGGGGCCAGCTTATTTACAGTGCTCCCAAGGGATGCTGGGATCCCTTGGGGCTTCAGGGGATGCACTCCCGAGTGGCGGTGCATGGAAGTGCATGCTTTACATATACACAACACGCTGGATCCAGGGAATAGGTATAAAGGCACTTGCTTCCTGGATGCAGCAGTCCCCACCTTGCTTGAGCTGCCTGGTTTCATGAATTGCGCAAAACCCATCCACATGCAGTTAAACATAAAATGGAGGTTATAAAAGAAGCTTTCAGCCTCATTCTAATATTTAAATTGACATTCAGGCCCCAAGGAGCAGGCTGAATGCCCGTCCCCCTTGCTGCCCAACATTGCCTCTGTTAAAACTGCAGCTGGACAGTTTGGACACGGGATCAGGTTGGGAATATGATTTTGAACAATTAAACTACCCCCATGTTCCAGACCAACCCATATTTTTAGGTTAAAATTCCAGCCTAGGAATCTGAGTTGTACCGTGTGTTTGGTAGATTGTTGGCAGGTGACTAGTGGGGCTGTGGTGCAGTGTGGGAATCTAGTGTTGTAGTTGGTAGGAACCTCCCCCAGGAGCTGGCACCTCACAACTTGACCTTCTCCGGGAAATCCCCTCCATGCCTTTCAGTTCTGCGCAGAGGGGATTCCTGTATGGGCTGCTCTTGCACACTCTCCACTTTGCCATACTCGTCAGCCGTCTGGACATGCCATGGCACACCATCTTGCTGTCCGGAGGAGGCGGGGTCCCCAATAGAGTGCTCTCTACGCAGGAGTTCTTTTATTTATTGAGGACCTGGCCTGGAGGGTATTGCACGGAGCAGTGCCGTGCAATAAGTTTTTAAGTCAGTTCACGGACTCCCAGGCTGCCTGTAATTTCTGCGGTCTAGAGGAGTCCGTGTTCCATGTGTATATTGTATGTATGAGGTTGCAGCCCCTCTTCCATTATTTGAAGGGGCTGCTCTTCAAATTCTGGTTGCACTTCAGTCCCACACTCCTGATCTTTAGAACTGCTCCTGGGCACGGCCAAGGGGGGCCATCAACCGGTCCAGGCAGCGGGCGGTCGAGGAGGTCGTTCAGCCCAACTGCCTGCCTCTCTTCTGTGGTTACAACCGAGCCAGGGTGTCCCTGGAGATGGAGCACGCGGTGTCCACCGGTACACTCGCGGCCTTCCGCGAGAGGTGGGCACCGGAGGGACTGAAGTGCATCATCACCCTCGGCAACCAAATTTGAATTTGAATTAAGTTTACTGCCAAAAGTTAATTTGTTTATTGTGTCGGTTATATTGCCCCCCCCTTTAATCTTGATTTACAGATCAACTTAAAATAATTGTAGTTGGTAGGAGGCAGTTTTGGAAGATGCATTCACTGACATTAACCATTCGTCTGAGGTCATTAAAGATCTTTTGGTGCTGGAGCCATGTTCTGGGGATGACCGTGCTGACAGTGACTCAATCGATGAACTGGTCCCACATCATTCTTACCATTTTCTGGAGGGCCTCCTGGGCCCGTGTGGGTAGAGGACTTCTGTTTGACTGTTGACCCCCTGTACAAAGCTCGAGGGCTGCATCCAAGATTCTGGGTGCCCTTTCCCTGGCCTGTTGAACCATTTTGGTTTGTGCTGAAGCAGTTTTAAAATTTTTATAACCAGAAGGCAGCGCACCTTTAAGAAGTACAGACTGTCTTTAAGAGGCGCAGGCTAACTTTATTTAAATCTAGCCTTGTGCAAACATTGCGAACTTCGGCCTCCTGCAGAGCACACAGCCAGGCAGCAGCACTGGGCTGTGAACTGCTATATGTATATATATACATCATCATAGGCAGTCCCTCGGAATCGAGAAAGACTTGCTTCCACTCTTAACATGAGATCTTAGGTGGTTGTGCAGTCTAATACGAGAACCACAGTTTCTGTCACAGGTGGGACAGATAGTCGTTGAGTGAAGGGGTGGATGGGACTGGTTTGCAGCACGCTCTTTTCGCAGCCTGCGCTTGATTTCTGCATGCTCTCTGCGACGAGACTCGAGGAGCTCAGCGCCTTCCCGGATGCACTTCCTCCACCTAGGACGGTCTTTGGCCAGGGACTCCCAGGTGTCAGTGGGGATATTGCACTTTATCAGGGAAGCTTTGAGGGTGTCCTTGTAACGTTTCCGCTGCCTACCTTTGGCTCGTTTGCCATGAATTAGTTCAGAGTAGAGTACTTGCTTTGGGAGTATATATATGCTGCTCCGCTGGGCAGGCCACATTGTTCGCATGCTAGACACGAGACTCTAAGCAAGCGCTCTACTGGGAACTCCTTCACGGCAAACGAGCCAAAGTTGAGCAGTGGAAACGTTACAAGGACACCCTCAAAGCCTCCCTGATAAAGTGCAACATCCCCACTGACACCTGGGAGTCCCTGGCCAGAGACCGCCCTAAGTGGAGGAGGTGCATTTGGGAGGGTGCTGAGCACCTCGAGTCTCATCGCCAAGAGCATGTAGAAATCAAGCGCAGGCGGCGGAAAGAGCGTGCAATAAACCAGTCCCACCCACCCTTTCCCTCAACGACTATCTGTCCCACATATGACAGAGACTGTGGTTCTCGTATTGGACTGTTCAGTCACCTAAGGACTCACTTTTAGAGTGGAAACAAGTCTTTCTCGATTCTGAGGGACTGCCTATGATGATGATGATGATATACCCGTGTCTATTTTCGGGCCAACTCGAATTTTCCCATCATTTTTGAAGCCCTTTCTTTTAAGTTCAAATTTTCCAAAATTGTTATTGCATGGAACATAGAATCATAGAAATTTACAGCACAGAAGGAGGCCATTTCGGCCCATCATGTCCGTGCCGGCCAACCAAGAGCTTTCCAGCCTAATCCCACTTTCCAGCTCTTGGTCCGTAGCCCTGTAGGTTATGGCACTTTAAGTGCACATCCAAGTATCTTTTAAATGTGGTGAGGGTTCCTGCCTCTACCACCTTTTCAGGAAGTGAATTCCAGAGCCCCATCACCCTTTGGATGAAGAAATTTGCAATCATATCTCTTCTAAACCTCACCCCAATTACTTTCAATCTATACCCCGTGGTTGTTGACCCCTCTGCCAAGGGAAACAGGTCCTTCCTATCCACTCTATCCAGGCCCCTCATAATTTTATACACCTCAATCAAGTGGAAGACACAAAAACCATGCCAGAAATTGCTGGTCACGGGAATGTGGGAAGGGAGGACCTTGAGATAATCACTATCACTAGGGGGGTAGTGCTGGACAGGCTAATGGGACTCAAGGTAGACAAGTCCCCTGGTCCTGATGAAATGCAGGGTATTAAAAGAGATGGCGGAAGTTATAGCAGATGCATTCGTTACAATCTACCAAAATTCTCTGGACTTTGGGGAGGTACCGGCGGATTAGAAAGCAGCTAATGTAACGCCTCTGTTTCAAAAAGGGGGCAGACAAAAGGCAGGTAACTATAGGCCGGTTAGTTTAACATCTGTAGTGGGGAAAATGCTTGAAGCTATCATTAAGGAAGAAATAGCGGGACATCTAGATAGGAATAGTGCAATCAAGCAGACGCAACATGGATTCATGAAGGGGAAATCATGTTTAACTAATTTACTGGAATTCTTTGAGGATATAACGAGCATGGTGGATAGAGGTGTACCGATGGATGTGGTGTATTTAGATTTCCAAAAGGCATTCGATAAGGTGCCACACAAAAGGTTACTGCAGAAGATAAAGGTACGCGGAGTCAGTGAAAATGTATTAGCATGGATAGAGAATTGGCTGGCTAACAGAAAGCAGAGAGTCGGGATAAATGAGTCCTTTTTGGGTTGGAAATCGGTGGTTAGTGGTGTGCCACAGGGATCCGTGCTGGGACCACAACTGTTTACAATATACATAGATGACCTGGAAGAGGGGACAAAGTGTAGTGTAACAAAATTTGCAGATGACACAAAGATTAGTGGAAAAGCGGGTTGTGTAGAGGACACAGAGAGGATGCAAAGAGATTTAGATAGGTTAAGCGAATGGGCTAAGGTTTGGCTGATGGAATACAATGTCGGAAAATGTGAGGTCATCCACCTTGGAAAAAAACACAGTAAAAGGGAATGGGGAGAAATTACAACATGCTGCAGTGCAGAGGGACCTGGGGGTCCTTGTGCATGAATCCCAAAAAGTTAGTTTGCAGGTGCAGCAGGTAATCAGGAAGGCGAATGGAATGTTGGCCTTCATTGCGAGAGGGATGGCGTACAAAAGCAGGGAGGTCCTGCTGTAACTGTATTGGGTATTGGTGAGGACACAGAGAGGATGCACCTGGAGTACTGCATGCAATTTTGGTCACCTTACTTAAGGAAGGATATACTAGCCTTGGAGCGGGTACAGAAACGATTCACCAGGCTGATTCCAGAGATGAGGTGGTTACCTTATGATGATAGATTGAGTAGACTGGGTCTTTACTCGTTGGAGTTCAGAAGGATGAGGGGTGATCTTATCGAAACATTTAAAATAATGAAAGGGATAGACAAGATAGAGGCAGAGAGGCTGTTTCCACTGGTCGGGGAGACTAGAACTAGGGGGCACAGCCTCAAAATACGGGGGAGCCAATTTAAAACCGAGTTGAGAAGGAATTTCTTCTCCCAGAGGGATATGAATCTGTAGAATTCTCTGCCCAAGGAAGCAGTTGAGGCTAGCTCATTGAATGTATTCAAATCACAGATAGATAGATTTTTAACCAATAAGGGAATTAAGGGTTATGGGGAGCGGGCGGATAAGTGGAGCTGAGTCCACGGCCAGATCAGCCATGATCTTTTTGAATGGCGAAGCAGGCTCGAGGGGCTAGATGGCCTACTCCTGTTCCTAATTCTTATGTTCTTATGTTATGTTCTCCCCTTAACCTCCACTGTTCTAAAGAAAACAGATCCAGCATCTCCAGCTTTCCTCATAGCCAAAATTCTCCAGTCCAGGCAACATTCTTGTAAATCTCCTCTGCACCCTTTCCAGTGCAATCACATCTTTCCTGTAATGTGGTGACAGAACTGCACGCAGTACTCCAGCTGTGGCCTAACCAGTGTTTTATACAATTCAAGCATATCTTCCTTGCTCTTGTATTCCATACCTCAACTAATTCCATATGCCTTCTTAACCACCTTATCTATCTGTCATGCTACCTTCAGGGATCTGTGGACCTGCACTCCAAGGACCCTTTGTTCCTCTAAACCTTTGAGTGTCATACCATTTAATGTGTATTCCCTTGCCTTGTTAGACCTCCCTAAATGCATTACCGGATTGAATTCCATTTGCCACTGTTCTGCTCAACTGACCAGTACATTGATATCTTCCTGCAGTCCACAGCTTTCTTATTCATTAACAACCACACGGCCAATTTTAGTGTAATCTGCAAACTTATTAATCATACCCCCAACATCCAAGTCATTGACATATACCACAAAAAGCAAAGGACCCAGCACTGAGTCCTGTGGAACCCCACTGGATACAGCCTTCCAGTCACAAAAGCACCCATCAATCATTATCCTTTGCTTCCTGCCTCCGAGCCACTCTGATGCTAAACAAGAAAAACAATTGATAATGCGCTCATTTCATGCATATATTCAAACTTTTTACTTGTTTTTGTTTGTTCATGGGATGTGAGCGTCGCTGGCATGGTCAGCTTTTATTGCCCATCCCTAATTGCTCTCAAGAAGATGGTGGTGAGCAGACATATGCGAGCACCATCTTCTTGAACTGCTGCATTCCGTGTGGTGAAGGTATCCCACAGTGCTGTTCCAGGATTTTGACCCAGTGACAATGAAGGAACAGTGATGTATTTCCAAGTCATGATGGTTTGTGACTTGGAGGGGAACTTGGAGGAGATGGTGTTCCCATGCACCTGCTGCCCCTTGTCCTTCTAGGTGGTAGAGGTCATGGGTTTGGGAGGTGCTGCTGAAGAAGCCTTAGTAAGTTGCTGCAGTGCATCCTGTAGATGGTAGATACTGCAGCCACGGTGCACCGGTGGTGGAGGGAGTGAATGTTGAAAGTGGTGGGTTGGGTGCCAATCAAGTGGACTGCTTTGTCCTGAATGGTGACGAGCTTCTTGAGTGTTGTTGGAGCTGCACTCTTCCAGGCAAGTGGAGAGAAGTCCATCACACTCCTGACTTGTGCTTTTGTAGATGGTGGAAAGGCTTTGGGAGTCAGGAGGTGAGACACTCGCTGCAGAACACCCAGCCTATGATCTGCTCTTGAAGCCACATTATTTATTTGGCTGGTGCAGTTAAGTTTCTGGTCAATGCTGACCCCAGGATGTTGATAGTGGGAGATTCAGTGTGAGATGGCATTGAATGTCAAGGGGCGGTGACTAGACTCTCTCTTGTTGGAAATGGTCATTGCCTGACACGTCTGAATGTTTCTTGTCACTTTCAGCTCAAGTCTGAATGTCGTCCAGGTCTTGCTGCATGCGGTCGTGGACTGCTCCATTAACTGAGGGGTTGAACACTGTGCAATCATCAGCAAACATCCCCATTCCTGACATTATGATGGAGGGAAGGTCATTGATGAAGCAGCTGAAGATGGTTGGGCCTAGGACACTACTCTGAGGAACTCCTGCAATGATGTCCTGGGGCTGTGAGGCTGGGACCTCCAACAACTACAACAATCTTCCTTTGTGCTCGGTGTGACTCTAGCCAGTGGAGAGATTTGACTTTGATTCCCATTGACTTCAGTTTTACTAGGGCTCCTTAATGCCACACTTAGTCAAATGCTGCCTTGATGTCAAGGTAATCACTTTCACCTCATCTCTGGATTTAGTCCTTTGTGCATGTTTGGACCAAGGCTTTAATGAGGCCTGGGGCTGAGTGGTCCTGGCAGATCCCAAACTGAGCATCAATGAGCAGGTTATTGGTAAGTAATTGTTGCTTGATAGCACCATTGGGACACCTTCCTTCATAAGAAATAGGAACAGGAGTAGGCCATACGGCCCCTCGAGCCTGCTCCACCATTCAATAAGATCATGGCTGATCTGATCATGGACTCAGCTCCACTTCCCCGCCCACTCCCCATAACCCCTTAACTCCTTATCGTTTAAGAAACTGTCTATTTCTGTCTTAAATTTATTCAATGGCGCAGCTTCCACAGCTCTCTGAGACAGCGAATTCCACAGATTTACAACCCTCTGAGAGAAGAAATTTCTTCTCATCTCTGTTTTAAATAGGCGGCCCCTTATTCTAAGATCATGCCCTCTAGTTCTAGTCTCCCCCATCAGTGGAAACATCCTCTCTGCGTCCACCTTGTCAAGCCCCCTCATATTCTTATATATTTCGATAAGATCACCTCTCATTCTTCTGAATTCCAATGAGTAGAGGCCCAACCTACTCAACCTTTCCTCATAAGTCAATCCCCACAAGTCCGGAATCAACCTAGTGAACCTTCTCTGAGCTGCCTCCAAAGCAAGTATATCCTTTCGTAAATATGGAAACCAAAACTGCACGCAGTATTCCAGGTGTGGCCTCACCAATATCTTGTATAGCTGTGGCAAGACTTCCCTGCTTTCATACTCCATCCTCTTTGCAATAAAGGCCAAGATACCATTGACCTTCATGATCACTTACAGTATCTGCTGTACTTTGATGATTTAGAGTAGGCTGATGGGGCCGTATTTGGTCGGATTCGATTTGTGCTGGACATACATGGGCAGTTTTCCACATTGTCAGGAAGATGCCAGTGTTGTAACTGTACTAAAACAGCTTGGCTAGAGACGGGGCTGAAAATCACCCCCACCGGAAATGGGGCACAATTACCATCTTTCAGCTGCTTCCACCGTCATGGTGGATGCGGTGGCCTCTTGCGCGAAATTCAGCTCTGTCTTTTTTTTTCAGCGGAGCGGAAGTCGGTCATAATGGGGGCAGAAGTGGGGGTGGGCGGAGTGTCCACTGCTGTCAGTCATCAGCCTGACACTGATGTCATCATGCTGGTGCATCACCACGTCTCTCCCCTTCACTTAAAGGGGAGAGCCTTCGCGATTTTAAAACTTCGGTCCACTGGGCCACCAGGGAGGGTTTCAGCCAGGCCAGCAGCCTGGCACCCAAGACAGGGAGCCAGGCTGCCTGTCGATGGTCTGATTGAACTCGGGGGCATAACTGTCAGGCCGACCTGGCAGCCGGCCGACAATAAAAATTAAGATGGCGGTGGTGCGCCCTCCCCTTTAATGGTGGCCACACCATTTTATACACAGTGCAAACACAGTGCACCGACTGAAAAAACTGTTGGGGGTACCAAGCAGCGGCCGCAAGATTTTTCAAGGGGCAGGAGATTGACGGTGAGTGCCAGCGGGGCGGAAGTGGAGACCGTCGATAAAACCACCGAGGAGAATTTCGCGAGCGGCGGCCATTCCACAAGGAAACAGCGGCCATTTGACACTGCCGCATGGCCGGCACTTTCAATGATAACAGGCCTAATCAGGAGGCTGAATTTCAACCCCACAGCTCGTTCCGGAGCACCAGTCTTCAGCCTGACAGCCGGGGTGTTGTCAGGGACCATAGTCTTTGCTGTATCCAGTGGGCTCAGCCATTTCTTTATAACTCTTAGAGTGAATCAAATTGGCTGAATTCTGGCTTCTGTGATGGTAGGGACCTCAGAGCGGAGGCCATGATGGATCATCCACTCGGCACTTCTGGGTGAAGCTGGTTGCAAATGCTTCAGCCTTGTCTTTTGTGCTCACATTCCGGGCTCCGGCATCATTGAGGATGGGGAAGTTCATGGAACCTCCTCCTCCCGTTAGTTGTTTAATGGTCCACCACCATTCATGACTGGATGTGGCAGGACTGCAGAACTTTGACGAGCTGCCATTTTTTTGGATCATTAGTCTAGGCCTCCCTATTACTAGTCCAGTAAGATAATCGCTATGCTACCCGCTGCTTCGATGTAAAACTGTCTTTTTGTTTACATTCCTCTGATTAAATACATGCCAACAACTAGCATTTCATACGGGTAGTTCTTGTTAGATAGTATCTATCTAAAAGCATTTGCTGCCAAAAGATCCTATCGTCCCAAGGTTGCTGCAGAATGCTGTAGGGCGAAGCAATTCCATGCATGTGGGCTCATGATTTGGTGTTTTCGAACAAATGTGAAGCACTCCCAAACTTCAGCACAACTCCAAGCTGACCTTTCCATTTATTCTCCCTGACTAGCATCAATGAAACTGTGATCTCCTCAATCTCTGCTCAAATTCACCTTGAATTCTACAGCTCTTCCTGACTGGTTAGACCATAAGAACTTAAGAACTAGGAGCAGGAGTAATCCATACGGCCCCTCAACCCTGCTCTGCCACTCAACAAGACCATGGCCGATCTTTGGCCCCAACTCCATTTTCCCGCCCGATCCCCATATCCCTTAGTTCTATCTAGAGTCTAAAATCTATCTATCTCAGCCATTGATATGCTCAATGACTCAGCATCCACATCCTTTTGGGGTAGAGAATTCCAAAGATTCACAATCCTCTGAGTGGAGAAAGTCCTAATCTCAGTATTAAATGGCTGACCCCTTATCCTGAGTCAATGCTCCCTAGTTCTAGACTCTCCTGCCAGGGAAAACAACCTCTCATCATCTGTCTTGTCTATCCCCCTCAGAATCTTATGGGGGAAAAATTTGTGTGGTTTGCGCCACATGTTAGCATCACAAGATGGCACTAAAATGCCACTGACACGCTGTAACGACAGCTGATACTGCATGCCATATCGGTGTTGCTGGTAGCGCTGCTGATAAACCCGATTGCCATCATGGAGATCGTGACGTCAGTGAGTGTGCAACGCTCACTGGATGTCTGATCTCCCAACTTCGTTACAGCCACTTACCTTAACGACAGCACAGAACAGCAACAGGGTGCGCTGGCGTCAACCCGCAAGAAGCAGGCTGCAGCAGCGATATTTAAAGGTACCGTTCCCAATCAGCTCTAATGAACATGGTTCTGCAGTTTCAGTGCCTGTTTGCTACTTCCTGCAACTGAAACAGCTTTCTTTGGTTATTTCAAGTTTGTTTTTGGTGACAGGGAGTATTGATTCACGTGCAGAAGTCACTCATTATTTGTTAAAGGCTTCTGCTCACAACACTTGCTCACAGTCATGGGGGGATTGCGGGATTATCTTAGCAGTGCAACGAGATAGAGGAGGAAGGGGATGAAGCAGAAGTGGATGAGAAGGAAGAGGATAAAGAGGAAGATGAGGAAGAAGACGAGGAGGAAGAGGATGAGGAGGAAGAGCATGAGGAGGAGAAGGACAAAGAGGAGGAGGAGAACGACAAAGAGGAGGAGGAACAGGAGGGAGGGTGGAGGCAGCAAGCAATTGGCATTCTGGACAGGCAGTCCGTGACCGGCTCATCAGAATCCAATTCACATGAATGAAACCCCAGATCCCACAGCTCACCACATTGCCATCATACAATCCCTGCCTCACGCCATATCACAGCGTCCTCCTGGCAGCAAAGGTGAAATGAGAGAGACCACAAAATATTCCAAATACATTTAATAAATTTATCTATAAACATATCACATGAATTCTCATGATTAATGATCCTTGTGCCTGCCATAGTCGAATAACTGTCATTGTGTGCAAGGTGTGAGATGTAGGTGTTAATGTTGCGAGGTAGAGATTATTGGTGGGTGAGTGCTGGGGGTGTGGGGCATTGAGCAGTGTACGAAGCTTGTGGTACAGATGGAGTTACGTAATATTTGTTGAAGCCTTCACTCACCCTGACCACCCGTGTGAGCTCGTTAAACCTCCTCCTGCACTGGGTGTGGGTCCTGGGACCACAGTGCTGCCCGTGACATGGTGTGCCACCTCCCTCCACAGAGTCCGGCATACTTGTGGCGAGGGCCTCCTGCCAGTTGTTGGGTACAGGACCGCTAAAACCAGTGCCTGCAAAGCTTCCTCGGGAAACCTTTGGGCTCTCTCCCTGGGGCGGCGATCTGTCATCAGGATTTGTAACTAAGTGCTCCTTCTCCTTGTCCTTCTTCTTATGGTTGTTGAGGCAGCTGCACATCCAGCAACGCTGAGAATGAGGTGCTGCAGCATCAATGACCCCTTTAAGTAGTGAAAAAAGCCTGTGGCAATCATTATTTGCGTTTAGACTGCCACCGATGTTGGTCCACCTTTTCAGTGTAATGCCAATGAGCTTGGGTTTTTAGACGAGAATCGTGACTGCAATCATTTTAATGAGGAGTGAGGATGAATTTTGCGTGCAGTCTAAGCGATTTTCAATTGGTGCTACTTCACCATTTTTAGTCTAAACACTGCCCATTTCTTGGCTATAATGAATTTCTAGCCCTCATGTTTCAATGAGATCACATTTATTCCAAACTCCCAAGAGTATAGGCCCAATCTACTCAATCGCTCCTCATAGGACAACCCTCTCATCCCAGGGATCAATCTAGTGAAACTTTGTTGCACTGCCTCTAAGGCATGCATGCCCTTTCACAGATAAGGAGACGAGGGGCCACAATTGCCCCCTGCTCGAAACAGGGCGCTCCCACCCCGTTTTGATGTTTTTTACCGCAGCTGCGGTTCAGGTCGCCTCTTGAGCAATATTCGATTCTTTGGGGCTTTTTTTGTTTTGATCCGGACGTTGATCATATCATCGTCATAGGCAGTCCCCTGAAGCGAGGATGACCTGCTTCCACGCCAAAAAGATATGAGTTCACAGGTGTTTCAATGAAGGACCTAATACTCCAGATCCCGAACTACATCGTGAAGGGTGGAAGATGCCTGTGCGTGGATTTTTTTAACGTGGGGTGACCGTTGCACACCAGCCACCACACGGGCTTGACAGAGCTCGGTCTTGGTCCAGTGGCGAGGATTACCCAAGACTAACTGGAGACCAGCTCTGCTGCACAGACTGAGCACGCACACATTTTGCAGTGTGGGCTGGCCCGTTCTACCCCTGGGCCCGCGCCTCTCCTGGGCCTCGACAGACTCTTGCCACTCCTTCTCCCCTCCTGCTGTGCCTGCCCACACGGCAATCAGCGACCTGACTTTGTAGCCATTGTCCTCCTGCTGCCGCATGCTGCTCCCTCTAATGGCCCCAGTCTGCTGATGGTCTTGCAGGCCAGGACCGCGCCGATTTCCGCATCGGGCTGCCGCACGCTGCTCCCTCCAATGGCCTCCTATACACTATGCTCGTACCACCAGAGGGTGCAACTGGTGGAGACCTAGGGGGTCACCTGTACACTACAGGTAACCAGGTATAAAAGGGAGCTCACCATGCTGTAACCACACTCAGGAGCTGTAATAAATGGACTAAGTTCATCACATTTCAAGTACAATACCTTACCTCGTGGAGTCATTACTACAGTGCTTACAGACACAATACTATCCATCCACCTACCTTGAACCTCTTGTGTTCTTCTCTTCCCTTTCATCACACAAGAATACCTTTCCGATGAGGATTTCCAGATGATTTTTGACACCATACGAACGAGGTTCAATGCGATGCCAGAGTGGAAACAGAGGAACCATTCAGCTCGACTAGCTTTTGCTGGGGTTTATACTCCACTTGAGTCGCCTTCCATTCCATCTGCCTCATCTCAGCCTTTCAGCATATTTTCCTATTCCCTTTTCTCTCAACTATTTTGGTAAAACAATAAATCAAGTGCCCCTTATTAGTAGTTAGTTATCATAATGGGGGCGGTGACAACACCTGAGAGGCAACAATGCGTCGGGGACAGGAACCGAGGGGTGGATGTTGGTGGTGGTGCGGAATCGCCACCGCGTCACCACGGCTCTCCCCTTCACTTGAGGTGGAGAGCCGCCGTGATTTTAAAACTTCGGCCCACTGGGCCACCAGGAGGGTTTCGGCTGGGCCAATGGTCTGGCACCCAAGAGGGGGAACCAGGCTGCCTGCTGGCGGCCCGGCCGAAAGCGGGGGCATAATTGTCGGGCCGTCAAAAAAAACCATTGCGGCAGTAGTCCCTCCCCTTTGAGGGAAGCCACACCACCGCTGCAGTAGACCACAGCCTCACTGGACCACCGGGAAAAAACTTGTTTTGGCACCGCCGGGCAGGCTGAACATTTTCTGAGGGGAATGTCGCCGTCAGGGGGTTTAATCGGCAGTGCGTACGGTGATGACGAGCTTACCGCGGTTCGGCAGCAGCAGAGTGGTAAGGGGGGGATTGGGGCACCGCCGGGAAAACTCGGGAGGGCAATTGGGCTAGCAGTGGCCATTCGACGAAAAGTAGCCGTTGCTTTTCGGGGGTAACAGGCCTTAAGGAAAGGGGTAATTTCGGCCCCTAAAACTGTGCACAGGACAACAGGGGCCTGAAATTCAGTACCGCTGGAAGGCTAGTGCTCCCCCCCACCTTTTTTTGGCCATTAGCACCACAATTAATTTGTGGCTGGGCCACCCAATATTCAGCTCCAAAAGTGAGCAAATGGGTTCCAGCGCTAATGAGCCCTTCCAAAGTGGATTTTTCAGTGGTGTGGCTGTCTTAATTTGAGCGTTACCACCACTGGGAAATTCAGCATGCAGGTAAGGGTTTCTAATGAGCCAGCTGCTTCCTGGCTTTTTTAAAGGTCAGGGTTTGCAGCAAGGCCCTGAGGGGGGAAGGAGGTTGGAAGGATGGCTGGTGTAAGAGGTGTAAGAGGTGTAAGGAGAGCCAACAGGTTCACTGATATGGAGCTGGCGACACTGATGGACAGCGTGGAGGACAGAAGAAGAATACTGTTTCCTGACGTGGGGAGACCTGACAGATCGCTAGTACATAATGCATGGAGGAAGATTGCAGGGGAGGTGTCAGACACCTCCTCTTATGTGAGGATGCACCCTCCCAGGAGGGTGCTGGCCAGTCTGCATCCGACCCTTCTAGGGTGGTGAAGGGTCAACGCCTCCTAGCTCTGGGGCGACGGAGATCCTCCTCCTCCTGTACCTCCTCCTCCTCCTCCTCAGGTAGTATTGCTGGCCCGACCTCCAGCGGCTGTCCCCTCATAATGACCAAGTTGTCCAGCATGTAGTAAACCATGACGATGATGGAGACCCGTTGAAGAGAGTACTGCAAGGTGCCACTAGAGCAGTCCAGGCATCGGAATCTCTGCTTACGGAGGTCTATACACTGCTCGATGATACACTTGGTGGCACAATGAGCGTCATTGTATGCATGCTCTGGCTCTGTCCTGGGGTTCTACAGAGGAGGGAGCAGCCAAGTGGGCAGGGGACATCCCTTGTCCCCAAGCAACCGAACGCAATCCTGATTCGGGCCAGTGAAAACGGCGGGCACACTAGTCTGGCGCAGAATGAACGAATCATGGCTGCTGCCTTGCGACGCCTTCTCCTGTGTGCCGACCTGCTTTTGACCAGTTCATCCTCGGGGTGAACCCTGCCAACAAGGTCTCTGCAACCCACAGGACTCCACTGAAGAGTCAGACCTGAAAGTTGTCCAAAAATACAGGGGTATGTGCAAACCTCTGAGCAGCACTCAGCAGATTTAATGGAGCCAAAACAATTTATAAAATATATCAAAAGATAAATACTGCGCATGCTGGAAAATGAAATAAAAACAATAATAATGAATAAAACTATATCAAGAGATAAATACTGCGCATGCTGCAAAATGAAATAAAAAATCTAATAAGTAATAAAACTATTTACCTACCAAAGGGACCCAGCGGTGTCACGTTTGAGCACCGCATCGAAAACCTCGCGGGGGCACTGCCGGGCAAAGTCCTGCCTTTTCCTCGGTGAATATCGTTGTCCTGATGGCTTTCCAGCGGCCAGCAAGCTGTTTCCCTCTCCGCTGGAAGCCCTCCTTTATAGCGACTTCACCACGCCTTCAGGGACGGTGAATTTCGGGCCTCAGGTGTGGTCTCATCAAACCCCTATATAATTGTAGTAAATCTTCCTTACTCTTGTACTCCTTGCAATAAAGGCTAACATACCATTTGCCTTCCTAATTGCTTGCTGTGTTTCCTGTACGAGGACACCTAAATCTCTCTGAACACCAACATTTAATAGTTTCTCACTGTCATACCTTCGGAGAGCACACAACACACAACCTGTAAGATGGCTGCAGGTTCCGGAATCTTCCCCTGCTGGTCAGGTGACCTGCTCTTTAGTAAACAGCACTAACTGCAGTAACACAGGCGCCCACAGTGTGGAGCTACAGACATTACAATCACCATTTAAAAAATACTCCGTTTTTCTATTCTTCCTACCAAAGTGAATAACCTCACATTTCTCCACATTATAGTCCATCTGCCACTTATAGCTCACTCACTTAACCTGTCTATAAACCTTTGCAGGCTCTTTGTGTCCTCTTCAAAACTTAATTTCCCACCTAGCTTTGTATCGTCAGCAAACTTGGATACATTGCACCCTTCACCTAAGTCACGAATAGATTGTGAATAGCTGAGGCCTCAGCACTGATCCTTGCGGCACCCCACTAGTTACAGCCAACTGGAAAATGACCCATTTATCCCTACTCTGTTTTCTGTCCGTTAACTATCCTCTATCCATGCTAATATATTACCCGCAACCTCATGAGTCCTTATCTTACGTAGCAACCTTTTAAGTGACACCTTATCGAATGCCTTTTGGAAATCCAAATATACTACATCTACTGGTACCGCTTTATTTACCTTACTAGTTACATTTTCAAAAACCTGTAATAAATTTGTTAAACACATTTTACTTTTCATAAAATCATGTTGACTCTGTCTAATCATATTTTGATTTTCTAAGTGCCCTGTTATCACTTCCTTAATAATGAAATCCAGCATTTTCCCAACGACTGATGTCAGGCTAACTGGCCTTTGGTTCCGTTTTCTCTCTCTTACCTTTCTTGAATATTGGGATTACATTTGGAATAGCGGTGTTACATTTGCATTTAGTTTCTCCTTGCTATTATTGTTTAACGTAGCTGTTCCTGTTTAATGCAACAATAGCTATAATTTCCATTCTTCTGTCTTTCTTGGGTAATGATCAGTGGAAGCTGTGCACTCGCTCTGGCTGCTCTGAAATGAAGACAAACAGAATATATAGATTCCACTGGTGCTGGAGCGTGTGCGAGTTCATGGCTACCATTACTGCTCGATTCGATGATGGTTTGTATTCAGAAAATCCTGCCACAGTGTGAAACAGCAGAGAGAGTGATAGAGAGGCATATGGGAGAGAGAAAGAAATAGCAGACAATCCACCTGATCAGGAACATAAACTATGTGCGATGGCATATTTTGGCTTAAAAAAAGTAATAATTATACTTTGAATGGGAGAAAGCTGAATGATGTGGAAAAGCAGAATCATTTGAAGGTTCAGATTCATAAAACATTTGAAGCAACACCTCAAGTGGATAGGGGCACAGAATTACTAATGACATACATGGCAAGAGGTATAAAATATAAAAATCAGGATGTAATAATGAATATATAAAGCCTTGGTAAGACCACAGTTGGAACTGTATGTGCAGTTCTGACTCCACTCTATAGAAGGATGTTGAGGCAATAGGAAGGACACAGCAAAGATTCACTAGGATACTGCCTTTCATCAAAAAAGCACAAGCAATAAGGAAAGTCTAATAGACAAGCTAAGGGTTCAAAATTATCTTTATAATACCGCCCGTTAGCACCGGTGCTCGGCGGCTAACAGGCGGCAAAGGCCTACCGTCGGTGTCAAGCGACATCCACGGCTCGGGAGAAATTCAGTAGGTTCTTTGGTAGAGGCACCAAGAGGTAACGCTACGCCATCTAACGCCACACACGTGGTGATGCCATCCAGCATGCAATGCCCCCTTGGCACCGCTCCCACGATATTTGGTTTGTATGGACGCCTAACAGCAAGGCGTCTGTGCTGCCTGGGAAATGGGGAGGGGGAAACATCGTGCTGCTCAGGCGTATTCACCCAGATACCAAGGTAAGTTTTTTTTTATTTATTTCATCTTCTTTTCATTAGTTGTAACAGTTGGGAAGTTTGTGTGTCGGTCGAAGAACTTTGAGGTTTTTTCCCTTTTTTCCCTTTACGTCCCGTGTTTCAGCCAGCATGGTGGCAGCTTCCCGTTGCGAGATTCAGTCGGCCTCCTGAGCTCCTGTCCGAGGATGAGTGTGCAGCACCACTTTTTAGCGCTGCTCTCTCAGCTTTGGGCGTTAAAGCTGAATTTGGCTGTTTGAGTCTGCACCTACTGCCTGGCGGTAAAATTGGCACTCAGGTGGCGACACTGGTGCAAAAACGGCGGTACCGAATTTCGACTCCTAGAAAGAAGGTTGTTGAAGATTGAACCTCAAAGTATATAAACTATTAAAGAGTTGATAAAAATAGACCAGATTAACTTTCATACTAAGTAGTATCGGAGGAAGTGGAAATGAAAATTAAATTTAAAAGAACTATCAGGATTTTTGTCTTTAGCCACATAATGATAAATGTTTGAAACGTTGCAGTCCATGTGGTAAAGGTACTCCCACCATACTGTTGGGGAGGGGGTTCCAGGCCTTTGACCCAGCGACAAAGAAGGAACAGCGATATATTTCCCTGTCAGGATGGTGTGTGACTTGGAGGAGAACTTGTATGTGGTGATATTCCTATGTGCCTGCTACCCTTGTCCTTCTAGGCGGTAGAGGTCACAGATTTGGAAGGTGCTGTCAAAGAAGCCTTGGCAAGTTGCTGTGGTGCATCTTGTAGATGGCACACACTGCAGCCACAGTGCATGGAGGGAGTGAATGTTTAAGGTGATGGATGGGGTGCTGATCAAATGGGCTGCTTTGTCTGAATGGTGTTGAGCTTGTTGAGTGTTGTTGGAGCTGCGCTCATCCAGGCAAGTGGAAGTATTCCATCACACTCCTGACTTGTGACTTGTAGATGGCGAAAAGGCTTTGGCGAGTCAGGAGGTGAGACATTCACTGCAGAATACCCAGCCTCTGACCTGTTCTTGTAGCCACAGCATTTATGTGGCTGGTCCAGTTAAGTTTCTGGTAAATGGTGACCTCCCCAGGATGTTGATGATGTCGCTTTTGGCGATGGTAATGCCATTGAAGGGGCAGTGGTTAGACTCTCGCTTGTTGGAGAAGTCATAGCCTGGCATTTGTGTGGTGCAAATGTTACTTGCCACTTATCAGCCCAAGCCTGTTGGCCTTCATAGCTAGGGGATTTGAGTATAGGAGCAGGGAGGTCTTATTGCAGTTGTACAGGGCCTTGGTGAGGCCTCACCTGGAATATTGTGTTCAGTTTTGGTCTCTAGTGCCCTTGCCAAAAGGGGGCACTTGATTTAAAGTTTAATTTAAAATAGTTGTAGAGCTGTTGCATTATGAGTGGCTTAGCCAGTTACGTGATGTTCACAAGACTCAATAAAACCCCAGTCAATCATCATCATAGCCAATCCATCGGGGTCGAGGATAACTTGCTTTCACATTAAAATGAGTACTCAGGTGAGTTGAGTCTTGGTCACCCACGATGAGGTATGCAGTTGTGAGCCTAGTGGATGAACTGGTAGTGTGACTGTTAGTGTGTGGGAAGGGTTGGAATAGAATTAATATTTTTCTTCTTCAAATGTTTTTTTGTTCTTTTTTTATCTGTTGTTAATTCAGATTAAATACATTTTCCAAAATGATTTTCTGTTTTTATCTTTAGAACAATCTAATAAAACTATTCTGCATATTATCAAACAAATACTTAACAATTCATATCAAATTCCTTTATCTGCTATTTTAAGGGACAATTTTACTTATTTGATGCAAAAGTGTTAAAGCTTCAAATGATAATACCACATGATATAATTTGCAGGCTGTGATGTTTACATGACTGTAAGACTGAACAGGCTGGGGCTCTTTGCTCTAGAAAAGAGAAGGCTGAGGTGACTTGATAGAGGTCTTTAAAATTATGAAGGGGTTTGATAGGTAGTCATAGAGAAGAAGCTTCCACTTGTGGGGATTCCAAAACTAGGGGCCATAAATATAAGATAGTCACTAATAAATCCAGTAGCGAATTCAGGAGAAACTTCTTTGCTCAGAGAGTGGTGAGAATGTGGAGCTCACTACCACATGGAGTGGTTGAGGCGGATAACATAGATGCATTTATAGGGAAGCTAGATAAGTCCATGAAAGAGAAAAAAATTGAAGGATATGGTGATATGGTGAGATACAGTAAGGTGGGAGGAGGGTCGTGTGACGCATAAACACGGCATAGACCTACACCGAATGGCCTGTTGATGTGCTGTAAAATTCTATGTAATCCTATTTAAATGTGCCCCTTCTCTTTGGCAGTCCCCCAGACGCGAGGATGACTTGCTTCCACACTAATGTGAGTTCTCGGGTGACTGAAGAGACCATGCGGGACCTACAGTCTCTGTCACAGGTGGGGCTGATGGTGGTTGAAGGAACGGGTGGGTGGGGTGCCTGGGTTGCCGCGCGCTCCTTCCGCTGTCGACGCTTGGTTTCCGCGTGCTTCCGGTGAAGAGACTCGAGCTGTTCGACGTCTTCCTGGATGCTTCTCCTCCACTTTGAGCGGTCTTGGGCCAGGGATTCCCAGGTGCCGGTGGGGATGTTGCGGTTCTTCAAGGAGGCTTTGAGGGTGTCCTTGAAGCATTTCCTCTGCCCACCTGGGACTGGCTTGCCGTGTCGGAGCTCTGAGTAGAGCGCTTGTTTTGGGAGTCTAGTATCGGGCATGCGGACTATGTGGCCCATCCATCGGAACTGATCGAGCGTGGTCAGTGCTTCGATGCTGGAGATACTGGCCTGGGCGAGAACACTGACGTTGGTGCATCTATCCTGGCAATGGATTTGCAGGATCTTGTGGAGGCAGCATTGGTGGTACTTCTCCAGTGCTTTGAGGTGCCTGCTGTACATAGTCCATGTCTCTGAGCCATATAGGAGGGTGGGTATCACTACTGCTCTGCAGATCATGAGCTTGATACCGGGTTTGAGGTCTTGGTCTTCAAACACTCTCTTCCTCAGACGACTGAAGGCTGCACTGGCACAATGAAGGCGATGTTGGACTTTGTCATTGATGTCTGCCCTTGTTGACAGTAGCTCGCGACGTATGGAAAATGGTCCACGTTGTCCAGGGTTTCATCATGTATCTTGCTAATGGGGGGGGGGGCAGTACTGTGTGGCAGGGTCCTTAAATGTGTAAACTAATAACACTGTTACCTTTGAGCATGCCTTCTTTTAAAAAATGATTTAAATCCTCGTCTGCTCTTCCCCTCCTCCCCCCATCCAGCCATAACCATCAGTTACTGCTTCACAGGGATAATGGGATTCTCAATGTCACCTTGAATGCTTGATTGGCTTGGTGTTTGGTTGTTAGGAGATAGGTCAAACTGCTTCTGCCAGTTTTCCATCACAGTGGAGTGTTCCAGTACTAGAAAGTTCTCCCTCTAGTGACTCCACTAGGAACTGAAGGACTTTAAAAATGATAGAGCGAATCACTTTTTCTTAGTTTACCTGGTACCCCACTTTTCCCTAGTCAGCGTCCTTAAAAACTTAGAATCACGGAAGTGCCTATTTTAAAGGGATCTTCACTTAACGAGATACAATGTTTACCTGCATTATAGTTCATGTAATCCCTAATTATATTCAAAGCAGAGATAGATTTTTGGACTCTAGGAAAATCAAGGGATATGGGGATCGGGCGGGAAAGTGGAGTTGAGGTCGATGATCTTGTGGACTGGTGGAATAGGGTTGAGGGGCTGTATGGCCTACTCCTGCTTCTAATTCTTATGTTATTAAAATCAAATATTTGCTTGATTTGCCTTACAACTGTAAATGTAACATTTAATATTTTCCTAACTAATTCTATTTCCAAAGTGATAATTGAAGGAATGTAGGGTTCATAATGTCCTAAATATATCTTTAGATATCTAGGGGCTCTCTTTTGGACGATCATGTGAAAATAAAAAATGTAGAGATCCCTGAGTAGTTGCCGTCCTTTAGACTGCTTGTGATTGACTTGCAATGAACTATGTTTAGAATTCCCCACTCACTGTTTCATGCAGCAATGAAGAAATTCAAGTATAAACTCACAAGTCATTTTAGATCATTTTACACATGTACATAGTGCGATAAATCTAGCTGAGGCTCTATTTGATGAAATATGGTGGTCCACTCCTATTTACAAACAAGTAACTAGTTTGCAGAGAAAAAAAATGTGGCAGCAAAAAATACATTACTACTTGTGTGGGAAGTGAAGCTGCATCCAGCAAAAGGAATGTGTCTGTATTCAAATTGGCCTGGTAGGGGGTTCGGCAGGAGTGTTAAGAATATAGTAAACTGGGCATGTTTTCAAGTCTTGTTTAGAAATTGTTAAGAAGGCTTGTTGGGCCAAGCTATTATGAAAAAAATGGCATTGGCAGCACCCCATTATGCCAAGACTGGCTGCAAGAACATCACCAATGTTGGGTATTCGTAATAAGGAAATCCAAAATACGCATGGAACTGTTAGAAACTCGATTTTAAAAAACCATTCCATCTGTTCACTCACCACACATACAACAGAATTTGGATCCGTTTTGAGTATCTTCAGTAGAAAGTCACTGTTAAATGTTTTGAAATCATTGTTGCTCCTGGCCATTTGTAAATAAAAATTCACCTTTGTAACTCTGCCCTATATGCAAGGTTTCTTAGAAAGCTAGAGTAACCACTGCAAGTTGCTCCCGTGAAAAGATGATTTTTCTGTACAGAATAAGAGTGGCCGCTGTAGATTCTTCCAACACATTATATCAAACAAGTTTACAGAGAGGAAGGGTTCACATTATCTTTGATTATGTATTAATTCCATGAATACTACAATGCATAATTATTGACATTGGTCCTTACTATGAACAAATTCAACTTTCACAAAGAAATAACCTGCCTTGTGGCTTTTCCAAAAACAATGACTACATTTTAGTGCGGAGGCACTTCTGCCTCAAGTCCTGCTTTGCAAAGGTTTGCTTTAGCTGCTGGATAATTGTGCATTGGTTCTGAACACTGATGTTCTGTACTGACTGTTGACCTGACTGATTTCTACAGAACCTTTTAGTCAATCATATACACATACATACATCCCCACACCCATTAGGACATTTCTGAATTGCTGTCGAGTGCATAATAGAACCAACCATTTTTTCTATTCCCATAATAAACTATCTCATCTCATAACCAGGCACTCTAGCGTATTGAATGCAATAGTAAATTAAATCTTATATCATAGACACATGTATAGAGTGTCCTAGATTTATGATTTACTATTGTGGAGTTGCCAGTGCTTAATAGGTAAAGGGTAGTGTACATAATGAATGACTTTACATTTTCGCCCCCTCCTCCAACCACAGATGGAATACATGGTGAAGCAGCCCTTGAACACTGAGGTAGATTTATAGTTAACCTTGAGAGCTATAGGCTTCTGACATTTTCCACCTCTCCCAGATGACTCAGGTCAAGGTTGTAAATTCGCATTGCAAGAAAAGCTCAAGCTCAAATTCAAATATGCGACCACTGTCATGAATCCAGCATTGGGCCATCCACTAAGTGATCCCACGACCAACGCACCAGGTCAAAGCTCTATAGTGCTGCCACATCCAGTCGCAAATGGGGAAGGAGGAGGCTCCATGAACATTTTCCTCCTTAGCGATGGTGGAGCCCAACACGTGAATGAGAAAGACAAGACTGCAGCATTTGCAACCATCTTCAGCCAGAAGTGCCGTGTGGAAGATCCATATCGGCCTCCTCCTCCTCCAGTTCCAGTACAGTTACAGCACTGGCATCTACCCGACAATGTAAAAAATTGTGCAGGTACGTCCTATCCAAAAAAGCAGGACAAATCCAACTCGGCCAATTAGCATCCCATCAGCCTACTCTCAATCATCAGCAAAGTGATGGAAGAAGTCATCCACAGTGCTATCAAGCGGTACTTACTCACCAATAATGTGTTCGTCAATGTTCAGTTTGGGTTCAACCAGGATCACTCGGCACCAGACCTCATTACAGCCTTGATCCAAACATGGATTCAAGAGCTGAATCCCAGAGGTGAAGTGAAAGTGACGGCCCATGATATCAAGGCAGCATTTGACCCAGAGTGGCATCAGGAAGCCCTCGTAAAATTGAAGTCATAGAAACATAGAAATATAGAAATTAGGTGCAAGAGCAGGCCATTCGGCCCTTCGAGCCTGCACCGCCATTCAATAAGATTATGGCTGATCATTTAACCTCAGTACCCCTTTCCTGCTTTCTCTCCATACCCCTTGATCCCTTTGGCCATAAGTGCCATATCTAACTCCCTTTTGAATATATCTAACGAACTGGCCTCAACAACTTTCTGCAGTAGAGAATTCCACAGGTTAACCACTCTCTGAGTGAAGAAGTTTCTCCTCATCTCGGTCCTAAATGGCTTACCTCTTATTCTTAGACTGTGACCCATGGTTCTGGAACTCCCCAGCAACGGGAACATTCTTCCTGCCTCTAACCTGTCCAACCCCGTCAGAATTTTATATGTTTCTATGAGATCCCCTCTCATTCTTCTAAACTCCAGTGGATACAAGCCCAGTTGATCCAATCTCTCCTCATATGTCAGTCCTGCCAGTCAATTATGATCAGGGGGGAAACTCTCAAGTAGCTGGAGTCATACCTGGTACAAAGGCAGTGTCCTCGGCCCAACTATCTTCAGCTGCTTCATCAATGACCTTTCCTCCATTATTAGGTCAGAAGTGAGGCTGTTTGCTGATGATTGCACAGCATTCAGCTCCATTTGCAATACCTCAGATAATGACACAGTCCATGCCCACATGCAGCAAGATCTGGAGAACATTCAGGCTTGGGCTGATAAGTTGCAAATAACATTCATGTTGCACAAGTCATCATCATCATAGGTAGTCCCTCGAAATCGAGGAAGACTTGCTTCCCCTCTAAAAATGAGTTCTAAGGTGACTGTGCAGTCTAAGATGGGAATTACAGTCTCTGTCACAGGTGGGACAGACAGTGGTTGAAGGAAATGGTAGGTGGAGAGTCTGGTTTGCTGCACACTCCTTCCGCTGTCTATGTTTGATTTCTGCATATTCTCGGCGATGAGACTCGAGGTGCTTAGCGCCCTCCTGGATGCTCTTCCTTCACTTAGGGCGGTCTTGGGCCAGGGATTCCCAGGTGCTGGTGGGGATGTTGCACTTTATCAAGGAGGCTTTGAGGGTGTCCCTGAAGCATTTCCTCTGCCCACTTGGGGTTCGCTTGCCATGTAGGAGTTCCGAGTAGAGTGCTTGCTTTGGGAGTCTCGTGTCGGGTATACGAACGATGTGCCCCGCCCAATGGAGCTGGTCGAGTATGGTCAGTGCTTTGATGCTGGGGATGTTGACCTGATTGAGAACACTGATGTTGGGGGATTTGCAGGATTTTGCGGAGGCAGCGCTGGTGGTACTTCTCCAGCGCTTTGAGGTGTCTACTGTATATGGCCCATGTCTCTGAGCCATATAGTAGGGCAGGTATCACTACTGCCCTGTAGACCATAAGCTTGGTGCCAGATTTGAGATCCTGGTCTTCAAACACTCGGTTCCTCAGGCAACTGAAGGCTGTGCTGGCACACTGGAAGCGGTGTTGGACCTCATCGTCAATGTCTGCCCTTGCTGATAGTAGGATCCCGAGGTATGGAAAATGGTCCATGTTCTCCAAGGCCACACCATGGATTTTGATGACCGGGGGGCAGTGCTGTGAGGCGGGGTCAGGTTGGTAGAGGACCTTTGTCTTACATAAGGCCCATGCTTTCGTACACCTCGGTGAAGATGTTGATAATGGCTTGGAGTTCGGCCTCTGAATGTGCGCAGATGCAAGCGTCATCCGCATACTGTAGTTCGATGACAGAGTATGGGACCACCTTGGATCTAGCCTGGAGGCAACGAAGTTTGAACAGGTTTCGACTAGTTCTATAGTTTAGTTCCACTCCAGCGGGGAGCTTGTTGAGCATGAGATGGAGCATTGCAGCGAGGACGATCGAGAAGGGGGTTGGCGCGATGACGCAGCCCTGCTTGGCCCTGGTCTGGACGTGGATTGGGTCTGTGGTGGATCCGTTGGTCAGGATCACAGCTTGCATGATCATCGCACAAGTAATGTGCAGGCAATATCCATCTCCAACAAGACAGAGTGCCTAACCACCACCCCCCTTGACCTTCAGCAGCATTACCATCATTAACTCCCCCACCATCAACATCCTGGGGATCACCATTAAGCAGAAACTCAACTGGACCAGCTACATAAATGACGTAGCTACTAGAGCAGGTCAGAGGCTGGGTATTCTGTGGCGAATGGCTCACCTCCTGACTCCCTAAAGTGTCTCCATCAGTTACAAGGCACTAGTCAGGAGTATAATGGAATATTCTCCACTTGCCTGGATGGGCAGCTGCAGCAAGAAGCTTGATACCTTCCAAGTCAAAGCAGTCCACTTGATTGGCGCACCATCTAACATCCACTCCCTCCACCACCATTGCTGGCTGCCGTGGCTGCAGTGTGTACTATCTTCAGGATTCACTGCAGGAAGTTGCCAAGGCTTCTGAGGCAGCATGTCCAAAACACATGACCTCCACCACCAGAAAGAGAACGGCAGCAGATGTATGGGACCACCATCACCTCTAAGTAACACACCTGACTTGGAAATAACAGCACTGTGGGAGTAGTTTCAGCATACGGACTGCAATGGTTCAAGAAGCGGCTCACCACCATCTTCTCAAGGGCAACTAAGGATGGACAATAAATTACAGGCTTGCCGGCGACACACATATTCTGAGCAAGAACAAAAATAATCAAGTCATTTAAATTGCCACAAGTGCTAATACTGGCAGTTTCCCAGTGTGTATAAATGTATTGTGTGGTGTGTCATTATTCCTTATAGATTAGCAAGGTCACAGGTTGGACCTGTTCTAGCTTAACCAAATCTCAGCCAGAGGAAAACTGGGTACAATGCAATTAATCTGTGTCCCAGTGCAGGAAGATGAAAATTCAGCCAAGCTTCCTGCTACTGATCACACCTGCTAGAAGCCTACATTTGTCGACATTGGTTGGGGACATTAT
This sequence comes from Pristiophorus japonicus, assembly GCF_044704955.1. Taxonomy (NCBI): domain Eukaryota; kingdom Metazoa; phylum Chordata; class Chondrichthyes; family Pristiophoridae; genus Pristiophorus; species Pristiophorus japonicus. The sequence continues at coordinate 45,648,523 of NC_091988.1, forward strand.
AGAAGTCAGCAGTGATGGTCCGACTATCAAATAGCCCACTAATAATGTCTGGGCTGACATATGAAGAATAGGCACTTGGGACTTCTGCTACCTGTGGAACCATATCCCAGTATGAACTGCTACCTTTTGAAGTGGACAGGTAAAGGGAAAGAGTAGAGCAGTGGAAAGATGTGTTATTGATGGGGATATATGTATAGGACAAGGATTTTGGGCAGAACTCCAATCTGCTGGATTACCTGGGGCTCAAGCTATGGTAGCCTTTGCTGTGCCCAACAAGTCCTGGGGCAAATCTTCAGCCTACTCCCCAAGTCTGCTGGAAACATTGGGGTGTGTCTAGGCTACCCAAAAAATTATAAGCATTACATCTGTAATGTATTTGCTGCATGGCTTCTTTGCTCAAGAATTCATAACCACACATTGCTATTAAAGAACAAGTTGGTTTATTAGCAAAGGTTTAAAAATCACACCACACACCAGTTCATCCACCAGGATTACAACCACCTGCCTCATCGTGGATCCCTGAACGCAAGTTGCTAGGGTTTTATTGAGTCGTGTGAACATCATGTGACTGGCTAAGGCACTCACAACTCAACAACTCTACAACTATTTTTGGAGAAACAATAATCAAGTGCCCTCTGGTTAAAGGGGGGGTCACACACCAAAAACTTTCAATCAAGTGCCCCGTTGTTTTTTTTTGAGGGTAGCAGAAACACAAATTATAGAAAGTGCCCCCTGATTAAAGGGTGAGGGGGCGGTGGGGGTGGGGGGGGGGGTGCACTAAACCCGACACAATAAACAAATTAACTTTTTGCAGTAAACGTAATTCAAATCAAAATTTGGTGCCTGGGGTGATGATGTACTCCAGTCCCTCCAGCACCCACCTCTCGCGGAAGGCCACGACTGTACTGGTGGACACCTCGTGCTCCATCTCCAGGGACACTCTGGCCCGGATGTAACCGCGGAAGAGAGGCAGGCAGTTGGACTGAACGACCACCTCGACCGCCCTCTGCCTGAGCCGATTGATGGCCCCCTTGGCCATGCCCAGGAGCAGTCCTACGAGGAGGCCTTCCGACCTGCTCGCTCTCCTCCGCACAGGGTGTCCAAAGATCAGGAGTGTGGGACTGAAGTGCAACCAGAATTTGAGGAACAGCCCCTTCAAATATGGAAGAGGGGCTGCAACCTCGTACAATCTACATATACATGGAACACGGACGCCTCGAGACCGCAGAAATTACAGGTGGCCTGGGAGCCCGTGAACCGACTTAAAAACATATTGCATGGGACTGCTCCATGCAACACCCTCCAGGCCAAGTTCCCAATAAATAAGGGGAGGACTCCCGCATAGATAGCACTCCATTGGGGACCCCCGCCTCCTCCGGACGGCAAGATGGTGCACCATGGCGTGTTCGGACGGCAGACAAGGATGGCAACGTGGAGAGTGTGCAAGAGCAGCCCGTACAGGAATCCCCTCCGCGCAGAACTGAAAAGCACGGAGGGGATTTCCCTGAGGAGGCTCAAGTTGTGAGGTGCCGGCTCCCGTAGGAGGTTTCGGGGCTTGGCACCTGTGAGGAATTCCATCCGGACGGGGGTCAGTTCGGATGGGATCTCCCCAAATGCTTGAGCCTCCTCGACACACCTAACGGAGTCAGGGCCCAGTGCTGTTTTTAGCGACTCGATGGCATTGGCCGCGCACCGGATATTGGCCAAGGATAGGCGCTGTGCCAGCTCGTCTGGCGCCATCCAGCCCGCTCCTCCACCATCGAGCAGGTCTCTGACCCTGGTCACCTGGCCAGACACAGCCCTCTCTTCCGCCTGTTGCTACCTAAAACCGTGGTGGTGGAGGTACGGATTCCTGAGCAGAGGCTCCCGAAGGGCAGCCGCCACTCCAGATGGGGGAGTCAACAGATCTACAACTATTTTTGTAGAAAACAAATAATCAAGTGCCCCCTGATTAAAGGGGGGCACACTCCAAAAGCTTTTCAGGTGCCCCCTTGTTTTTTTTAGTTTTTTTTCTTTTTTTTTCTGATGGCATTAAAACACAAATTATGGAGAATGAAACAGTTAATTCAGAGACCATGGTCCAGAACGTAAAGAAGGGTAACTTTGAAGGTATGAGGCGTGAATTGGCTAGGATAGATTGGCGAATGATACTTAAGGCGTTGACAGTGGATGGGCAATGGCAGACATTTAGGACCGCATGGATGAACTACAACAATTGTACATCCCTGTCTGGCGTAAAAATAAAAAAGGGAAGGTGGCTCAACTGTGGCTGTCAAGGGAAATCAGGGATAGTATTAAAGCCAAGAAAGTGGCATACAAATTGGCCAGAAATAGCAGCGAACCCGGGGACTGGGAGAAATTTAGAACTCAGCAGAGGAGGACAAGGGTTTGATGAGGGCAGGGAAAATAGAGTACGAGAGGAAGCTTAAAACGGACTGCAAAAGCTTCTATAGATATGCAAAGAGAAAAAGGTTAGTAAAGACAAATATAGGTCCCCTGCAGTCAGAATCAGGGGAAGTCATAACGGGGAACAAAGAAATGGCAGACCAATTGAACAAGTACTTTGGTTCGGTATTCACTGAGGAGGACACAAACAACCTTCCGGATATAAAAGGGGTCAGAGGGTCTAGTAAGTAGGAGGAACTGAGGGAAATCCTTATTAGTCGGGAAATTGTGTTGGGGAAATTGATGGGATTGAAGGCCGATAAATCCCCAGGGCTTGATGGACTGCATCCCAGAGTACTTAAGGAGGTGGCCTTGGAAATAGCGGATGCATTGACAGTGATTTTCCAACATTCCATAGACTCTGGATCAGTTCCTATGGAGTGGAGGGCAGCCAATGTAACCCCACTTTTTAAAAAAGGAGGGAGAGAGAAATCAGGGAATTATAGACTGGTCAGCCTGACCGGTAGTGGGTAAAATGATGGAATCAATTATTAAGGATGTCATAGCAGCGCATTTGGAAAGAGGTGACATGATAGGTCCAAGTCAGCATGGATTTGTGAAAGGGAAATCATGCTTGACAAATCTTCTGGAATTTTTTGAGGATGTTTCCAGTAGTGTGGACAAGGGAGAACCAGTTGATGTGGTATATTTGGACTTTCAGAAGGCTTTCGACAAGGTCCCACACAAGAGATTAATGTGCAAAGTTAAAGCACATGGGATTGGGGGTAGTGTGCTGATGTGGATTGAGAACTGGTTGTCAGACAGGATGCAAAGAGTAGGAGTAAATGGGTACTTTTCAGAATGGCAGGCAGTGACTAGTGGGGTACCGCAAGCTTCTGTGCTGGGGCCCCAACTGTTTACACTGTACATTAATGATTTAGACGAGGGGATTAAATGTAGTATCTCCAAATTTGCTGATGACACTAAGTTGGGTGGCAGAGTGAGCTGCAAGGAGGATGCTATGAGGCTGCAGAGTGACTTGGATAGGTTAGGTGAGTGGGCAAATGCATGGCAGATGAAGTATAATGTGGATAAATGTGAGGTTATCCACTTTGGTGGTAAAAACAGAGAGACAGACTATTATCTGAATGGTGACAGATTAGGAAAAGAGGAGGTGCAACGAGACCTGGGTGTCATGGTACATCAGTCATTGAAGGTTGGCATGCAGGTACAGCAGGCGGTTAAGAAAGCAAATGGCATGTTGGCCTTCATAGCGAGGGGATTTGAGTATAGGAGCAGGGAGGTGTTACTACAGTTGTACAGGGCCTTGGTGAGGCCACACCTGGAGTATTGTGCACAGTTTTGGTCTCCTAACTTGAGGAAGGACATTCTTGCTATTGAGGGAGTGCAGCGAAGGTTCACCAGACTGATTCGCGGGATGGCGGGACTGACATATCAAGAAAGACTGGATCAACTGGGCTTGTATTCACTGGAGTTCAGAAGAATGAGAGGTGATCTCATAGAAACGTTTAAAATTCTGACGGGTTTAGACAGGTTAGATGCAGGAAGAATGTTCCCAATGTTGGGGAAGTCCAGAACCAGGAGTCACAGTCTAAGGATAAGGGGTAAGCCATTTAGGACCGAGATGAGGAGAAAGTTCTTCACCCAGAGAGTGGTGAACCTGTGGAATTCTCTACCACAGAAAGTTGTTGAGGCCAATTCACTAAATATATTCAAAAAGGAGTTAGATGTCGTCATTGAATGGCGGTGCAGGCTCGAAGGGCTGAATGGCCTACTCCTGCACCTATTTTCTATGTTTCTATGTTTCTATACAAGTGTCCCCTAGCTAAAAGGTGTTTGTGGAGGGGGGAGGGTGGGGGCACTAAAACCGACAAACTTAAACAAATTAAACTTTGGACATTAACATCAAATCAAAATTTGGTTGCCAGTGGTGATGATGCACTCCAGTCCCTCCAGCGCCCACCTCTCGCGGAAGGCCGCGAGCGTACCGGTGGGCACCGCGTGTTCCATCTCAAGGTGCAGCCTAGCTCGGATGTAACCACGGAAGAGAGGCAGGCAGTCAAGCTGAACGACCCCCTCGACCGCCTGCTGCCTGGACCGGCTGATGGCCCCCTTGGCCGTGCCCAGGAGCAGTCCTACAAGGAGGCCTACCGACCTGCCCACTCCCCTCCGCACAGGGTGCCCAAAGATCAGGAGTGTGGGACTGAAGTGCAACCAGAAATTGAGGAGCAGCTCTTTCAAATATTGGAAGAGGGGCTGCAACCTCACACACTCAGTAAAAACATGGAACACGGATTCTTCCAGACCGCAGAAATTGCAGGTGACCTGGGAGCCCGTGAACCGACTTCGAAACTTATTCCACGGGACTGCTCCGTGCAACACCCTCCAGGCCAAGTTCCCAATAAATAAGGGGAGGACTCCAGCATAGAGAGCACTCCATTGGCGACCCCCGCCTCCTCCGGACGGCAAGGTGGTACGCCATGGCATGTCCAGATGGCAGACGAGGGTGGCAACATGAAGAGTGTGCAAGAGCAGCCCGTACAGGAATCCCCTCCGTGCAGAACTGAAAGGTACAGAGAGGATTTCCCGGAGAAGGCTCAAGTTGTGAGGCGCCGGCTCCCGAGGGAGATTTCAGGGCTTGGCGCCGATGAAGATTTCCGTCCGGACGGGAGTCAGTTCTGACGGGATCTCCCCACGTGCTTGAGCCTCCTTGACACACCTAACGGAGTCAGGGCCCAGTGCTGTTTTTAGCAACTCGATGGCATTGGCCGCGTGCCGGACGTTGGCCCAGGATAGGCGCCGTGCCAGCTCATCTGGCACCATCCAGCCCACTCCTCCGCCATCGAGCAGGTCCCTGACCCTGGTCACCTTGCCAGACACAGCCCTCTCGTCCGCCTGCCACCTAAATCCGTGATTGTGGAGGTATGGATTCCTGAGCAGCGGCTCCCGAAGGACAGCTGCCACTCCAGACGGGGGTATCAACAGCTCTACAAACCTGTGAACATACTCACAGATGCACACATTACAACATCTTTTTTAGGTCCAACAAAAACATGCCTTGTTCAGAGCTGGCATGAGTTCTGTATTGGGCCTTCCAAAGGCCCCAAAATACTTCACGGAAAAGTCATTGGTGCCAAGGCAGGTCAGTGAAGATGAAGAAATTAGCTAGCACTCATCAGAGGGCCTGATAAGGTGCCACTCCAATTGTATGGCTGGTAATCAGTGCAGGAGGGCCCTGGTGTATATGTGCAGGCACAGGTGGGTAATCTCACCCTGAGATTTAGGACGAGGTCTAACTCATCCAACTGTAGGAAGATGGGAGCTCTGCTAGACTTAGGAACATTGGGCCCATAACATTTAAGTAAGTTGCACAGTCTATTAAATAGACAGAAATAATGTTGTAACCACGCCATCAACTGTGGACAACATCATTTATAGTAGCAATGATATTCAGAGGACAACCTATAATGGAAAACAAAGTAATTACAGACAGTTTTTTAATGCTAGATTTAAATACATTATTAAACACAATCTGATTTTTCAGTCATGCTAATTTTTAGGTGCAGTACAGTCAGAGCCATTTAATCACACTCGGCATCAATCTTAGATTCTCCATCATGCTCTACAAAACAAATCAATACTTAGGAAGCCATTTCTAGATTATGAATTAAGGGTGTCCAACCTGAAGCCCATTTCCCTTCGTTAGCTGCCTAAATATCTCCATCTTTTGACTCGTCCCACTGTTTAAAACAGCTGAACTTCCAATGAGTTTCCAGAGATATTAAAAATATCACAAGCAGGACTGAGGTCCAGTATGCCAAGTGAGATGCAGTGTATCTGCCTCCAGATGGGTGGAAGTGGACCCCACGGAAGCAGCCTGGACCCCCTGAAGAATGCCCAGATTTAAGCAAAAACTTAGATCAGCCCCCCTTACATAGGGGATCTGAAAACTGCACGAAGCTCAGGGGGAAGGGGACCCTGAACAACCCCCATCAAAAAGCAGCTGGCTGTTCTGTATGCACGGAACAGGCAGACACTGCCCACCAGCCCTGTGCAAGTGAAATGCCCTTCTGCTGACCCTGCACAGTCCAGTGGGGATCAGTGCTGGAGGGTAGCGGCAGGCACGAACCGCCAGGATTGCGGTTCCCTGGATTTTCAGAGCCTATAACTTCATTTGCCATTTATTCAGGCTTTACCTACTACTGCTGTGCAGGCTCACAGTACTACAGGCATTTTCATAGAAACATAGAAACATAGAAAATAGGTGCAGGAGTCGGCCATTCGGCCCTTCAAGCCTGCACCACCATTCCATATGATCATGGCTGATCACATGATTAAACACGATACACAACATTGCTACAGGCACTGAGTACAGTGCTGCTGTGCCTTGGGTAGCAAATGTCAATCCTATAACTCCAGTACGGTGTGAAGCCACGGTGACGTGCTCATTGAACTTCTTCAACATTTCATAATCGAGAGTCTTTCTCATGCTTTGGCAAAGCAGGAATTCTCGCTTGCGTTTTCAAAGACATTAAACATTTGCTGGACAGACAGTGGAGCTTTGCATATGCTTGTAAGTATATAGGAGCAGATCTCTCTCCTATTGGACAGTGTGTGATTTGCACCTCGCTAGACAATTGGAGTCCTGTCAGCTTTTCGTCCCGCTCTGCAGCTATCAGTAGTAGCGGAATACCACCAAATCTATGAAATGAATAAGTGAAAGCCAAAGCCAGATTAAAACCGGTTCCCGATGCGAGATAGCTAATTGATTTCAACAACTGGCAACCTATCTGGCAAATTATGAGACTAATTGGATTTTAATTTAAAAATCCATGTGACATCCTGTTCTGGTTTTCAAGCCATATGTATCATATTTCAGTAATGCAAATAAACTATTAATTATCTACATATTAAATGCTTTAGAGAAATGAATGTACAGAAATATTAAAAGTCAAGACACATTCCCTGTTTAGCTTTTTACCCACAGGCCTCCTGTGTGGTCATCCTAGGTATCGTCATGCTATTCCCGCAGCTATATATCAAACATTGCAAATGCATGTTGACAGCTGTCAGTTTGAAGGAGTGCTAGCAGTATCTCACAAATTGTATTAGATAAGGCAATATTAGCTCTCATCAAATTATAATTATGAAGGATGGCTTGAGCTGTCAGCTGTCCTATATTTGCATCAGCATTTTCCAAAAATGCAATATTTTAATATTGATAAATGGCAAATATGGTGATTTATGCTCTAACAACAACTTGCATTTAAATAGCACGTTTGTAAAACATCCCAAGGCACTTCATAGGAGCATTATCAAACTAAATTTGACACCGAGCCACATACAGAGATATTAGGACAGGTGATCAAAAGCTTGGTCAAAAAGGTAGGTTCCAAGGAGCATCTTATAGGACGAGAGAGATGTACAGAGGATGAGAGGTTTTGGGAGGGAATTTCAGAGCTTAGGGCCTAAGCAGCTGAAGGCACGACTGCCAAAGGTGGCGCAATTCAAGTCAGGGATGCACAAGAGTTCAGAATTGGAGGAGCGCAGAAATCTCGGAGGGTTGTAGGGCTGGAGGAGGTTGCAGAGATAAGGAGGAGCGAGTCCATGGAGGGATTTGTAAACAAGGATGAGGATTTTAAAATGGAGGTGTTGCTGGATCGAGAGCCAATGTAGGCCAGGAAGTTTATCATAAGTATGCTGAAGCTATGCAATAAGATTTATTAAATAATAGAACTTTTAGCACACAAAGCCATTCAGCCTATCGTACTGTGTTGGTGCTTGCTCATCAGAGTTATCTACTGTTGTTAGCTACTGATGTTACAAGTGTTGATCAGCAAATCCATGTAAAATCACCTGCAGTACATTGCAATGCTCTACTTTCCTGACAGAAAAAGCACAGTTTCTCTACAACATTGCAGTTTTAATTCGTCAGATTACAATGTTATCTTTCCATGATGCCATTAGCCTTCACACAAAGAATTTTATCAATATTGGGTCTTATCTATTTGACAGCTCTGAAGGCTAACCACTTAATCAGCCAATAGAAATAGTAATTCCTTTTGTTCCATATTACTTTTATTAGCAGGATATCAGAATTAGAAAATGTTAACCTTTAGGTTCCTCAATTTTAAGGAATTCTGTACGCTGAGCCTTCTAGATTTCTTAAGATTTCAGTTCACACACCATGATAAAGAAAATAAAGAACTTGCATTTATATAGTGCCTTTCACATCCTCAGGCCATCACAAAGCGCTTCACAATCAAATGGATTACTTTTGAAATGAAGTCACTGTTTATATAAAAAAATGTTGGCCAGAATTCTGAAAGAACTCCTTGCTCTTCTTTGAATAGTGCCTTGGGATCTTGTATGCCCATCCAAGAGTGATGGCCAGGTCCTCCGTCTAATAAAAGCTGGTACCTCTGACAATGTAGCCTATATTATGTGCTCAAGTCCAAAGTGCAGTTTGAACCCATGATTTAGAGTTTAGAGTGCTATCAACTGAACCATGTGAACACTGCTGAAAAATTCTCCCATATTACATAAATCAGGAGTAGCCTCATTAGTGTAACATTAATTGCTGCTAAAATATATATTCAAAAGCTTTAACCAAATTTTAAAAGGTTTGAAAATTTCTGCAACTTTTCCCTTGTGCCCTCTTTGTTTTTTTTTCTTCACTTCTTAGTTTGTTAACACACATTTCTAACATATCTTACTTCAAAACAGATATCTTCCCTACTTGGCCTCGTGTGTCCCCAGACCTGCATGCTCAAATTCCCAGTATGCGCTTCCCAGAATGTGAAGCCCTACATCAGAAGTGAAAATGAATACAATTATCACCTGACAAACTCTTGCCCTTTTAGTACTGAATGTTGTTGCAGTTTTAAAACTGTCTCAGAATCCTAAAAAAATTATGACACAAAGGAGGCCATTCAGCCCATTGTGTCTGTGCCGGCCGAAAAAGAGTTACCCAGCCTAATCCAGCACTAGCCCTGTGGGTTACGGCTCTTTAAGTGCACATCCAAGTATTTTTTAAATGTGATGAGGGTTTCTGCTTCTACCACCCTTTCAGGCAGTGAGTTCCAGACTTCCACCTCCGTCTGGGTGAAAACATTTTTCCTCATCTCTTCTCTAATCCTTCTACAAACTACTTTAAATCTATGCCCCCTGGTTATTGACCCCCCTCTGCTAAGGGAACAAGGTCCTTCCTATTCACTCTATCTAGGCCGCTCATAATTTTATACACCTCATGTGATGTCATGTAATATTAGTAAGAATTATTTACTGAAAATCGCTTACTATAAATCACAGTGCAGTGCTGGCACTGTTCTAACTCATGAGTTGTTTCTCAATACGTATAGCCACAGATTGACTAGTCCATTGCATGATTCAAATGCACTGCCGAGCAGGGTTGTGGCTTTGGGAATGAGTTAAAAAAGTTATTTCCCCCGTTACTTTTCTCAAAACATTTATAAAAATGAATCATGTGTTGAGACATTGGATGATTTATAACATGTTTATCAAGCCATTTTCATCCCTCTCCCTGTAGATTAGGGTGTTATCTCTCTTCCATAACAGAAGTCTGAAGCACTTAATCTTAACCGTTACCTTTTGTCATCACTCTAATCGACGGGGAAAAGTTAGGGGTATGTTTATAAATTGGACAGTACACAGTCTGCAGAGCAAAGCCCAATATTTATTAACCCTTGATGCACGATGGATGTGTGTTGTGTTCATACTCTATTTGGTTGTTACAGCTCACTAGACAAGCATTAGACACTGCGGGAGCTATTCACAGTTGCTGTAAACATTCTGGTTCATGCTGGTTTGGGACACCATTTTGGATTGTTGCTATAAAGCACACAGTTAAGTTACCTTACTCCTGTTTCAGTTAGTCTGTTTATTTACATACACAACAATTGCACTGCCAGAGTCACAGATCAGATACCATATCACATTACTGTTTTGGTCATGTCAAAATAGCACTGGAGATTGACCTATGTGACCGTGTCAATCTGCATACTTCTAGCACTGAAGAAAATAGTACAAACAAAATAGAACCAAGTAATCAATAATGCTCCTGCCTCCAAAAATAATAGGATCCACAAAGCCGAGAAAGAAATTAGAGGCCCCAGAAGTCCAATCTGGGGTCAGGGTGTAGAGTGGGCAGGTCGGCCAACAGAAGCTGGAGATTGAAATTAAATTTGGCTCCATCAGGTTCCGCCCCATTTCAAGTTCTACTTTAAATCAAGATAAGAAGTGGAGTGAGTGAGTCTTCTGCCCACCCCACCCTTACACTGTGTGGACGTGTTCTCAGACTATACAAGGAATCCCAACCAGTACACCCTGGATAAGGTCACAACTGAACTTTCACCAGCTGTAAGCTGGTGTGAGTGCCACTGGGGTCCTTGGAAGCTGCTTATATTAAGATAATCAATTTGAGATTATCTTAATAACAATTCCTTTTTTCTCCCTAAGAAGCTGAAGAATTCAATTTGCTATTTGCCTTTGCCTCCAGGATTGGCCCCTGTGGATCCCTCGAGTGGAGCAGCTCTAGGCCTCTCCATCTTAAAATGGCAGATTGGGGCAGACAGGTGCCTCTGAAGTACCCTCGCAGGCTGCCCCAACAACATAGAAGTCTCCAGCCCTGGGATTGGGATAGTGTCTGTGGCTTTGAGTTGGCATGAGATCCGCTCCAGTGCCTATTTCAAACTAATTTTTAAAAATGGATAGAATGAATTGACATGTTGCGTTACTAAAGCTAAATTTAAAATAAGATACTAATAGGGCGATAGAGAAACAGAGAGAGAGGGTGATGTAAGTGCGACTAAAATGATAGCATATAATTATTGTTATTGGGTTTTTAACCTTAATTTTCACTAGTTCCTGAAGACAACGCTCAGTCTCTGAGATGGTTCCGCATGTAGCAACTTCAGTGTCTTCCCACGTGACCATTCTTCATGTGTGAGCCTAATAACGGCTACCTTTGGCATAGTCCATAACCTGAAACCAATTGGCCATTTTATTTAAATAAATCACTGTGAGACTTCACAAAATGACCCCAGGAGTAGGCTATTTTTAAAAAAATGCTCTCTGTGTCCTAACTCGCACCGAGTCTCATTCACCAATCACCCATGTGCTCGCTGACCTACATTGGCTCCCGGTCTGCCAACATCTCAATTTTTAAATTCTCATCCTTGTTTTCAAATACTCTTCATGGCCTCACCCCTCCTTATCTCTGCAACCTCCTCCAGCCCCACAATCCCCCGAGATCTCTCCACTCCTCCATTCTGGCCTGTTGTGCATCCTCAATTTTTATCGTTCTACTATTGGCAGGTGTGCCTTTAACTGCGTAGGTCCTGAGCTTTGGAATTCTCTCCCTAAACCTCTCCACCTCTCTACCTCCCTTTCCATATATGGCTCAATGTCAAATTTTGTTTGATAAAACTCCTCTGTAGCACTTTGGGGTGCTTTACTATGTTAAAGGTGCTATATAAATGCAAATTGTTGTTATTCTACTCTAGACACACCACGGGCTATACTGTACCTGTCTGAACGAATTTTCTACACAAGGCACATTTCTTTTAGAGCAGAGGTTTCTGGCTAGCAGTCACGAGTGGGAGGTCTTGCTGATTTTTATCTCCTCTCTTATCCACAGCTGCTGAAGTCAATGTTGCCATCCCAGCTGAGATTAGGCAATTCAGCGCAGACAGAAAGTGAACCTTGGATCTTCTGCGGCTAGACAGTGTGCTGCACCACTGCACCACCTCGCCCCTGGAGAAAGCTCATTTATTGTCTGCACAATTGTTGCTGGATCCCATATCATCCACCCTGGAGAAATCAGCAAATTCCACTTCTGAAAATGGGAAAAAGAGACATTTCTACATTGTCAATGTGGAATGATTTCAGGCATCAGTAACAAGAACCATGTTTTATTCTTACCAAATGCCACAGAAAACCTATTATACTCTTCCCTAAAGTAGACCTGCTGAAAAGATACCTTGCAGATGAATTTCCAAAATCACACAAAGAATTTGTCAAAATACTGGAGTTTAGAAATATCCTCAGTTGAATCTCGGATTGTGGTTAACAGCTGGCAAATCTAACGGTGCATTTACAGTTGGTTCTCATGTGACATGGAAATAACACTCAAGCTTAATCATAATATAATGTAATGAAGTCTCCAATTGATCAGCTAATGTATTCAGTTAGAACTGAAAGAAAAGAAAGGAAGACTTGCATTTACATAATGGTGTTCACGACTCAGGATGTTCCAAAGCACTTTACAGCCAATGCAGTACTTTTGAATTGTAGTCACTGCTGTAATGTAGGAAACGCGGAGGTCAGTAAGCGCACAAGACTTTAACACTTTTCAGTTTCCCAGTCCCAACCGTCTCCTTTTCACCATGAACGTCCAATCCCTCTACACTTTCATACCTTCTTCCTCATCTAGTCCCCATCCACCACCATCTTCCTCCACCTGGCTGAACTTGTTCTCACATTGGACAACTTCTCCTTTAACTCCACTCACTTTCTCCAAATTAAAGGTGTTGCTATGGGAACCTGCATGGGTTCCCATAGCCTTTTCGTGGGATATGTGGAACATTCTTTGTTCCAGTCCTACTGGGTCCCCTCCCTCACCTCTTTTTCTGATACATTGATGACTGTATCGGTGCCGTTTCCTGCTCTCACCCTGAACTTGAAAATTTCATTTACTTTGCATTTAATTTCCACCCTTCTCTCACCTTCACATGGTCCATCTCCAACTCTTCCCTTCCCTTCCTCGACTTCTCTGTCTCCATCTCTGGGGATAGGCTTTCGACCAGTATCCACTATAAGCCCACTGACTCCCATAGCTACCTGGACTACACTTCCTTCCACCCCGCATCCTATAAGGACTCCATTCCATTCTCCCAGTTTCCCCATCTCCGTCACATCTGCTCTGATGATGTCACCTTTCACACTAGTGCCTCTGACATGTCTTTCTTTTTCCTCAACTGAGGATTCCCCTCCACTGTGGTTAACATGGCCCTCGACCGTGTCCATTCTATTTCCTGCACCTCAACTCTCACCCCTTCCCCTCCCTCTCAGAACCATCACAGGGTTCCCCTTGTCCTCACCTTTCACCCCATCAGCCTCCACGTTCAACAGAGCCCCTAGAGTCCAAAAATCTATTTATCTCAGCCTTGAATATACTCAACCACTCAGCATCCACAGCCCTTCCGGATAGATAATTACAAAGATTCACAGCACTGAGTGAAGAAATTCCTCCTCATCTCAGTCTCAAAACATGGTATCAAAATGTTCCGCTGCGGTGTGTTCTTGCGTCAAACCGAGCTGTATATGCATAAAGCCATTTCCGTCACTTCCAGCGTGATCCCACCACCAATTACATCTTCCCCTCCCCTCCCCTCTCAGCGCTCCAAAGATAGAGACCATATTAAAGAGCAAATGTAGGCTACGAAGAGGTCAACAGTGTCACTGCAGTCGATTACCACACATTCTGGGAAGAGATCACTTACCACAGCCAGTTGCTTCACAATCTGGCATTTATAATGTCAAAGGTCTCACTCATATCAAAGTCCTTTCAGATCAGGAACATGTTCAGGCTCAAGAAGCCTGTGATGGGGATCAACTGAGAACGTGTCATGTGGTCACCTACTGAAGTAATTCTTGAGAATGTTTTCCAGAAGGAAAAGAGAACAGTCAAAACATCAGGGTGACTGTCCTGAATTAAGCAAGTAATTTAATCTAGCTCATTCCGCACCTCATAACAAATGAAGAAGATATTGACAAGGAGATACGATGTAGCTTGTAGAACATACTTGTTATGTAACTTATATATCGGAGACATCTAAGATACCACATTTAACAGATACCATAGTCCCGGCAAAAGTGAATAATTGCTCCAATTCAAACATTTGTCTGTCAAGCACAAAGAATTATGACCTCGGGTAGAAAATGAAGGAGACGAACACTGCAGGAAGTCGACTGCTTGACTTGACCACAAAAGGTCTAGGCTGACATTCCATGTGCAGTGCTGAGGGAACGCTGGTTAATTGTATTTGTTGGAATTGAAACAGCTAATAGAGAAGTATATTCAAGGCTAAAAGATCCCATGGCACTACTTCGGAGAAGAGCAAGGGAACTCTCGGTGTCCTGGCCAATATTTATCCCTCAACCACCATCACTAAAGCAGGTTATCTGGTAATTATCACATTACTGTTTGTGGGAGCTTGCTTGTGCGCAAATTGACTGCCGCATTTCCTACATTACATCAGTGACTACGTTGGGCCTGACCCAACGACGCATTCTGGGTCCCTTCAGCCAGCCGGCCCGGCTCAACAACGCATTCTGGGTCCCTTCAGCCAGCCAGTCTGACCCATCCTCGCACTCCAGGTCCCTTCAGCAGAGGGCCCAGCCCAGCCTCGCACTCCCGGTCTCTTCAGCCAGCCAGCTGACCGGCCTGTCCCAACGACGGGTTGTAGCTGCCCTAGGTCATTAGCGGTGAACACTGACTGGGCTGTAGACTACTGACTTACATTTTAGACTTTTAGACTTTTAATCAACTTTTAATTAACTTTTAATCTACTTTTAAACTTTTTATCAACTTGAGAAACATTGTAAACAATTTTGGAAAATTTTTAAACTTTTACACAACTTGGAGAATTTTTCTTTTGAAAACTCCGGAGAAACTTATAAATAACTTTGGAAAATCTTGGAAGAAACTTTTAAAACATCCCTCGGAACTCCAGCAGGCAACTGACCTTCCCAATGCCTGCCCCCAACCAAGCCTCGGGCCACCTACCATCAAGGGCGCTACTCGACCATCATCTCGCCTTAGGCAATTAGGCTCATACAGCAGTGCCTGGTCTCCAGTCGTCTTAGACCCTCTTGCCACTTGACCAAGACCTTGCTCAGCTAAGCTCATGTGGTAGCCAGTGTGCAGTGGCCACCCCATGTTAAAAGAACTCACGCACAGGTATCTTCCACTTCATTAACATGAAGTTCGGGACCTGGAACGTCAGGACCCTCATGGACAACTCCAACAGCGGCACCACTATAGTCGCCCGGGAACTTAGACATTTTGACATCGACATCGCCGCCCTAAGCGAGACCCAGCGGGCAGGGTTAAGGCCAGCTCAAGGAACAAGGTGGAGGTTACATCTTTTTCTAGAAAGGAAAAACAAAGGAAGAACGCCGCCTTCACGGAGTCGGCTTTGCCATCAAAAATGAGCTGGTCGACCACCTCAAAGACTCCCCCTGTGGGGTTAACGAATGCCTCATGACTCTCCGACTCACTCTATCCTGGAACCAATGTGCCACAGTCATCAGTGCGTACACCCCAACACTCAATGCAATGGATGAGACCAAAGAGGGTTTTTATTTCAACCTTGAAGCATCCCTGTCCCGCGTCCCTGCGGGTGACAAATTGATCCTCCGAGGTGACTTCAATGCCAGGGCCGACAAAGACACAGCCCTCTGTGGAAGCGTGATTGGCAGAGAGGGGATAGGGAAAGGCAACTCCAGTGGTACCCTACTCCTGACAAAATGTCTAGAACATGAACTCCTCATCACCAACACCCTGTTCCACCAGAGGGACAAATACAAGGTATTGTGGCAACACCCTCGCTCCAAACACTGGCACCTGCTTGACTATGTCATCGTCCGAGCCAGGGATCGCAAGGATGTGGGCATCACCCGCGCCATGACAGGAGCTGATGATTGCTGGACGGACCACCGCCTAATCCGATCCATCATCAACATTAACGTAGCCCCAAAGCAGAGGGGACAGCAAAAACAGTGCTGCAAAAAACTCAATGCCGGGGCACTTAAAGACCCAGCTAAGAGAGCCCTATACAGCCAGCGCCTCACAGCCAACCTGGCGTGCCTTGATGACCCTGAGATACTGAATACCCACAGCGCTTGGTCTGCCCTCCGGGCCTCCATAACCAGTGCCTGTGAAGAGACACTTGGTCACTCAACCAGAAAACACCAGGACTGGTTTGATGAAAATGATCAGGAGATCCAAGAAATAATAGATCGCAAGCGCAGAGCATTTCTGAGCCTCAAGCAACAACCCAACTCGGGAGCAGCAAAGCAACATTACAGACGAATTAAGGCTGAGGTTCAACAAAAAACCCGGGATCTAAAGAGCAGGTGGTGGATGGAGAAAGCACAGGAGATACAACAACTGGCCGACAGCCACAATATGCGAGGATTTTTCATCGCAGTCAAGGCTACTTATGGTCCAAACTCCCAAGGCCCACCCCACTGCTGGCCAAGAATTGGGAAACACTCATCAAGGACATCGAGGCTGTCAGGACCTGCTGGAAGGAGCACTTCGAAGATCTTCTCAATCGAGGCTCTGCCTTTGACTTGAGTGTTCTTGACTCCATCCCGTAGCATGCAACCCGTAACCACCTCAGTGAAACCCCAACATTGCACGAGGTAGGAAAAGCCATAAAACAGCTTAAGAACAACAAGGCTACAGGAATGGATGGAATTCCTGCTGAGGCGCTAAAGTATGGTGGAGAGGCGCTGTTGGCATGGATACATGACTTCATCTCTCTCATCTGGAGGGAGGAGAGCATGCCGGGAGATCACAGAGATGCAATGATCGTGACCATCTTTAAAAAAGGGGACAAGTCCGACTGCGGCAACTACAGGGGAATCTCCCTGCTATCAGTCACTGGGAAAGTTGTCGTTAGAGTTCTTCTCAACCGTCTTCTCCCTGTGACCGAGGTGCTCCTCCCAGAGTCACAATGCGGATTTCATTCCCGACGGGGCATAACGGACATGATCTTTGCAGCGCGACAGCTGCAGGAAAAATGCAGGGAGCAGTGCCAGCCCTTATATATGGCCTTCTCCGAACTTACAAAGGCCTTTGAGACTGTCAACCGTGAGGGTCTATGGAGCGTCCTCCTCTGTTTCGGATGCCCCCAAAAGTTTGTCAACATCCTTTGCCTGCTCCATGAAGGCATGCAGGCTGTGATCCTTACCAACGGATCCATTACAGACCCAATCCATGTCCAGACCGGGGTCAAACAGGGCTGCGTCATCACTCCAACCCTCTTCTGGATCTTCCTCACTGCCATGTTCCACCTCCCAGTCAACAAGCTCCCCGCTGGAGTGGAACTAAACTACAGAACCAGTGAGAAGCTGTTTAACCTATGCCGTCTCCAGGCCAGGTCCAAGATCACCCCAATCTCTGTCGTTGAGCTACAGTACGCGGACAAAGTCTTGGTCTGCGCACATAGAGGCTGAACTCCAGGATATAGTCGATGTATTTACTGAGGCATATGAAAGCATGGGCTTTACACTAAACATCCATAAGACAAAGGTCCTCCACTAGCCTGTCCTCGCCGCACAGCACTGACCCCAGTCATCAAGATACACAGCATGGCTCTCGACAACATGGACCATTTCTCATACCTTGGGAGCCTCTTGTCAACAAAAGCAGACATTGATGCAGAGATTCAACACCGCCTCCAGTGCGCTAGTACAGCCTTCGGTTGCCTGAGGAAAAGAGTGTTTGAAGACCAGGCCCTCAAATCTACCACCAAGCTCATGGTCTACAGGGCTGCAGTAATACCCGCCCTCCTGTATGGCTCAGAGGCACAGATGATGTACAGAAGATACCTCAAGTCGCTGGAGATATATCACCAACGATGTCTCCGCGAGATCCTGCAAATCCCCTGGGAGGACAGGCACAGCAACATCAGTGTCCTCATCCAGGCTAACATCCCCAGCATTGAAGCGCTGACGACACTCGATCAGCTTCGCTGGGCAGGCCACATAGTTAGCATGCCAGACACGAGACTCCCAAAGCAAGTGCTCTATGCGGAGCTCCTTCACGGCAAATGAGCCAAAGGTGGGCAGCGGAAACCTTACAAGGACACCCTCAAAGCCTCCCTGATGAAGTGCGACATCACCACTGACACCTGGGAGTCTCTGGCCAAAGACCGCCCTAAGTGGAGAAAGTGCATCCGGGAGGGCGTTGAGCACTTCGAGCGTTAACGCCGAGAGAGTGCAGAGGTCAAGCGCAGGCAGCGGAGGGAGCGTGCGGCAAACCAGTCCCACCCACCCATTCCCTCAACGACTATCTGTCCCACCTATGACAGCGTCTGTGGCTCTCGTATTGGCTGTGACTCTCTTTGTTCAGCCACCAAAGAACTCACTTCAGGAGTGGAAGCAAGTCTTCCTCGATTCCAAGGGACTGCCTATGATGATGATGACACTTCAAAAGTACTTAATTGGCTGTAAGCGTCTTGAGACGTTTGGTGGTCGTGAAAGGCACTATATAAATATAAGTCTTTCTTGCTTTTGAATTATTTTTTAGAACAAGGTAAACCCCATTGATTTTGCA
Source organism: Pristiophorus japonicus (assembly GCF_044704955.1). NCBI lineage: Eukaryota > Metazoa > Chordata > Chondrichthyes > Pristiophoridae > Pristiophorus > Pristiophorus japonicus. The sequence continues at coordinate 45,667,298 of NC_091988.1, forward strand.
ATTAACTCAAGATTTTATCTTTCCTCATAAGAATTAAGTGCAAGGTGAACTATGCTGACCAGCTCTGTAATCGTGGTTAATTGTATTTGTTGGGATTGAAACAACTAATAGAGAAGTATATTAAAGGCTGAAAGCTCGCCCAGTAGATAGGCAGGGTGGAGTTCTGCTGTTATCATAGCTTTTTGACTAGCCAAATGTACAAATGTTCAAGGTAACCTTCTGCTGCTATAATACCCTTCAATCTATTACTATCAGAAGTGAAGTCAACTTCTACCCAGCAACTTCCAATCTTCTTCAGGTTTTGCTGACTTTTCCACTATGATGCTCCAGATTTTCAGAGAGTAACTTTCGGTATCTCCACTGTGGGTCTTCCTGGCAAATGCTATAGGCATACGTCACCAACTTTTCCTGATTCTACCATGACGTCTCTACAATCTCCACTCATAGGGCTCAATTTTGCCCAAGCCCGTATTCTGGCATATTGCCAGAGTTGCGCCAGTTATTTAGGTCCATAAATGCGTCAGAAAAACATGTCCAAACTTTCCCTGATGTTTATACTGTAATCCGGAGCCACGCAGCGTGGCCAGTCACCTCGGGGGGTGGAGCCTGCGCTCTGTGGCGAAAAACGCAGCCGGGCCTTCTGCGCATGCACAGTAAAAAAACCTTAAGTTTTTGACGTCGCTGCAATGGACGTGCATGCGCAGTACAACTCCGAGTTGGCAATCGAGAGGCTTCCAGACCAGGACTGGGATCTCAAGTGGGCGCAGCTAGATATCCAGGGTAAGCATGGATCAAGGAAAGAATGGGATGGTTTATGGTCACTTTTAAGTTGCTTGTAATTAGTTATTCATGGAAATTATAGTCATACAGAAAACTGTGGACTTATGTCATGCTCAGTTATTCATTCATGTTATGTAGGTTTGGATGACCATGTAGGGCAAAAGAATTCCGATGTGATGTGATGATATAGGATGGGTACTGGATTAAAGGACTTGTAATTTTTGTGAAGGTGGGGTTAAATGATGACAAAGGGAGATTGTTAAACAGTTGCAAACACTTTATTAATAAGTTGAGTTTGGATTCGTATTTCTGCCGTTACTGAGGAGTTATCTGAGTAATGGTCCCCCTGATACTCCATGTTCTTTTACCTCCAAAACAGCTATTGCACTTCCAGAGGCACCTCCATGCCCAGGTCTTTCTGGATAAAACAGTTGCTCCGTCCCCCGCCGATCCTCTCCGGACCCCGAGTGAGTACTTTCCCCCGGTCCGCTCCCCTTCCCGCCCCTAGCCCAGGCCGAAGGGCTTGCCGGTAAGTGCGCTCCCTCTCCCACCGACCCGAGGGAGTGCCGGTCCTGGTCCGCTGTGGCCCCGAGTGAATGCCGGTCAGTGCGTTACCTCCCTTGCCGATCCTCTCCGGTCCTCGAGTGAGTGCCGGTCCTGGTCCGCTGTGGCCCCGAGTGAGTGTCGGTCCCAGTCCACTCCGCTTCCCGCCCCTAGCCCAGGCCGAATGGCCTCCGATTTACTTACTTGTGCCGATTTCTTTAACTCTCAGCAACTACAACCAAGTTTCTAAAGTTAGTTTTGGTCCAGTCTAGTTAAACCATACAAATTAAGGCTTGCCCCAAATCCATGTTTGGATGAAAAAAAAACTTAAATAAAAAAAACATAACTAAATGAGTTATCCTGGTGCAAATTGATTGGGGAAACTGGATTTTTAAATTAGGCCAGAAAAAGCAGCCTGCTCCAAACAAACCAGCCACCTAAGCCAATTCTGGTCATTTAGGGAACTTTGGCCAGCTGAGAGTTACTCCATTTCTGCTTGGGCCAGCACATGTGGCCTCTTGAGAAAACCCTTGCTCCAAACAAACGGCGCAAATCACTGGGGAAAATTGGGCCCTTACGTTCTAAGTCAAGAGCATATTCACTATTCTAAAAGGATGTACACTCCACATCTTCATTTAGGTGGCTCTGGTCCCTTTGGCAGAATTTCCATGTTTCGTGGATAGACACTGATAGACAGGGTGCCCAATGTACATTTTAGACCTCAATGATATAGGTTGCTTCTAGGTTACACACAAACAAGAGGACACAAGCGACAAACCAAACATTTTAGCCCCTATATAATCTTGTAAGATAAAATATTCATGACATTTTTTTCTTAACCAACTACAACCAAGTTTCTAAAGTTAGTTTTGGTCCAGTCTAGTTAAACCATACAAATTAAGGCTTGCCCCAAATCCATGTTCATGCCAGAACATTGCCAATGGATCATTTCCCTCACAAAATTGTATTGTATAGTTTAAGGTACCTTAACTTACTTTATTATTTGATACTCAGTAAAATATTTCTCTTCTCTGCCACATCCACCCAGAATTCTGTTTGTAATCATCTTAAAATAGGAGTTATATAAAAGTTACACTGGCTGAATCAGCTTGCTAAGTAAAAAAATAAGCTTAAACAAGAAAAAGAAAGATTCCATTGTTCTGGTATTTTAGGTTTTAACATTTGAAAGGCATTTTTGTGATGTTGGAAAAGATTTAATAAATTTGAAAATAGGAGCAGAAAATCTTCAACATATTCTGCATTATATAACAAATCATCTATACAACACCAAATGTTGAAAAAGCATAATTTGTTAAGTTTTGCATGAGAGACACACAAGATCAAAATGAAATCTGCCTCTGCCTTGCAGCGTTCTTTTACACTATGCATTTGGCTAAGTTTCAAGTTTTATGAATCATAGGCCCCAATACAACACAGTGTATCAGAGAAACAGTCTGACCAGCATCAGATTCTAAAGGTTCTCAAGATGCTGCATCATTGTCAAATACCTCGTACCAAATCCAGTTAAATCTGTACATCTGAGTACAAGCAGGATCTCTGAGGCAGTATATTTCTTGTACCTCTTGTTCCTTAAACAGACCATTGCAAAAAATAAATTTCAAACTTCGGTATCTGCACCGGCTCAGTGAGTAGCACACTTGCTTCTGAGTCAGATGGTTGTGGGTTCAAATTTCACTCCAGGGACTTGAGCGCATAAATCTAGGTTGACACTCCAGTGCAGCGCTGAGGGAGTGCTGCACTGTCGGAGGTGCTGTCTTTTGGATGAGGCCCCATCTGCTCTCTCAGGTGGACATAAAAGATCCCATGGCACTGTTTTGAAGGAGAGCAGGGGAGTTATACTCAGTGTCCTGGCCAATATTTACCTCTCAATCAACGTAACAAAAATAGATTATCTGGTCATTAGCACATTGCTGTTTGTGGGAGCTTGCTGTGCATAAATTGGCTGCCGCATTTGCCACATTACAATAGAGACAGTACTTCATTGGCTGTAAAGTGCTTTGAGATGTCCGGTGGTCTTGAAAGTCGCTATATAAATGCAAGTCTTTCTTTTTCTTTTTTTTTTCTCTAGCCACTGAAACAATTTGAACTAAACTGATGCTTGTCCATGACCAGAAAGGATAGAAAATCAGAGGCGATTAATAGTCCCTTAGAATGTTTGTCACTTGCCTCTATGTGGGAACATTGAAAAAATTGCTGGGTAACGATGACAGATACCCATATTTTATTTGTCTTAGTTTAGTCAAGATATCATGTCTGGGTAATTTTCCTGGAATCTACCACTTGGCTTTATAGTCAAAGAACATGACCACTTTTGGTAAAAAGTAGAATTCACATGAATTAAAATAGCTGCCATACTGTACAACGTACATTATAAACTCATCTGTTAAAGCTTGGAGATTTAAAAGGAAAGTAATGGAGTGTCATGGTTACAAATGTTCCAACACCCTGCGCTATAGTGTCACCTGTACAGTTATGCTAATTGTTCACGCAAAGAGTTGTGCAGCTCAGTTGTGCCAATAGATAAGGTCGCACTGAAGGGCAATGATTTCCCACAGGGAGTGAAGGAAGATTAGAGAATGAGTCATTTTGTTTTTCCACATCTCATGTCATCCTGGACGTGACTTTCCACTGCCAGCTGCCCATTTCTCACCTGAACAACAGGTGGCCAGCAATAGAACACCAAGTGGGGTGTCAACCCCATTAACACCCAAGGCACACCTAATGCAATTGTCGGGAAGGCCTATAATGGGCGAGTATCATACTCACCTTAACTGGCCGGGAGGCTGTTTAAAAATGCAAATTGGGGTCATACGCCAGTTTTAGATTCCCGGTTGTCATTTTCCAGTACAAATGGGCGGAGTTTTCAATTTATTTTTCAGGTGGGACAAGGAAGAGCAGGGGTGCTCTTCCTGGTCCCCCAAACACCTCCAGCATGTTGTCGGCCTTTTTAAAGTCCCCTCAGGATCATTTTCGCTTCCCCCCAGGTATGAATGGGTGAACGGAGAAGTCATTCCAACAATTTTGTGCCCAATTTGGGCGCTATTTGAGAATTGCTCTCCAGTCATTAGAAAAGACTCTTTATAGGGGAGAAATAAGATTCCATGAGCAAGATGCACTGAACATGCACCAATGAGTTTGGAATTGCTTCCACTCATCTTCTGTAGAAATGAACATGCAAATATTTCCTGGATCAGCTCATTTCAATATCCAATGACTGTCCAGGGGACCAAGGGTCTAGTGAGAAGGAGGAACTGAAGGATATCCTTATTAGGCGGGAAATTGTGTTAGGGAAATTGATGGGATTGAAGGCCGATAAATCCCCGGGGCCTAATAGTCAGCATCCCAGAGTACTTAAGGAATTGGCCCGAGGAATAGTGGATGCATTGGTAATCATTTTCCAACAGTCTATCAACTCTGGATCAGTTCCTATAGACTGGAGGGTAGCTAATGTAACACCACTTTTTTAAAAAGGAGGGAGAGAGAACATGGGTAATTATAGACCGGTTAGCCTGACATCAGTAATGGGGAAAATGTTGGAATCAATTATTAAAGATGAAATAGCAGCGCATTTGGAAAGCAGTGACAGGATCGGTCCAAGTCAGCATGGATTTATGAAAGGGAAATCATGCTTGACAAATCTTCTAGAATTTTTTGAGGATGTAACTAGTAGAGTGGACAAGGGAGAACTAGGCTTTTGACAAGGTCCCACACAAGAGATTGGTGTGCAAAATTAAAGCACATGGTATTGGGGGTAATGTACTGATGTGGATAGAAAACTGGTTGGCAGACAGGAAGCAGAGAGCCAGGATAAACAGGTCTTTTTCAGAATGGCAGGCAGTGACTAGTGGGATGCCGCAGGGCTCAGTGCTGGAACTCCAGCTATTTACAATATACATTAATGATTTAGATGAAGGAATTGAGTGTAATATCTCCAAGTTTGCAGATGACACTAAGCTGGGTGGCGGTGTGAGCTGTGAGGAGGATGCTAAGAGGCTGCAGGGTGACTTGGACAGGTTAGGTGAGTGGGCAAATGTATGGCAGATGCAGTATAATGTGGATAAATGTGAGGTTATCCACTTTGGGGGCAAAAACATGAAAGCAGAATATTATCTGAATGGTGGCAGCTTAGGAAAAGGGGAGGTGCATCGAGATACCTGGGTGTCATGGTTCATCAGTCATTGAAAGTTGGCATGGAGGTACAGCAGGCGGTGAAGAAGGCAAATGGTATGTTGGCCTTCATAAATAGGGTATTTGAGTATAGGAGCAGGGAGGTCTTACTGCAGTTGTACAGGGCCTTGGTGAGGCCTTACCTTGAATATTATGTTCAGTTTTGGTCTCCTAATATGAGGAAGGATGTTCTTGCTATTGAGGGAGTGCAGCGAAGGTTCACCAGACTGATTCCCGGGAAGGCAGGACTGACATATGAGGAGAGACTGGATTGACTGGGCCTGTATTCACTGGAGTTTAGAAGGATGAGAGGGGATCTCATAGAAACATAAAATTTTGATGGGACTGGACAGGTTAGATGCTGGAAGAATGTTCCCAATGTTGGGGAAGTCCAGAACCAGGGGACATAGTCTTAGGATAAGGGGTAAGCCATTTAGGACTGAGATGAGGAGAAACTTCTTCACTCAGAGAGTTGTTAACCTGTGGAATTCTCTACTGCAGAGAGTTGTTGATACCAGTTCAGTGGATATATTCAAGAGGGAGTTAGATATGGCCCTTACGGCTAAAGGAATCAAGGGGTATGGAGAGAAAGCAGAAAAGGGATACTGAGGTGAATGATGAGCCATGATCTTATTGAGTGGTGGTGCAGCTCGAAGGGCCGAATGGCCTACTCCTGCCCCTATTTTCTATGTTTCTACAAGTCCAATACAAAATAGGAGTACGGAGGTTAGAACTTAGAGTGCAGCCTTTATAAAGGCAAGTCTAGCTGAAGATTGCAACAGTGGGCTGGGGAGAACAGCTGGTAAGTAGGATCGTGTTTGGTATGCTGAGTTCACTCTGAGGTAACTGCACTGGTTGGCTCAGGTGTGATTTTGGACCACTTTGAAGACTGTCGTCCATTGGAGGATCTGGTGCAGACAACCGAACAAGGGACAAGGGCTTTGCAAAGAACATAAGAAATAGGAGCAGGAAACCATTCGGCCCCTTGAATTGGCTCCGCCATTCAATAAGATCACGGCTGATCTTCTACTTCTGCCTGCACTATCCCCATATCCCTTGATTCCCTTACTATCCAGAAATCTATTTATCTCTGTCTTGAATATACTCAATGATTAGCTTCCACAGCCCTCTGGGATAGAGAATTCCAAAGATTCACCACACTCTGAGTGAAAACATTTCTCCTCATCTCAGTCCTAAATGGCCAACCCCTTATTCTGAGACTGTGACCCCTGATTCTAGACTCGCCAGCCTGGGGAAACACCCTCCCTTTATCTACCCTGTCAAGCCCTGTAAGAATGTTGTATGTTTCAATGAGATCAACTCGCATTCTTCTAAACTCTAGAGAATATAAGCCTAGTTTACTCAATCTCTCCTCATAGGATAATCCCCCATCTCAGAAATCAGTCTGTTGAACGTTTGTTGCGCTCTCTCTATGGCAGGTCTATCCTTCCCTAGTTAAGGAGACCAAAACTGTACACAATACTCCAGGGGTCGTCTCATCGGGGCCCTATTTAATTGCAGTAAGATGTCTTTACTCTTATACTCAAATTCTCTTTGAGGATAAAGGCCAACATACCATTTGCTTTCTTAATTGCTTGCTTTACCTGCATGTTAACTTTCAGTGATTCGTGTACAAGGTCCCTCTGAACACCAACATTTCCCCATCTCTCACCATTTAAACAATACTCTGCGTCTCTATTTTTCCTACCAAAGTGGATAATTTTACATTTCTCCACATTATATTCCATTTGCCATGTTCTTGCCCACTCACTTAGCCTGTCTATATCCCCTTGAATTCTCTTTGCATCCTCCTCACAACATACATCCCCACCTAGCTTAGTATCAGCAGCAAACTTGGATATATTACATTTGGTCCCCTCATCCAAATCATTGATATATATTGTGAATAGCTGATCCTTGCAGTACCCTACTAGTTACAACCTGCCAACCCAAAAATGACCCATTTATTCCTATTCTCTGTTTTCTATCCATTAACCAATCCTCAACCCATGCTAGCCTATTACCCCAAATCCCATGGGCTCTAATTTTCCTTAATAACCTCTTGTGTGAAAATCCAAACACACCACAACTACTGGTCCCCCCCCCCAATCCTGTTAGTTACAACCTCAAAAAACTCTTAACAGATTTGCCAAATATGATTTCCCTTTCATAAATCCATGTTGACTCTGCACAATTCTATTATTATTTTCTAAGTGCCCTGTTTCCACATGTTAGATTCTAGCATTTTCCCTACTACTGATGTCAGTCTAACTGGTCTGTACTTCTCTGTTCTCTCTCTCCCTCTTTTCTTAAATAGTTATATTTTCAACCTTCCAATCCGTGGGAAATATTCTAGAATCTATGAATTTTGGAAGAAAGAAAAGAAGAGCTCACAATTTTAGTCCAAGCCTTCCTCGAGGAGATTGAACCAAGGAGAGAAAGATTGCCTGGTCTTCATGTAAATAAGTTGCAAAACAAGTCCCTCATGTCATGTAGAGGGAGATAGCACTGGCATTGAGCGTCAAATCTCTTAGTCCCACAACTGTGCAAGAATTTCCGCTACGTGTCCAGTACCAATGTTTCAGTTAAGGTACTGCTGAAGAAGCTGGGACATGAGGCAATGATCAAAGAGTGAATGAAGGGATACATTAAAAGGTATTATGGTGTAATTCAACTAGGGTTATCTTTTGAAGTCAAATTCTAAGGCCGGGATTTTGCTCACCTTGGGTGTGGGCAATGTCGGTGATGGATTGCTGATTCCATCCCACTGTCCAAAATGGATTTACATTAATAAGGCTTGTTAAGCCCACCCAACGCCTTTCATGGTCCAATTAGAGGAAACGGGTCAGTTGACGTCATTCATGATGCGCCATCAGTCAGCTTCCTTAAAGGGACCATGGCTACCTTACTTTTGATGTTTGTGCTGTCAATTCTACAGCATTGAAGTGCTGCCAACACTGACAATCACTGCAGAGAGGCAGAGGGCTGCACCCAGGTTCTCCCATGACTCACTCCATATGCTTATGGAGGGAGTCACAGCACACCGAGAATCCTTTTCCCTTCCGATGGGCAGAAGATACCTCCTTAGGAAGTCCACGCAGTCTGGTTGCACATTGCACAGGAGGGCACAAGCAGGGGTGTGGTCAGGAGGACCTGGCTGCAGTGCCGCAAACATTTCAATGATCTCATTAGATCAAGAAATGTTAGTACATAGTCACACTCAATCTCATCCCGCTGTGCCTCTCATCACATCCCCATCACTCTGCCTTCCCTACCCTACTCCTGCACATCCTTACTCACACCAACTTACCTTGAACCTCCACCTATCCCTCTCTCTCTATCTATATTATCACATCCCTATCTCACTAGCCACCCCTCACACTCACCCTCATCCTATTGCAATCATACCAACTAACAACACACAAGGGTAGACACTTGGGTGTTATATCCAATGTTTATGTAAAATTTCTGTTAATGTGGTGTCAAACATTGAAATCTTTATTTTCAACACTTTGCGTTCTTGGACAGATTCATGTGCACCTTTGGAAGTGGCTTAGTGAGTTGCAGTGAATGGTGAGACATAACGGTAGCCCCTGCAATAGTGATGAGTGTGAAAGAAATGGCTTGGGCATTGTAGGGAAGCTTTATGATGTTGGTGTAGGGTGGTGCCAACCTGGTGCATCATGTGGCAGCACAAAGTTAAATAAATCTGGCCATGATGAGGCCATCCTTGGCCTCCCGGGCAGCAATGTGCTCGGGTACTGATACCCTTTGTCCTGTGCAGCTGCAGGTGATTGTGGAGATGGTTGGTGTTGTTGTTGGTGCTGCTGGTGTGCCTGGTGTTGCTGATGTTGGGACTCATTGTCGTCCGATTCTGAGGACCGAGGTGAGGCTGTGTAAATGACATCCATGCCGATGAAATAGATGGCAGGTGAAGTACAGATGACATAAGTGATCTGTCAATGGTGAGAGAGGTAATGAGGTGAGATTGGATGGAGACTTGTGGAAAGACTTGCAGCCTGTTGAATCTGTTGTAGAAATGCAATGAGGAACAGCTTGTGGCTAAGGAAAGTGATCTCTGTCAGGTGAGAGCTTTTACTGTACATTTGAAGCTGTCACGTAATCAGCTGAAGCAATGGCCACTGAACTCCCACCTCAGGTTGACAGACATGGTACCCGAACAGAATGGTTCTCATGGCCATGAAGTTAAAGCTAAATAGCATGATAAAAAAGCCTGATAAGGCTCTGAAGTAGATTATAATGAGTTTAATTGGGTCATCCGCCACTGCCTGTCGGGTCTGCCCACTGCTGACAGACATTGGGAAAGGTGCACTGTGACAGGTTGACAGCGGGTTCCTGACTCGCTGTTAATTAAAAATGTTTTCCCATACAACCCACCACCAATCCCGCCTGCTGACGCCCCAGAAAACTGGCCCAAGGCTTTTCAATTTTCATTCTGTATACAATGAGATGACTTTTCCCAATTCGTTGAGGGTAACTGTAGGGGAATGGCTGGACACCTTGCAAAAGACATTTATATAAAATATAAAAGTAAACTATTGCGGATGCTGGAAAATCAGAAAATGCTGACACAATCAGCAGGTAATGCCAGTATCAGTGGAGAGAGAAACACAGGGTACCTTTCATCATTTTTATCATAGATGAATGCATTGACATCATGGCACTAATGGAAACTTGGCAGAAGGATAATGACACGCTTCCTTTAATTGAAGCCTTCCCTCCCGGCTATACGTTCTACCACTTGTCCCGCTCAGATCGCCATGGTGGGGGTATAACTCTCATCACTAAATCATACCTTGGTCTGTCCTCTTACTCCTCCGGCACACTCTCATCTTTTGAACATCTCACCTTATTCCATCCTCTAACCTCTCATTCAAAATTCTCATTCTCTACAGCCCACCCAAACATGATAAAAACTTTATCACAGACATACCCTCACTGCTTTCCTTCCTCAGCCTTTGCACCGAATGACTTCTCATCCTTGGTGATTTCAACCTCCAACTCAACTCATCTTGTGTTCTCTCCTCTGAATTCACTACCCTCTTGTCCTTCCTTAACATCTCCCTCCATGCAAATTCCTCAACCCATATTCACGGCCATCCCCTTGACCTTGCAATCTCTCGTGGCCTTGCTATTCCAACCGTATCAATTAAAGATAAAGCCATCTCTGATCATTTCCTGTATCTCTCTCGACCCACATTCCCCTTCCCCAATCCAAACCTACTTCCTTCTGCATCCGCCCCGGAAAAAACTCTCTCCAAATTCTATTACAACTGCACTTATCAACTCGAAACTATCCAATCGTTGGCCCTCTTTTAACAATGACATTTCTACAGCCACTGATCTGCTCAATCACACCTTTCCTACCACCTTTGATGCCCTAGTCCCTATTAAAATGATTACGCTCTCCTACCCTTGCCGTTCCCTCTGGTACAGCCCTCATCTTTGCTCCCTCAAGTCAAAAGGGCATAGACTTGAACAGATGCGGCGGACAACTGGTTTAGTCATTCACCGCCAGATCTGGCTCGAACACATAAAACACAATTGGTTCTTACTCTTGTCTACAAAAACTGCTCACTATTCCAGGATCATTCTGAATTGCAAAAATAACCCCAGGTTACTATTCTCTACTGCTAACCATCTCCTTAAAACACTCTCCCCTGTCTCCACCAAACTCACCTCCAACAAGAAGTGTGAGGAGCTCATGAACTTCTTTGTATCAAAGATTGAGACCATCCGATCAGCTGCCCCTGCGAGTTCCCTTCTTTCACCTAGCTCACAGGGCCAAACTTCATCTGACACTCCCAGCAGCCCTAGCCCTAAACTCATATCTTTTTCTAGTTTCTCTTTGATCTCCCCTCTTAATCTCTCCAAACTCATCTTATCCATGAGACCCACTTCCTGCTCTCTTGACCCTATTCCCACTAAACTGCTGACCACCCAACTTCCTTTTCTGGCTCCCATGTTAGCCGACATTGTTAACAGTTCTCTGTCCTCAGGTACTGTTCCCCTCTTCTTCAAATCTGCTGTCATCACCTCTCAAAAAACAACCCTTGACCCCACTTTGCTTGTTAGCTATCGCTCCATCTCCAACCTCTCTTTCCTGTCCAAAGTACTTGAATGTGCTGTTGCCTCCCAAATCCATGATCACCTTTCCATGAATTCAATGTTTGAATCCCTTCAATCTGGTTTCTGCCAATGCCAGAGTACCGAAACTGCTCTCATCAAAGTCACAAATGACATCCTTTGTGACTGTGACAAAGGTAAACTATCTCTCCTCATCCTTCTGGACCTGTCTGCAGCCTTTGACACAGTTGAACACTCCATCCTCCTCCAATGCCTCTCCACCAATGTCCAGCTAGGTGGGACTGCACTCACCTGGTTCCATTCTTATCTATTTAATTGTAGCCAGAAAATCTCCAGCAATGGCTTCTCTTCCCACTCCCACATCGTTACTTCTGGTGGTCCCCCAAGGATCTGTCCTTGGCCCATCTTATTTCTCATCTATATACTGCCCCTTGGCAATATCATCCGAAAACACCGAGTCAGTTTCCACATGTACGCAGATGATACCCAGCTCCACCTCTCCACTGCTTTTGATGACCCCTGCTTGGTACCTAAATTGTCAGATAGCTTGTCCGACATCCAGTACTGGATGAGCAGGAATTTTCTCCAATTAAATATTGGAAAGACTGAAGCCATTATCTTTAATCCCCGCCACAAACTGTGTTCCCTAACCACTGACTCCATCCCTCTCCCAAGCATCAATCTGAGGATGAACAAGACTGTTCGCAACCTAGGTGTCATATTTGACCCCCAAATGAGTTTCCAGCCACATATCCGCGGCTTAACTAAAATCGCCTTTTTCCACCTCCGTAACATTGCCCGCCTCTGCCCCTGCCTCAGCTCTTCAGCTGTTGAAATCCTCATTCTAGACTTCTAGACTTGACTACTCCAACTCACTCCTGGTCGGCCTTCCACATTCCACACTACGTAAATTGAAGTCATCCAAAACTCAGCAGCCCATGTACTAACCTGCACCAAGTCATGATCACCCATCACCCCTGTGCTTTCTGACCTACATTGGCTCCCAGTTAAACAATGCCTCGATTTCAAAATTCTTAACCTTGTTTACAAATCACTCCATGGACTTGCCCCTCCCTATCTCTGTAATCTTTTTCAGCCTCACAATCCCACAAGATGTCTGCGCTCCTCAAATTCTGGCCTCTTGAACATCCCTCATTACAACTGCTCAACCATCGGTGGACGTACCTTCAGCTGCCTGGTCCCTAAGCTCTGGAATTCCCTCCCTAAACCTGTATGCCTCTCTACTTCTCTTTCCTCCTTTAAGACGCTCCTTAAAACCTACCTCTTTAAACAAACTTTTGATCTTCTGCCTTAATTTCTTCTGTGGCTCAGTGTCAAATTTATCTGTTGGTCTGTAACACTGCAGTGAAGCCCCTTGGGACGTTTTACTACGTTAAAGGCGCTATATAAATAAAAATTATTATTATTATTATTATCAGAACTGGGAAGATGTTAGAGATGATCAGTTTTTAAGATGGTACTGAGCCAGGGAAAAGGTGGGGGTAAAGAAAGAACAAAGGGGAAAGGTCTGTGATTGGGTGGAAGGCAGGAATGATTAAATGATAAAAGGGATAATGGTGCAAGGCAAAAGGGGTGATAATGGGACAAGTAAAGAAACAACAGATGATTCCAGAGGAGGTGTAAATGGTTCCAGTTGAATAGCTGAGGGGAAAGGAAGCATGGGAAATCTGACAAAGAGAAGAAGACTCTTGTGGCCCAGCAATGTGATGGAGAAAGGCAGGAAGACCCCGGGGTGCGGACTACCCCACCTGCCATGTACCAATCATGTATCCCACCCCAAGCATCAGCTGACATCTCCTCCACTCCTAGTGACTCTGGTGCAACCATCCTCCATTGCTAGCACTTGCTGTCTGAGAAAATGGGAGCAGTGGTTAAGACCTAAAGTTGTAAAACCCGATATTAAGACCGAAAAGTTGTCAAGTGTCTAATTGGATGATGAGGTGCTGTTCCTCAAGCTTGCGTTGAGCATCATTGGAACAGTGCAGGAGGTCGAGGACAGAGAGGTCAGACCGGGAGTGGGGTGGAGAATTAAAGTGCCAACCGATTGAAAGCTCAGGGTCACGCTTGCGGACTGAATGGAGTTGTTCAGCAAAGTGATCACCCAATATGTAAATATATAAAATATATATTGTCATTCAGATCATGTGAGCCAAACTGTGCATTTTTACTGTAAATAAAAATAAAAGCCTGTCAAGAGGTAGTATAAGTATGTACTCAATATTATCTAGGTCAATTTTACCTACTATAATCTTATCATATCATTCTTGTTATGTAACTGTTACATAAATGCACAGAAGGAAAGAATGGAAATGTCTCAGTCATGTTGTGCAATTCATTGCATTGACATTTAAAGAGAGCAATTTCATTTGCAGGAGGGTGCCTGTAGGGAAATGACATTTTCTCATCTTATTACTGTTTGCCTTTTACTCCCTCTATGACATTGCCTTACAGTTGCCAATGAGACCATTAAGCTTTCCCGCTCACTGGTTACGAGTCCAATTACTTCACAGTTCATTTGAAGCTCAATGCTAGGCACCATCAACAAAATGCAAACAAATTCCCATTAAATTCTGCATAGACCGTGCAGAATTAAAGGGCCGATTTTAACTCCCGGAGGGAGCAGCCTGCAATCCCGTGCGGGGCATGAGAATCGGAGGCCTGGCAGATTTTAACTGCCGAGGCTCATTTGAATCCCGTCTCCAGCGTAGCTAGCCGAGAGGGAAAGCACAAAACTCGGGTGGCCCAGAAGCTGCCTGCGGGCATCGGAGGAAGGCCGTTGGCAGCAAGGTTAGTGTGGTGGGTGTGTGGGGCGGGGGGGTGGTTATGCAGCATCTTGCAGTTGGCTCGGGGTTGTCTGGGGAAACAGAGATCCAAATGACGTACCCCATGATCAGGGCACATCATGCGACCCTGATCTGTATGTAACAAAAAGGCTTTCACCAGAGTCTAACCAGAGCTTCACCCGCCGGCAAAACCAGTGGCATTAAAACTGCAGAGTTTCTTCATTCTTACTGTTCCCCCTCCTGACTCCCCAAAGCCTTGCCACCATCTACCAGGCACTAGTTAGGAGTGTGATGGTATACTCACCACTCGCCTGGATGAGTGCAGCTCCAACAACACTCAAGAAGCTCGACACCATCCAGGACAAAGCAGCCCGCTTGATTGCCACTCCCTCCACTATCTTCAACATTCACTCCCGCGCACCGTGGCTGCAGTGTATACCATCCACAAGATGCACTGCAGCAACTCGCCACAGCTTCTTCGGCAGCACCTCCCAAACCTGCAACCTCTACCACCTAGAAGGACAAGGACAGCAGGCAAATAGGAGGACTATCACCTGCAGGATCTCCTCCAAGTTACACACCATTCTGATTGAGAAATATATTGCCGTTCCTTTAGCGTCACTGGGTCAAGATCCTGGAACCCCTTTCCTAACAGCACTGTGGGAGCACCTTCACCACACGGACTGCAGCGGTTCAAGAAGACGGCTCATCAGCACCTTCTCAAGGGCAATTAGGGATGGGCAATAAATACTGGCCTTGCCAGCAACGTCCACATCCCAGAACGAATAAAAAGAAAATGACTGCCGATAGGAAATTGTTGAAGTCACCTCATTGTTGCGATGACATGAGCTTGTATTAAATATATCTACACAATTATATTAGATGAAGAAAAATGTACTAGTTAGATATGCCTGTTGGAGAGGATCTTTGCTAAAGTCTTCGAGGTAGAAACACAGTAATTTAAATTCAAATATATATATACTTCTATAAGTACATTTAAGACCATAAGAACATAAGAAATAGGAGCAGGAGTAGGCCACATGGCCCCTTGAGCCTGCTCTGCCATTCAATACGATCATGGCCGATTGGATCATGGACACTTCCCCGCCCGCTTCCCATAACACCTTATTCCCTTATCATTTAAGAAACTGTCCATTTCTGTCTTAAATTTATTCAATATCCCAGCTTCCACAGCTCTCTGAGGCAGTGAATTCCACAGATTTACAACCCTCTGAGAAAAGAAATTTCTTCTCATCTCAGTTTTAAATGGGCAGCCCCTTATTCTAAGATCATGCCCTCTAGTTCTAGTCTCCTATCAGTGAAAACATCCTCTCTGCATCCACCTTGTCAAGCCCCCTCATAATCTTATACGTTTTGATAAGATCACCTCTCATTCTTCTGAATTCCAATGAGTAGAGGCCCAACCTACTCAACCTTTCCTCATAAGTCAACCCCCTCATCCCTGGAATCAACCTAGTGAACGTTCCCTGAACTGCCTCCAAAGCAAGTATATCCTTTCGTAAATATGGAAACCAAAACTGCAAGCAGTATTCCAGGTGTGGCCTCACCAATACCCTGTATAGCTGTAGCAAGACTTCCCTGCTTTTATACTCCATCCCCTTTGCAATAAAGACCAAGACTCCATTGGCCTTCCTGATCACTTGCTGTACCTGCATACTATCCTTTTGTGTTTCGTGTACAAGTACACCCAGGTCCCACTGTACTGCGGCACTTTGCAATCTTTCTCCATTTAAATAATAACTTGCTCTTTGATTTTTTTTCTGCCAAAGTGCATGACCTCACACTTTCCAACATTATACTCCAACTGCCAAATTTTTGCCCACTCACTTAGCCTTTTGCAGATTTTTTGTGTCCTCCTCACACATTGCTTTTCCTCCCATCTTTGTAGCGTTATGTTAAACGTTCTCAAAAAAGTGATTTGTGCAGGAAGTCCATTTGGCAGTGTTGCTAATTTCCATTATTGCTGGAGTAAATAATGCAAAGGTGGCATCTTCTTAGATATATACCTATTTTTGCTTTTCAAAAGTTCAAAAGTGTTTTTTTCTCTGTTGCTAAATGTTAACATATGCAGACGTAGATGCTATGATTGTGCTAGATCTCTGGTGAAAAGCATGTAATTAAAGGCTACAGGATATCAGCGAGCAATTATCTGAAAATGCTGCGCTTCAATATCAATTACCTGAACAACTCACAGTGCTGCTAACGCAATGAAATCAAGGATGCATTTCTGAGCACTTCACTCAAGAAAAGCGATAGAGTAAACTAATTACCTATGGGCACTTTTACCTCGGTCCAATCAGGAAAAACAGCCAGATAAAATCACTAAGCTTACAGGTAGTGAACACGCCCAGCATTTTGTTTTAAGGGACAGAAGATGTTTTCCCTAAGAAATGAACAATCGACTGAAGTTAAACAAAAGCTGATTTAAGGATTCTGCAGTGTCAGTTCAAATGGCATCGAACTCAGTAATGCCCTCCACCCCTGGCCATGGCAGTTGCCATTCAGAGTTATTCTTTATTGTAGCTCTTCTGGTTGCTGCATCCATTATCTTCCAGTGACATGGTGCCACTTCTGCAGCTGTTTTTAGTGCGAGGTGCTGCTTTAACCGTTCCTCAACTGAGTAAATACTTTCAGTAGTCAGACCGTTCCTGTGGCAGTCAGTAAGGAAAGGGTCAACACAGACAAGTTAGAGAGGGAAAAAACCGCAGGATGAATAAATTAATCAGCCCAACATCAATGTTTTCATTCTGACTCCTTGCCGGTTTATAAAACTGCACTCAGTTTGGTGGGCATATGCTAAAGCCCTCAGGAAGAGCGAAACAATTAAAAGCAAATCACGCTAAACAAGAAGTCCTTTATTAAATGAAACTGATTACTTTCGGGGCGCATTTTCATAGTTTCCCATGTCATTCCCACATCCAAGATACCCATGCTGGAACTATAAGGTATAGTAATCTCATTACAACAACTATTAAAGGCTGCATTTTCAAAACCCAGCCGTCAAGGACCCCAGGGCAATGCAATTTTAAAATCAATCCTTTAAAAAAAAGCCCCAGTGTTGGCCATTTCTAAAGGACTGTCAATTACCTCCACCTCAGTTCTGCAAAGGAAAGCCAGCATGATTCAAGTCAGCTTCAACAGAGAGGACTATTCTTTCGGGAAATCAGCCTGTGCATGGACCAGAATTTATTCAGCTTTAAGCTCTATCAGGCTATGGGAGCTGGCTTAGCACACACAAAACATTCCAAGCACGTCCACTCATGATAATGCTAAGTGCCAGTTGTACGGCTGCAATTACCAGTTAGAGAATTCACTTCCTTGCCCCAAACAGCTGCAAGACTAAAACTGAAAATAATATGAGAAGCTTTGCTGTTTTTGTTTAGCCTTACTGTGAATATTTGATATGAATTTTAATTCCACTAGCAGGCTCTATTTAAACTAGAGAAGATAAGCGAATGCATACAAAACTATACAGTATAGGCATCCGAAGAATTCTGTGTTAGGTTTGTTGGATTATTTTTTTCCCCCTTTCTGCTAAATATGGGATTATTGACGCGCTTGTGTGCTGACTGAAAAAAACCCAGTTCCGAACAGATAAAATCCCCTAAACAAGGTTTAAAAAGAAGTCCTCTTGCTGGGAGGCTGAACTTTCCCACAGAAACAAAGTGCAAATTGTTTCGTTCTACATTAATCTAGGCTTTAGCAGTCACTTTACACAGCACTGCCTGTCCACAGCACCATGCTTTCAGATATGATGCAAATTAGACATTCCTCACAGCTGTGGTTGACAACAGGAAGTCTAAAGGGTCCTTAAAACAAAGGTAGGAGCATTGCAAAACTGTAATGAGTCCATTCACTGTTCTGGTTCCCCAAGGGGAATACAATGAAACATAAGTTGGCACAGATATTGCAAAAAAATAGAATGTAATGTGCATAAAAATAATTTGATTGTTTGGCATGTACACAACAATGTAATAATTACTCAGAACTCCTACACGGCAAGCGATCCCCAGGTGGCCAGCGGAAACCTCAAAACCTCCTTGATAAAATGCAACATCCCCACCGACACCTGGGGAGTCCCTGGACCAAGACCACCCTAAGTGGAGAAAGAGCATCCGGGAGGGCGTTGAGCACCTCGAGTCTTGTCGCCGAGAGCATGCAGAAAGCAAGCGCAGGCAGCAGAAGGAGCGTGTGGCAAACCAGATTCCCCACCCACCCTTTCCTTCAATCACTGTCTGTCCCACCTGGGTCAGAAACTGTAATTCCCCTATTGGACTGTTCAGTCACCTAAGAAGTCACTTTTAGAGTGGAAGCAAGTCTTCCTCGATTTCGAGGGACTGCCTATGATGATAAGGATTAATTGACATGTACCATTAGTATTGATTAAAGGCATATAACAAAGTATTATACCAACCCCTGGAACAGTACCACAATGAATTAGAATATTTTGTCTTTGGCTTATTATAAGAAGGACTCAGCTCGATTCTCTCCAGTATATGATAGCAACAACATTCACCTAATAAAGTTTAGAGGATATATTATCCAATTGATACCAGTAGTGAAATGGCGTGAATTGCGGAGTTGGATGTCTGTAAATCAGGTGAAGACCTCAACCATAATGTGTTGTCTTCACAGGCAACACTTTACTCAAGAAGCTAAGAAAGAGATCTGCCATCTCCTGTCAGCTGTGGCTCAGTGGGTAGCACTCTCGTCTCTGAGTCAGAAGGTTGTGGGTTCATAGTCTCACTCCAGGGACTTGAGCACAAAAATCTAGGCTGACATTCCAATGCAGTGCTGAGGGAGTGCTGTACTGTCAGAGCTGCCATCTTTAGGATGAGACGTTAAACTGAGGCCCTGTCTACTCTCTCAGTGTGGACGTAAAAGATCTCATGGCACTATTTGAAAGAAGATCAGGGAGTTATCCCCATTGTCTTCGCCAATCAACATAATAAAAACAGTTTATCTGGTAATTATCACATTGCTGTTTGTGGGAGTTTGCTGTGTGCAAATTGGCTGCTATGTTTCCCACATTACAACAGTATTTACACTCCTAAAGTACTTCATTGGCTGTAAAGCGCTTTGAGACGTCCAGTGGTCGTGAAAGGCGCTATAGAAATCCAAGGGCTGGATTTTCACAGGTTTGTGACTGGGTTTTCGCCGTGATTTGGCCCTCCACAGCGAAAACCCGGTCGGCGGGATCCTCGGGTACCTCTTTGCGGCCGGGGAGAGATGAGCCCACGTGCAATGATGCGGATTGCTTTATCGTCGTACATTTGGCACTCTCCAGCCCGCCCAGTGTACTGACAGGTCAAACCTGTCAGTGCAACCCTGCCAGCAGCGGTAAGTATGAAAACCTGCAAAAAAGCTAAGTTAAAGTTTTTATTTTTAAATTATTTTTCAGCGATTTAGTAGGTTAGGGTTTTGTGAATGTTTTTTGAATGTTTTTTGAATGTTTCTTGCAATTTTTTTTTGTTTGTTTTTTCCCCTCCCAAGGCCTCTCTCACAGTGCTACTGGCCCCGGACTAAAGTTGCCGAAACTCGTGGTTTGCGCCACGAATCATCGTGCAATGCTGACTTTACCCCCGGTACAGAAGTAAAGGCTGAAAGTTAGTCCTAAAAACGATAGCACAGCGAAAACAGTAATTTGGCGTAAAACTACCGCCTTTGCCGAAAACCGAAAATCTAGCCCCAAGTTGTTCTTCCTTTTTCCTGAAAATCGATCTGCAATCAACCTCCATGATAGGAATGGCATCTTAAGTGCTTCCATCCCTTCCTGCCTTATCTCTGTATTCTATAACCCTCTAAAAACTCAGCATTCCTCCAACTCTGGCCTCTTGTGCATCTCTCACTCCCTTTGCCTCACTATTGGCAGACATGGTGTCGGCTATCTCCCACACCTTCTCCTCCTTTAAAACCCTCCTTAAAACCCTTCCCTTTGACCAAGCTTTTAGTTACCCCTCCTAATATGTCCTTCTTGGCTCAGCATTTATTATTGTCTGATTCTGCTTCTGTGAAGCTCCTTCGGATATTTTCTTATGTTAAAGGCGCTATATAAATGCAAGTTGTTATTGCTAATGCTATCACTTCAAGCTGCCACAGGGGACATCGGCAACATCAGTCAATCTACAGTTTACATCTGTATCAAGCTGATGACTGATGTATTATTCACCATGGTGAGCATTTGCAACACATTGTCCCAAGAGCAACCTGTAGCAGAATAAGAGGACAAGGTACTTTTTTCATGTAGCAAAATTCCCATAGTCCATAGTGTCATTGATGACACCTAAGTGGCCCTATGGCTGCAGCACAAAATCTCTTAGCCTTCATGAACTGCAGGCCTTTTGTGACCATCACAAGCATGCAAATGAATGTCTGATTACCAGGAAAAGGGTATTACACATGTCAGGTTTATTAAAGCCACAAAGTAGAGTGCAAGAGTGACTCCAAGGAAACCAAAGCTACTCTCTTTTGCTTTAGCTCATGAGAATCCTGAGACATCCACAAACAGCAGCAATGCATAAATATAATGAAGTCTATACAAACACCATTGAACACATGATAATGGTCTTAAAGCAACATTTTAGAGGCATGAACAGATCTAGGAGCATTTCACAGTACAGCTGTGGAAGGTCTCCAAGAATATCATTGGTGCTGCATAATATTTCCATACCAATTGGCAACACAATGGAGGACACCCATCCACAGTCTAGTGATGAGTAAGATGAAAATGAAGATGAGGAGTCTGAAGAGATTCTTGCAGAACAAGCATTGGAGGCAGCTAGAGCCACACAGCTACACTCCCAAAGTTTCTGCCACATGTTCTATCATTTGGGAGAGGGTAAGCTGGAGGGATTACATGTAGCATCTTCTTGCGAGACAGAAGCCAAACCTGTGCCTACTTTGAGGATGTGCAAGGTTCTATATAAATGCAAGCTCTTTCTTTCCTTTAAATGCAATGTCATATTTTCTTTCTACCTAACAATGCAACCGTTTTTGCATGAATAGGATGCCATCATAAAAAGGGTGGTTCATTAAAATGGACTTTCTGCTTACAAATTCTCTTGTAAAGATCACAATGAATGGTAATAACTGAGGATTTGTATCTTGTTCATGGTCATTGTGACATATTTGGGGGACTCAGAAACTGAGATCTGCTCACAGTCACCTCTTGTCTCAGTTTCATTTCAGTGGGCATGAATTCACAACACAAACCTATAGCGATTTGTCAGTCATATCCTTAGGAAATCTCTGCAGAGCATGTTGTGAAGAATAGGTTGGATTGCTGGCCCAATGTGAGATAGTCTTCTAAATTTTTTAGTCCATGTCCAAACATCTGGAACTACCGATTGCAACAATTCTGCCCTTGAGGTGTTTCGCGCTCACTACTGGAAGGATGAGTATAATTTGTACTCCTTTATTGGAATCATCTGAAAACCAGCAGAAATAAAAAAATCTAATTCCATTGTAGATGAGTTAACACCAGTGAAGCACCAGTTTACCTTATTCTACACCGTTTGCTCAGCGCTGGTTATAGCTCAATAACAAGTAACACTAATTTGAAAAAAAAAAGGACTCACATTTATCCCCCAGGTACATTTCATATCAATTAATTGTTTAGATATGTAGTGAGTATGGTAATTTAGGGAAACAAGGTAGCTATTTTGCACACAGCAAGATCCCATAAACAGTAGTGAAGTGAACAACTCGTTAACCTGCTTTTGGTTTTAATAAAAACAGAAAATGTTGGAAATCTAGCGGGTCAGGCAGCATCTGTGGAGAGTTAACGTTTCCGGTCTGTGACCCTTCGTCAGAACTTTGGTAATAGTTGGTTGACATTTCGCCAGGTCTTCTTTGAATAATGTCATGGGATCTTACATAACCACCTAAATCACTCAGACATATAGACAGGTCCTTGGTTTAACATTTCATCTGAAGGACAGCAACACATCTCTCTCTCAGTTTTTACTTTAACTTGTTCTCGACATGTGCGCATCGCTGTCAAGAATACGGGTCTTTCAATTGAGTCATGTGATTTGACAAGCGATAAATATGTACCATTTGTTTCATAAGCAATGATATCAGTATTTATTTAGTTGAACAGAAGAAAATCATATATTATCATAAAACCAATTTTTTTTCCTGGGAAACCACTTGTCCTATATTGAAATCAGCATAATTTAATGGACAATTTCCAATTAAGTCATTCAGCTTATATTTTATTTGTATTTTCCTCAGATATTCTCCCCGGCTGAAGGAGACAAGTTAAGCCATGCTTTGGTTCGACAAATGACTGCAGCTCGCCAGTGCCAGTGAACTATTCCTCTGTGAAGACAAGGGTCCCGATATTTACCGTGAAGGGATTGTCAAATGGTGGGGGGGAAGGAATTCTGAACCCCGAACGCCATGGAGTTTTAACGCCACAGCATGCGTGTTTTTGTGAACAAGTTCCCTGCCCGGAAGCGAGCCTGATTGACAGGTTTGGTTCCCTGTCAGGCGGGAGCACTGCAGAAGAGGCCACAGCCCAGGAGCAGGTAGAAATCTCGGGATGGGGAGGGGGGGGGGGAGGCATGCTGGGTGAGTACAGCATGGTTTGGAGGGTCGGAGGGGCAATCATGGGGACTTGGAGAGAGATCAGAGGAAGGGATGGGGGGGGGGGTTTGTAGAGAGATCAAAGTAGCAGTTGGGGCGAGATCGGAGGGAGAGATGGGGGATTGAGGGAGAATCGGTGATCACGGAGGGGGGGGCAATGATTGTGGAAGGAGTCGTGATCGTGGGGGGCAGACAGTGATTGCTTGGGGGGGTTAGTGATCGTGGGGAAGGGGTCCAATCGTTGGGGAGTTTAACAGGTTTGCTTGGGGCCCGGGCGAAGCAATCCTGCTCCACCTGGCCCACAAGCAGTGCAGGAACAACACTTACTGTTTCCATGTAGCAATCCTTGCCTCTCGTTAGTTGCCAGGTTTCCCAAGGCCCGGGAAGCCCACCTGGCCATCGTTAAACCTGAAACACAGAGAAAATCTTAGGCACGCAACCTCATTTGAAATATTTAAATAAGTAACCCGCCTCCTGGGAGCAGTTTGGTCGCACACCCCCTGTCCCACCTCTATTAAAACCAGAAGTGGGTGGGTTGGGTTAGGATTTAAGATTTTTTACATTTTTACCTCCCACCCAACCCAAACCCACCTGGTTTTTTTTGGGGGGGGGGGGGTTAAAATTCCCCCTATATGACAATAGACCTGATTCTGCCCTCGTCCATAACAAGGGAATGTGTTTTGACAGATGACACCACAATCACCAAGAAAATGTAGGAATGTGGACACTGGAACATTGGTTGCTCTTCCCCAGTCCCCATTGGAAACTATCCTATTGATATTCTCCATAAAAGCTCATTATCTACTTTGGCTTATTCAAAGTGGGAGCCTCATTTTGCATTATGAAGTTTGAATAGGGAAAGTCGCTTGGCGGCAGTGATAAGGGATCATCAATTTAAAATGGTATCTAAGAGAGTGAGGAGACAGATTAGGAGAATTATTAGATCAATGCTTTTCTATAGAGGATAGTTGATTAAGAAACCATCAATGGATAAACACTTGAAGCAAAGGAAGATACAGGGTATGAAGAGAAAGTAGGGCAGTGGGATTAATTTTGGATTGCTCTAGCAAAGAGCTGCCACAAATATAATGGGCCAAATGGGTTTCTTCTGTGTTGTAAAATTCAATGGTTCAATGCATGCTGCTTAGTGGGCTAATGAGAACTTACAGCTGGCCCAATAAATGTCCTATCATATAAGCAGAAGTTCCGACCAATGTTAGTTTTGCTGACTCAGACCAAACAATAAAGGTATGTTAAATATAGATGCATATTTCCTATATAATTTTTCAGGCTATTTTGGATGCATTTTCCTGGTTATTGAGATCATACTATTCAGGCAGTCTTTCTATCAGTAGAAGAAGCGACTGTCCAGCTCGCTCACCAAACCCGTTGCCATGACGCCCTCGCTCTCCCCTAGTGAATAATAACAAAAAGAATCCAAAGTGTGAAATAACCCCCCCAACCCGAGTATAAAACCAGGCGGCCGCCGCCATGAGCAGCTCAACGCCCGGGAACCTGCTGAGCGATGGGGGCTGGGGTAAGGTGCGGAGGAGGGATGGGGGCGGTGAGGTGTTTGCTCTAGTCTGTACTATATATAATGTAGTGGATTGTTACACCGAGGAGAAACTCATTTAAATTGTGTTTGCAATAACATGGTCTGCTGACCAGTGAATGAGCTGGTTGGTACACTTCAGCAGGCCGGGGCCATTGGAGGGAGTAGCATGCAGTGGCCCGGCCCAGAAATCGGCACGATCCTGGCCTGCAAGACCATCAGCAGGCTGGGGCCATTGGAGGGAGCCACTGCAGGTAGCAGCGCGTGCTGATGCAGGAGGGCGATGGCTACAAAGCCAGGTCGCTGATTGCAGTGCAGACAGGCACAGCAGGAGGGGCGAAGGAGCAGCAAGAGTCCATAGAGGGAAGTGACCGGGGTCCAGGAGAGGCGTGAATCTGGGGCCCAGAAGAGGTAAGAGACCAGGGGCAGCATGGGCCAGCCCACACTGCGATATGTGTGTGCGCTCGGTCTGTGCAGCAGAGCTGGTCTCCAGTTAGTCTTGGGTAATCCTTGTCACTGGACCAAGATCTAGCTCTGTCAAGCCCATGTGGTGGCTGGTATGCAATGGCCACCACACGTTAAAAAAATCCAAGCACAGGCATCTTCCACCCTTCACGTTGTAGTTTGGGATCTGGAATATTAGGTCCTTCATTGAAACACCTGTGAACTCATCCCTTTTTGGTGTGGAAGCAAGTCATCCTCGCTTTGAGGGACTGCCTATGACGATGACTATCAGTAGACAAAAATCTGGCAAGGCAAAAAGCCCCTCAATCCCAAGGGAGTTGCCCCTGATAGTGTCAGCTGTGGCTCAGTTGATAGCAATCTTGTCCCAGAGTCAGAAGGTTGTGGGTTCAAGTCCCATGCCAGAGACTTGAGCACAAAAATCTAGGCTGACACTCTAATGCAGTACTGAGAGAGTGCTGCACTGTCAGAGGTGCTGTCTTTCGATGGGACATTCAACCAAGGTCCAGTCTGGTGAACATAAACGATCCTTTGCCACTATTTCGAAGAAGAGCTGGGAGTTTTCCCTGGTGTCCCAGCTGGTATTTATCCCTCAAGCAACATCGAAAACAGATTATTTGGTCATTATTACATTGCTGATTGTTGGAGCTTGCTCAGTGCAAATTGGCTGCTGTGTTTCTCACATTACAAACTTCAAAAAGTACTTAATTGGCTGTAAAGTGCTTTGGGACATCCGTGATGGGAAAAGTGCAATATAAATGCAAGTCTTTCTTTTTTTTATATACCCACATACATAACTAGGACTGATCCTGGGCCATTGGGATCAGGTTTGCCGAACTTGTGCAAGCACAAAGCCCATTCCACAAACATTGTAGAAAATCTACCCTACAATGTGTAAAGTCCTGTCCCCTCAGTACAGATTCACACGAGGCATGTAGTGAAACCAAGGTCACTCTGGACCTGCACCTTTATTTCACAGCTCTGGAATGCTGCACTTGCCTGAGCCCTGTCCTTATATTCCTGTCTCTTGCAAGTGCACCCCTGGTGGTAAGCTATGCTGGTGGTTACAGGTCATATCTTATTACAGTCATGTATAGCATGTTAGGATACAGCTATATATAATAATGTAAGATACATGACATCACCCTCCCCCAAAGTCTTATTGTCTTTATAGGTTCAGTCTCTCAGGTGGTCTATGCTCTCGCGTGGACCGTCTGAGTTGTGGTTCAGTTGTTTGCCTTGGTGTCTGTTTTTCTTTGGGTGTGGTTGCTAGTATCTCGCCTGGGCTGTCTGTTTTGATTGGTGTGATTGTTGTTGACTCGCCTGGGCTGTGTGTTGGGATTGCTCTTTCCTCAAGTTGTTCTCTCTGTCTGTCCACCAGGTGTGGTGCGAGTTCCACATTGTAGTCTGCCTCTGGTTCCGCAGTGTTGTTGGTAAATCAGCTTTTGATTTGGTCTACATGCCTCCGGCAGGTTTTGCCATTGTCTATTTGCACTACCAGTAACCTGTTTCCTTCCTTGCCCGTTACTGTCCCTGCAAGCCATTTGGGACCCCTGCCATAGTTTAGTACAAACACTTTGTCCCCTATCTCATTCCATCTCCCCCTCGAATTTCTGTCATGGTACTCAGTCAGCTTACGACGCTTTGCCTCAACGATTTTGTGCATGTCTGGGAGGATTAATAAGAGCCTGCATGGGCGGGATCCCAGTCAATGAGTGCAGCCGAGATCTGTATGCCAGCAGCAGTCGCGACAGGCGACCTGCAATGTGGGACCTTGGATTTTAAGCATGCCTTGTTTAATGATTTGCACTGCTCTCTCCGCCTGGCCGTTGGAGGCCGGCTTGAACAGTGCCGTCTTGACGTAATTTATGCCGTGGTCAATTATAAAGTCCTGGAATTCTGCGCTGGTGAAGCACGGACCATTGTCACTGACCAATATGTCAGGGATTCTGTGCGTTGCAAACATGGTTGTGAGGCTCTCCACAGTGGTGGAGGTTGTGCTCGAGTTTAAAATGGTGCATTCGATCCACTTTGAAAATGCATCTACAACTTCGAGGAACATTTTGCCCATGAATGGACCTGCATAGTCTATGTGCACCCGCAACCACGGTTTGGTAGGCCAGGGCCAGGGGCTCAGTGGAGCCTCCCTAGGGGCATTGCTGAGTTGGGCACACATGGTGCACCTTCGGACGCAGAGCTCCAGGTCCGCGTCAATACCAGGCCACCAGACGTGGGATTTGGCTATGGTCTTCATGAGAACGATCCCCGGGTGCTCGTGGTGGAGCTCCCGGACAAATGACTCTCTGCCTCGCAGAGGCATGACTACTCGGCTGCCCCAAATCAGGCAGTCTGCTTGTAGTGATAGCTCATGCATGCGCCTGTGAAAGGGTTTTAATTCCTCGGGGCAGGCATCGCGAGCCTCTGCCCAGTCACCGGTTAGGACACATCTTTTTACTTAGGATAACGTGGGGTCGCTGGCCGTCCAGGCTCTGATTTGGCGAGCCGTCATGGGCGAACCTGTGGACTCAAAGGCATTGATTGCCATGACTATCTCACAGTCCTGTTCGTCAGACCCTTCCGTGGTCGCCAGGGGTAGCCTGCTGAGCGCGTTGGCACAGTTGTCTGTGCCTGGTCTGTGCCTTATGGTATAGTCGTAGGACGCCAGCATGAGTGCCCACCGTTGAATTCGCGCCGAGGCGTTTGCGTTTATTGCCTTGCTCTCGGATAGGAGGGCCGTGAGGGGCTTGTGGTTGGTTTCTAATGCGAACTTGGCCCCGAAAAGGTATTGGTGCATCTTTTTGACACCGTACACGCATGCGAGCGCCTCCTTCTCTACCATTCTGTACCTGCGCTCTGCCCGCGAAAGTGACCTGGAGGCATAAGCTATGAGTTGTAATTTGCCTGCACTATTGACATGTTGCAAAACTCACCTTGACCCCATACGCTGACGCATCGCATGTGAGAACTAGTTTTTTACCTGGATCAAAGAAAGTCAAAACACAGTTGGAACACAGAAGGTTGCGTGCCTTATTGAAGGCGCGTTCCTGTGAGTCCCCCCAAAACCAATCGCACCCCTTCCTGAGTAGCACATGGAGAGGCTCCAGCAGCATGCTTAAGTTCTGCATAAAGTTCCCAAAGTAATTGAGTAGCCCGAGAAAGGCGCGCAGTTCTGAGATGTTCCGGGGCCTGGGTGCCAGGCGAATTGCTTCTGTTTTGGACTCTGTTGGGCGGATTCCATCAGCGGCAATCCTTCTGCCCAAAAATTCAACCTCGGGTGCGAGAAACATGTACTTGGATTTCTTGACTCGTAGGCCTACCCGATCCAACCGCTTTAGTACTTCCTCCAAATTATGGAGATGGGAGTCGGTGTCCCTGTCCGTGATAAGTATGTCGTCTTGATATACAACCGTCCCCGGGATGGACTTGAGCAGACTCTCCATGTTGCGCTGGAATATGGCAGCTGCTGACCTGATGCCGAATGGGCATCGATTGTACATGAAAAGGCCTCGATGTGTGTTGATGGTGGTGAGTAGCTTGGATTCCTCGGTCAATTCTTGTGTCATATATGCAGATGTGAGGTCTAATTTTGAGAAAAGTTTACCTCCAGCCAATGTGGCAAATAAATCCTCTGCTCTGGGCAGCGGGTACTGGTCCTGTAGGGAGACTCTGTTTATGGTAGATTTGTAGTCCCTACAGATTCGTACGGATCCATCAGGCTTCATGACTGGGACGATGGGACTTGCCCAGTCGCTAAATTCCACAGGTGATATAATGCCTTCCCGCAGAAGCCTGTCTAGTTCGGGTTCAATCTTTCTCCTCATCACATAGGGTACAGCTCTGGCCTTGTGATGGACCGGTCTAGCATCCTGTGTGATGTAGGTTTTGACTTTGGCCCCTTTGAAAGTGCCCACACCTGGCTGAAAGAGATGTTCAAATCACTTTATAACTGTTGAGCAGGAGGTCCGTTCCTCTAATGACATGGCATGGACGTCATCCTATTTCCAGTTTAGTTTTGCCAGCCAGCTTCTCCCCAGCAGTGCTGGGGGGTCTCCGGGGCAATCCACAGGGGAAGTCGGTTCACTGTCCCTTTGTGTGTGACAGACAGCATGGCGCTGCCGACGACTGGTACGATTTCTTTGGTATAGGTCCTTAGTTTGGTGTCGACCCTTGTGAGTTTTGGTCGGTCTCTTTTATGCGGCCACAGTTGTTCAAATTGTTGAGCGCCCATGAGAGATTGACTCGCTCCCGTATCCAGCTCCAAGTTGAAAGATAACCTGTTGAGTAGGACCCTCATCATTATAGGAGGAGTCCTGTTGTAGGAGCAGCGGCCACTGATCATGTTGACCCGCTGTACATCGGTGTCCCGGGTACTGTCCCCACCATCTTCTGCTCCGCTTTCTGACCCATCCGATTCGTATACCAGCCGAGCTGCCATTTCTTTGCACATGCGGGCCAAATGCCCTGTATTTTCACAATTTCTGCAAACAGCCTGCTGAAATCGACATCCCCTTGATGAGTGCCCACCACCACACCTCCAGCACAGACCTGTTCCATTGTTCAAAGTGTTCCCAAAGAATGAGCTGCGTCTGGCTGATCTCTCTTGAGCTTCTCTCAGTTTGTAGTTGATTGCTCACATTGTGGGTTGATGAGGTGTGAATGGCCGTTCCTGCGGCCCTTGATGGCTTCTGCATGCTGTTGAGAGCCTGTTCTCCCGGTTTTGTCTGTGTGTGGGGGTAGCAGCTTGTTTAGTGCTGTGAACTTCTTGTTCCGATATTTCGTTAGTTGTCGTATCTGCATTGTAAATCAACCTCATTTCTTCTTCCCCTACCAAGAATGTCTGTGCAACCAGTGCTGCTGCCTCTAAGTTCAGGTTCTTGGTCTCTATGAGCTTTCGGATTATGCCTGCGTGGCCTATTCCTTCAATGAAAAAGTCTCTCAGCATTTCCCTCCTCAGTTCATCGGAGAACTCATATAAACTAGCCAACCTCTGAAGTTCCGCCAGGAAGTCGGGTATGCTCTGGCCCACACAGCGTCTGTAGTTGTAGAACCTGTGTCTGGCCATGTGTAGGCTGCTCGCTGGCTTCAGGTGGTCTCTTACCAGTGTGCTCAATTCTTCAAACGACTTGCTTGCTGGTTTCTCAGGTGCCAACAGATCCTTCATTAAAGCGTATGTTTTCGAGCCACAACTGGTCAAGAGATGGGCTCTTCTCTTGTCTGCCTTATCGTCGCCTAACCAGTCTTTGGTTACAAAGCTTTGCTGGAGCCTTTCTATAAAGTCCTCCCAATTGTCTCCCGCATTGTACTTTTCATCTGATCCATTGTTCGCCATTCTGTGGATTCTGTAATCCCGTAACTGGTCGCCCCTGTAAAGTCCTGTCCCCTCAGTGCAGATTCACACGAGGCATGTAGTGAAGTCAAGGTCACTCTGGACCTACACCTTTATTTCACAGCTCTGGAATGCTGCACTTGCCTGAGAGCTGTCCTTATATACCTGTCTCTTGCAAGTGCACCCCTGGTGGTAAGGTATGCTGGTCATTACAGGTCATATCTTATTACAGTCATGTATAGCATGTTAGGATACAGATATATATAATAATGTAAGATACATGACACAATGTTCATTCATGCAGCCAGCATTACTGGATACAGGAATAGGAACATTGGCTGATTTTCTTTTCCCGAATGGGGGACATTGAGGCTAATTCACCATGGAGATCTCCTTGGCCTGTATGACTCAGTGCCACATCACACACGGCATCTAGCTTCTCAACACTTTTATGAGGAAAGGCAGGAATTGCCTGAGAGATTGATTGAATCTCAACATTGGGACATCATATTGTGCAAAGCAGATACGTGTTAATAGTTGTCAATAATATGCCAATAATTGGCCACCGGTGGGGGTCAATGCTCTGAATATTTTCTGGAGGCTGTATAATAATGGAGCATAACTGAACATAGAATGCTATTGCACAAGGGAGGGCACTCCTGGCATCCTGTACAAATAATGGCCCTGAAATTGCTGTCGGAGGCTTCCTGAATATTTACTAATGTACCTGGTGGTCCCGGAGGAATGAACACTTGTTCCACGAGACCTCGATGTGCAGCCTAACACAGAGGCCCATGTATTCCAGGAACATATGTGCAGCTTGGGATCACATGGGCCGGACCAACCAATGAAAATGGCGTATCCCCATTCACAAATTCCGTTTGTACAGAGATCACTTTTTCTATGAATGCGGATACCCCCAAAAACACATAAACATTTAAAATAAATAAGAGAAACACTTCACATATTTAAAATTAATTGAAATGTTTTCGAAAAAAATTATTTTAAAAAAATTTTTTTAATATGTTTTAATAGGGGTAAAAATAAACTTATCTTAATGGACCAAGGTTTTTAATATAAAAATGATTGATAACATTTTATTGTTTCATCTTTTAAAACTCCTATGCTGGTAAAAGCAGGCCTAGCGCCTGCTTTTACCAAGCGTAAGAGTTTTAAGGATATTCGCTGGGCAAGAGTTGGGCAAATAGCCCAAATCTCCGCCCACGAAAGTCCTTCTCCCAGGGATGTGTTGGAACTGTCAAAAGAAATGTTAACAGTTCACAAGTGCCGGATTTCGGCGCATGTGCTTTGCGCAACTAAACCCGGAACTTGCAGGGGCCTCTTCAGGTGTGTGCGCACATCGTATGCAACCAGAGAGGCCACAATTTCAGGGTCAATCAAATGTTAGTACGGAGTGCTATCACAAATTGTTTAAATTCTTCGAAAGAACTTTTGACTTTCATTGCCATCTCCTTTGGAATATTAAACTAAAGGATATGGGCCCCTATTTTTGCTACAATTGTGCGCCGTTTTTTGGCATCCAAACGTTTTTTGGCGTGAAATCCTCCGTTTCTAACTTTCACCAACATTTGTACACCAGTGCCGACCACGTGCGGCAGTTTAATAATTTTTCGTGCAGACACGAGTGAAAACGGGCTCGGGCACCGTTTTTATGCAGTTGGGCGATTTTGGCCGTCCACGATTTTTTTCAGTGCGGCGCACACTGCCAGAAAGCCCCGGGAAAAAAAACCTTCTGTGAACTTAAGGAAATCGGCGCAATGCACAAAAGGACATTGGGGCCAGGCAAAAGACGACAAAATAAAGTACAAATGCATGGATTTTTTTTGACAAGGTAGTCTGAGAATAACTCGGAAAGTAAATTCCGAATTTTTGGAGTAAGACAATTTAATAAACAAATGTATAATTTTTTCAGAAGGAAATGTATTAATTTTGCTGGGTTCTTTTTCACCCAAATTGCGACTGTCCACCCCAACACAATCGTTGCTGACTGGGCTCCAGGCACGGGTCGGGGAAGCGCCAGCCAGGCAGGATCGCAGACTCGGCTGGACACAAGCACCAGAGCCCGGGCTGCTTTTGAAGCTGAGCATCGAGTTGTTGTGCTTGTGTCCAGCTGAGCTTGCGATCCTGTCCGGCCGGCACTCCTTCGACCCCTGCCTCGAGCTCGGTCAGCATCCGAAATGGGACATTTTGTGCACAGGCACAGCAGCAAGCTAGAATTCAGCATTTGTCACAGGTGACCCAAGAGAATCACGGTATAAACAAACAAACAAACAAACGCATATGCAGGTCAGGGTGTGGTCAGATCTAGGGCATCACCCAGCCTTGTGGAGCAAAACGGAGAGGAAAGGTGTCAATGATTTAAGTATTTATCTGCATAATAACAATAATAATGGGTGCAATTTTTAGCAGACCTGATGTGATAAGGGCGTTGGCCATACATGGCATGCACATGCAGAGGCGACGAATAATTCAACGCTGATATCGGGGAGAATTGATGGGGGGGGGGGGGCTTTACCCTCAGCGAGTCTATAGGGAGAGGTGCTCATACCTGCAACTGAGTGAGGCAGATTGTGTTCGCAGGCTGCGATTCAGAAAGGAGGTCGTCACTGAGATCTGCCAACTAATCAGGGCAGACATACGGACAAGAAGTGGAAGGAGGACTGCCCTACCTGTAGAAGTAAAGGTAACAGTGGCACTTGCATTCTATGCTACGGGATCAGTTCAAGCTTCAACTGGGGACATATGCTCGATCTTGCAGCACGCCACCCACTGCTGCATTCACCAAGTCATTGTGTGTCAAAAGGGACCAGTTCATCACTGTCCCTATGACTATGCAGGCAATGGGAGACAGGGCTTTGGGGTTCTCCAGAATTGCTGGCTTTCCCAGGGTACAGGGTGCCATTGACTGTACCCACATCGCCTTGAGAGCACCCTTGCAAGATTCCGAAGTTTGCCGCAACAGGAAAGGGTTCCACTCCTTAAGCATGCAGCTGGTGTGCGATCAGAGGATCATGGCAGTAGATGCCAAATATCCCGGTAGCATCCATGATGCTTTCATCCTATGTGAGGGCATTATATCTGCAATGTTTCAGGAGCTGCCAGAAGGGCAGAGCTGGTTGCTCGGGGACAAAGGTTATGGGCTTGCCACCTGGCTTAAGATCACCCCCTATGCAAACCCCACACTGAGGCAGAGCGTCAGTACAATATATCCCACATATCGACATGGAGCATCATAGAGAGGGCAATTGGCATTTTAAAGCAGCGTTTCCGATGCCTGGACCACTCTAGAGGCTACCTGCAATACTTCCCTCATCATGTCGCTCAGTTCACTGTCGTATGCTGCGTGCTGCACAAATTGGCCATCATGAGGAGACAGGTACTGGGCATTGCAGATCCTCCTGAGGGGAGAACGAGGGAGGAGGCTGACGAGGAAGCTGACGAGGAGGAGGAGGACCAGCAGCAGGAGGAGGAACCACCTCAAGCCACAGGACGACGGTGGAGGAGGGTGACCTAGGGAACCTCTAGCCATTGCTAGAGACTTGCGTCAGTGGCTAATCCGTGAACATTTTTCTACCTGAAGGCTAAACAGCGGCACGTTTGATTATAGTGTCGCACCATGTTGATTGTTTACACCGGTTTGCACTTTTAATAATGTTGTGTTGGTTTATGTTAGTTAAATTCACAAAATAATACACTGATTCTGGTTAAATTAAAAGAATACATTTATTAGACATATGTACATTTGTACTTAACTTTACTAAAACATTTTACTTTTCAATGAAGAAATATCAAACTTTAAAATTTTCAATTAACATGTATCAAACTTTAAACTTCTTGCAAACTTTAGCATTTTCAATTACCAAAACTTTATTGTATCAAACTTTTCTATTAACAAAACAAGTAAAAGCAAGATACAAATATCTCTCCTCCCCCTTATTCAACGACCACTGGCGCGTAGTGCCCCTCTTGCCCGCCCTGATGCCTCTGCCCTTGGGCCCGTCTGTTGGTGCAGTAAACTTCCTCAGCCCCCCGGTGAGCCCAAGGTTATATTTTTTTGTTTTTCTTTGGTGGGGTTGGACAGGGACAGACCGAGTCGACACCTTTCTGGAAGGCCCGGGTTCATCTTCGTCTTCTTTCTCAAGCTGTGGATCACCCTGCGGCACAGTCCCTGAGGATGGTCTGTGGATAATTTGAGTGGCAGCAGTTGATGCCACCAATTGTTGTTGAATGACAACCTGGGGATGTTCCCTTATTGCAGCAGCCACCTGCACATATGTCAGACAATTTCTTCATCAGCTGTCCCAACAATGCATCAACTGCATCCACCATTCCCTCCCTAAGCTGCTCCACCAGTGGTGGTCCTATTCCTCCAGACAGTGTTGCTACTTCTCCTGACAGTCCCACAATGTCTACCCTCACCTCACCCATGGTGTCCAGGAGCGACCTGGTTAGCTGCATACTCTCCCCACTCATCCCGATGCGCTGTGCCATGTCTACCTGCGCTTGTGGTTCAGCTATCCTTTCCACCCTCCTTCGCCGTCTCCCACCTGTGTCTTGCTCCTCGACCCTATTGGGCATCCCTCTCACAGGTGTGTGTTGCTGGACCACACTGGGACCTGCATCCTGATCCATGGGCTCCACCGGCTGCAGGTCCAATATGACCATCTGATCAGTGGGGGGGATCTTCATGCTGGCCTTCATCCAGATCGTCCTGCTCAAAATCAGGAAACAATTCTGGACTCTCTTCTGGATGTCCTTCGGGTGTTACATCTGCTGGTACTTCCACTTGTCCTTCTGCTTGTCCTTCTGGATCACCTTTTGCCTCTTCCTGACGCGCAGCTGCTATAGAACATATCGAGCTAGCCCACACAGTATTTAGCCAACCCACAGTGCAAATTGCAGGGCTTACCCCATCTCTTTGATCTGGGCCCAGCGTCCACATTGGTGGTGGATCTTCTCCGGTGAGCTTTAATCAGATCAGAAATTCTCTGTTCCAGCTGGCTCAATTGCAGTTTACTTGGTGGACCGCCAACAGTACGATTCCTGTGGTTCCTGATCTTTGCATTCTTCAACTGTAAGGATGAAAATAGAACTTTTTTAGAGTGAGACCTTTTGTGTGGTGGTCACACACACACACACACACACACACACACACACACACACACACGTGCACACACATTTACAAATGTCATTGCAGTGCATACTTACTTTAACTAATTGTCCTAGGTCCTGCCACTTTTTCAGCTGCCCGCCGATTCTCCGGGTGATAGTTACTGCATGGTACTCTACAGCAACATCATCCCAACGTTGAGCCATTATAGCAGGTTTTACTTTTTTTCACTTTTCCCCCTGAGTTGCCAGCAGATCCCATTTCCTCTCAATGATATCTACCAGGGATAGCACTTTGTGTGGGAGAAATCAAACGGCCCTTTCTTCTCCTCCTTCGAATTACCCTTCCACTTCTCTCTCAGCCATGTTTTGCAGGTTTTAATGCTCAAAATTGTAGAAAGATCCAGCCAGCACGATCCGATCACAAAAGAAAAAATGACTCGATCACAAAGGGGTCTTTAAATATGTCTGATCAGACCAGGAAGTTTCTTTCTTCGCGCATGCCCAGACAGTTTGTAGCGCAGACTTGATGCTCCGCCCCCCCAGATTACTTCGGAAAGCGCGGTGCCAAATTCAAATATTTGTCTGCCGAAAGTCCCGATTGTTTTTTCTGGCACGAACATACATAAAGAAATCGTACGTTAACATGCGCGGGCATCAAAAATGCAGCAAGTGGAAAATAGGGGCCATGGACATTGTTAGGCTTCTGTCACATCATTATTAAATTAATTGTCATTTCTATTGTGGAAGACAAGCTGGTTTCACAGAATTTAAAGCACATTTGGCCATTCAGATCAGTGGGGGATAGTCCTTGACTAACGCTGGGGGAAGAATTGCTCTGGGTAGTGAATCTAAATGTGAAGACTTGCTCTGGTTGGTAATGTGGTGAAATTGTGAATGCATTTAAAAGAAAAACCAGGTCTAAAGTTTCAGATATGTATTTCCAGAAGGCATTTGATAACATTCCATATAAGAAACTGTTAGCTAAAATGAAAGATCAAGGAACTGAAGTCAAATTATTTACCTGGTTAGGAAATTGGTTAGGTGGTAGAAGACAGAGAATAGGGATAATGGGTATGTACTTGAATTGGAAGAGAGTAACTAGTGGTGTCCCACAAGATCTGTGATGGGGCCTCAACTACACTATATTTACTTATGACTTTGATAACGCAATAGAGAGCCATATATCCAAGTTTGCCGATGACACAAAAATTGGTGGCATAGTAGATGGGAGTAAAAAATTACAAAGAGACATTGGTAGATTAAGTGAGTGGGCGAAACTGTGGTGGAAGGATTTCAATGCAAATAAGTGTGAGGTCATCCATTATGTACCAAAAAGGGATAGATCTGAGTATTTTTTAATTGGTGAAATGCTAGGAACAGTGATGGTCCAAAGAGATTTAGGGATCCATGTACACAGATAACTAAAATGTAGTGGTCAGGTACAAAAATAAAGGCTGATAGGATGTTAGCCTTTATAACTGAATGGGCTAGAATATAAAGGGGAGGAAGTTTTGCTACAGCTATACAAAGCTCTGGTTTGACCCCATCTGGAGTACTGTGTACAGTTTTGCGCACCGCACCTTAGAAAGGATAATTTGGCCTTAGAAGGCATGTAGTGTAGATTCACCAGAATGTTACCGGGGCTCTAAGGATTAGATAATGAGTAGAGATTA
This sequence comes from Pristiophorus japonicus, assembly GCF_044704955.1. NCBI lineage: Eukaryota > Metazoa > Chordata > Chondrichthyes > Pristiophoridae > Pristiophorus > Pristiophorus japonicus. Next base: position 45,704,477 of record NC_091988.1, read on the forward strand.
TATAAACTGGACTTATATTCCATGGAATATAGAAGAATAATGGGTGATTTGATTGAGGTTTTTAGAATTTTGGAATTAATTCATTGGGTAGAGAGAAACTTCTTGTGGTGGTGGGGGAGTCTCAGGATAAGAGAACATAACCTTAAAATCTGAGTCAGGAGAGAAGTTAGGAAAACCTCTCTTCATGCAAAGGGTGGTAGAACTCTCTCCCACAAAAAGCAGCAGATACTAGCTCAGTTAATAATTTTAATTCTGAGATCAATAGATGTTGCTAGACGAGGACACATATTGAGCCAAGACAGGTGGATGGAGTTAAGATACAGATCAGCCATGATCTCACTGAATAGCGGAACAGGCTCGAGGGGCTGAATTACCTACTTCTGCTCCTATGTTCATTAATCCTGGGGAGAAGAAATCTTCGGAAATACATTTAGAATGTTGCTACACCTAGAAAACAGAACATTTCTTCTCCCCACATTAATTGGATATCTTTTGCCCAAAGTAGTTATCTTCCAGAACCAGGTTTGCGACTATTGCTTAAAATGGGCTTTTCACATTTCCATTTAAACCATGCAAAATTTGATTTAAAGTGCAAAGACCTCACTAATCAAAACCATCATCCACTGTGATGTTATTTGCATGCATTGTGAGCCATTGATGTGTTAGTGGCAATGACTTTCATAGGAACCACTACTGTGTGAACACATTATCCAGCAAAAATGGCTGATCAATGTACTGTGGAAGCATTTAACAACTTTGCTTGTGCTTAATTTATGTGTACGACGCTCCAATAATAGTAAACATAATCTAATTAGAGTTTCTCTTAAATAACGCACGGGCCTGTTTCAAAGGTTCTCGTACCTTATGTAAAGCAGATTATTCACCGTACAGTGAAATGTCTACATGACTGTCATTGTTACAATATACTATTTTATTGTATGTTTGTTCAGTTTGAAAGGTCATTCAGACTTGTTATACTCCACAAAAACTGACAGTGAGAAAACACCATGGGGTCAAATGTGTGTCAGTACTGTCCCATTTTGAAGCCGAGCCAAAATAGTCCATCTGGTAAAAATGACAACTTAACGTTTAATTTCCAACCATTCCAATTTCTGGTGGACCTTGATCTGGGTGGCCAGCCGGAGAGAGGCAGGATCCTCATTAATAAATGCAAATCGGGGTCAAGGACACAGTTACAAGCCCTGACACCAGGTTTGTTTCTGATTGCGTTGCTACCACCACTTTCTTCTCCTGCCCACAAACCATGGGCGGTGCAAATCAGGGATGGCCAGTTCCCGGAATATTTAAAGTGTTCCTCAGCCGCTGCCGAATAAAACTCTCAAGTAAAAAAAATTCTGAGATCTTTTGATTGAATTACATGGTGGTTTGTGCTACTAGAGGATTTAGAAGTGATTGCAGTTGCTGTAGAACTTTCCGAACGCTTAAAGGGCTTCCAGCTAAGCATTTTTTTTTCTCATAGAAACATAGAAACAGAGAAAATAGGTGCAGGAGTAGGCCATTCAGCCCTTCGAGCCTGCACCACCATTCAATAAGATCATGGCTGATCATCCCCTCAGTACCCCTTTCCTGCTTTCTCTCCATACCACTTGATCCCCTTAGCAGTAAGGGCCATATCTAACCCCCTCTTGAATATATCCAATGAACCTGCATCAACAACTCTCTGCGGCAGGGAATTCCACAGGTTAACAACTCTCTGAGTTAAGAAGTTTCTCCTCATCTCAGTCCTAAATGGCTTACCCCTTATCCTAAGACTATGTCCCCTGGTTCTGGACTTCCCCAACATCGGGAACATTCTTCCCGCATCTAACCTGTCCAGTCCCGTCAGAATCTTATACGTTTCTATGAGATCCCCTCTCATCCTTCTAAACGCCAGTGAATAAAGGCCCAGTTGATCCAGTCTCTCCTCATATGACAGTCCAGCCATCCCGGGAATCAGTCTGGTGAACCTTCGCTGCACTCCCTCAATAGCAAGAATGTCCTTCCTCAGATTAGGAGACCGAAATTGAACACAATATTGCAGGTGAGGCCTCACTTAGGCCCTGTACAATTGCAGTAAGACCTCCCTGCTCCTATACTCAAATCCCCTATCTATGAAGGCCAACATACCATTTGCCTTCTTCACCGCCTGTTGTACCTGCATGCCAACCTTCAATGACTGATGAACCATGACTCTCAGGTCTCGTTGCACCTCCCCTTTTCCTAATCTGCCGCCATTCAGATAATATTCTGCCTTTGTGTTTTTGCCCCCAAAATGGATAACCTCACAGTTATCCACATTATACTGCATCTGCCATGCATTTGCCCACTCACCTAATCTGTCTAAGTCACCCTGCAGCCTCTTAGCGTCCCCCTCACAGCTCACACTGCCACCCAGTTTCGTGTCACCTGCAAACTTGGAGATATTACACTCAATTCCTTCATCCAAATCGTTAATGTTTATTGTAAAGAGCTGTGGTCCCAGCACTGAGCCCTGCGGCACTCCACTAGTCACTGCCTGCGATTCTGAAAAGGACCTGTTTATCCCGACTCTCTGCTTCCAGTCTGCCAACCAGTTCTCTATCCACGTCAGTACATTATTCCCAATACCATGAACTTTGACTTTGCACACCAATCTCTTCTGCGGGACCTTGTCAAAAGCCTTTGGAAAGTCCAAATACACCACATCCACTCATTCCCTCTTGTCCACTCTGCTAGTTACATCCTCAAAAAATTCCAGAAGATTCGTCAAGCATGATTTCCCTTTCATAAATCCATGCTGACTTGGACCGATCCTGTCACTGCTTTCCAAATGCACTGCTATTTCATCCTTAATGATTGATCCCAACATTTTCCCCACTACTGATGTCAGGCTAACCAGTCCATAATTACCTGTTTTCTCTCTCCCTCCTTTTTAAAAAAGTGGTGTTACATTAGCTACTCTACAGTCCATAAGAACTGATCCAGAGTTGATAGACTGTTGGAAAATTATCACCAATGCATCCACTATTTCTAGGGCCACTTCCTTAAGTACTCTGGGATGCAGACTATCAGGCCTTCGGGGATTTATCAGCCTTCAATCCCATCAATTTCCCTAACACAATTTCCCATCTAATAAGGATATCCTTCAGTTCCTCCTTCTGACTAGACCCACTGTCCTCTAGTACATTCGGAAGGTTATTCATGTCTTCCTTCGTGAAGGCAGAACTGAAGTATTCGTTCAATTGGTCTGCCATTTCTTTGTTCCCCGTTATAAATTCACCTGAATCCGCCTGCAAGGGACCTAAATTTGTCTTCACTAATCTTTTTCTCTTCACATATTTATAGAAGCTTTTGCACTCAGTTTTTATGTTCCCTGCAAGCTTCCTCTCGTACTCTATTTTCCCCCTCTTAATTAAACCCTTTGTCCTCCTCTGTTGAATTCTAAATTTCTCCCAGTCCTTAGGTTTGTTACTTTTTCTAGCCAATTTATATGCCTCTTCCTTGGTTTTAACACTATCCTTAATTTCCCTTGTTAGCCACGGTTGAGCCACCTTCCCAGTTTTATTTTTACTGTAGGCAGGGATGTACAATTGCTGAAGTTCATCCATGTGATCTTTAAATGTTTGCTATTGCTTATCCGCCATCAACCCTTTAACTAGCCTTTGCCAGTCTATTCTAGCCAATTCACACCTCATACCGTCGAAGTTACCTTTCCTTAAGTTCAGGACCCTAGTTTCCGAATTAACTGTGTCACACTCCATCTTAATAAAGAATTCTACCATATTATGGTCACTTTTCCCCAAGGGGCCTCGCACAACAAGATTGCTAATTAGTCCCTTCTCATTACACATCACCCAGTCTAGGATGGCCAGCTCTCCAATTTGTTCCTCGACATATTATTCGAGAAAACCATCCCTATTACACTCCAGGAAATCCTCCTCCGCCGCATTGCTACCAGTTAGGTTAGCCCAATCAATATGTAGATTAAAGTTGCCCATGACGGCAGAGGAGGGCGGGCCATCGTGCTCCTTTAACAATTGCTTGAGCCTTGCGCCAGAAGCTCATCCGTGAACACTTTACAGATACCTGAGAGCTCAGCAACATATATTCCACAGGGACATGTTTATTTTTTGGAGCTGTTCCATAATGTTGTGTTGTGTTAATGGAACATGATTCGGTTTTAAGGTAAAATATATTTTATTCAAAAGTTTACAAGGTACTTAACTTTACTGTAATAAAATTATTCTTGTATCAAACTTTACTTTAATATGCCTCTTTAAGATCACTTAAAAACTTTAAGATCACTTATAAAGTTGTAAATTTACATAACTCACAAAAAACTTTCAATTTGAAAACAGTTACAACAGTAACATCAACAACAGCAGCAGCAGCAAAGAAAGGCTGCACCCATCTCTCATCCCCCTTAGTCTAACACCGCCCGTTGCGCTTGGTCTTGAACTCTCCACCACTCCTGCCCGTAGGCGGTGGCGCAGTCATTTTGGCCTTGGTACCAAGCTTATTCCTTCTAACATCTCGTTTAATGTGCACTTCTTGATGCATGGTGGGGGGTGAAGGGGGAGGGGGCGGGGTCAGGTGTTAATGTGGAGGGCCTGGCTTGGGTCTCTTCAGAGGCTGGTGTGGAGTTTGCAGTGGGAGTGGCAGTTGATTCTGTCAATGGGTGCATGGTCTAGGTGTGTTCCCTTATTGCAGCAGCTAACTCACACAAGCCCTCCCTCATGCACCCTGACAGTGTTTCAGCGGATTGAAACATTCCCTCCCTGATGGCCTGTGTCAGTGCCAGTGTCGTCCTTTCCACTACCTCTGACATTCCCTCCCTCATGGACACTATTCCCTCACTGATGTTCCTGGACATCGTTCCCATTTCCCGTGCCATTGCTGTTACTTCTCCCGACAGTCCCGCTATCTCATCACTCACCCCACTGATGGTATCCAGGAGTGATCAGGTAAGGTCAATGCTCTCCGCACTCAATGCCATGATGTGAACCACATCTGTTGTATCCTGCATCTCAGGAGAGCGTGATCGATTTCTCCTTCCCCTCACCCTGGGTCTGCCTCGCGACATCCCAGTGGGAGCCGCATCCTTGGACGGTGGGGCCCTGGGTGTTACTTGCTGCAGCCCACTACTGGGACCCGCAACCTTGGAATGTGTGAAACCATGGAATGTCCCACCAGTATTCAAATCACTAGTCATGGAAGGGGCTGGCAACTCTGAGAACTGCACATGTTCCATATTCAGTATATAAGTGGTAGCTTCATCCAGCTGACCCAACACCCCCACACCCCCATGTTGGTCTGGAGGTTTGGCTTGGAAGATGTTCTTGTCTTCAGGCTCGTCCGCATCTGAATCTTCTTCTGCATCTTGAGGATTGGTATCAGGTTGTGCAAAATATAACAGAACAGTCAAATGGTTAGCAGCAGAGGAGGGGGCAGGATGGGTGGCATGAGTAGGATCACATGTAGCAGGCCAGGCAGCAGATTGATTGAAGGGCCACGATGAATTTTCGGGACTTACCCTCTCCTTCGAGTGTGGGCCCAGCTTGTGCAGTACTGATTGTTTTTCTCCAGGTAGGACCCATCAAAACAGCGACCCTCTCTTCCAAGGGTGTCAGTGCGTGCAGATTAGGGGCCTCCTCTTGATCGAGTTCTTTCCCTTTTGTTGTGGGACAATTTCTTCTGCAAAGATGAAAATGCAAGTTTTTAGAGAGGGTGTCTTTCTGCTGGGTGGGACATATACAGCTGGTCACATTTACAATTGCAATTGCATTGAATAAATGAAAATATTGCTTACACTAAATACTTGACCAAGGTCCTGCCATTTCTTTTCAAACTGGCTTCCAGATCTGTTGGTGTTCACCAATGCGCAGAAATCTTCTGCAACTTAGTTCCAGTGTTTCTTCATTTCTTTGGGTGGAACTTTTATGTGACCTCTGCTGGTATCCAGCTCCTGCCATCTGTTCTCAACGACATTCACTAATGTCTCCACTTCTTCCAGCAAGAAATTCTTTGTTTTTGGTCCACGTTGCTGCATTGCTGGATTGCTGCAGCTGCTCTGAGACACTCACGGCACTTTTCCAATGCTCTTAGACACACAGCGATTTTTCCAAACACACAGTACTGATTTTTTCAAATACAGCAGGCCTGCCTGCTGGCATGCAGCGGTGATTTTTCCAAACAGAGCACTGCTTCTTGAATTCAGCAGTGATTTTCCTACCACAGCACTCCTTCTGGCACGAAAACACAAGCAGCTAGCTAGCTCTTTAAAAATGGCCGATTGCCAACTCGCGGCGCTACTGCACAATCGTGGACATCATCATTCTCCACTGCACATGTGCAGACGTCCCGGCACATTTTCCAGCGCAGAACGCAGGCTCCACCCCCCAAGTCGACTGGCCATGCTGCGCGACTGCAGTGAAGAGGCCAGACAGCGGCCAAAGTTGCAACATTTTTTTCTGACGCATCTCGGAACATACATAAGTGGCGCAATTCTGGTAAGTGTGCTGAAAAACGGGCTTGGCCAAAATTGAGCCCAGAATTCTGGAGTTTATGTCGGGTACTCTGAACCCAAGGAAGAGACGTTGAGCATGGAAAATGTCACCCACAGTAAGTAGGGCTGGCTATTCTAAACAGACTATACATGGCACAAGGAGATCTGGTTCAAATTTGGAATAAATATTTCTACTGCATCTTTGGTAAGGTTCCTGTTGAAATGTATTTGAGCAGTTTCAATCTGATTCCGAGTGGGTATAGGCCGGCCGCATAAACTTCCCTTTAATTTGGCACTCATGGTTAATCTCACACTGAGAGATTACAGGATGGTTGGTGTGGGAAAAGGAAATATGTCACCTGGGTATTCTTCTGAGGTCGGGGCTGAGGCATATTATTTTTGCAGAGTAGTGGGAGCTTTGCATTTAACTGTGCTCCACTGGACTAGAGAGTCCCAGATGGTGACATTGGGTATTTAGCAGGAAACAAATAAAAAAATATTGCTTTACCATATCATTGAAAAGGCTCAAACCACATACTAAACACTGAATGTCCAGTCCAGAGTATTTGAAAACAGTTGTCATGTATGGCACTTCAACCTCTCAAGTGCCTTGCTGAGAATCCAACATAATCCAATTTTGTGTTTTTCACATAATATACCCTCATTACACTCAAACAGTCGCAACACACATTGACAAGAACCAAACCGTGCAGAGTTCTCTAGAAAGGTATGAAAATGAAGCTCGACAAAATATAACACCTGACACAGAACCATAGAAGTTTATAGCATAGCAGGAGGCCAATCAGCTCTTCACGTCTATGCTGGCTCGCTGCTAGATCAACTGAAAACGAATCCCCCCACTCCATTCTCTCTGTAGTTATTTTGATTCATATATTCTCTCTTAAAAGATGCAATGGTCTTTGCTTCAACCATTCACTGTGGCAAAGCACTCCAAGCTCCAACAATGGTCTGTGCAGGATTCTCCTTGCTCCTGTCCTCACTCCTGTAGTGACAACTTCAAATAGACCACCCCTCGTTACTGATTTCCCAATCACAAGAAGGGCCCTGAAATTCACCTCGGTCGGTGGTGCGAAGCAGATGGTATTGGATCGGGCGCTCGTTACACGCAGCACCGGATATTTAATTGTACTGACTGGAGTGAACCTGAATATCAGGCGCTGTGTATAACTGGCGGCTGATCTGATACCGCCTGTTTTTCACCATCACTCGAGACAGATTTCTAGCCCTAGTCTTTCCCTCTTAACTCCATCATCAACCTTCATCATTTTACAAACCTCCATTCAATTTCCTCTTAGCCTTTCTGCTTTAGTGGATATAGTTCCAGTATCTCAAAGCTCTCCTCATAATTACAGTTTCCTATCCTTGGCATTATTCTGTTGAATCTATGCTTTCTATGGCTTTAATGTCCTTTCTATAACTGGATACAGTACTCTAACTGCGGTATAACCAAAGCTTAGTATAAATTCATCATCACTTATTTATTCTTGTGCTCCACGTCCTGATGTATAAAATGAACATTTTTTAGAACTTTAGCTAACTACACTCGCACTTTCAGGGAATGATGTATTTGAGCCCCTAGGTGGCTCTAAAACCTTCAGCATCTTTCCATTGGGGATATATTCCCATTCCTTGTTTGTCCTACCAACATGCATTGCCTCACATTTTTCCACAGATAAAAGTTGTACCTAATGAATAAACTCTTAAAAACTTATACAATTTCCTGCTAGTCATATCATCGACAAGCTCCTTAAGAAAATCTCTCGCATACCATCATGTCTTTAAAATCCCATTGATTCTTCATGATCATACCCATGTCGATCCTTATCCCAGATGAAGCCAACTGTCAATGAATTATAAGGTGCATATTGTGTTGTCAATGTGTGCTGCACTGTATTTTAATAAATATTTTATCATTTGCATTTGTGCCCTAATTGTATCACCTAAATGTCTAGGTTGCCATTACATTATATTGTTCTGCCTGAAGGGTTAGCTTTCAAATTGTTGCCAATTATTTTCCATCAGATGGATTTCTAATACTAAAAAATGTAACATCATAGGTAGTGTCTGAGATTGAAAATTTGTTAAAAAGTGTAACGGGCAGTTTTCAACTTAATCTCAGTAAGTAATGAGATTCACAGTAGCAGTAATGAGTAAAAAAGGGATTTTTTTTCCAACTGTAGGTACTAAAAAATAAATTTTTAAATAATTCAGTTTGTGATTGTTGTACACTTATGCTACACATAAATAAATATATAAAATATTCATTTTCACCTCTAACCAAAGGGACTCCCAAGGCCTAATATTGTTCTTTTCTCGTTCTTTTTTTTCTTTTGTTTTAGTTTCTCTCCTCTGTTGTCAGGTTGAGAGCTGGCCAATGAATGGTGAGCTTTAGAATTGTATCCTGAATAATGAGAGTGTTGACAGCTGCTGCTTTGGGCTGATTCATAGCATCATAGAAAATTACAACACAGAAGGAGGCCATTCGACCCATCGTGCCTGTGCTGGCTCTTTGAAAGAGCAGTCGTGCTTAGTCCCACACTCCCGCTTTTTGTCCATAACCCTTTAAGTTCCTCAGAATAGCAGTGGGAACGTCCACCTGAGAGGACAGGTGAGGCCTCTGGTTTATGTCTCATCCATGGAGTTTGGAGCTTTATGGAGTATTAGATTGAGCATGCAAGTGACAGGTTGTTTCTGTGAGCTTCTTGCGATGAGAGCATTAAACTATATTCCCAGCTCTGACATTACATTGGAGCTTTATTACTTTCATCCTTTCTTAGTGTAAAAAAAGAGATCAGCCATCTCTAGTCTCAGAAACATACTTCTGGTCAGATCTATGTGCTGTGAACATACCTATAGGTTCTGTGCTATCATGTTTCTATAAAAAGAGCACATCATTTGATGATCAACTTCTTTGCAGACTCAGTTAACCATTCCACAGCTATCCAATGTAACAGTTATTATGCAGAGATTTTTTTGTCCTTCCAACTAGTTAAAGTACTTTTATGTGATGGATGAATTAATAAAGCCTTTTTAGATTTGCCTCATTAAGAATTTCACGAGGCAGTCGCGGTAATTCGGATATAGGGTTCAAACGAGAAACCTCTATAATTTTGGTCCTGAAATCTTTAGATGTTTGGACGAAAGCACATAGGCTCCACAGAATAAACATTTCATGCACACAGACCTGGAAATTGGCCTCCTTTGTGCCTTCCGTTATTGCCTCTGGGGGGGCGATAGCGGGGCGCGAACGATTTGCCAACCGGGCGCGGCGAAAGAAACCACTCCTGCTAAATTGCCCGAGAGGTTTGCGGCGACGGTAACCCCTTGCGCTACGATCTCCTGCGCCCGGAGATCGTGGCATCATCGTCCTGCACATTACCCCTTGTAGCATCGCCTGGCGACTACACCAACAGCTGCAGGAGGCATTGTTCGGGAGGCTGAGAGCTTGGGGGGGGGGGTGGGCGAGCAAGTTAAAGGGGATGTTGGTGCGGGAGACAAAAAAAGTTTGCGAATGCATAATGGCAATTTTTCCCAATTTTATTCAGCCGCAATCGATCAGCCCGGCACTCTGCTGCAGTGCTTGTAGCTGATAGAGCTGGATTGCAGCTGCCGTCATCAACCATCTAACTCATTCCAATGCAGAGCCTGCAGCAATGGCCCTTCCCTTTGATACAGGGTGTGAGCCTCGGATCCCGGCAGTATTGCACGGGACATTGTGCAGCACTGCACCACTACCGCCCTGCCTGCATGGTTTAGCGCTCCAAGGGAGATGGTAGTGCTTGATTTAGCCCTCCACTTCCTTCTGGAATGCTAACACTGAATTTAGAGAAAGCTGAGCATAATTAGAGCCGAGCGCTAATTTTCCAGATTTCGGGGAGCAGCAGCGTCGTGTCAGGAGGCGGAGCGGAAGATCGCTGAGGCCTACAAGAGGCCCATCAGTCCAGGGAGCAGCAGCGCCGTGTCGGGAGGTGGAGTGGAAGATCGCTGAGGCCTACAAGAGGCCCGTCAGTCTCGGGAGCAGCAGTGTCATGTCGGGAGGCAGAGCGGGAGATCGCTGAGGCCGACAATAGGCCCGTCAGTCTCGGGAGCAGCAGCGTCATGTCGGGAGGCGGAGCGGGAGATCGCTGAGGCCAACAATAGGCCCGTCAGTCTCGGGAGCAGCAACGTCATGTCGGGAGGCGGAGCGGGAGATCGCTGAGGCCGACAATAGGCCCATCAGTCTCGGGAGCAGCAGCGCCATGTCGGGAGGCGGAGCGGGAGATCGCTGAGGCCGACAATAGGCCCATCAGTCTCGGGAGCAGCAGCGTCATGTCGGGAGGCGGAGCGGGAGATCGCTGAGGCCTACAATAGGCCCATCAGTCTCGGGAGCAGCAGCATCATGTCGGGAGGCGGAGCGGGAGATCGCTGAGGCCGACAATAGGCCCATCAGTCTCGGGAGCAGCAGCATCATGTCGGGAGGCGGAGCGGGAGATCGCTGAGGCCGACAATAAGCCCGTCAGTCTCGGGAGCAGCAGCGTCATGTCGGGAGATGGAGCGGGAGATCGCTGAGGCCGACAATAGGCCCGTCAGTCTCGGGAGCAGCAGCGTCATGTCGGGAGGCGGAGCGGGAGATCGCTGAGGCCGACAATAGGCCCGTCAGTCTCGGGAGCAGCAGCGTCATGTCGGGAGGCGGAGCGGGAGATCGCTGAGGCCTACAATAGACCAGCCGGTGCAGCTGCAGTAGGGTGAGAAGGCAAAAAAGAAGTAGAAAGAAATCGAAAAGTGACGTCACAGCCAAGGGGGTAAGTGATTGGCTGGTGATTGGTAAGCAGTTTTTCTTTTTCTTTCTTTACCATAAGTAACCTTTTAGCATTGTTGTTGATAAATTAAGTTAATCTAAGGGTTAAGTCATGGCAGGAGAGCTTGGACACGTGTTATGCTCCTCCTGTAATATGTGGGAAGTCAGGGACGCTTCCAGTGCCCCTGACGACTACATGTGCGGGAATTGCATCTGCCTGCAGCTCCTGACAGACCGCACTGGAGCTATGAGTGGATTTACTCTGGAGCATCCATGATGCTGAAAATGACGTGAATAGCACATTTAGTGTGTTGGCCACACCGCAGGTAAAGGGTACACAGCCAGATAGGGTATGGGTGACCAACAGGAAGAGCAGTGGAAGGAAGGTAGTGCAGGGGTCCCCTGCGGTCACCTCCCTGCAAAACAGATACACTGCTTTGGGTACTGTTGAGGGGAATGATTCATCAGAGGAGAGCAGCAGCAGCCAAATTCATGGCACCATGGGTGGCTCTGCTGCACAGGAGGGCAGAAAAAGAGTGGGAGAGCTATAGTGATAAGGGATTCTATTGTAAGCGGAATAGATAGATGTTTCTGCGGCTGCAACCGAGATTCCAGGATGGTATGTTGCCTACCTGGTGCAAGGGTCAAGGATGACTCGGAGCGGGTGCAGGACATTTTGAAGAGGGAGGGTGAACAGCCAGTTGTCATGTTACATATAGGTACCAAAGATATAGGTAGAAAATGGGATGAGGTCCTACAAGATAAATTTAGGGAGCTAGGAGCTAAATTAAAAAGTAGGACCTCAAAAGTAGTAATCTCAGGATTGCTACCAGTGCCATGTGCTAGTCAGAGTAAGAATCGCAGGATAGCTCAGATGAATACGTGGCTTGACCAGTGGTGCAGAAGGGAGGGATTCAAATTCCTGGGACATTGGAACCGGTTCTGGGGGAGGTGGGACCAGTACAAACCGAACGGTCTGCACCTGGGCAGGACCGGAACCAATGTCCTAGAGAGAGTGTTTGCTACTGCTGTTGGGGAGGAGTTAAACTAATATGGCAGGGGGATGGGAACCTATGCAGGGAGACAGAGGGAAGTAGATTGGGGGCAGAAGCAAAAGATAGAAAGAAGAAAAGTAAAAGTGGAGGGCAGAGAAACCTAAGGCAAAAAGAAAAAAGGGCCACATTACAGCAAAATTCTAAAGGGGCAAAGTGTGTTAGAAAGACAAGTCTGAAGGCTCTGTGCCTCAATGCGAGGAGTATTTGGAATAAGGTGGACGAATTAACTGTGCAGATAGCAATTAACGGTTATCATGTAATTGGCATCACGGAGACATGGCTCCAGGGTGACTATGGCTGGGAACTCAACATCCAGGGGTATTCAACATTTCGGAAGGGTAGACAGAAAGGAAAAGGAGGCGGGGTGGCATTGCTGGTTAAAGAGGAAATTAATGCAATAGTAAGAAAGGACATTAGCTTGGATGATGTGGAATCGGTATGGCAGGATCTATGGAATACCAAAGGGCAGAAAACGCTAGTGGGAGTTCTGTACAGACCACCAAACAGTAGTAGTGAGGTTGGGGACAGCATCAAACAAGAAATTGGGGATGCGTGCAATAAAGGTACAGCAGTTATCATGGGTCACTTTAATCTACATATTGATTGGGCTAACCAAACTGGTAGCAATGTGGTGGAAGAGGATTTCCTGGAGTGTATTAGGGATGGTTTTCTAGACCAATATGTCAAGGAACCAACAAGAGAGCTGGCCATCCTAGACTGGGTGATGTGTAATGAGAAAGGACTAATTAGCAATCTTGTTGTGCGAGGCCCCTTGGGGAAGAGTGACCATAATATGGTAGAATTCTTTATTAAGATGGAGAGTGACACAGTTAATACAGAAACTAGGGTCCTGAACTTAAAGAAAGGTAACTTCGATGGTATGAGATGTGAATTGGCTAGAATTGACAAGCAAATGATACTTAAAGGATTGACGGTGGATAGGCAATGGCAAACATTTAAAGATCACATGGATGAGCTTCAACAATTGTACATCCCTGTCTGGTGTAAAAACAAAACGGGGAAGGTGGCTGAACCGTGGCTAACAAGTGAAATTAAGGATAGTGTTAAATCGAAGGAAGAGGCATATAAATTGACCAGAAAAAACAGCAAACCTGAGGACTGGGAGAAATTTAGAATTCAGCAGAGGAGGACAAAGGGTTTAATTAAGAGGGGGAAAATAGATTACGAGAAGAAGCTTGCCTGGAACATAAAAAGTGACTGCAAAAGCTTCTATAGATATGTGAAGAGAAAAAGATTAGTGAAGACAAACGTAGGTCCCTTGCAGTCGGATTTAGATGAATTTATAATGGGGAACAAAGAAATGGCAGACCAATTGAACAAATACTTTGGTTCTGTCTTCACAAAGGAAGACACAAATCACCTTCCAGAAGTACTAGGGGACCGAGGATCTAGTGAGAAGGAGGAACTGAAGGATATCCTTATTAGGCGGGAAATTGTGTTAGGGAAATTGATGGAATCGAAGGCCGATAAATCCCCGGGGCCTGATAGTCTGCATCATAGAGTACTTAAAGAAGTGGCCCTAGAAATAGTGGATGCATTTGTGATCATTTTCCAACAGTGTATCGACTCTGGATCAGTTCCTATGGACTGGAGGGTAGCTAATGTAACACCACTTTTTAAAAAGGGAGGGAGAGAGAAAATGGGTAATTATAGACCGGTTAGCCTGACATTAGTAGTGGGGAAAATGTTGGAATCAATCATTAAGGATGAAATAGCAGCACATTTGGAAAGCAGTGACAGGATCGGTCCAAGTCAGCATGGATTTATGAAAGGGAAATCATGCTTGACAAATCTTCTGGAATTTTTTGAGGATGTAACTAGTAGAATGGATAAGGGAGAACCAGTGGATGTGGAGTATTTGGACTTTCCAAAGGCTTTTGACAAGGTCCCACACAAGAGATTGGTGTGCAAAATCAAAGCACATAGTATTGGGGGTAATGTACAGACGTGGATAGAGAACTGGTTGGCAGACAGGAAGCAGAGAGTCGGGATCAATGGATCATTTTCAGAATAGCAGACAGTGACTCGTGGAGTGCCGCAGGGCTCAGTGCTGGGACCCCAACTATTTACAATATACATTAATGGTTTTAGATGAAGGAATTGCGTGTAATATCTCCAAGTTTGCAGATGACACTAAACTGGGTGGTGGTGTGAGCTGTGAGGAGGATGCTAAGAGGCTGCAGGGTGACTTAGACAGGTTAGGTGAGTGGGCAAATGCATGGCAGATGCAGTATAATGTGGATAAATGTGAGGTTATCCACTTTGGGGGCAAAAACAGGAAGGCAGAATATTATCTCAATGGTGGCAGATTAGAAAAATGGGAGGTGCAACGAGACCTGGGTGTCATGGTTCATCAGTCATTGAAAGTTGGCATGCAGGTGCAGCAGGCGGTGAAGAAGGCAAATGGTATGTTGGCCTTCGTAGCTAGGGGATTTGAGTATAGCAGGCTTACTGCAGTTGTACAGGGCCTTGGTGAGGCCTCACCTGGAATATTGTGTTCAGTTTTGGTCTCCTAATCTGAGGAAGGTCGTTCTTGCTATTGAGGGAGTGCAGCAAAGGTTTACCAGACTGATTCCCGGGATGGCTGGACTGTCATATGAGGAGAGACTGGATCAACTGGGCCTTTATTCACTGGAGTTTAGAAGGATGAGAGGGGATCTCATAGAACCGTATAAGATTCTGACGGGACTGGACAAGTTAGATGCGGGAAGAATGTTCCCGATGTCGTGGAAGTCCAGAACTAGGGGACACAGTCTTAGGATAAGGGGTAGGCCATTTAGGACTGAGACGAGGAGAAACCTCTTCACTCAGAGAGTTGTTAACCTGTGGAATTCCCTGCCGCAGAGAATTGTTGATGCCAGTTCATTGGATATATTCAAGAGGGAGTTAGATATGGCCCTTACGGCTAGGGGGATCAAGGGATATGGAGAGAAAGCAGGAAAGGGGTACTGAGGGAATGATCAGCCATGATCTTATTGAATGGTGGTGCAGGCTCAAAAGGCCAAATGGCCTACTCCTGCACCTATTTTCTATGCTTCTATGTTTCTATGTTTCAAAAGTTAGCGCCCTAATTGAATTTCTCCTCCACAGTGTTCATGATATGGAATTGAAAATGAGAGAACTCTTAATGGGCTTCTGCTATATATAACATTTATACAATGAGTAGAGCTGATTCATGAACAAATCAAGCCATGTGTATGTGATGGCACCGGGTCTATAAGTTGCATGACTATTCTATTTAATCCAACAGATGAAGCTCTCTGAGTGCAAGAGACCCAATATGGCATTCTTTATCTTGTCGCTTTTTGGGACCTAGTTCGAAGATACACATTTTTGCCTTGATTTCCATCCCCTTTGTTCCCGCTGAGACCACTGCTGGCCACCCTTTCCCCCACTGCCGCAGTTAAATGTAATGGGAAGCAGAGTCCTGCAATGAGATAATGTATAGCGTCCTCTAGTTAGGAGGTATCGATATACTGTGTAGCGCCCTCTAGCTAGGAGGTATCGATATACTGTATCGCGCCCTCTAGCTCGGAGGTATAGGGAGCTGTATTGCGAGAAAGGGGCATGGCTGTCTGAAATCTCCCAAATAAATAGAGTTAAGTTGAACTAAGAGTGTTCACAAGCCCATTCCAGCTACCTTTCACCCATCGGTAGGAGTGCCAAACCTCCAGGATTGGCCTGGAGTCTCCAGGAATCAAAGATTATTTTCCAGGACACTGCTGCGAGCAACCCAGGAGAAAAATGATTGGGGCATTAAAAAAAGATTCTTTGAGCACTTTCATTTATTAGATGTAAAAATATTAGAGATGGGAAAAATGGTTGTTTTACTGACAGTCAAGAATCATCCAATGGAGTAACCATGGGGGTGGGGGGGGTTTAATCCCCCATGATTGGTGGGGAAGGGGCAGGGGTAGGTTAAAATATCAGAAATCTAAATCCTGACCCAAGCCTGCCTCCAATGTGCCCACTTTCGGTTTTAATGGAAGCGGGTTTGGGTTCCTTCAAGTAACCCCTTCTGGAGAGGCCGGCTAATGATTATCATATTAACATGCAAGTTTTAAAGAGATTTTCACCATAATTTGAATTTAACGCATCCTGCATAGGCTTCCCGAGATTCATTAAAGTTACCGAGATGAAGGGGTTGACTTATGAAGATAGGTTGAGTAGGTTGGGCCTAAACTCATGGAGTTCAGAACAATGAGAGGTGATCTTATTGAAACATATAAGATAATGAGGGGGCTCAACAAGGTGGATGCAGAGAGGATATTTCCATTCATAGGGGAAACTAAAACTAGGGGACATAGTCTCAGAATAAGGGGCCGCACATTTAAAACTGAGATGAGGAGGAATTTCTTCTCAGAAGGTTGTAAATCTGTGCAATTCTCTGCCCCAGAGAGCTGTGGAGGCTGGGTCATTGAATATATTTAAGGCAGAGATAGACAGATTTTTGAGCGATAAGGGAATAAAGGGTTATGGGGAGCGGGCAGGAGAGCGGAGCTGAGACCATGATCAGATCAGCCATGATCTTATTAAATGGCAGAGCAGGCTCGAGGGACCAAATGGCCTACTCCTGCTCCTATTTCTTATGTTCTTATGTAAAACGTAGGTGTGCTTGATCGGCACTTCACAGGGCTAGTTAAAGTGCAGGTTAATAAAGGCCCAGTGCTTGCAGCTGCTTTCTTAGTTCCCTCTGGGAAAGGGTTTGGTGGCACTACTTGCTGTGAGAGAATTACTTGTGTAGTTTGGAGGTGTTCACACACAGAACATCAGGAGGAGTGGCGCCATGGCTGCTTTAGCTTGGACTTTGGACAAGACTGGCAATCAGCAGCAGCAAGGTTGTACAGTGGAGGAAGATGCAGACGGACAACAGAGAGGAGGGCATCAGAGAGGGGGCAACAGAGAGGGGCAACAGAGAGGGGGCATCAAAGAGGGACAACAGAGAGGGGGCAACAGAGAGGGGGCAACAGAGAGGGGCACAACAGAGAGGGGACAACAGAGAGGGGCAACAGAGAGGGGGGCAACAGAGAGAGGCAACAGAGGGGGCAACAGAGAGGGGACAATAGAGAGAGGCAACAGAGAGGGGGCAACAGAGAGGGGCAACAGAGAGGGGGGCAACAGAGAGGGGACAACAGAGAGGGAGGCAACAGAGAGGGGCAACAGAGGGGGCAACAGAGAGGGGACAATAGAGAGAGGCAACAGAGAGGGGGCAACAGAGAGGGGCAACAGAGGGGACAACAGAGAGGGGACAATAGAGAGAGGCAACAGAGAGGGGCAACAGAGGGGACAACAGAGAGGGGACAATAGAGAGAGGCAACAGAGAGAGGGCAACAGAGAGGGGGCAACAGAGAGGGGGCAACAGAGAGGGGCACCACAGAGAGGGGACAACAGAGAGGGGCAACAGAGAGGGGGGCAACAGAGAGGGGACAACAGAGAGGGAGGCAACAGAGAGGGGCAACAGAGGGGGCAACAGAGAGGGGCAACAGAAAGGGGGCAACAGAGGGTGGCAACAGAGAGGGGGCAACAGAGAGGGGGCAACAGAGAGGGAGGCAACAGAGAGGGTGCAACAGAGAGGGGCAACAGAGAGGGGGGAAACAGAGAGGGGACAACAGAGAGGGGCAACAGAGAGGGGGCATCAAAGAGGGACAACAGAGAGGGGGCAACAGAGAGGGGGCAACAGAAAGGGGGCAACAGAGGGGGGCAACAGAGAGGGGCAACAGAGAGGGGGCAACAGAGAGGGAGGCAACAGAGAGGGTGCAACAGAGAGGGTGCAACAGAGAGGGGACAACAGAGAGGGGCAACAGAGAGGGGCAACAAAGAGGGGGGCAACTGAGAGGGGACAACAAAGAGGGGGGCAACAGAGAGGGGCAACAAAGAGGGGACAACAGAGGGGGGCAACAAAGGGGGGCAACAGAGAGGGGGGCAACAGAAAGGGAGGCAACAGAGAGGGGCAACAGAGAGGGGACAACAGAGAGGGTGCAACAGAGAGGGGGCAACAGAGAGGGGACAACAGAGAGGGGCAACAGAGAGGGGCAACAGTGAGGGGGGCAACTGAGAGGGGACAACAAAGAGGGGGGCAACAGAGAGGGGCAACAGAGAGGGGACAACAGAGGGGGCAACAAAGGGGGCAACACAGAGGGGGGCAACAGAGAGGGGGCAACAGAAAGGGAGGCAACAGAGAGGAGCAACAGAGAGGGGGCAACAGAAAGGGAGGCAACAGAGAGGGGCAACAGAGAGGGGACAACAGAGAGGGGCAACAGAGAGGGACAACAGAGAGGGGCAACAGATAGGCCACCAACTAGTGGGACAGATATAGAGGAGCAAATTTGCAGAGAAATTACAGAGAGATGCAAGAACTATAGAGTAGTGATAATGGAGGACTTCAACTATCCTAATATAGACTGGGATAGTAAGAGTGTAAAGGGCAGAGAAGGGGAAACATTTCTGAAGTGTGTTCAGGAGAACTTTCTTGATGAGTATGTTTCCATCCCAATGAGGAAGGAGGCATTTCTGGATCTGGTTCTGGGGAATGAGGTAGGTCTTCTAGGGTGGTGGAGGCCCAATCACGTCTTTCAAGAGGGAGTTGTATAAGTACCTGAAAGAAAACATTTTGCAGGACTACAGAGAAGGTCGGGGGAGTGGGACTGGCTGAAGTGCTGTTGCAGAGAACCAGCACGGGCTCGATGGGCAGAATGGCCTCCTTCTGTGCTGTAACCATTCTATGGGCCCAAGTTTCCACAAGAAAAAAAATGGGCGCCCCTCCGAGCTTGGCGCCCGTTTTTCGTGCCTGAAACGGCGCCTAAAAAAATCCTCGGTATTCTCCACCTACTTACAGGTTCTCTGGCCCTCGGCGCAGCCAGCGTGAGCTGTGGGGGGGGCGGAGCCGGGTCCCTGCGCTGAAAACAGTGCCGGGACCTCTGCACATGCGCGCTACAGTCGGCACGCAAGTGCAGTAGCTCCAGGCGCCGAACTGTGTGGGAGGGGCCCAAAGCACGCAGCCCCTAGCCCTGGCCCAATGGCCTCACTGGGGCTGTGTGAATAAGGCTCCTCCCACGGCCAGCTCCTGCTC
Source organism: Pristiophorus japonicus (assembly GCF_044704955.1). Classification (NCBI taxonomy): domain Eukaryota; kingdom Metazoa; phylum Chordata; class Chondrichthyes; family Pristiophoridae; genus Pristiophorus; species Pristiophorus japonicus. Next base: position 45,723,904 of record NC_091988.1, read on the forward strand.
CCCCCAACCCCCCCTGCCCCCGACCGGACCCGACACCCGCTCCCCCCTGCCTCCGGACCAGACCCGACACCCACTCCCCCCCCCCCCACCGCCGACCAGACCCGACCCGACACCTGCTCTCCCCCCCCCCCCCCCGCCGACCATACCCGACCCGACACCCGCTCCCCCCCCCCCGCCGACCAGACCCGACCCGACACCCGCTCCCCCCCCCTCCCTCCCCCTCTCTCTCTCTCCCTCCCCCTCACTCTCTCTCCCTCCCTCCCCCTCTCTCTCTCTCCCTCCCTCCCCCTCTCTCTCTCTCCCTCCCTCTCTCTCTCTCTCTCCCCCTCCCTCCCTCGCTCAGCGGCACGAACGGCTGCAGAATTCTCCCTGGCTGAAGCACTTTCACACAGGTAGGAAGATGGTTTATTTAATCTTTTCTTGGCTTATAAATGTTTATTCAGGTTGGATTTATTTGTATAATATTTGTAGAAGTATAAATAAGGATTTATTGTCGATTTTAATGAGTTCCCTTCCCCCCCCACCTCGTTCTGGGCACCTAATTTGTAACCTGCGCCTGATTTTTTAATGTGTAGAACAGGTTTTTTCAGTTCTACAAAAATCTTCACTGGCGCCATTCTACTTTAGTTTGGAGTACATTTTCACTGTGGAAACTTTCAAATCAGGCGTCAGTGGCCGGACACGCCCCCTTTTGAAGAAAAAATTCTGTTCTAAACTAGAACTGTTCTACCTGACTAGAACTGCAGAAAAAAAATGTGGAGAATTGCGATTTCTAAAATAGTCCGTTCTCCACCAGTTGCTCCTAAAAATCAGGCGCGAATCATGTGGAAACTTGGGCCCTATAATTCTATGATCACTGTTTGGTACACAGTTTATCTAATCAGAATATAACTCATTTTTCTACACTGTGAGTGAACAAGGTAGCAAGCTCCCTCTATATGTCCATGTCGTGCTTTGCAAATATCCCTGTTTTTTCCTCTTACCTCTTACCATCATTACAAGAATGCATTTTTTTATTCGTTCCTGGGATGTGGGCGTCGCTGGCAAGGCCAGCATTTATTGCCCATCCCTAATTGCCCTTGGGAAGGTGGCGGTGAGCTGCCTTCTTGAACCACTACAGTCTGTGTGGTGAAGGTACCCCCACAGTGCTGTTAGGTAGGAATTCCAAGATATTGACCCAGCGACAATGAAGGAATGGTGACATATTTCCAAGTCAGGATGGTGTGTGGCTTGGAGGGGAACTTGGAGGTGCTGGTGTTCCCATGCGCCTGCTGCCCTTGTGCTTCTAGGTGGTAGAGGTCGCGGTTTGGGAGGTGCTGCTGAAGAAGCCTTGGCGAGTTGCTGTAGTGCATCTTGTAGATGGTACACACTGCAGCCACGGTGCGCTGGTGGTGGAGGGAGTGAATGTTTAATGGGTAGCAGAAGGGATGCCAATCAAGCGGGCTGCTTTGTCTGAATGGTGTCCAGCTTCTTGAGTGTTGTTGGAGCTGCACTCATCCAAGCAAGTAGAGAGTATTCCATCACACTCCTGACTTGTGCCTTGTAGATGGTGGAAAGGCTTTAAGGAGTCAGGAGGTGAGTCACTCACAGAATACCCAGCCTCTGACCTGCTCTTGTAGCCACAGTATTTATGTGGCTGGTCCAGCTAAGTTTCTGGTCAATGGTGACCCCACTCCCCCGCCCCCAGAATGTGGATGGTAGGGGATTCGATGATGGTAATGCCATTGAATGTCAAGGGGAGGTAGTTAGGCTTTGTCTTGTTGGAGATAGTCATTGTCTGGTACTTGTGTTGCACGAGAAAAGGATTACATTTGGGCAATAAGGGAAGCAAGGCTTCGAGTATTACCAAGATATTAGAAATAAAAGGAGGACATTTTTTAAAAAGTAAGAAAACTAGCAAAGATCTTCAAGCAGCAGGACTATGAAACTCTTCACAAGGGCACATAAAGTGCGAGTAATTCTTATGGCTGAAAATCTGTCAATTTGAGGGTCTAAAATGTAGGTGAAAGCTTCTGTTGTAATTGAAGAAGGATTAGCTTTGAAAGCTTTGTGAGAAGCACAGTGGGAGGGGAGCAGGGAGCCTGAGTAAGGAATGAGTATTTTAGAAAAATTAATCTACGCCTCATGTAAAGAACCTTTGTTCAAAACATACCTGCTGCCTGTAACTATGTAAATCCAAGTTTGATATCACTAGCTTATAACAAAGATGTTAAACCGAGACCCCATCTGCTCTCAGGTGGATGTAAAGGCTCCCATGACACTATTTCGAAGAAGAGCAGGGCAGTTATCCCCGATGTCCTGGCCAATATTTATCCCTCAATCAACATAGCAAAAACAGATTATTGCTGTTTGTGGGAGCTTGTTGTGCACAAATTGGCTGCCGCATTTCCCACATTACAACAGTGACTACACGCCAAAGGTACTTCATTGCCTGTAAAGCGCTTTGAGACGTCTGGTAGTCATGAAAGGCGCTATATAAAAGCAAATCTTTCAAGTCTTTCTTTACTTCCAGATTTACCTCACCTTCCCTCTTACTCCTTTCAACCTTGGCGCCCTGCATTGAGGGCCTCGGTCCTTCAGTAAGGACAGTGTGCATTTTCTAAACCAGACTGAGGATGTCAGTGAATGTGAAGGTGGCACACTCTCCAAGTGTTTGACCTGACTGATGAGAAGCACACAGAACCTTTTGACTTTCATCTGTTGTGGTTATTGGGTGTGAAATTCAACTTTAGCGGGTGAATAAAATAGGCACTAGCGAATCGGCCCCGCTTTATACACCCTGCCCAATTTTCCGGCCCATTGCAGTCAACAGTAATCACCACGCAACTTGTGACATTCTCTGTTATAACAAGTCACAGCGTTGTGTTAGACACATGCAACGTGCCAAAGCATCAAGCCCTTGATTGACTAACCTCCCAGGGCACTTTAATGACGAGATATTAATGCCCATATTGATATTGTTGAGTGACTTCAAACACAAACAGTAGACTAATACCACCATTCGTTTTCAAAAATTCAGTGACTAATCACAAATCAGAGCTGCAGGGTTCAACCACAGCAATATCTGAAAGTACCAAAGTGATTACTTGAACTACTGTTTGCTGTTAAAGTAATATAAATGAATAGCTGCTTAGATAGATGGTTTTAAAGATACTTGTAAGATCAAGAAAGAACACTCCCTCGTCAGGTTATTCGAGTGGAATCCTGGAATGTAAGTATTCGGTTCAACACTTTACATACCATGTGTTCCTAAACATGAGGCAAAACTCATTGAAGACTCATTTAAAGACTTGCATTTATTGCATGCTTTCTATAGATAAAAGTCAGATGCTAAGTCCATGAGCAGAGGGAAAGGTAGATCATTGATTTTAAAACATTTGTTTCACCAGGGGAACAGATCCATGGTTGCTAGAAAATGAGAGCGTAATGAAAACAAAGGGTTAAGGAAAGATTGCCAAATGGCTATTACCTGTACCAGCATGTTATTCTATCATACCCTGCTTTCCTGTCAGTACATCGAGCACTTGCACCTAATTCCATAACCTGAGCTGTCATCGGTGTTCACATTTTGTATCTGCCCGTCTTTCGGTTGAGACATTAAACCAAGGCCCCGTCGGCCCTCTCAGGTGGACGTAAAAGATCCCACGGCCACTCTTTCGAAGAAGAGCAGGGGAGTTATCCCCGGTATCTTGGCCAATATTTATCCCTCAATCAACATAACAAAAAACAGATGATCTGGTCATTATCACATTGCTGTTGGTGGGAGCTTGCTGTGTGCAAGTTGGTTGCCGCGTTTTCTACATTACAACAGTGACTACACCCCAAAAGTGCTTCATTAGATGTAAAGCGCTTTGAGACGTCCGGTGGTTGTGAAAGGCACTATATAAAAGAAAGTCTGAAATAGGAAGTTCAGCAGTTTATGCAGCATCAGCTGTACATGTCTCTCCCCCCACCCACCCCTTTTAGGGCCCAAGTTTCGGGCCGCGCCTAGAACGGCGCAGCCCTGACCTGGACGCCCGTTTTTCGCGCCACAAAGTGCGCCTAAAAAATACTTACAGATTCTCCGGCTCCCTGCTGGTCCTCTGGAGTCGGGCGCGGCACAGCACGAGCTGTAGGGGGCGGAGCTAGGTCCCTGCGCTGAAAACAGTGCCGGGACCTCTGCACATGCGCGCTACAGTGGGCACGCATGTGCAGTAGCTCCAGGCGCCCAAACCTGTGTGGGAGGGGCCCGAAGCATGCAGCCCCTAGCCCTGGCCGAATGGCCTCACTGGGGCTTTGTGTATAAGTCTGCCTCCCACGCCCAGCTCCTGCTTCCTCCCGACCCGACCCGACTCCCGCTTCCCCCCCACCCGGACCGGACCCGACACCGACACCGACCCGACTCCCACTTCCCCACCCCCTCCCGGCCCCCGGACCCGACCCTCCGAACTGGACCCGACCCATGCTCCCCTCCCCCCCACCCGACCTGACCTCCCTGTCCCTCCCTCCCTCCCCCCTCCCCGACCCGAACCGAACCGACCTCCCTCCCACCACCCCCTCCCCACCCGGACCGGACCCGATCCAACCTGACCTCCCTCCCTCCGCCCCCGACACGAACCGACCCGACCCGACCCGACCCGACCCGACCTTCCTCTGCCCCCGCCACCCCCGACCCGACCCGAACCGAACTGACCCGAACCGACCCGCGCTCCCTCCCTACCCCCCCTACTCGAACCAACCCAACCTCCCTCCCCCGACCCGACCTGCGCTCCCGACCCCGACCCGCGCTCCCCCCGACCCAACCCGACCCGCGCTCCCGACCCCGGACCCCGGACCCCGGACCCGACCCGACCCAACACCACCTACCTGTAAATCTGGTGCTGGGGACGGGCCCTGCCCGAAGTCTTGGGCCCGGCCGGGCCCGACCTGTTCAGCCTTCCTCCCCCTTCTCATTCCCCCTCCCCCCTTCTCCTTCCCCTTCCCCCTCCCCCTTCCCCCTCCCCCTTCGCCCTCCGCCTTCCCCCTCCCCCTTCTCCTATCCCTCCTTCTCCTTTCCCCTCTTCTCCTTTCCCCCTTCTCCTTCCCCCCTTCTCCTTTCCCCTCTTCTCCTTCCCCCCCTTCTCCTTTCCCCCCCCTCTCCTTCCCCTTCTCTCCCCCTTCTCCCCCATTTCTCTTTCCCCTTCTCCTCCCCCCTTTCCCCTTCTCCTCTACCCCCCCTTTCCCCTTCTCCTCCCCTTCCCCTTCTCCCCCCTTCTCCTCCCCCCCATCCCTCCCCCTCTGCCTCCCTCCCCTCCCCCTGCCCCCCCCTCTCCCTCTACCTCCCTCCTCCCCCTCCCCTCGCTGTCAGAAACACAGACACTGACAGACAGAGAGTGAGAGACACACACAGACAAACAGAGAGATAGAGACACTGACAGAGACACACTGGGGGGGGGGGGGGGGGCATCCCAGCATGCTGTTGGAGGGCTCCCGGTGCTGCAGTCGGTAAGTAAAAAGTGTTTTATTTATTGATTTTAAAAAAAGATTATTTCTTATTAATTTTTTTTGATTGATTTATTGGTTGATTTGTTGATGTTTTTATCATTTATTATTGATGATGGCTCTTTATTTGTAAAACTGAAGTGTTTAATGTTTGTAAACTTCCCTTTAAACCCCCCCCCCCCATTCCCTACGCCTGATTTGTAACCTACGCCTGATTTTCTAAAGTACAAAAATCCTCACTTACTCCATTCTAAGTTAGTTTGGAGTAAGTTTTCACTGACGAAACTTTGAAAACAGGCGTAAGTGGCCGGACACACCCCCTTTTGAAAAAAAAAATTCTGTTCCAAAGTGAAACTGTTCTAACTGACAAGAACTAGAGCAAACTAAATGCCGAGGATTTGAATTTCTAAGATACTCCGTTCTACACCAGTTGCTCCAAAAAATCAGGAGCAACTGAGGCCGAAACTTGGGCCTTTAGTGACAGAACTGTCAGGGCAGTTTACATGGCATTATCTCTGGATTCAGACTACTTGCTAAAAGCTGTGCTCCAATAATTATTGCTCTGTGCTTTTCCCTACTGCAGTCCAGAATTTCACCTCTTTTCATTAAACTTGATCACTGGGAGGCTGTGTGGCTTTTTTTTTGTCTTTCCTGACAGAAATCGGTAACATGGCAACTGCCTTCGAGGCAGATTCCAGCTTCATGTTAGACTGAGTGGTCAATTGTTAGGTGAAGTACACAGAAAATAAAAGAATAAAGTAAAATTGCAGTGGAAGAATTAAAGAATTAATCGTAGCAAAATCCTACAAGGCATTTGGGACAGTCAAAAAATGGAATCATGTAACTAATAAAAGTTATAAGATAATGTGTATCTCATCAGTACGTCTTATTAACATTCATATTGAGAGAAATCAATTCTTGGATGGGGTGAAAAACAGTAAACCCTTCAGTGTTCAACGATTTATGCCTCAGCAGCACCACCTGCTGTTAAAATATTATACAGCACCCCTAAAAAACAAGACTAGCCAGCACCAAGAAAGAAAGACTTGGGGGCTGAAACTGCACCTTTCCTTAAGGTCTGTTACCACCGCAAATTGGCGGCCACGCTGCGGAGTAGAGTGGCCACCAACTTTTCATGGAATGGCCACTGATAGCCCAATAGCCCTCCTGAGGTTTCCCGGTGGTGCCCCGACACCCACCGCCCCGCCCCCGCACTCCCCGCCACCATTCCACTGCTGACGATCTGTGTTAAGCGCGTCATCACTGTGCGCTCTGCCGATCTAACCACCCCCCCTCCCCCCACCCCCCGACGGCGACATTCCCCTCCGAAAATCTGCAGCCCGCCCGGCGATGCCAAAACCTGTTTTTCCCGGTGGTCCAGTGAGGCTGAGGTCTTCTGCACTGGTGGTGAGGCTTCCCTTAAAGGGGAGAACACACTGCAGTTGCTGCCATGTTTTTTTTTGTCGGCCCACTGCCATGTTGGCCCGACAATTACGCCCCCGGGTTCGGCTGGGCCGCCAACAGGCAGCCTGGCTCCCCCTCTTGGGTGCCACCACTGGCCCGGCCAAAACCCTACCTGGTGGCCCAGTGAGCCGAATATTTTAAAGTCGCGGAGGCTCTCCCCTTTAAGTGAAGGGGAGAGCCGTGGTGACGCGGCGCCGTGATGACATCATCGCAGCGGTCACTTCGCACCACCCCCAACTTCCGCCCCTCAGGTGTTGTCACCGCCACCATTAAGAGCGATTTCCGGAGCCAAGGAAAAAAAAACAATAAAGAATGGAATCTCGCTCAAAAGGCGACCTGAACGGCAGCTGCAGTAAAAACCATTCAAACAGGGTGCGTGCGCCCCATTTTGGGCGTGGGGCAATTTCTACCCCTTGGATTTATATAGCGCCTTCCACAACTACCAGGCATCCCAAAGCACTTTACAGTCAATGAAGTACTTTTTGACATGTAGTCACTGTTGCAAGGCCCTTACGGCCAAAGGGATCAAGGAATATGGAGAGAAAGCAGGAAAGGGGTACTGAGGTTGAATGATCAGCCATGATCTTATTGAATGGCGATGCAGGCTTGAGGGACCAAATGGCCTGCTCCTGCACCTAATTTCTATGTTTCTATGTAGGAAACGCGGAAGGCAATTTGCACACAGCAAGCTCCCATCAACAGCAATGTGATAACGACCAGACTGTTTTAGTGAAGCTGAGTGAACATAAGTACATAAGAACATTAGGAACAGGAGTAGGCCATCTAGCCCCTCGAGCCTGCTCCGCCATTCAAAAAGATCATGGCTGATCTGGCCGTGGACTCAGCTCCACTTACCCGCCCGCTCCCCATAACCCTTAATTCCCTCATTGGTTAAAAATCTATCTATCTGTGATTTGAATATATTCAATGAGCTAGCCTCAACTGCTTCGTTGGGCAGAGAATTCCAGAGATTCACAACCCTCTGAGAGAAGAAATTCCTTCTCAAGTCAGTTTTAAATTGGCTCCCCCATATTTTGAGGCTGTGCCCCCTAGTTCTAGTCTCCCTGACCAGTGGAAACAATCTCTCTGCCTCTATCTTGTCTATCCCTTTCATTATTTTAAATGTTTCTTTGAGATCACCCCTCATCCTTCTGAATTCCACCGAGTAAAGACCCAGTCTACTCAATCTATCATCATAAGGTAACCCCCTCATCTCCGGAATCAGCCTAGTGAATCGTCTCTGTGCCACCTCCAAGGCCAGTATATCCTTCCTTAAGTAAGGTGACCAAAACTGCACGCAGTACTCCAGGTGCGGCCTTACCAATACCCTGTACAGTTGCAGCAGGACCTCCCTGCTTTTGTACTCCATCCCTCTCGCAATGAAGGCCAACATTTAATTCGCCTTCCTGATTACCTGCTGCACCTGCAAACTAACTTTTTGGGATTCATGCACAAGGACCCCCAGGTCCCTCTGCACCGCAGCATGTTGTAATTTCTCCCCATTCAAATAATATTCCCTTTTACTGTTTTTTTTTCCAAGGTGGATGACCTCACATTTTCCGACGTTGTATTCCATCTGCCAAACCTTAGCCCATTCGCTTAACCTATCTAAATCTCTTTGCAGCCTCTCTGTGTCCTCTACACAACCCGCTTTCCCATTAATCTTTGTGTCATCTGCAAATTTTGTTACACTACACTCTGTCCCCTCTTCCAGGTCATCTATGTATATTGTAAACAGTTGTGGTCCCAGCACCGATCCCTGTGGCACACCACTAACCACCGATTTCCAACCCAAAAAGGATCCATTTATCCCGACTCTCTGCTTTCTGTTAGCCAGCCAATTCTCGATCCATGCTAATACATTTCCACTGACTCCGCGTACCTTTATCTTCTGCAGTAACCTTTTGTGTGGCACCTTATCAAATGCCTTTTGGAAATCTAAATACACCACATCCATCGGTACACCTCTATCCACCATGCTCGTTATATCCTCAAAGAATTCTAGTAAATTAGTTAAACATGATTTCCCCTTCATGAATCCATGTTGTGTCTGCTTGATTGCACTATTCCTATCTAGATGTCCCACTATTTCTTCCTTAATGATAGCTTCAAGCATTTTCCCCACTACAGATGTTAAACTAACCAGCCTCTCGTTACCTGCCTTTTGTCTGCCCCCTTTTTTAAACAGAGGCATTGCATTAGCTGCTTTCCAATCCGCTGGTACCTCCCCAGAGTCCAGAGAATTTTGGTAGATTATAACGAATGCATCTGCTATAACTTCCGCCATCTCTTTTAATACCCTGGGATGCATTTCATCAGGACCAGGGGACTTGTCTACCTTGAGTCCCATTAGCCTGTCCAGCACTACCTCCCTAGTGATAGTGATTGTCTCAAGGTCCTCCCTTCCCACATTCCCGTGACCAGCAATTTTTGGCATGGTTTTTGTGTCTTCCACTGTGAAGACCGAAGCAAAATAATTGTTTAAGGTCTCAGCCATTTCCACATTTCCTATTATTAAATCCCCCTTCTCATCTTCTAAGGGACCAACATTTACTTTAGTCACTCTCTTCCGTTTTATATATCGGTAAAAGCTTTTACTATCTGTTTTTATGTTTTGCGCAAGTTTACTTTCGTAATCTATCTTTCCTTTCTTTATTGCTTTCTTTGTCATTCTTTACTGGCGTTTAAAATGTTCCCAATCTTCTAGTTTCCCACTAACCTTGGCCACCTTCTACGCATTGGTTTTTAATTTGATACTCTCCTTTATTTCCTTGGTTATCCACGGCTGGTTATCCCTTCTCTTACGTCTCTTCTTTTTCACTGGAATATATTTTTGTTGAGCACTATGAAAGAGCTGCTTAAAAGTCCTCCACTGTTCCTCAATTGTGCCACCATTTAGTCTGTGTTCCCAGTCTACTTTAGCTAACTCTGCCCTCATCCCACTGTAGTCCCCTTTGTTTAAGCATAGTACACTCGTTTGAGACAGTACTTCCTCACCCTCAATCTGTATTACAAATTCAACCATATTGTGATCACTCATTCCTAGAGGATCTTTTACTCGGAGATCGTTTATTATTCCTGTCTCATTACATAGGACCAGATCTAAGATAGCTTGCTCCCTTGTAGGTTCTGTAACATATTGTTCTAAGAAACAATCCCATATGCATTCTATGAATTCCTCCTCCAGTCTACCAGTTGAGGAATAAATATTGGCCAGGACACTGGGGAAACTCCCCTGCTCTTCTTCAAAATAGTGCCATGGGATCTTTTATATCCACCCGAGGGGGCAGACCGAGCCTCGGTTTAACATCTCATCTGAAAGACGGCACCTCTGACAGTGCGGCACTCCCTCAGTACTGCACTGGAGTGTCAGTCTAGATTTTTGTGCTCAAGTCCCTGGAGCAGGACTTGAACCCACAACCTTCTAGCGAGAGTGCCATCCATGGCTGACAGAACTTTAGCTAAAATTGCAATTGTCTACATTTTTATCTGCAAATAATCATTTACTAACAAATTGAAACAATTTGTATAAAATTACACTTTTGCGTTTTCTTCCTTCTCTTGTTGACTGATTCTTGCTGGGATACAGTTCCCCAGGTGCCTATGTCCCTCTGGTATCTCATCCAGCAGACATATGTTAGCCTAGACAGTCAGTGTCAGTAAGCTATTTGCCCATGAGCACCCGACGCAGACGTTCCAACAGGAATCATGGGGCAGTTAGTGAGAATGGGAACCTCAATCATTTTCCCCCGACCTATCCATTTCACCCTGGTTGTGATGCTGTGTAAACCAGTCTAAACAGTGGCTTCAGAGATTGGTGCTGGAACAAGGAAAATCACCGTATAAATAGTTTGATGACAAGAGCAAGTGATTTCTTGCAGCAAATGATTTGTTATTGTTCAGATTTGCTCAGAAACCATTGCCTCTGGGACTTTGTATGCAAAACTGGGGGCCAATCAAGTCGCACACATCAAGTGCAGAAATTTGCAGGACTGTCCCAAGATGTAGTCCAAGTCACTTACCAAATCATTACTCACATTTTTGACAGTGCAGTTTACTTGTTACTGCCTGATACCAGTCAGTCAATGATAATCAGTTCACAATAATCGCACAATGCTGCAGTTTTTCTTTTGGCCTGAACAATGGCTTGTTGCATATTGTTTAAGTTTTGGACACATCTGTCCATGCCAACTTAAAATACGTGAATTAACTTGAGTGTTGGCCTGATAGCACGGTGAAACGGGAGTAGGCCATTCAGCTCTTCGAGCCAGTCAATTAGATCGTGGCTGATCTATACTTCAACGTAATTTACCCATCTTTACTCCATACCTCAATGCCCTCACCTAACAAAAATTTATCAATCCCAGCCTTGAAAATTTCAATTGGCACAGCATCCTCAGCCTTTGAGGGGGAGAGTTCTCGATTACCAATATCACTTGTGTGAATAAGTACTTCCTGATTTCACTCCTGAATGACCTAGCTCTCATTTTCAGCTTGTGTTCCCCTGCTTTGGATTCCCCCACCAGAGGAAATTGTTTCTCTGTATTTACTATTTCAAATCCATTTATCATTTTGCACACCTTAATTAGATCACTCCCCAACTCAAGGGCATGCACACCAAGTTTATGCAACCTGTCCTCATAATTTAATCCATTACGCCCTTGAATAATTCTGGTGAATTATTTGCTGTACCCCCTTCAATATATCTTTCCTGAGGTTCGGTGCCCAAAACTGAATGTGGTACTCCAGAAAGGGTCTAACTAACGCACGGTACAGTTAAAGCATCACTTCCACACTTTTGGATTCCAACCCACTTGAGAAAAAGGCCAACACTACATTAGCCTTTATAATTACTGTTTGTACCTGCGCACTGGATTTTAGTGATCGGTGCATATGGACACCCAAATCCCTTTGCTCCACACAGTTTCTAGTCTCTCATCATTAAGAAAATATTCTGATTTGTTTTTCTCGTATCCAAAAATGGGTAAGCTCACTTACATAGTATCACATAGTATTTACAGTACAGAAATAGGCCATTCGGCCAACAGGTCCATGCTGTTGTTTATGCTCCACTCAAGCCTCCTCTCCCCTTACTTCATCGCACCCTTTCAACATATCCTTCTATTCCGTTCTCATGTAGCTTCCTCTTAAATACATCTATGCTATTTGCCTCAACTACTCCATGTGATCACAAGTTCCACATTCTAACCGTTGTCTGAGTAAAGACCTTTCTCCTGAATTGAACTCCATCTTCCATAGTTTTGCCCACTCACTTAATCTGTTTATATCCTTTTATAATTTCCTGCCTCCATCTACACAAATTACTGTGCCTCATAAGTGTCACCTGCAAACTGCATCTCTATTCCGTCATCCAAATACTTGATAAATATAGTTAAAAGTTGAGGCCGCAGTACAGATCTCTGGTGAACACCACTTGTCACATTCCACCATTGAGAAAATGTTCAATGTATCCCTATTTTCTGTTTCCTACCTCCCGGCCAATTACCAACCCATGTCACAGGGTTGTGAATCTTTGGAATTCTCTGCCCCAGAGGACTGTGGATGCTGAGTCGTTTTGTATATTCAAGGCTGAGATAGATAGATTTTTCGACTCTAGAGGAATCAAGGGATATGGGGATAGTGTGGGAAAGTGATGTTGAGGTCATAGATCAGCCATGATCTTATTGAATGGCAGAGTAGGCTCGAAGGGCTGTATGATCTACTCCTGCTCCTTCTTATGTATTCTTATGTTCTTATCTCCAATTCCATGCGCTTTCATTTTTGCTAATAACCTCTTGTGTGGAACCTGATCAAATGCCTTCTGAAAGTCCATATAGACATCTATAGATAACCTCTATCCACCATGCTCAGGACCTCCTCAACAAATTAAACTAGATTAGTCAGACATGACTTACCTTCACAGACCCATACTAATAGAATTTTCTGCACACTGCCATTCAAAATTCCTACCGCTCTTACGAAGCTAGAGTTTAGTTCCTGGCATTATATAACATTATGACACATTTGCTACTGCTGCACCTCCACAAAATATGAACCAGGGACCTATTATAATGAAGGCTTTACAAGATATTCAACTAATACTTTAGTCCAAATTACATGGGCATGCTAATACCGGAAGCAGCTATCGTTTGCCATTCCACCATATTTCTATTGCTTTGATAGCCCATATTAATAGCACTTATAATGAAGCCCTGTGGCTTTATGAGGCCCTCTACTCTCTCACCCACACCCTTTTAACAACAGTTTGCCAGCTCTTGGAGAAGGAAGGAAAGAAAGAAGGAAAGAAGGAACGAAAGAAAGAAAAAAAGAAAAAAAGAAAGAAAGAAAGAAAGAAAGAAAGAAAGAATTTGCATTGATATATTATCTTATGTCCACTTTTGAAGTCACTGTTGTTATATTGGGACATTGATGGAGCCTGAGTATATCAGGACTGATTCCATGATTGGAAGATCAGTGTTCCCTTTGAATGCTGTTCCTCACTTGGAGCATCTGCTCATGTACCAGCCCTACATAAAATATAGACCAATATCGAGATATTAGGGTAGATGACCAAAAGCTTGTTGAAAGAGGTAGGGCTAGATTTTTGGTTTATTTGCGTCTCGGTTAGTGCCCCGGGCGGGGGGCGTTAACTGCTGTTTTTGGGTGTTATGCCGGGCGTCCCGGATTTACCACCCAGCCAGAAGATTCGACTATTGGTTTGCGCCGGAGCAAAAACTTTCCGCCCCGCCCTCCGTTTTTAGCGTGATGATAACGTCAATCATCGTGCAATGCTGCGTTAATGCCCCAGATGGAACATTCGGCCTTAACGCCTCATTTAATGCCCGCCCCAGGAAGCGCCTGAAAAACCAGGCAGTCCCAGGGTGTGACAGGCGGTATTGGCAGCATTTTTAAATGGAGGGATGAAGATTTTACATCGCAGGTCATATTGACTACAACGGTTGCGCACATAATGCTGTTTGAAGCTCCAACTTGCAAACTTCACTTTTATCTGCCATTACAGTGCCCTTACAACTTCAGTGAGAGAATTTAATGGGGACATTATTAGTTTGTCAGCGTATCATGCTTCATGCTATTGCCAGGCGGTGTCAAGCTAGAGGAAGGACTCTTGGCCCATGGCCCACGGATGATGAGAGGCCGAAGACATCCGGGCAGGAGGACTTACCCCCATGGGTTTACAGGCATGAATGCACAGAACTCCAGCTCTCTGAGGAGCAGTATGTGAGCAGGCTTTGTTTCTGAAAGGAAGTGCTGACAGAGATATGCCATCTCCCACAAGCAGACCGATGCCTGCCTCTGGAGACAGCCTTCAATACTCCCCTCAGCAGGTATCTGAAACCATTGTGGTGTGTTGCATGTTGCACAACTTGGCCATCATGAGTGGCCAGGCATTGCCAGTGGGGATTGCAGGCCCACCTCAGGAGGAGGATGACGAAGAGGAGCCTGGTGAGGCCCCCATTGGATAACCACCCCAACCACGGGGGAGGCAGCGTGGAGATGCTGCCGGACCAACACTCGCACATTGCCAGCTTGTAATGGACCGGTTCTCCTAAATGGAGGAAACTGAGGGATGGAGCTAATACTGCACACGCTAAGTGCTCCCATAAAGGCACTTCTCCGATGAACATTGGAATGATGCACAAGACACCAATGGAAAATGATGAGTCATAAATTTTACTGCAACAAAGTCACAAAAACACCCACTACCAAAATAAAACCATACAATATACAACGTTATGTTGCAGGACACTAAACAACATGGAAACGTCTTTACCACCGCAAGTTTCGGCTCGGGCACACAGAGTTTGTTGTGCAACGCCTGACTTAACGCCAACTCTCCTCCAACTTACATTTGTGCCGAAACTTACAATCGGAGGTGCAAACTATTTACAGGCACTAACTTTAATGCCCCACCGCGTTTAACGCTCCGAAATCCAAAGCCTATAGATTTTAAGGAGCGTCTTAAAGGAGGAAAGGGAGAGGTAGAGAGGCGGAGAGGTTTAGGGAGGGAGTTCCAGAACTTGAGGCCTTGACAGCTGAAAGCATGGCCACCAATGGAGGGGCGCTTTAAATCAGGGATGCTCAAGAGGAGTGCAGATATCTCCGAGGGTTATGGGGTTGAAGGAGATTACAGAGATAGGGAGGGATGAGGCCATGGAGGGATTTGAAAACAAGGACGAGAATTTTAAAATTGAAGCATTGCTTAACGAGGAGCCAATGTAGGTCAGCGAGTACAGTGGTGATGGGTGCACGGAACTTGGTGCGATTTGAGACACGGGCAGCAGAGTTTTGGATGAACTCAAATTTACGGAGGCAAGTACGTGGGAGGCCGGCCAGGAGTGCATTGGAATAGTCGAGTCTAAAGGTAACAAAGGCATGGATGAGGATTTCAGCAGCAGAAGAGCTGAGGCAGGGACGGAGACGGGTAAAGTTCTAGAGGTGGAAATAGGTGGTCTTAGTGATGATGCAGATATGTGGTTGGAAGCTTATTTTGGGGTCAAATGGTTGCAAAGAGTGTGGTTCAGTCTCAGACAGTTGCTGGGGAGAGGGTTAGAATTGATGGCTAGGTAACAGAGTTTGTGTTGGGAACTGAAGACAAAGGGCTGGATTTTAGGCTTTTCATGTTTTCGGGGTGAAAACGGAGGCGGGGCGGGAAAGTTACCGACCGGGTAACTTTCCCGCCCCGGGTCTGCACTTTGGTAAGGAATTTAGCAAAGGCTGCAGCCAAGTTGAGAAGGATGAGCAAGTCACATAGGATGTCATTTGTGACTTTGATAAGAGCTGTTTTGGTTCTGTGGCAGGGGTGGAAAGCTGATTGGAGGGTTTCAAACATGGAGTTCTGGGAAAGATGGACACGGATTTGGGAGGCGACAACACATTCAAGGACTTTGGTGAGGAAAGAGGGGTTGGAGATGGGGTGCTAATTTGCAAGGATGGAGGAGTCAAGGGTTGTTTGTTTGAGGAGAGGGGTAGTGAGGGAAAAGGGGACAGTACCTGAGGAGAGAGAACCGTTAACAAGGTCAGCTAACATGGGGAGGGAAGTTGTGTGGTCAGCAGTTTAGTGGGAATAGGGTCGAGGGAATAGCGGGTCTCATGGACAATATGATCTCGGAGAGGGCATGAGGGGAGATCGGAGAGAAACTGGAGAAAGATGTGAGACCAGGACTAGGGCAGTGGGGGAACCTTAGGGGAAGTTTGGCCCGGTGGGCTCGGGGAAGGAAGGGAAGAGGCAGCTGATCGAATGGCCCGAATCTTAGTGACAAAGTCCATGAGCTCCTCACACTTGTTGGAGGTGAGGGTGGAGCCAGGGGAGAGGGGTTTAAGAAGATGGTTTGCAGTAGAGAATAGAAGCCGGGGGTTGGCTTTGCACTCCATAATGATTCTGAAATAGTGAGCAGTTTTGGCAGACACAATAATGCGTTATGTGGACCAGCCAGATCTGGAGATGAGCGAGTAAAGTCTTCAATGGGGACTGGAGCATCAAAGGTGGAGATCAATGTTCCCCGTAATTTTTGGGGGGGCCGCACAGCCCCTTTAACGGGCTGCGCAACCCATTCAAAAGTCTGCACATGCATGTTTTTGTAATTTAAAAGCCAGCTCACTGGCTGCAAGGGCCCTTGGAGGACTGCGTGCCACGCGGCTGTGCAGTGTAACAGGATCATTGGTGAGGCTCTGGTTGAGCAGATCGATACCTGCAGCAGTGTCAGACAGAAATTCACTGGTTTGATGATAGAAAGCTTTTGCTGACAAGGAAAAGGCTATCAAGCCTGTGCGGAGATAAGTCTCTCTCTTTGCAGACGCAATCTTTCCAATACAACAACAACAACAACAACTTGCATTAATATAGCATCTTTAACAAAGTAAATATACGAGCAAGAACTGATTTCAGGAACATGCATATTACTGTGACATTGCTCAGCTTAACCATCTCAGCCTGATTTGACTGGCTAGTGTTGGGAAACGTGTGCCTTTTTAATGACGTCAGTAGCAGTGAGGCACATGTAATGTGTCGTCTAGCGATTCTGTGGTCTTGACTGACGCTTGCTGGAATTACAACATTACTGCAGCTGCCCTGGTATACCAGACCCCTATTGCACATATGAATGCCTGTTTTTGTTAGGTGGGTGTGCACACTAGTATGTGTAAGTATTGTAAACCCCTATAAAATGTTAAAAAAAACCTTTGATATTTAAATAGCTTTGGTTGCCCTTTACCTTACATCAAATGCTTTTTTTCTGCTTGTATACCTTCTAGTGTTGAATTTTCTATCCTAGCTCTCTAGCTTGCCTGTTACCAAGTTTGAAAACCCTTCTTTGAAAGAGTTCATGAATGTACTTCTTACCTTATTGCCCAGAATAAATCTGTCTATAATAATATCTGGTTCCCTAACCACTGACCCCATCCCTCTCCCTAGCATCTGTCTGAGGCTGAATCAGACTGTTCGCAACCTTGGTGTCATACTTGACCCTGAAATGATCTACCGGCCACATATCCGCAGCATCCTAAAACTACCTATTTCCACTTCCGTAACATTGCCCGCCTCCGCCCCTGCCTCAGCTCTCCTGCTGCTGAAACCCTCATCCATGCCTTTGTTACCTCTAGACTTGACTACTCCAACTCACTCTTGGTTAGCCTCCCACATTCTCCACAACGTAAACTTGAGGTCATCCAAAACTCGGCCGCGCATCTCCTAATTCGCACCAAGTCCCGTTCACTCATCACCCCTTTGCTTGTCCACCTATATTGGTTCCCGGTTAAACAATGCCTCAATTTTAAAATTTTCATCCTTGTTTGCAAATCCCTCCATGGCCTTGCCCCTTCCTAGCTCTGTAATCTATTTCAGCCTCACAACCCACGAGATGTCTGCGCTCCTCTAATTCTGCCCTTTTGAGCATCCCTGAGCATCCCTGCTCAACCATCAGTGACCGTGTCTTCAGCTGCTTGGGCCCTAAGCTCTGGAACTCCCTCCCTAAACCTCACTGCCTTGCTACCTCTCTTTCCGCCTTTAAACCTACCTCTTTAACCAAGCTTTTGGTCACCTGCGCTAATTTCTTCTTATATGGCTCGGTGTCTTATAACACTGCTGTGAAGGGCTTTGAGACGTTTTACTATGTTAAAGGCGCTATATAAATAAAAGTAGTTGTTGTTGTTGCAGTTGGGATAAAACTCCAGGTAGAAGATGGAAAAGTCATCTTGACAGATCTTTTTACAGGTATATAAAATAGTGAATGGTCTCTAAATGCAAATCTGGAGCATGACTTCAACCTGGACTATGGATTTGTTGAGTAGATAGCGAGAAACTATTGCCTCTGGAACAAAAGAACAAAGGTGGAGAAATTGGGTGCATTTGCGCCTCTCATTAGCACCCCAGGGGGCACTACTGATGCACAAATGGCTTTGTGACCGGGCGCGGCACCGCTAACGACTCCTGCTAAATTTGGCGGGAATTTAACGGTAGTGCTACGATGTTGCGCCCCGATCTCCTGCGCCCGGAGATCCTGACGTCATCACCGTGCGCATCGTCCCATTAGTGCCCCGGAACCTGAGCCGAGCAGGATGACAACAGCGACTGCTTCAGGGGACGCGTGGTGGCCAGTAGCTATCGGGGCAAAAATTAAAGGGGAGGTGGCCGGCTGCTTTAAAAAACAAACTGCCATTTTCATTGCCACTCTGGTCGCGGTTTGTTGGCGGGATCGGTGCCGCGATCGCTCAGCCTGGCGCTCTGCTGATTGCGCGACACCCCCACTCCCCGGTGGTCCAGGTAGATGGCTTCTCCTTTGGCAGAGTATGCAGCTTGGGCCCTTCCCTTTAATTGAGGGAAGAGCCTCTCATATGCGGCAGCACTACGCGGCCCAGAGCGTAACGCTGCTGAGGCGTGCGCCCCCTTACTACGCTAGGAAGAAAGTGGAGCGCTTTGGCGTCCAGCGCTCCACTTCCTTCCGGGGGCGTTAACCCGAATTTAGCGAGCGGGGCGGGACTTCTGCACCTAGCGCAAATGTCCTGCCTCCCGGATGTTACCGCTCCAAATGGGACAATACCCAATTTCTAGGTCAAAATCATAAAATTAGAGCTAGGCCATCCGGCGGTGATATTAGGAAGCATTTCTTCACACGAAGAGCAGCGGAAATCTGGAGCTCTCTCCCCAAAAAGCTGTTGAGGCTGGGGGTCAATTGAACATTTCAAAACTGAAATTGATAGATTTTTGTTAGTAAGGGTATAAAGAGTTACAGAACCAAGGCGGGTAGATGGAGTTAAGGTACAGATCGACCATCATCTAATTGATTGATGGAACAAGCTCGAGGGGCAGAATGGCCTACTCCTGTTCCTATGTGCTTATGTTGCTATGACAGTAGGATAAGAAGCGCAGATTCCAACTGTTCCAATAAAAGGCAAATTTAAACTGAGGTCAAGCAAATCCTTCTTCACAGAAAGAGTGAAATGAATATCTGGGTGGGGCAGTGGAGGCAAAAAGACCAGAATCTTTTAAGAAACAGCTAGTGGAGAATAGTTACATCAGTGAAAAAGCAACGTTCGCACAGAAGGATATTTTGGAACGGGTAACGTCCAGAATATTAGTAATTCGTGAGACTACAGAATAATTAATAAATGCCAACGGCAAGAAAGGAGACATAAGAGATGATCACTTTTCATTTAACTGCTACATCCACAAACAAAGGAACATGACAAGTTGTCAAAGTTGCCAAGTTGTACTGTTCACCCTAACTTGATTACACATTTCCTTCCCCGACACCTCCTGCCAATCACACCCACTGTGAGTGCTGATTGGTCGGGCGAGCTTCGTGGTGTAAAGGGCTGGTCTATTGGGGCGAGCACGTGCTGCCAGCGATCACGGCTGCACTCCTGACCCAGTCTCGCCCGACAACTAAACCCCGACATCGCCCTCTCCCCACCCCACTCACCCCTCTTCCTTCAACTAAGGCATGTACCAGTTTGAATTGCAGGCGGTCGCGAGCCGATTGGTCGGCAGGCTTCTGATTTTGTCATCTCCTTCCCTCCCTCAACCCCCACCGCTATTTGAAATGGTCGCAATTTGGAAGCCGATTGGTTCATCGGTGACAGTTACGCCCAATTATTCCATCAATATGCGACGTGGTTATTTTTTTTAAATGGTCCGCGACACCTGAGCACAGCGGAGCCAATAGGACAGGTGTCAGCAAGAGCCTGCAGCAGTGCGTACGAAAGACCGACCTTCCTGAACAGTGCTATTGTATTATCTGTAAACGGTGTCTGAATGCGCTTCAATAGTGTGACGTCACAGCCGGGGCAAATATATGCCCATTTGTTTTGCATTTGTAGTGTCTATGTGCAACTGTTGAAATAGACGCTGCTAAAAGAATTTGCCTCTCTTCACGGCACAACCTACATTTTCCGTCCTGTATACTTTGCTGTGCTCCCACCCTGAGTGTCCCCGGATTCAGTTTAGAGAATATGGTCACACTACGTTATAAGGATGGGAAAATCATCAGCAACATCATAGGCAGTCTCTCGGAGTCGAGGAAGACTTGCTTCCACTCTAAAAGTGAGTTCTCAGATGCCTGAGGAACCCAATGCGGGACCTACAGTCTTTGTCACAGGTGGGGCAGACAGTGGTTGAAGGAAAGGGTGGTCGAGGAGCCTGGGTTGACACACATGCTCCTTCCGCTGTCTACATTTGGTTTCTGCTTGTTCTCGGTGATGGGACTCGAGGTGCTCAGCACCCTCCCGGATGCTCTTCCTCCACTTTGGGCGGTCTTGGGCCAGGGATTCCCACGAGTCGGTGGGGATGTTGCACTTTATCAAGGAGGCTTTGAGAGTGTCCTTGAAGTGTTTCCTCTGCCCACCTGGGACTCGCTTGCCGTGTCAAAGCTTTGTGTAGAGTGCTTGCTTTGAGAGTCTTGTGTCGGGCATGTGGACCCGCCCGCCCAACGGAGCTGATCGAGCGTGGTCAATGCTTTGATGATGTTGATGCATCAGTCCTGCCAATGGATTTGCAGGATCTTACGGAGGCAGCGCTGGTGGTACTTCTCCAGTGTTTTGAGGTGTCTGCTGTATATAGTCTCTGAGCCATATAGGTGGGCGGGTATCACTACTGCTCTGTAGACCATGAGCTTGATGCTGGATTTGAGGTCCTGGTCTTCAAACCTTCAAACACTCTCTTCCTCAGGCGACTGAAGGCTGTGCTGGGACACTGAAGGCTTGTTGGACCTCGTCGTCAACTTCTGCTCTTGCTGACCAGCGGCTCCCGAAGTACGGAAAGTGGTGCACGTCGTCCAAGGTCTCGTCGTGGATTTTGATAATCGGGGGGCAGTGCTGTGTGATGTAATCAGGTTGGTGGAGGACCTTTGTCTTACGGATGTTTAGTGTAAGGCCCATGTTCTCGTACACCTCAGTGAAGGTGCTGACGATGGTTGGAGTTTAGCCGCAAGCGTCGTCTGCATATTGTAGTTCAATAACAGAGGATGGGATGACCTTGGATCTGACCTGGAAGCAGCAGAAGTTGAACAGTTTCCCATCTGTTCTATAATTTAGCTCCACTCCAGCGGGGAGTTTGCTCAGGGTGAGATGTGGCATTGCAGCAAGGAAGATCGAAAAGAGCATTGGCGCGATGACGCAGCTTTACTTGACCCCGGTCCGGATGTGGATTGGGTCTGTGATGGATCCATTGGTCAGGATCACGGTTTGCATATCGTCGTGGAGCAGACGAAGGATGGTGACAAACTTTTAAGGGCAGCCGAAACGGAGGAGGACGCTCCATAATCCCTCACGGTTGACAGTGTCAAAGGCCTTTGTGAGGTCAAAGAAGGCCATGTGCTGTTCCCTGCATTTCTCTTGTAGATGTCGCGCGGTGAAGATCATGTCCGTTGTACCCCTCAGTGGATGGAAACTGCATTGCGACTCTGGGTGGAGCTCTTCAGCCACAGAGAGAAGACAATTGAGGAGGATACTTGCAATGATTTCCACGGTGGCCGACAGCAGAGAGTTTCCTCTGTAGTTACCGCAGTCGGACTTGTCCCTTTTTTGAAGATGGCCACAATTATGGCATCCCTGAAATCTCCTGGCATGCTCACCGCTTTCCATATAAGAGAAATGAGGTAATGTATTCACACCAATAGTGCTGCTCCGCCATGCTTTAGTGCTTCGGCGGGAATTCCATCTGCTCCTGATGCCTTGCTTTTCTTTTTTACCTCATGCAGGGCTGGGGTTGTGCTGAGATGGTGGTGGGTAGCATGCTGTGGGATGGAGTCGAGGACACTCGCATCGAAGACAGAGTCTCAGTTAAGAAGATCTTCGAAATGCTCCTTCCAACGGGCACTGACTACCTCTCTGTCCTTGATGAGTACCTCACCGTTCTTGCCCAGCGGTGGGGTAGGACCTTGGGTGCTTGGGCCACTGGTGGTCTTGACTGCGTTGAAGAATCCACGCATGTTGTGGTTGTCGGCTAACTGCTGGATCTCCTGTGCTTTCTCCATCCACCATCTGTTTTTTAGGTCGCGGATTTTTTGTTGGACATCGACCTTCAACCATCTATAGAGCTGCTTTCTTGCTCTTGTGTTGGGTTAAGTTCAGAAATGCCTTGTGCTTGTGGTTAATTAGCTCCTGGATCTCTTGGTCATTCTCATCGAACCAGTCTTGGTTTTTCCTGGTCGAACGACCGAGCGTCTCTTCATAGGTGCTGATTATGGAGGCCCTGAGGGCAGACCAGGCGCTGTGGGCACTCGGGGTTATCGAGGGTCGCCAGGTTGACAGTGAGGTGCTGGCTGCATAGGGTTTTCTTAACAGGGTCTTTGATTTACCTGCATTGATTTTCCTGTGGCATTGTTTCTGTTGCCATCGCTGTTTTGGGGCAACATTGATGTTAATGACGGAGAGGATTAGGCGGTGGTCCATCCAGCAGTTGGCGGCTCCTGTCATGGCGTGGGTGATGCACTTGTCCTTGCGGTCCCTCGCTTGGACGATGACGTAGTCGAGCAGATGCCAATGCCTGGTGCAAGGGTGCTGCCATGATGTCTTGTATTTGTCCCTCTGACAGAACAAAGTGTTGGTTATGACAAGGCCATGTTGTAGGCATTTTATCAGGAGCAGGGTAGCACTGGAGTTGGTTTTTCCTACCCCCTCTCTGCCGATCACACCTCCCCAGAAGTCTGTGTCCTTTCTGACTCTGGTGTTGAAATCGCCAAGGAGTATCAGCTTGTTGTCCGTTGGAACTCGGGACAGGGATTGTTTGAGGCTGGAGTAGAATTCCTCTTTGGTCTCAACTGTAGCTTTTAGTGTTGGGGCGTACGCGCTGATGACCGTAGCGCACTGGTTCCGGGTTAGACTGAGCTGGAGAGTCACGAGGCGTTCGCTTATCCCACAGGGGGAGTCTCTGAGATGGCCCACCAGCTCATTCTTGATGGCGAAGCCCTTCCATGAGGGCGGCGTTCTTCTTCTGGTTTGCCTTTCCAGAAGAAGGTGTAACCACCAGCTTGCTCTTTGAGCTGGCCTTCCTCTGCCCGCTGGGTCTTGCTTTGGGCGGCAATGTCAACGTCGAAGCGTCTGAGCTCCCGGGCAACGATAGCAGTGCGCCATTCTGGTCTGTCGCTGTTGGGGTTGTCCATGAGGGTCCTGACGTTCCAGGTCCCGAACTTCACTTTGAAGGCTGGAAGATGCCTGTGCGTGAGTTCCTTTAATGTGGGGTGAACGTTGCACACCAGCTACCACAGGGGCTTAGCAGAGCGAGGTCTTGGCCCAGTGACAAGGGGATCCTGAAGACGACTGGACACCAAGCTCTACTGTCTGGGCCTAGTTGTCTACGGTGGGATGTGAGCCGTAAGCTCGGTGCTGAGCAGCGCCCTTCGATGGTGATGGAGATGGAGATGGTGAGAGATCCAAGGTGTGGAGAGTGGGGGTGAGAGATTTGAGGCAATGTTTCTCTCTCCCGGGTATTAGCTCCCCGCTAAGGGCAGGCATTGGGATGGCCAGAGGTCCGCTTCGTAAAAGGAAGAGAGGAGAGAGTGGCTGCCACCATTTCACACACCATGTGCTCAACAGGGGCTTCGCCGCTAGTCCTTCAGCTGCTTTTGCCGCCGCAGTTGTGTGGGACCGGTGGCCGAAGGGAGGCCAAGACGTCACCGGAGTCAGATGCGGAGAGTGAGGGTAGAGCCGAAGCGCCGACGGAGTCCAAGCTGGGCCCCGGGATGGCAGCTCCCTCTGGAGCTCCTCTGCTGAACAACTCTATCCCTGAGCATCGTTGCCATCCTTCACTCCTTCTCCCCCAATCTCCCCCCCCCTTCCCCCCCACAGCTGTTTACATTTCCGCTGGCCCTAATAGTGGGTGCACTTCTTACCCCTAAAGCTCAAATCCGTGCTGCAAGGGCAGCTACCTGAGCCCGCTGCCCATCCCCCAACCATACCTGCTCCTTACCTCCATCTGTGAGCGCCAGATTTACCGCCCAGATCGATCTCCAGCCTAACGGACCTTCCTGCCACCAAGACTTTCGTCCCCCACGGGATGTGGCCGACTCAGGTGATGCTCTCCATCTCCGACGGCGAATGGAGTGCCTCTGTTCAGTTCCGACCACAGCTTTGGGCCCGACCCTCTCTCTGCCCTCACACTCGATCCCAGCGGCGTTTCGGACTCTATGGGAAAATACTTTGAATGTAGCAGTCAATTATTTTTTTTTAACTAAAACTGCAAATTCAAACTCTTTGAACTCTATCTGAAATGCCTTTGACAGGGCGAAAAAAACAATGTAACTGTATACATGGGATTGTGAGATTTCAGTTGAGATTGATGTGACAGATGTCAGTTACAGTCATGCGTGGAGAGCAGATTCTTGAACTGGGAAAATGCTTTAGGTCTGGAGCTTGCCTTTTACAGGGCAAAGTGGAGGACGGTCATTGAAAGTCATAAAGGGAAGCTGCTCCCCTTTTGTGACATTTTGCCCCCGGGAACATGTCCCAGTGCTTGAATGCACCAGAGGGGCATGCAGATTGGGCACCAAAGAAGAAGTTGTAGGCCAAGGTGCAATCAAGAATCTGAGAGTCGGGGAGAGAGGAAAAAAACTGTTCCCTGGAACGTGATACTGGCACAGTCAACTGAGATGATGGTTCCTGTGTGAACTGTGACCCCTTAGAGCAGGAAGTCAATCAAATAGCCGCAAGATAATTATAACACAAATAGAATACTTCAAACTTGGTCCGTGGTCAGGTACAGGAGGGTGTGACTATGAGTGAGGCAGGTATGGGGATCCAGAAGGTAGCATTGGAGGAGCCTCAGCCTTTGCTCTTGTCCAACAGGTTTGAGGCACTTACTTCCTGTGTGGACCAGAGCAGGGACTGCAGGGAGGATAAACAAACAAACCACAGCACCGTGGTACAGGGGGCCATTCAAGTTGGTGGAGTAAAAAGAAATGTAGTAGTGGTAGGGGACAGTATAGTTAGGGGTACAGTTCCTCTCTCCCCGACTCTCAGATTCTTGCTTGCACCTTGGCCTACAACTTCTTCTTTGGTGCCCAATCTGCATGCCCCTCTGGTGCATTCAAGCACTGGGACATGTTCCCTGGGGCAAAATGTCACAAAAAGGGAGCAGCTTCCCTTTATGACTTTCAATGACCGTCCTACACTTTGCCCTGTAAAAGGCAAGCTCCAGACCTAAAGCATTGTCCCAGTACAGCTGAGAGTGTGAGTCCCAAAGGCTGTGTTGCCTGTCCAGTGCCAGGATTAAGGACATTTCCTCTGGCCAGAAGAGAAACTTGGAGTGGGAGGGGAAATATCCAGTTGTCATGGTCCATAGAGGCACCAACGGCATGGGTAGGACAAAAAATGAGGTTCTGCTGAGGGATTATGTGGATCAAGGGGATATATTAAAGAGCAGAACCACAAAGGTAATAATCTCTGGATTACTACCTGAGCCATGAGCAAATTGGCATAGGGTCAATAAGATCAGAGAGATGAATGCGTGGCTCAAAGATTGGGGCGGGAGAAATGGGTTTCGACTCATGGGGCACTGGCACCATTACTGGGGAAAGAGGGAGCTGTTCTGTTGGGATGGGCTTCACTTAAACCGTGCTGGAACCAATATCCTGGCGAATCAAATAACGAGGGCTGTAGATAGGGCTTTAACTTAAATAGTGGCAGGGGGGGGGAAGGGTTCAGATGAGGGGAAATTTAAAAAGTCAAATGGGCTAGACTTTCCACTATGATTGCTATCGCCCAAAAATGGCCGATATTTCCGGCGTTAGTGTTTTTTTTATTTTTCAGGATCGCTGGAATATCACCCATTTTAAAGACCGCTAGTTTCATTTTTTTATTTTAGTGATGTGGAATGGGCTTTAGCGATGTGAAGTGGGCCTTAGCGATGTATTCAGTCGTGCAAGGCTGGCGTCCATAGCAATGGCCGCTCTGAGCATATGCGTTTTTTTTGAGCAAAGAAGTTTTCCTGCGATTCAGGAGTTCAGGGGTCATCTGCGCATGCTCAGAAGAGTCAAAGAGAGGGAGAGAGAGAAGGAGCGAGAAACAAGAGCAGTCATCGGAATTGATAGTTGTAATTTGAGTATTGTCTGTTTATTCTTAAATCTTGGAGCTGTTTATATAAAAGTATGTACAGCGATATAAGTGTCCATGAGGAAGGGCTGTCAGGGAGGGGAAGGGTGAAAGCCTTTTTGGACGAAGTGAATGAGGCCCTCGTAAATGAGGTTGAAAGTCAGTGGGGACAATTAACCTGGGGTGGGCGTGGGAAACCTCCCCCCCACCACCGCACCTATCAAAAAATATGGGGCGATATCGCTGCCATTGTATCTTCAGTGGCCCATGATCGGCGTGAGGCAGACCAGTGCTGCAAGAGGTGGAACAGTCTGGTTGCTTTGGCAAGAGTAAGTATTAAATTATTACATTTTAAATTGTATGATCCACTGAATTAATTAGAATGTAAATCTGCCAGATTGTAATTAAGCTGGGTAATCTTGGATAGGTTCCCTGCTTAAAATTTGGACTGGGGTCAGAACCTGCGCCCTTTAAGTCTAATTTTGCTCAGGTGCCTTACATTTAATCAACAGTATTAATTATTATTATTTCAAGAAATGACTGGAAACAGACAGACCGCAAACATTCGGCATTTCTATCACGTTAGTTTAGAAGGATAATTTTTGTGTGCTGTGAGCAAGTATTTAACTTGGGCACTATCTCCTTTTTGGTTAGGTTGGTGGATGGAGCACGACGAAGCACTGAGGGGTCTGGTCACCTTTACCCAGACTGTGTCAGTCTCTCCGGCTGCTGTCACTCACACAGTGACCCAGCCTGGACTGGGGGAGAGCTGTCCTGGCTCACTGTCTGCCCTGGGACACTTTGGGACAATAGCATATCAGATATCAGCTTATAACGTTAAAGTTATGGATGAATAGAACATGGGGTGACTAATTGTGGATTACAATATCTGTTGTGTTTCCGTAATAGTACCTAATCAATTAGCTTATGCCATGCTCTTGTCACGTTTGCAGAATCAGGCGGAGCAGAGGCGCACTGGAGGAGGCCCTGCTGAGCTCCACCCGCTGGCTGATTTGGAAGAATGTGCCGCAGCATTAGTGGGCACCCACAACCGTTCTGCCACTCGTGGTGGTGCAGATCCCGTTGTTGCACCACATGAATAATGTGTAAAACAGTGGTAAACCAGTGGTAATTTAAAGTCATTTAATGGCATTTCATTATAATATATGAATGATGTAATGTTATGCATGCAGCTTCTGTACTCTCAGTTTAATCATATGTAATGTCTCTCCTTCACATTTATTGCAGTAGTGTTGCTCTTTGTACATATGCCAGCACAGCGCAAGCATTCTCATGTCTACCCTTCTCTTCTAATAACCACAATTGTGTTTTTCAGCTACCCAGACTCCCGAGGTGCAAAGGGAGGCCCCTGTAACAACCCCTTTGCCGTTACAGGTGATCATCATGACGGGTGTGGAAGAAGAAACCCAGGGAGGAGGAAGATGACCCAGAGTTTTCACCTGTGGTACCTGCGGCCACGTCATCATCAACAGATGAAGTAGCGGGGCCCAGCGTTTTGCAGTAGGCCACTCCAAGGCGTCCAGTGCACACGCCGACCCCACAGAGGTTGAGTCGGTGAGGTAGGCACGTGCTGTCGATGCCTTGCGGTTGCGATATTTTCGGGAGACGGCACTGCACCCCAAGGTGCTGTCCCACCAAGCACCACGACAGATGCGAGCCAGGAGGAAGAACTTCCTTCTGACTCGGAAGACGTTTCTTTGGAAATGTCTTCTCCTCCAGCCACTGAGGTGATTCTGCTGACGTCACTCCCTGCCCCCCACAGCAGGCCTTGAGTTGCCCTGATGCAAGATGTCTTGGTCACATTACTTGGGGAGTTACTGGGAAACTGGGGATTAGTACAAGTGGGGGGTCAAGGTGCTGGAGAGAAACGTGGTGGAGGGAGGCGGGGTGCTGTATATTGTTGTTGTTGTTAAAAATACATTTTTGTTGAATGATCACTGTTTGGGATGGTGGGAGGGTGTTTTTAGATTGTGTTACAAATGTTGTTGGCTGTTGGGGGTTGGCGGTGGGACACTACATATGTTTGTTCAAAAAATGTTCACATTCGTCTTCAATTATTAAACATTTTTATTTAACTTTGCAATTATCCTGAAGTGTCTTCTAATAACGTAAGGTAAAACATTAATACAATGGTTGCAAACAATGGCCATGGCCAGGCCAGTCCAGGCAACGATGAAACGTAACACAACTGTAACTGTCACCAATGTAAGTTCACGCAAAGCGTTCATTTATGAGCTGCTGACGCAAGAGTTTTGCAGCTGCGTAACTACCACGGGGCTTTTCCAGTCTTGCAGGAGGAGCGTGGGGCCAGGCTGATTGCCCACCCCGAGGTCCTCGTCCTCATCCTCCTCTTCCGCCTCCTCTCACTCCTGAGGGGGACCGGCAGTCCCATCTGGCAATTGTTGCCCTCTCCTCATAGCTAGATTATAGAACATGCAGCACACCACAATATCACATAAAAGGTTACTGCACAAGATAAAAGTTCATGGGGTTGGGGGTAACATATTAGCATGGATAGAGGATTGGCTAACTAACAGAAAACAGAGAATCGGGATAAATGATTCATTCTCGGGTTGGCAATCAGTAACTAGTGGGATACCGCAGGCATCAGTGCTGGGACTCCAACTATTTACAATCTATATTAACGACTTGGGTGAAGGGGCCAAGTGTGACGGAGCCAAGTTTGCTAACGATACAAAGATGGGAGGAAAAGCAATGTGTTGAGGAGGATACAAAAAATCTGCAAAAGTACATAGACAGGCTAAGTGAGTGGGCAAAAATTTGGCAGATGGAGTATAATGTTGGAAAGTGTGAGGTTATGCACTTTGGCAGAAAAAATTGAAGAGCAAGTTATTATTTAAATGGAGAACAATTGCAAAGTGCTGCAGTACAGCGGGACCTGGGGGTACTTGTGCATGAAACACAAAAGGATAGTATGCAGGTACAGCAAGTGATCAGGAAGGCCAATGGAATCTTGGCCTTTATTGCAAAGGGGATGGAGTATAAAAGCAGGGAAGTCTTGCTACAAGTTATACAGGGTGTTGGTGAGGCCACACCTGGAATACTGCATACAGTTTTGGTTTCCATATTTAGGAAAGGATATACAAGTGTAGCATCCAAAATCCGGAGTTCTGGAATCCATAATGTTCTGTAATTCGGACTCCAGACCGATCGGTGACAGGGTCGTCCAGAATCCGTAAAATGTTCTGGAATCCGGACCCGCCGACCTCAAGGTCCCGCCGCTGCCTGACCTTGGGCCTTGCCTCACCGCCCCTCGCCTCGCCGGCCTGCCCGACCAGCTCCTCCGCAACAGGGCTCCGCCCGACCAGCTCTTCCACAACGGGGCTCGCCCGACCAGCTCCTCCGCCATGGGGCCCCACCCGACCAGCTCCTCATTGACGGGGCCCCGCCCGACCAGCTCCTCATCGACGGGGCCCCGCCCGACCAGCTCCTCATCGACGGGGCCCGCCCAACCAGCTCCTCATCGACGGGGCCCCGCCCGACCAGCTCCTCATCGACGGGGCCCCACCCGACCAGCTCCTCCACGACGGGGCCCCACCCGACCAGCTCCTCATCGACGGGGCCCCACCCGACCAGCTCCTCATCGACGGGGCCCCGCCCGACCAGCTCCTCATCGACGGGGCCCCACCCGACCAGCTCCTCATCGACGGGGCCCCGCCCGACCAGCTCCTCATCGACGGGGCCCCGCCTGACCAGCTCCTCATCGACGGGGCCCCGCCCGACCAGCTCCTCATCGACGGGGCCCTGCCCGACCAGCTCCTCATTGATGGGGCCCCGCCCGACCAGCTCCTCATCGACGGGGCCCCACCCGACCAGCTCCTCATCGACGGGGCCCCGCCCGACCAGCTCCTCATCGACGGGGCCCCGCCCGACCAGCTCCTCATCGACGGGGCCCCGCCCGACCAGCTCCTCATCGACGGGGCCCCGCCCGACCAGCTCCTCCACAACGGGGCCCCGCCCGACCAGCTCCTCATCGACGGGGCCCCGCCCGACCAGCTCCTCATCGACGGGGCCAGCCGGACCAGCTCCTCCACAACGGGGCCACGCCCGACCAGCTCCTCATCGACGGGGCCCCGCCCGACCAGCTCCTCCACAACGGGGCCCCGCCCGACCAGCTCCTCATCGACGGGGCCCCGCCCGACCAGCTCCTCATCGACGGGGCCCGCCGGACCAGCTCCTCCACAACGGGGCCCCGCCCGACCAGCTCCTCTTCGATGGGGCTCCCCCCCCCCCCCCACGGGGCCCCGCCCGACCAGCTCCTCATCGACGGGGCCCCGCCCGACCAGCTCCTCCGTGACGGGGCCCGCCCAACCAGCTCCTCTTCGGCGGGGCCCTGCCCGAACAACTCGTTGGCGGCTGGGCCCCACCCAACGATTTCATTGACAGGGCCAGTGGCCTGAACAGTTCCTCGGCGAGTACCCCCCCGTCTGCCCTGCCCCCTTTCTGATGTTCCGAAATCCTGGGCTCGGGTGTTTCCGAATTTGTGACGTCAGAAAGACGTTCCAAAGTCTGGAAAAACACGGAATCCGGAATAGCCTCGGTCCCGAATTCTGGACGCTGCACCTGTACTTGCTTTGGAGGCAGTTCAGTGAAGGTCCACTAGGTTGATTCCGAAGATGAGGGGGTTGACTTATGAGGAAAGGTTGAGTAGGTTGGGCCTCCACTCATTGGAATTCAGAAGAATGAGAGGTGATCTTATCGAAACATATAAGATTATGAGGGGGTTTGACAAGGTGGATGCAGAGAGGATGTTTCCACTGCTAGGGGAGACTAGAACTAGGGGGCATAATCTTAGAATAAGAGGCTGCCCATTTAAAACTGAGATGAGGAGGAATTTCTTCTCTCAGTGGGTTGTAAATCTGTGGAATTCGCTGCCTCAGATAACTGTGGCAGCTGGGTCATTGAATAAATTTAAGACAGAGTTAGACAGTTTCTTAACCGATAAGAGAATAAGGGGTTATGGGGAGCGGGCAGGGAAGTGGACCACAGTCCATGATCGGATCAGCCATGATTGTATTAAATGGCGGAGCAGGCTCGAGCAGCCAAATGGCCTATTCCTGCTCCTATTTCTTATGTTCTTATGTTCTTATGAACTCAGCGACCTGCTCAGGGTGGTATTGTAGGTTGCCTCCTGAGTGGTCCAGGCATGTGAAGCACTGCTTAAACACTCCAATTGTCTTTTTGACGATATTGTGTGTAGCGATATGATTTTCGTTGTAGCGCTTCTCGGCTTCCGTCTCGGGATTATGCAGGGGGGGTCATGAACCAGTAGGCAAGGCCATATCCTTTATCCTCCAGCATCCAACCGTGACCTTGTGGCTCACTCTTAAACAGGTCAGACACAGTGCTCTCACGCAAGATGTTCGCATCATGGATGTTCCCTGGAAAATTTGCATTTACTGCCATGATTATTTGCTTGTGGTCGACAACGAGCTGAACATTCAGGGAGTAATATCCCTTTCGGTTCCTGTTAAGGTGCTCGCAGGGTGATGTGCATAGAGTCTATTGCTCCCTGCACCTTGGGGAAGTTTGCTATTCTCGACAACCCCAAAACCCTCTCACTCTGTGCCTCCCTGGTCATAGGGAAGTTTATAAAGTCCATCCTGCATGCGTAAAGGGCTTCAGTCACGTGTCGAATGCAGCAATGTGTGGCGTGCTGAGAGATACTGCAAATGTCGCCACCTGAGGTCTGAAAGGAGCCCGATGCGTAGAAGGAAAGTGCCGCAGTAACCTTAACCTCAACGGGCAGTGCGATCCTGATGGTGCTGGCAGGCTGAAGATCTCCCTTAATTAGCTGGCATATCTCACTGATGACCTCCTTTCAGAAGCGCAGCCTCCTAACGCACGTGTTATCGGACAAGTCCAGGTATGATTGCTTATCCCTGTAAATGCGTTGGGTATAATGTCTCCTCCTCCACAGCAGTCCTCCATCTCTTTGATTGGGCACATAATGCTCTTCAATATACCTTCTCCAACCTCTATTCAGCAGCAAGTGATTAGTGATCAATACTGGTTGAGAAATTACAGGTCCCATCACTATAAATCGTGATAAATGCCCTTAATTTGTCCTCAACAAATACAAATGTGATTAGATGATTGACAAGAGTCAAAAAGGCCCTTAAAATCACTCACAAATTGATTCTCCTCACAAGCACTTGAAGCAACCTTTTACTACAGATCCTCCGAGTTAGAAAATGGCGTCCATGGTGCCGAGTTAAAGTCAGGTGATTGCAGCTTTTCTTCAGCGTCTTTTTCGGCCAGCGATCATTTCGGCGAATTGTGGGCGAAATGCCGAAAGTAGCGGTCAGCGATAATCTGGGCCATACTCAGGTGCAAGTTTCCATTTTCAGCATTATTCTCAGCCTTGCACGAGGATGATGTCATACTTTTTAAAAAATAGGCCGGGCGACGCAGCTCATTCATGTGTGCCAAAAGTTGGGCCAGCGATAAATGGGCGATAATCGGGCGCTAATTTCCACTTTTCATCAAATATGGTCGAAAGCCTGCATCTCAGCGCTTATATGGGTGCTAAATGGAAGAAAAATGGGCGATGATGTGCCGAAAGTCTAGCCCTTTAAAGAGAAAGGAGAAGGCAATAGTGCAGGGGAGCGATAGGGGTAATGATAACCAGAGTGTGACAGGAAGGGACAGAGCGTACAAACATAAGAATGCACCAAAAAGTAGAGTCAGAATAAGGAAAATGGTAAAAAGACAAATTTAAGAGCTCTTTATCTGAATGCACCGAACATTCATAATAAGATAGATGAGTTGACGGCAAAAATAGAAATAAATGGGAATGATCTGAAAGCCATTACAGTGATGTGGTTGCAAGGTGACCAAGGCTGGGAACTAAATATTCAGGGGTATTTGACATTTTGGAAGGTTAGGCAGAAAGGAAAAGGAGGTGGGGTAGCTCTGTTAATAAAGGATGATATCAGTGCAGTAGTGAGAAATGATATTGGCTCAGAAGATCAAGATGTAGAATCAGTTTGGGTGGAGATAAGAAATAATAAGGGAAAGTAGTCACTGGTGGGAGTAGTCTATAGGTCCCCTAACAGTAGCTACACTGTAGGACAGAATATAAATCAAGGAATAATGGAGGCTTGTAAGAAAGGTACTGCAATAATCATGGACGATTTAATCTTCATATAGATTGGACAAATCAAATTGGCAAAGGTAGCCTTGAGGACGAGTTCATAGAGTGTATTCGGGATGGTTTCTTAGAACACTATATTGTGAAACCAACCAGGGAGCAGAGTATATTAGATCTGGTAATGTGTAATGAAATAGGATTAATTAACAATCTCATAGTTAAGGATCCTCTACGGATGAGTGATGTTCGAATTTCGAATTCAGTTTGAGGGTGAGAAACTTGGGTCTCACACTCATGTCCTGAACATAAATAAAGGCAATTACAAAGTTATGAAGACAGAGTTGGCTAAAGTGGACCGGGAAAATAGATTAAAGCGTAAGATGGTAGATAAGCAGTGGCAGACATTTAAGGAGATATTTCATAACTCTCAGCAAAGATTTATTCCAGTGAGAAAGATAGGGGCCAAGTTTCGACCTGAGTTGCTCCTGGTTTTTTGGAGCAACTGGTTTAGAATGGAGTATTTTAGAAATTGCAATTCTCAGCATTTAGTTTGCTCCAGTTCTAGTCAGTTAGAACAGTTTCACTTTGGAAGAGAATTTTCTTTTCAAAAGGGGCCGTGTCCGGCCACTTACGCTTTTTTCAAAGTTTAGGCCAACTTACTCCAAACTAACTTAGGAGTGAGTGAAGATTTTTGTACGCTCGAAAAAACCTTGCCTACACTTTACAAATCAGGCGTAGGTTACAAATTAGGTGTAGGGAACGAGGAGGGGTGGGGGAGTGCGGGGGGGGGGGGAAGGGAAGTAATTAAATTCTACAATCATTCAGCAGTCATACTTATACAAATAAAGATCCAACCTGAATAAAAATTTATAAACAAAGAAAAGATGAAATAATCCATGTTCCTACCTGTGTGAAACAGCAGCAGCCTTCGAGCTGCGGTGCTTCAGGCAGGCCTTCCATGTTGGAGACAGGGGTGGCGTCAGTGTCTCGACGGCAGCCCAACAGCGGCAGCAAGCAGCCTTCGAGCTGCAGTGCTTCAGGCAGGCCTTCCTTCCATCAGTGGCTGGACGGCAGCCGAAGATACAGCAAGCAGCCTTCGAGCTGCGAAAGGGGCTGAGGCCATTCGGCCACGCGATAGGGGCGGCGTCAGTGGCTGGCCGGCAGCCGAAGATACAGCAAGCAGCCTTCGAGCTGTGAGGGGGACTGAGGCCATTTGGCCAGGGACAGGGAGAGGCAGCCACATAGACACTTTTAAACTTAAATTTGCAGAATAGGTGCTGCATTGCCAACACCACGTATTATGCAATGGTTCGCCATCAATTCACTGCATAGGAGAGAATTGATTAGAGCTCACCGCACCAGGAACGTCATAGCCCGTAGGTTGATGAGCAGGAGACCTTACCCACGTTGACAATATCGAGCCAGGCGCTCGTACCTGGACATGAGCGAGGCTGATTGTGTCAAAAGGCTGCGTTTCTGCAGAGAAATTGTCGCTGAGATCTGTGATATGCTGAGAGCAGATTTGCAGCCCAGAAGCAGAACGCCAATTGCCCTGTCTGTTGCAGTGAAGGTCACAGCTGCACTTGCCTTCTATGCCTCGGGATCATTTCAGGCTACAACTGGAGATGTGTGCGCCATCTCTCAACGTGCAATACATGGCTGCAGTTACCAGGTCACGGCTGCACTGTATGCGCGAAGGAATGACTTCATCAATTTCCCAATGACCGCACGAGCGATCCATGAGAGGACTGTGGGCTTCTTCAGGATTGCCGGCTTCCCAAAGATACAGGGCTGCATTGATTGTACCCACATAGCCTTGCGAGCACCTGTGGAGGATTCTGAGCAGTACTGAAATAGGAAAGGTTTCCACTCTATCAATGTGCAGCTCGTGTGTGACGACAAGCAGCGCAATCATGTCAGTCGATGCGAGATACCCTGGCAGCACCCACGCTGCATTCATCCTACGCGACAGCGTTATATCTGACATGTTTGAGCAGCAGCCAGAAGGGCAGAGCTGGCTACTGGGGGACAAAGGGTACGGCCTGACCACCTGGCTCATGACGCCCCTACGCGTGACACGGACAGAAGCTGACCGTCAATACAACATGGCGCACATTGCTACTCGCAGCATCATTGAGAGGACCAGTGGCACATTGAAACAGTGATTCCGATGCCTGGACAATTCTGGAGGCCAGTTGCTGTACTCTACTCAGATTGTCGGTCACTTCACTGTTGTGTGCTGCATGCTTCATAACTTAGCCATCATGAGGCAGCAGGAGCTGGTAGTGGAACCAGAAGACCTACGTGAGGGTCCAGTGCGTGATGATAATATTACGGAACAGCAGGATGCGGATGATGACGACGATCAGGAAAGCATGCAAGTGCCTGATGCCGGAGCACGAGGTCGGAGGAGGGCCGTCCATCGCGCCCCTGTAATGATTGCTCGAGCCTTGCGCCAGCATCTCATCCATGAACGCTTCAATTACTGATGCCTGAGGGCTCTGCGACCACTGTTGCGCATGGACATGTTTATTCTTTGCAGTTGTTCCTACGTTGTGTTGTGTTAATGGAACATGAAACAGTTTTAATGAAAAAATATTTTATTGAAAAGTTAACGCCACTGTAATAAAATATTTGTTGTATCAAACTATGCTTTTTAATATGACTCTTGAAGATCACTTAAAAACTTTAAGATCACTTATAAACTTGTAAAATTACAAAAGTTACAAAACAATCTCAATGTGAAAAATCTTACACTCTTAAGATCACTTAAACTTCAAGATCACTTTTGAGATGCAAAATTAAATAAGATGCAAAATGTGAGCGCATTTACACTATAAGATCACTTAAAAACCCAAAGATCATTTATAAGTTGTAAAGTTACAAAACTTACAAAACAATTTCAATTTGAAAAATGCTACTACAGCTACATCAAGAACAAGAACAAAAGCAGCAAAGAAAGGCTGCAACCATGTCTCATCCATATCTCAGTGAATGTTCACTTCTTCATGGGGGTGTCATTTGATTGGCCGGGCTGTGTGCCCTTATTGCAGCAGATACCTCAACCAGGCCCTCCCTGACGGCCTGTGCCGTCATTTGCATGCCCTCCCTGACGGCCTGTGCCGTCGATTGCACTCCTTCGGACATTCCCTCCCTAAGTTCCCATGTCATTACTGCTATTTCTCCCGTCAGGACCGTCAACTCTTCACCCACTGCACTGACACCACCGATGAGTGATCAGGTAAGCTCATTGGTCTCCATACCCAATGCCACAACCTGAGCTGCATCTGTTGTACGCTGCATCTCAGGAGAGCGTGTCTCCAATCTCCTTCTCCTCTGCCTGGGTCTGCCTCGTGGCACCACTACACTGGGAGGCGCGGGTATGGACGGTGGGACGCTCGGTGTTGCAAGCGGCACCACTACACAGGGAGGCGCAGGCTGGGACTGTGGGACGCTTTGTGTTCCAGGCGGCAGAACTAGAGGGAGAGGCTCGGGCTGGGATGGTGGGACGCTCGGTGTTCCAGACGACAGCACTCGAGTGCGAGCCATGGGCTGGGATGGTGGGTGAATGGGTGTAAACTGCTCCATGATATCAGCAGCAGCACTGGGATCCACAGCGTCGGAATCAAAACCATAGAAGGTGGAACCAGAACCTATGCAAGTGGGAGGCGCAGGCTCAGACGGTAGCGCACTGACTGTAGAATGCTGCATTATACCAGCAGCACCACTGGACCCGCAACATCGGAATTAAAAACATGGAAGATCGAACCAAAACCTATGCTAGGGGTTGAAACTCTGATGCCCCTTGATGGGGGCTCATAAACATTAAATTGGAAGCTCTCCCCTGCAGACATTTCAGTCATCACTGCCATCATCCAGTCTGGATCGTCCGCATCTGGTTGTACTGGTTCTTGTTCTGTATCTTCAGGATCCTCAGGGTTGGCAACATCATCATCATCATCATCATGTTCTGCAAAATACATCAGAACAGTCAAATGTTTAACAGCAAGGGAGGGGGCCGGATGGGTGGCAGGCTAGGCAGCAGGTTGATTTAAAGGGCCACGCTGCATTTTCAGGACTTACCCTCTTCCTCGCGTGCGGGCCCAGCTTGTGCTGTACTGATTGCTTTTCTCCATGTACGACTCATCATAGCAGCTACCCTTTGTTCCAAGCAGTGGATGCAGATTGGGCGTGCCTCCTCCTGTCCGAGTTGCCTCTCTTTTGTTGTGGGCCAATTTCTTCTGCAAAGAGTAAAATATAACTTTTTACAGAGTGTGTCAGTCTGCAAGGTGGGACATACAGATAGCCATGTTACAATTACGATTAAATTAAAAATGGAAAATATTACTTACACTAACTACTTGACCAAGTGCCATTTCTTTTTACACTGGCTTTCAGATCTCATGGTATGCACCACTGCGCAGTAATCTTCTGCAACTTGGTTCCAGCGTTTCTTCATTTCTTTAGGTGGCACTTTTATGCGACCTCTGTTGCTGGTATCTAGCTCCTGCCATCTCTGCTCAATTACGTTGACTAATATCTCCACTTCCTCGTGCAAGAAATTCTTTGTTCTTGGTGGACGTTGATCCATTGCAAAGTTGAATTGGCACTCTTATTTCTCAAAGCACACAGTCCTTAATTTGCATGCACCAATGCAGCACCGATTCTGCAAGTTTAGCAGTGAAAAGCTGAACTCACTGATTTCAGCAGGTGATTTATTCAACAGTGCTGCTAAAAGCACTCCTTCGGACACAAAAATATCACTAAAATTAAATCACAAGCCTTTCCAGGGGTCCACGAGACAAATCTTCACTTTTCCTCTAGTCCCTTTAAAAATGGCCGAGTGCCAATGTTTATTTCCCACTGCGCGTGCGCGCACGCTCCAACGTGCACGCGCAGGGTTGCCGGCACAACGTTGCCTTATTTAAATTAGGCCCACCCCCCACTGCTCAGAGAATCAGCGCGAGTGTCTGCTCCGCCCCCCGCTGTTCTGTGCGCACTGCGCCAAGCTGGTGAAGAGCTCCGAGGAGCCGGCGAATATCGCAGTTTTTTTCCTGCACACTTTTGAGCGCGATAAACAGGCGTCCAGCTCGGGGCTGCGCCATTCTAAGCGCGGCCCGAAACTTGGGCCCAAAGACTCTAAGAGAAGGATGAGCCATCCATGGCTAGCTAAGATAAGGATGGTATCAAATTGAAAACAAAGGCATACAATGTTGCAAAGATTAGTGGTAGGCCAAAGGATTGGAAAATTTTTAGAAACCAGCAAAAGATGACTAAAAAAATAATAACGAGGGAGAAGATAGATTATGAGAGTAAACTAGCAAGAAATATAAAAACAGACAGTAAGAGTTTCTACAGGTACATAAAAAGGAAGAGAGTAACTAAATTAAATGTCAGTCCCTTAGAGAATGAGACTGGGGAATTAATAATGGGAAACCGGGAAATGGTAGAGACTTTGAACAAATATTTTCTATCAGTCTTCACGGTAGAAGACACTAAAATCATTCCAATAATAGATAATCAAGGGGATAATAGGGAGGGAGGAACTTAAAACAATCACTGTCATTAGAGAAAAAGTACTAAATGGCCTGCATCCTAGGGTCTTAAAAGAAGTGGCTGCAGAGATAGTGGATGCATTGGTTGTAATCTACCAAAATTCCCCTATTTAAGAAAGAAGGGAGACAGAAAGCAGGAAGCTATAAACCAGTTAGCTTAACATCTATCATTGGGAAAATGTTGGAATCCATTAAGGAAGTAATAGCGGGACATTTAGAAAATCAAACATAGTCAGCATGGTTTTATAAAAGGGAAATTGTGTTTGACAAATTTGCTGGAGTTCTTTGGGGATGTAACGAGCAGGATGGATAAAGGAGAACCAGTAGATGTAGATGTATTTGGATTTCTAGAAGGCATTCAATAAGGTGCCACATAAAAGATTACTGCACAAAATAAGAGCTCATGGGGTAGCGGGTAATATATTAGCATGGATAGTGGATTGGCTAACTAACAGAAAGCAGAATCGGGATAAAGGGGTAATTTTCAGTTTGCAACAGGGATCAGTGCTGGAGCCTCAACTATTTACTATCTATATTCATGACTTGGATGAAGGGACCGAGTTTAACCTGATGATACAAAGATGGGTGGGAAAGCAAATTGTGAGGAGGACACAATCTGAAAAGGAATATAGACAGGCTAAGTGAGTGGGCTATGGGGAGCCGGCAGGAAAATGGAGTTGAGGCCAAGATCAGATCAGCCATGATGAAATTGAATGGCGGAGTAGGTTCGAGGGGCCAAAAGGCCTACTCCTGCTTCTATTTCTTGTTCTTATTAACATATTAAATTATAATATAAATACACTGCAATACAGATGCAGTGCATTAAATTGCAGTGACTGGAGAACTGCCACCTATTCCTGTGCTTCTGATCACAGGCCCCCGCTGGAGGGAGCAGTTTCACATTGGTTGCGGCTCTGTTTGAGCAGTGTTGCACTACGGTGAGGCCTCTGTATCCCTCACCTGTGGTTCTCTGCGGCCCCTAAAGCCAGCTCTTGTTGAGTGATGGAGCGCAGAACTCAATGCCTCACTCATGAAAGTTGCTCCAATTGTGTTCTCCACCTGAGGCCTCCCTTACTGATGCTACCTGCCACTCACTGGCAGTCTCGACAGCAGGGAGCTCTTAATTCATTACTATGCTCAACTGGATAGTAGAAGCTGTAACTCGATCAAACCCCAGTTTGAAGCATGGTCTGGAAGAAGGAAAGTGCTGGCTGCACTCATTCATAGCATCCTCCATTTCATAGCTAGCCCGTGTGAGGCTGGACTCAAAGCGATTCAACAAATACCATTGCAGTGCAATGCCACCCTCCGCAGCAGCCAGCCCTGCTTCAGCATCCAGCTCCGTCCCTTCCACGCCCACCCGAGCTAACTCACCCTGTAAATCTTCTCCGAAATCTGTAAAACCTTCAAATTGGTGCCACTGGTGCTTCAAGCGGCGATGGCACCACGGGCCGGAGTGAGAACCAGCTGTTCCTGGAGTTCTGGTACATCTGTAACAAGCAGGAAGGGGAGCTGGGTAAGTCGATTGGCACGGTTCAGCATGGTGTTGCCACGCTGGCAATGCACGGCACACTTTGCAGCACAGCACCGGCAGTGCTTACAGCACACAGAGCAAGTACGCAATTAGAATTACACTGACCTGGGCTGTTTCCTCGCTTCCTGCTTATTTTTCATTCGTACTGCGTACAGCTTTTTCAGACAATTATTTCTGGGACTGTGTCTTCGAAAGGAGTGTGATATTTGGCCTGTTAAGACCTTCTCTACCGTCTTCGGGATGAGACATTAAACCAAGGCCCCGTCTGCTCTCAGGTGAATGTAAAAGATCCCATGACACTATTTCAAAGAAGAGCAGGGGAGTTATCCCCGATATCCTGGCCAATATTTATCCCTCAATCAACATAACAAAAACAGATTATCTGGTCATTATCACATTGTTGATTGTGGGAGCTTGCTGTGTGCAAGTTGGCTGCCGGGTTACCCACATTACAACAGTAACTACACTTAAAAAAATATTTCATTGGCTGTAAAGCACTTTGAGACGTTCGGTGGCCATTAAAGGCGCTATCCAAATGCAAGTCTTTCTTTTTTCTTTCTGTGTCTTCTGTTGAATTTGGCTTTCTCTTGAAGGAAAATCTAAATAGACATTGAACAAGTGAATATATTGTCCTGTGTATTATAGGCGGCAGCACAAATTGACGGCCTTACACACAGCTGGCCTGAATGTAAAAAAACTTTCCACAGAATGTTTGTGAGAATATGGGCACAGACTGACAAACTTAATATGCAGCTAGTGTTTTCTATTTTAATACATAGCTATTCACTTTTTATTCCTTTAGGCTGATAATTAAAGAGCATTTTGTACTATCCATATATATTTATAAAAATTAAATATATATCAAATAAGCACACACATACCATGTTGCACATGCTGACCAACAGAGGGCACTAAGCTCATGTGTCCGCCATGGTAGGCCGTTGCTTCAACATGCAGAACTATAATTAACCAGAGTTGTTATCCAAATTACCTTGAATACTGTGTCCTATTAAGGTAACCAAGGCAGAAGGGGGAATAGTCAAGTCATGGAGTAATGCAGAGAGGAGCAACACGGCTGATCTCTACTGTTCGAGAATTGAATTATGAGGGTACAGTGAGGAAAGTGGAGCTCTTCAGCCTTGAAGGAAGGTGACTGGCACGGGACTGTACAGAACTATTTAGAAAAAGTACATCCAGGGCATAACAATACATAGAAAACTAGCAAAACCTGAGACAGCCCTCACCCCCACCCCCAAACAAACAGGGAAGCATGTTAGCTTGGGTTGCTGGGGAAAGCACTCCTGCTCTTCCTGGCCTGCAAGCAGTGCTGGAAAGGCATTTAAAATGGAGGTAAAATCTGAGGCACGCAGCCTCATTAAAATAATTAAATGAGCAACCCATCTCCTGTGAGCAGGTTGGTTGCCCGCACCATCTTTACCACCCCCCACACCCTCTCCCCCACTTCCCCGCCCCCACCCCGTCTAGTTAAAACTAGAAGTGGGCGGGATCGAGGCGGGTTGGGTTCGATTTGAGATTTTTGTCATTTTTACCCACCCGTTTTACGGGGTTAAAATTCCCAACTCCGTGTCGAGGTAAGGATTCTTCAATCTGATTGGTTGAAAAGACAGACCGTTGCTTTTCCTGTTTACACAGGTAACCTATAGAGGGCGGCGTGCTATTTTGGCCCTCTAAGTACCACAAGTTGCAGTGCAAAAGCCCACAGGATGTGAGCAAGTGTAAGTGTAATGTACGGCAAGCGCCGTTTGTTCGCCGCTCACTGCAAAACCGGGAACCCATACGCAACTTTGGTCACTGCCATTAGAGGAAAAAACGTAAGTACACAAAAGCTAGAAAGATGAAATCTAAATGTTTAAGGCCCAAAATTGGTGCTACATTTCCAGAGGCGTCAATTTTAAGCGGATTTATATTGCGCAATCTAAAAAACTTGATATTTAGATATTCATTACACCAAACAAGCCATTGCTTCTCCAAAAGTTACCTCGACAATCAAAGGTTACCTCCCACGTCCAGCCCACACACTGCCCAACTTCACCGTTCCACTCTACTCCCTCCCAAGCCAGTTCACAAAGATAACTGATAACGGAGACAATGAGCTAGATTTCCCGAGCTATTTTACCACTCGATTTTGGGAGCTTTTGGCCCATCTTCACAAGATAGTTCAGTGAGGTGTTGCGCAATGTACCTGCCCCTATCAACATTGGGCTCAATTTCCCCCGGTCATTTGCGCTGTTTTTTTTAATGTATTTATTTTTTTCAGAGTTTCCCCCTGCGATCTGATTGGCGTAACTGACTTAGTTACGATTTTTCTAGGCCAGTTTTTTTTGACGTTCCCTCTTGTCTGCGCCGGTTTTTATAATTTTTTGCAGTTTTGCCAACATTTTTTCCTCCTAGGTCGGCGTATCTGGTCACTCCCAAAAAACCTTCTGGGCACTTAAGAAAACCAGCGCACATGGTTTTAATTGAAGATTTTGGAGGGAGTCAAGAGCACTGTCAAAATCAATAATAAAGTTCAACTTTTTTTTAACCTGTCAACGTTGTAAACGGAAGTTTGTTGGATTTCAGAAGTTTTCTTTTTTTTTACTCACTCACACGCCACCACCGAACGTCTTGAAGCAGGGCTGGAGTGTCGTAGCTTTGGTCGGCAGAATCGGTCCCGTGCCCGGACACAGGGGCTCGGCTAGAAAACAAGTCATGAGGGGTCTGGGGTGGGGGGAAGGAGAGAGAGAGAGCAAAGTGTCGATCGGAAGGCTTCTGAAGACTGCAATGAGTTGGGGCGGTAGGGGGAGGGGGGAGAGAGAGAAGGTGAGAAGTCACAAGACTGCAGTGTAGTTAAGGGTGGGGGGGAAGAGAGGAGAAGTCACAAGACCTTTGGGTGTGGTCCATCCATACAGACCGAGGGGAGAAAGAACTGTGAACCTGTCCTGCCTGCTTTTCTCCATTTTGAGCTTCTTTCAAAGGTAAAATTTAAGTATGGGGGCAATACTGACAATGCCATACCTTGTGCGAGCCTTCTGCATCATGGTGCTATGTAGGAGACAATTGATTCGATGTCATCGCATCTGGAACATCAGAGCCCATGGGTGTTGGGCAGGAGGCCTTACCCACCTCGGGTATATTGAGACAGGTGTTCGTACCTCCACCTGAGTGATGCAGACTGCGTCAGAAGGCTGCGTTTCTGCAAAGAAGTTGTAAGTGAGATCTGTGAGTTGGTGAAACCAAACCTGCAACCTAGAAGCATCAGGAGGGCTGCTTTGCCAGTTGAAGTGAAGGTTACAGCTGTACTTTCATTCTATGTCTCCGGCTCATTTCAAGCTACAACTGAGGATATGTGCGCCATCTCTCAACATGCAACACATGTCTGCATTCGCCAGGTGACAGCTGCACTGTACGCAGGGAGGAATTATTTCATAAAGTTCCCCATGATCGCCCATGCAATCCATGACAGGGCTATGGGCATCTCCAGGAGTGCTGGCTTCCCAAAGGTACAGAGCTGCATTGATTGTACCAATATCACCTTGCGAGCACCTTTGGAGGATTCCAAGAGGTACAGGAACAGAAAAGGCTTCTGTTGTACAGCTTTCTTGCTCTTTTCACTTTCTTGTTTTAAACGTTGAATTATACACACACTCAGGATCAG
Source organism: Pristiophorus japonicus (assembly GCF_044704955.1). Lineage (NCBI taxonomy): Eukaryota > Metazoa > Chordata > Chondrichthyes > Pristiophoridae > Pristiophorus > Pristiophorus japonicus. The sequence continues at coordinate 45,768,252 of NC_091988.1, forward strand.
GTCTTTTTTTTAGACATTCATACTATACAAACCAAGTATGAAAGTTACTGAAACACTTCACAAAGGCAGCTTTCTGCTTGTTCCGATTTCCGTGGCTGCTTGTGACACACACACCTTCCAAGTTTCCAATGTCTAATGTGTGTGTCTAACAAACAGCCAGTTCCATCCCTTATACCTAAAAAGTCTTTGAACTCTTGTTTCCTTGCATAGTACATACAGATAATTAACACAGACGATGTCATGAATTACTATACACAAACCAGATTGTTTCCTCGCATAGTAATCAGAAACAGAGGAATTTCTTTGATTCCATGCATAGATAGTATCGATGATCTATACAAATAGTTAACATACAGATAAATGACCAGCTACTCATTATCCTGAAGTCAAGTCTCACTCCCACCATGAACTACTGTAAACACACAGGTGATCACATTTGAATGGCTACATGGCTCCATATCATCTAGCAGCCTGCTTTGATCCAAACATCCTGTATTAATCCTAACTACAATCTTTAACTTTTATTCCTTTTGATATCTCCAGACTGCGCCGAAGCAAAGCATTTCAGAAATGCGGGCTTACCCTCCCACATTCCATCATGTCTTCTCTTTGCCTCTCGGCCAGACCTTATCTGGGTAACATTTGTATGACCATTTGAGCTCGTTCAACAGCATTTTCCAGTTGTAGTCCTTGTTTTCGAACACGCCATCCATAATAAATCAAAATGACAAGCACAATTCATTGAAACAGCACCAGCATAAGGACAGGGTCATTGTGTTCATCATGCCAGTTGCCGTCAGGCTCCATCTGAACAACGACTCCCACCAACTTACATGTCCAATCTGATCCAAAGTTGTGCGAATGTTCTCAATTTCCGCAATGTGATGGTTAATGTCCACAACAATTGCTTGATTCAAACTCTGTAGCTGTTGAAATCTTGTAATCCATTTCCACATTTCCTTCTTCCGAATAGTAGCACGATTAGAGTCAAAGCAGGGTTGCTGCAGACTCAGATTCTCAGGATGCCATTTTAAAGTCCGTTGGTCTGTGATCACCTTATGTTGATAGAATTGTACATTTATCATCATAATGTGGTACTTTACCACATTCGACAATTAGAAGAGATCGATTAGAGTAATAAGATCCAACTGCCAGACGCATATATATTTGTAGCTGGTCAGTAGTAACAACAAAACCGTTACAAGGACGCACATTATGTACACATAATCAGCCAAACCCCATATCAGTTTTCTACTGAATCTCATTCTGTTTACATTCAGAAATGTAAACTCGCAATCGGTGTCTTCGACCATGTCTGTTGCCCTCTGCACAGTTTTTAACAATTTCCTCTGCTTTGTGGGAGAAGTGTAACAACATGGAGTAAAGGGTGATGGAAATGCTGAATAGTCAGTCGAGAGTCCCAGTCCTTCTCTCAGTTCACCCTTCGGAACTGCTGTCATTTACTCTCTCGACATCTGCAACGCTCCAACTTCTATTTCACATCCTTTAAGATCATGTTTGTAACTCCCACATTTGAGCTTTTCACTGAACATCTCATCAGTTCTCAGGCAGCCCATTCCTACAAAAACATTAAATGCTTCTGAACAAGCTTCTCCCACTGCTTTCATCGCTGACTGTTCAGTAACTGCTCCTCATGCATCTGGGGTGATGGGGTACTGTCCCTGAAGAGGGGAATCCCTTTTCTCCAGGACCATCCCAACCTTCATTTGTCCGGCGGACCCTGTATCCATTTCCCGCTGCCCTTCCACACATGCCTCAATATGGGTATGGCCACTCACATCCTGAAGTAAGGGTCCTAAAGAAATGACATGTGTGGTTGAAGCGCGACATCCCTATAGCAATCCTTCCCTCACCTGCGGAATCTACCCCTGACCTCAGCAACTGAACCGAGGTATCAGTCCTGTCTGTGACTCTAGCTTCTCTTTCCCGATTCTTCAATTTTTCTTTTAACTTTTCCAATTCTTTACCCAGTCTATCCCTGTCCTCAATCAACTGACGGGTCGGGATCCAGGCACCACCTGGTCCTGCTCCTTTTATGCGACTCCTCACGGGATTCATCCACTCAGGCCCTTCCGCCTTCCATCGCTGTAACCCCTGTCTCACTTCCATGATTGAAACTCCTGCAGCTCTCTGATACAAGCTTTCTACCCTTGCCAAGCCTTTATCAAAACTATTGTACCCGCCCCAGGCATCTACTTCCAGAACTACTGAAGAGGGTAGGAGAGTCAAAATGATCTCGCTATGTGTATCATCCCCATAATGATAGCAATCCAATTAGTTCCCAAACTTTTATATAACTGGAATATACGTTCCCCTGCTTCCCTGGGTCCTTCCCCTGGTAATAATGCAAACCGCTGTGGTCCTGAGTGAGCACCAAAGATTGCAGCTATTGTTCTACCAAGCATAGACCTGGAAGTTGTTTCAAAACCTACTACCTTTCCCCGGTGATTCCCTAAAGCTCGCAGAACCGTCTGTTTCTCCGATATGTCCCTGATTGCCAGAATATTACACCACCATTGGGCAAATTTATTAGGATCCTGAAGCAGTGCAGGTCCCACTTCACTAAGAATAGCTCTCATATCCTGTAACTTTACCCCTCCTCGCTCATACCAGGAAATCCCAAAACCACTTAAGATAGTGTTCCCTTCACGAGCTCCATAGGGAGTAGAGGAATCATGATCATGCTCTCGCCTTGTCCACCCAAACGTGCTTCCCTCACTCTCCGCATTACCAGAAGGTCATGTGTAATGTTGTGGCGTGTGAAGCGTCTAAGGAACTGAAGAAGCATCTAACTGTTCCACCTCCATACCCAACGTTGCCACACGAACCACATGGGTTCGAGGCTCCGAAGTCAGAGAAGAGAAAGGAGCTGCGGAAGGGAACGGTGAGCATTCTCCCTGTCCCTTAATCCCCTTTTCAACTTAGACCTGGGGAATCCTCCGAATAGCACCCAGCTTTATCAATTTTAGTCTCTGCTGGGCAACCTAATACCACCATCTGCTGCAGCTTAGCTGTTCCTTTCTCTAGATTTTGATTACGGTTCTGATCATCAGCAAGATGCTGATCCAGCGTCAGAACAGTCCTGGCTGCCCCGAGTGCCTGAAATCAGCAATTCTCTACTTCTTTACTCACTGCTGTTAGCTGCTCTCAGTTCTAAGATTTCCCTATCTCTAGCCTCAGCCTCTTCTCCGAACTTTTGAATCCCCAGCATTAGACACTGCAACACTAATGCTTTTCTCTTTTTATCACTTTTTAACCCAAAATCTTGTTTAACTGGACACTCTCCATTAAAGACTGCCGTGTCTCTCTCCATCCTCCTGTCATCGTTTCCTGCCTTATCCAGTAAGGACCCCCTTTAGAGTCAATCCACTCATTCAGAAATGATCGGACCTCATCTGGAATATTCCCTGATCCTCCCATTACTAACTGGAGATCCCTTGCAGTCACGACAACTAAGAGAATGCTCACCCTCGAACTGATGTGTGGGAAACACTTCTTCGAAAAACTCAACCAACGAGCTTTTGAAAATCACGTCGGGGTCACCAGAATGATGTACAGCTTTCTTGCTCTTTTTGCTTCATTCTAAACGTCGAATTACACACACACTCAGTTGTAGTAAATGGCGGGATCAGGTATTTTATTTAGACATTCATACTATACAAACCAAGTATGAAAGTTACTGAGACACTTCACAAAGGCAGCTCTGCTTATTCCGATTTCCGTTACTGCTTGTGACACACACACACACACCTTCCGAGTTTCCAGTGTCTATAGTGTGTGTCTAACAAACAGTCAGTTCCATCCCTTATACCGAAAAAGCCTTTGAACTCTTGTTTCCTTGCATAGTACATACAGATAATTAACACAGACGATGCCATGAATTACTATACACAAACCAGATTGTTTCCTCGCATAGTAATCAGAAACAGGAGTTTCTTTGATTCCATGCATAGATAGTATCAATGATCTATACAAATAGTTAACATACAGATAAATGACCAGCCACTCATTATCCTGAAGTCAAGTCTCACTGCCATAAATTGACTCCCACCATGAAGTACTGTAAACACACAGGTGATCAGATAGACACTTTTGAATGGCTACATGGCTCCATATCGTCTAACAGCCTGTTTTAATCCAAATTACAATCTTCACCTTTTAACCCTTTCGATATCTCCAGACTGCGCCGAAGCAAAGCGTTTCAGAAATGCGCGCTTGCGCTCCCACAGCTTCCACTCCATTAATGTGCAGCTCGCGTGTGACGACATGCATCGCATCATGTCAGTCGATGCGAGATACTCTGGGAGCACCCATGATGCGTTCATCCTACGCGAGAGCGTTATATCTGCCTTGTTTCAGCAACAGCCAGAAGGGCAGAGCTGGCTACTGGGAGACAAAGGGTACGGCCTCGCCACCTGGCTCATGACACCTCTACTCGTAACCTGGATGGAAGATGACCGGGAATATAACATGTCACATATGGCGAAGCGCAGCATCATAGAGAGGATCATTATCATATTGAAACAGCGTTTCTGATGCTTGGATCATTCCGGAGGCTACTTGCTGTACTCCCCTGAGATTGTCGGTCAGTTCACTGTTGTGTGCTGCATGCTGCATAACTTACCATCATGAGGCAGCAGCACCTGGTAGTGGAAGACCCACCTGCGGTGAAAGTGGCTGATGATAATGATGTGGAAGATGCAGGTGAAGAGCAGGAGGATGATGAGGATGAGGAAGCCATGCAAGTGCCTGAGGCCGGAGCACGACGGTGGAGGAGGGGGCCATCGTGCCTCTTTAACAATTGCTCGAGCCTTGCACCAGCAGCTCATCCGTGAACGCTTTACTGATGCCTGAGAGCTCAGCGACAACTGTTCCACATGGACATGTTTACTGTTTGGAGCTGTTCAGTAATGTTGTGTTGTGTTAATGGAACAAATAATGGGAATGATTCAGTTTTAAGGTAAAATATATTTTATTCAAAAGTTTAACAGTTATTTTGTACTAACTTAAATAAAATTATTCTTGTATCAAACTTTACATTAAGACCACTCTTTAAGATCACTTAAAAACTTTAAGATCACTTGCAAACTTTTAAACTTGTAAATTTACATAACTTACAAAAAAACTTTTAAATTGAGAACAGTTACAACAGTAACAATAATAATGATAACAACAGCAAAGAAAGACTGCACCCACCCATCTCTCCTCCACCTTATTCTAAGACCGCCCGCTGCACTTTGGTCTTGAACACTTCACCACCCCTGCCCGCAGGCGGTGACGCAGTTTTTCTGGGCATGGTGCCAAGCTTATTATTTCTAAGATGTCGGGTACTGCGCACTTGTTGTGGGGGGGAGGGGGGTGATTGGAGTGGGAGTAACAGTTGATTCTGTCAATGGGTGTGTTCCCTTATTGCAGCAGCAAACTCCAACATGCCGTCCCTCATGCACCCTGACAGTGTCTCAACAACCTGCAACATTCCCTCCCTCATGGTCAGTGACGTGGTTTACTACCTCTGACATTCCCTCCCTGATGGTCACTGACAGCGCATCAGCTACCTCTGACATTCCCTCCTTCATGGCTAGTATTCCTTCACTGATGGTCCCGGACATAGTTTCCATTTCTCGTGTCACTGCTGTTACTTCTCCCAACAGTTCCGCTACCTCATCACTCACCCTACTGATGGTGTCCAGGAGTGGTTGGGTAAGGTCAATGCTCTCCGCACTCAATGACATCATTTGAACCACATCTGTTAGATCCTGCACCTCAGGAGAGCGCGGTCGAGCTCTCCTTCCCCTCCTCCCCACAGGTGCGGCTCGCACCCCACCACAGGGACCCGCAGCCTGGAATTGTGGGGCCCTGGGTGTGTGCCTCACTGCACCACACCACTAGGACCCACAACCTCGGAAGGTGAGGCCCTGGGTGTGCCTCGCTGCTCCCCACCACTGGGACCCGCAACCGCGGAAAGTGGGAAACCATAGAATGTCCCACCAGCACTCAAACCATTCATCACAGAAGGGGCTGTCACCTCTATGAGCGGCACCTCCTCCAAAGTCAGTACAACAGTGGGAACTTCATCCAGCTCCATCCCCTCCCCCTCACCCCCATGTTCTTGGTCTGGAGGGTTAGGTTAGAAGATGTTCTCCTCTTCAGGCTCATCCGCATCTGAATCTTCTTCTGCATCGTCAGGGTTGGCCTCAAGTTCTGCAAAATAAAACAAAACAGACAAATGGTTAAGAGCAGAGGAGGGGGCAGGGTGGGTGGCATAACTAGGCACACAGTGCAGGCCAGGCAGCAGGCTGATTTGAAGGACCACGATGAATTTGCAGGACTTACCCTCTCCCTCAAGTGTGGGCCCAGCTTGTGCAGTGGTGATTGCTTTTCTCCAGGCAGGACCCATCAAAGCAGCGACCCTCTCTTCCAAGGGTGTCAATGGGTGTGGATTTGCCGGGCCTCCTCCTGATTGAGTTCTCTCTCTTTTGTTATGTGCCACCTTCCTCTGCAAAGATGAAAACCTAACTTTTTAGAGAGGGTGTCTTTCTGTTGGGTGGGACAAACAGATGGTTACATTTACAATTGCAATTCCATTGAATAAATGAAAATATTACTAACTGCTTGACCAAGGTCCTGCCGCTTCTTATTACACTGGCCTCCAGATCTCATGGTGGTCACCATTGCGCAATAATCTTCTGCAACTTGGTTTCTTCATTTCTTTGGGTGGAACTTTTGTGTGACCTCTGCTGGTGTCCAGTTCCTGCCATCTGTTCTCAATCACAGTAATTAGTGCCTCCACTTCATCGTGGAAGAAATTCTTGGTCCTTGCATCTTGTATTGCTGCAGTTGCGATTTTTCCAATGCTCTCCCACAGCACTCCTTCACACACACAATTGGCTCTTTAAAAATGGCCGATTGCCAACTCAAAGCTGTACTGAGCATGAGCATCCATTGCAACGACATCAGAAACGTAAACTTTTTCCCCCATGCATGTGCAGAAGGTGCAGCATCATTTTTCATCGCAGCATTTATCCAATTCCCTTTTGAAGGCTACTATTTAATCTGTATCCACCTCTGTATCCAACCCTCTTCTCAATCTTCCTCGCTGCCATGCTCCACCTCACAGTCAACAAGCTCCCCGCTGGAGTGGAACTAAACTACAGAACCAGTGGGAACCTGTTCAACCTTCGCTGCCTCCAGGCCCGGTCCAAGATCACTCCAACCTCTGTCGTCGAGCTACAGTACGCGAACAACGCCTGCGCACATTCAGATGCTGAACTCCAGGACATAGTCGACGTATTTACTGAAGCATTGGAAAGCATGGGCCTTACACTAAACATCCGTAGGACAAAAGGTTCCCCACCAGCCTGTCGTCGCCGTACAGCACTGTCCCCCAGTCATCAAGATCCACGGCGCGGCCCTGGACTACGTGGACCATTTCCCATACCTCGGGAGTCTCTTATCAACAAAAGCAGACATTGATGAGGAGATTCAACACCGCCTCCAGTGCGCCAGCGCAGCCTTCGGCCGCCTGAGGAAAAGAGTGTTTGAAGACCAGGCCCTCAAATCTACCATGCTCATGGTCTACAGGGCTGTAGTAATACCCGCCCTCCTGTATGGCTCAGAGACATGGACCATGTACAGTAGCTGTTAAGATCATAATAAAGTAATGTAACTGAGTACTGTAGATGTGAGTAAGTGTGACCTAAGCCCCTTTATTCTAACTCCAGAGTGCACGTACAACATGGGAGGCCTGCTTATATACAGTGCTCCCAAGGGATACTGGGATCCTTTGGGACTCCAACAGGTACGCTCTTTGGTGGCGGTATAATACTGGTTACATAGGGTTGCATACACAACATCACTCCCTCCCAAAGTCAATAGTTCACTTATTTACAGCATGAGACGATCTGGGGCCTTTCGCTCCCTAGTCGATCGTCTCGGTATAAATGCAGGTGTAGGTGAGTTGGTTGGTTCTTCGCTGGGCTGCTGTGCAGCTGGCCTTGCTGGGCTGTTGGGGATGGTGAGTTCAGCTTCGTGGTCAACCGTGATGTCGGTTGCCACTTGTGTGTGTGTCGGAGGATCGAAGTTGGTGGTGTCCTCTTCGGGTTGCTCGTGGCTGTCTGTGAATCGCAGTTTGGTTTGGTTCAAATGCTTTCTGCAAGTTAGTCCATTTGCGAGTTTGACCTGAAACACCCTATTCCCTTCTTTGGCAATGACAGTGCCAGAAAGTCATTTAGGACCGTGTCCATAGTTGAGTACAAATACAGGGTCATTGACTTCAATATCGCGTGCCAAGTTTGCGCAATCATGGTACATGCTTTGTTGATGCCGCCTGTCCTCGATGTGATCATGGAGATCCGGGTGGATGAGAGAGAGCTTTGTTTTGAGCGCCCTTTTCATGAGCAGTTTGGCTGGGGGAACCCCGGTGAGCGAGTGGGATCTGGTGCAGTAGCTGAGCAGGACTCAGGACAGGCGGGTCTGCAGGGAGCCTTCCGACACACGTTTCAAGCTTTGCTTGATGGTTTTGACTACCCGTTCTGCCTGGCCATTGGATGTGGGCTTGAATGGGGCAGATGTGATGTGCTTGATCCCATTGCAGGTCATGAATTCCTTGAATTCAGCACTGGTGAAGCACGGCCCATTGTCGCTGACAAGGACATCAGGCAGGCCATGCGTGGCAAACATAGCTCGTAGGCATTCGATGGTGGCAGTGGACGTGCTTACAGACATTATTACACACTCAATCCATTTTGAATAAGCATCCAGAACTACTAAAAACATTTTGCCTAGAAACAGGCCAGCAAAGTCCACGGGGATCCGAGACCATGGTTTGGAGGGCCATGATCACAAACTTAACGGTACCTCCCTGAGTGCATTGCTCAGTTGAGAGCAAGTGTTGCATTGGCGCACGCAAGACTCCAAATCTGAGTCGATGCCGGGCCACCACACATGGGATCTGGCTATAGTTTTCATCGTCACTATGCCTGGGTGGGTACTGTGTAGGCCACGTATGAATGTTTCCCTGCCTTTCTTTGGCAAAACCACATGATTACCCCACAAAAGACAGTCCGCCTGTATGGACATTTCGTCTCTGCGCCGCTGGAATGGCTTGATCTCTTCATGCATCTCCTCTGGGATGCTGGACCAGCTCCCATGGAGGACACAGTTTTTTTTACACGCGACAGTAAAGGATCTTGGCTGGTCCAGGACCTGATCTAGCGGGCCGTAGACTTTTTGTTTTCAAATGCATCCATCACCAATAACAAGTCTGCAGGCTGTGTCATTTCCACCCCGGTGGTGGGCAATGGTAGCCAACTGAGAGCATCAGCGCAGTTCTCTGTGCCTGGTCTGTGGCGGATTACGTAGTTATATGCAGATAGTGTGAGCGCCCATCTTTGGATGCGAGCAGAGGCATTGGTATTAATCGCTTTGCTCTCTGAGAATAGTGATATGAGCGGCTTGTGTTCAGTTTCTAACTCAAACTTGAGACCAAACAAATACTGTTGCATTTTTTTCACCCCGTAAACGCATGCCAGAGCTTCTTTTTCAATCATGCTGTAGGCCCTTTTGGCCTTGGACAAACTCCTGGATGCATAGGCGACCGGTTGCAATGTTCCCGATTCATTTGCTTGTTGTAACACACACCTGACCTCGTACGAAGACGCATCGCAAGCTAGCCCTAAACATTTATATGGGTCATGCAGAACAAGCAATTTGTTGGAACATAACAGATTTCTGGCTCTCTCATAAGCAGCCTCTTGTGACTTCCCCCATACCCAGTCATCTCTCTTGCGTAGCAATACATGTAGAGGTTCGAGCAAGGTGCAGAACCTGGGTATTAAATTACCAAAATAATTGAGGAGTCCCAGGAACGCCCGCAGCTCCATCATGTTCTGCGGTCTCGGCGCGTTCTTGATGGCCTCCATCTTGGCTTCTGTGGGTCTGATGCCATCTGCCAAGATTCTTCTACCTAAGAACTTGACCTCTGGCGCCAGGAAAACACACTTCGAGCATTTCAACCTGAGTCTCACACGATCTAGCTGACTTAGAACCTCTTCCGGGTTTTCAAGTGTTCGATGGTGTCCTGACCTGTGATTAATATATCGTCCTAGAAAACCATGGTGCGTGGAACCGACTTTAGCAGGCTCTCCATGTTCTTTTGAAAAATAGCCGCAGTCGATAGAAACCCAAACGAGCATCTATTGTAGATGAACAGACCTTTGTGCGTATTGATGCAGGTGAGGCCTTTTGAAGATTCCGGCAGTTCCTGCGTCATGTAGGCCGAGGTCAGGTCCAACTTGGTGAACGTCTGTCCTCCTGCCAGGGTTGCAAATAGGTCGTCTGCCTTGGGTAGCGGGTATTGGTTCTGCAGTGAAAAACGGTTAATCGTTACTTTATAGTCCCCACAAATTCTGACCAAGCCATCGCCCTTGAGGACCGGAACAATCGGACTGGCCCACTCTTCGAACTCCACCGGCACGATGATGCCTTCTCGCTGCAGCCTGTCCAGATAGATCTCCACTTTCTCTTGCACCATATATGGCACCGCCCATGCCTTGTGGTGGATGGGTCGTGTACCAGGAACCAAGTGGTTCTGTACCTTTGCCCTCGAGAAACTTCTGATGCCTAGCTCAAACAACGATGGAAACTTGCTCAGAAATTGGGCACGAGGAGTCGTTTACAGACAAGAGCGCTTGGATGTCATCCCAGTTCCACCGGATTTTGTCCAGCCAGCTTCTGCTGAACAGTGTGGGGCCATCTGCTGGTACAATCCATAATGGGAGTTCGTGCACTGCTCCATCATGGGAGACTTTTACTGCTGCGCTGCCAATTACAGGGATTAGCTCTTTAGTGTAAGTTCTCAGCTTGGTATGAATGGGGCTAAGCTTGGGTCTGTGTGCCTTGTTGCACCACAGCCTGTAGAAGGCCTTTTTGCTCATGATAGACTGACTCGCACCAGGGTCCAGTTCCATGGATACTGGAATTCTGTCCAGTTCGACTTTTAACATGATCGGTGGACATTTCGTGGTGAAGGTGTGTACCCCGTATACTTCTACCTCCTCGGTTTGAGTCTCTAGTTCAGTTTGATCCACCATGGATCGATCTTCCTCTGCAAGTGGTGCTTTGCAGAGCTTACAGCTCGTCTGCATATTCGCTGGAGGTGTCCCATTGTTCCATAGCCTTTGCATGCATAGTGTTTGAAGCGGCATTGATGGGCTCGATGATCACCTCCGTAGCACCAAGGTGTTAACTGCCTTGCATTAACATTTGATGGCGGACTCTGGGTCATCTGAGGTCGTGCAGCTGCAGGCATGTACATTCTGCCATATGCATTCCTGCCTGAAAATGACTTTACTTTGTGTAACCTCTGTGCTGCGAAATTTGTTTGGTGTTATCGCTGGTGGACATAAATGCCTGGGCTATCTTTATGGCTTTGCTCAGGTTCGGTGTTTCAACAGTCAATAGTTTGTGAAGGATAACCTCATGGCCAATGCCAAGCACATAAAAATCTCTTAGCATTTGCTCCAGGAATCCATCGAATTTGCAATGTCTTGCAAGGCGCCTTAGTTCGGCAACATAGCGCGCCAATTCCTGGCCTTCAGACTGTTGATATATGTAAAATCGATGCCTTGCCATCAGAAATCCTTTGGATTTAGGTGCTCCCGGACCAGTGTAAACAGTTCTTAATACGATTTGGTTGTTGGTTTCACCGGAGCAAGAAGATTCTTCATGAGGCCGTAGGTTGTTGGCCTGCAGACAGTGAAGAGGATCGGCCTTCATTTGGCAGCTTTCTCGTCCCCTTCCAGCTTGTTGGCCACAAAGTATTGGTCGAGTCGCTCCACGAAGGCCTCCCAATCGTCCCCTTCTGCGAATTTCTCCAGGATACCAACAATTCTCTGCATTTTCGCATGATGGTTCGTTATCTCGTCGCCAGTTGTTAAGTTCATAATAAAGTAATGTAACTGAGTACTGTAGACGTGACCTTAGCTCCTTTATTCTAACTCCAGAGTGCTCGTACAGCATGGGAGGCCTGCTTATATACAGTGCTCCCAAGGGATGCTGGGATCCCTTGGGACTCCAACAGGTACGTCCTCTGGTGGCAATATAATGCTGGTTACATAGGGTTGCATACATAATAGTAGACACCTCAAGTCACTGGGGAAATACCACCAACGATGCCTCCACAAGATCCTATAAATCCCCTGGGAGGACAGACGCACCAACCAGGCCTGTCCTCAACCAAGCCAACATCCCCAGCATTGAAGCACTGACCACACTTGATCAGCTCCGCTGGGCAGGCCACATTGTCTGCATGCCAGACACGAGACTCCCAAAGCAGGCGCTCTACTCGGAACTTCTTCATGGCAAGCGAGCCAAAGGTGGACAGAGGAAACGTTACAAGGACACCCTCAAAGCCTCCCTGATAAAGTGCAACATCCCCACTGACAGCTGGGAGTCCCTGACCAAAGACCGCCCTAAGTGGAGGAAGTGCATCTAGGAGGGCATTGAGCGCCGCGAGTCTCATCGCCGATAGCATGCAGAAATCAAAAGCAGGCAGCGGAAAGAACGTGCGGCAAATCTGTCCCACCCTCCCTTACCCTCAACGACTATCTGTCCCACCTGTGGCAGGGACTGTGGCTCTCATATTGGACTGTTCAGCCACCTAAGGACTCATTCTATGAGTGGAAGCAAGTCTTCCTCGATTCCGAGGGACTGCCTATGATGACGATGATGATCCACCACCCTATCAGGCAGTGTATTCCAAATCCTAACCACTCGTTGCATTAAGAGGTTTTTCCTCATGTCAACTCTGGTTCTTTTGCCAATCACGTTAAACCTGTGACCCTTCAGCCATTGGAAGTGGTTTATTTTTATTCATTCTATCTAAACCCTTCATGATTTTAAACGCCTCTATCAAATCTCCTCTTAGTCTTCTCTGCTCCAAGGAGAACAAGCTCAGCTTCTCCAGTCTATTCATGGAACCATTCTCATCCCTGGAACCATTCTAGTAAATCTCTTTTGTACCATCGCCAAAGCTTTCACATCCTTCCTAAAGTTTGGTGCCCAGAATTGAACACAATTCTCCAGCTGGGCCGAACTAGTGTCTTGTATAGGTTTAGCATTACTTCCTGGCTTTTGTACTCTATGCCTCTATTTATAAAGCCTAGGATCCCATATGCTTTATTAACTGCTTTGTTAACCTGTCCTGCCATCTTCAAAGATTTGTGCACAAGTACCTCCAGGTCTCTCTGTTCTTGTACTATTTATTGTGTATGGTCTCTCCTCATTCTTCCTACCAAAATGTAGCACCTCACATTTCTCTGCATTGAATTTCATCTGCCATGTGTCCACCCATTCCACTAGCCTGTCGATGTCTTCTTGATGTCTATTACTATCTTCCTCACTGTTCACTATACTTCCAAGTTTCGTATCAACTGCAAATTTCAAAATTGTGCTCTGTACCCCAAGTCCAAGTCATTAATGTATATCAGTGGTCCTAGTACTGAACCTGGGCGAACTCCACTGAATACCTCAATCCAGTCCAAAAAACAGCCATTCACCACAACTCTCTAAGCTAGAATTTTAGGTTTTAATGATTTAGTCTGGTTTTTGGGCAATAATCATGCCAAAAAGCATTCCTACAATGATAAAGCCATTCTTCTTACCCAAAGCCCCAATGCTCGAGGTTAAATAATGTCTCACCATTCACTCCAAGTGACGAAACCACTTCCAAGTTTTGAGGCAAAAATGGACAAGACCCGAAAGTGGTGCAAAGAAAAACATTTGTGGGTTGTCAAAATAACTGAAACTTAACATTAACATTTGTAATACAACCACGTGCATTCCCACAAGCATCTACTTTTGTGTCATTTTACTTTTCTGAGTGCTTCTATGAGGTCTTACTGCAATTATATAGGGTGCTGGTGAGACCACACCTGGAATATTATGTACAGTTCTGGTCTCCTTACCTAAGGAAGGATATGCTTGCAATGGAGAGAGTGCAACAAAGGTTCACCAGACTGATTCCTGGGATAGGGGGATTGTCCTATGAGGAGAGATTGAGTAGACTACACCTATATTCTCTAGAGTTTAGAAAAATGAGAGGTGATTGAAACATCCAGAATTCTTACAGGGCTTGACAGGGTAGATGCACTGAGGATATTTCCTCTGGCTGGGGAGTCCAGAACCAGGGGTCACAGTCTCAGAATAAGGGGTCAACCATTTAGGACTGAGATAAGGAGAAATTTCTTTACTCACAGGCTGGTGGATCTTGGGAATTCTCTAGCCCAGTGGACTGTAAAGGCTCAGTCTTGGAGTATATTCAAGACAGTGATTGATAGATTTTTGAATATTAAGGGAATCAAGAGATTTGGGGCTAGATTTTACACTTTTATGCAGATCGCCCAAAAATGGGTGGTATTTCTGATGTCGGCGGTTAAAATGGGTTTTCAGATCGCCAGCTTGTTGCCCATTCTCAAAGCCCCTAGTCTCCATTTTTGAAATTGGGCGCTACCGCGAGCGATATGAAATGGGCGGTAGCGTTAAATCTCTCGGACCTTTGCGGTAAAGTGTCGCTGTCCTTAGCAACAGCATGATAACGCTCGATTAACATGATTCAGGAGGTCAAGGGTCATCATGACATGCGCAGAAGAGGAGACATAGAGAGGGAGCTGAGAGGGAGTGAAGGCATGTGTGCGTGTGGTGTGGCTGCTTTGGGAGGAAGGAGGGAGAGTTTAGAGGTTTAGAACAAATAGGGAAACAAAAATAAGCTGTTACCAGCCAGATATTTGCCCGAATTTGGTCTATATGGAGGGGGAGGAGGAGGCGACACAGCACGTTATGGAGACTGAAACTCGTGAGAGCAGTGAGCTGGGAGAAGAGCACATTGGAGGGTGCAAAAGAGCCAGGAGGTTCTTGGACAAGGCAAATGCCTCCCTCCTGCAGGAAGTCAAGTTACGCTGGGGTGATTTGACCCAGGGAGGGCGTGTGAAGCCCACCCCAAAGGCCTACTAGAAGATATGGGCCGAGATAGCAGAGGTAGTCTTGTCGGCGACCAACGAGGTGCGTGAGGGCAACCAATGCCGCAAACGATGGAACGACCTTGTGGGATCCGCAAGAGTAAGTATTACATTTATTTACATGTACTTATGCATTTATATAATTTGATTTGTAACAGTCATGAGTGACTATCAGCAGATGTGAGGTCTTTCACTTTTACCGGGAATGTTGTAGTCAAAGCCTGCGGTCACGGTGCACATCTTTAGGTAAAGAATGCCACAGGGCACCCCATTTGTCCCCAGGACGGCGCTGACCCCGCAGAGGTTCCGTGGATGCGGCAGGTCTGATCCACGAGAGCGGAGAGATGGTACAGTTGTCCAGGAGAACTGTAGACATTGGTGACCAGATCCTCGATGCATTGGGGGGCATATCCCGACAGCTGGCCACCATGACAGAGTACGTTTCACAGATAGCGGAGGCCCTGGAGGCGATAGCCAGGAACACTACTGCACAGGCCTCCCAGTGGTCCCGGAGCGCGGCACTCCACCCCTAGGTTCCACACCACCACTGCGAACGACAGATGAGAGGCAGGACCAAGATCCTGCTTCTGGATCAGGGAATGTTGCCCCCTCGGCACGCCCCACTCACGTACCCGTCCAACCACCGCTTTTGCCTTCATCTCCCTCAATGGCCAGGCACCATGGAGCGAGGAGGGGAAGGGGTAGAGGTGGGGAGAAGAAGGGGATGGGGGGAAGGAAAGTAAGGTGCATGTCCGCAGGTGATGGCTGTGTTATATCTCCATCTGGGTTTATGCAATTTGTTGTAATGTATGGGGGGAGGGGGCCACCCTCCTGCTTTGCATTTGTATTCTGTGTTGTTGGACATGTTGACGATTTGATTGAAGTAAATGGTCGAAAAAGTGGGGTATGGGGTGGGGTGTTTTGGCCCTGATACTTATGATTTCAGACCAATGTTAGTATAAAATGTTTTTTATTCAACATAACCTTGTTGCGCATTGTCTCAGATAGCTGGACTATTACACACTGGTGATTCCTTAACATGAAAGGGTTAACTAAAACTTAACTTCAATCAACTTAAACTTTAACTGGCACCAAGGTGATGCCCACCCTTGATGTCTGAGCTGCATACTTACGGCAGTGTGTCAGCATGGTCACCCACAGCAACGTTCTTTCAGGCAAATCGTTCAGTTATCAGCTCCTGACGCAAGAGTCTTGCAGCTCTGTAGCCACCACGGGCCCTTTCCTGCAGTCTGGAGGGGGGAGTGGGCATGGTTGCATAGCCAGCCTGATTGTCTGGCCCTAGGTCAGCACGCAGTCCCTCGACCTCCTGTTCCTCTCTCTCCTGAGGTGGACCATCAGTCCTTTCTGGCAATTCTTGTCCCCTCCTGATAGCCAGCTTGTGAGGCATGGAGCACATGACCACGAATTTACCTCCTTGCTCAGGGTTGTATTGTAGCTCCTCTCCTGAGTGCTCCAGGCATCTAAAGCGCTGCTTAAGTACAGTTATTGTTTTCTGGAGCATATTGCGCGTGTCTCTGTGGCTCTCATTGTATCGCTTCTTGGCCTCGGTGTGGGTGTCACGCAGGGGGGTCATCTGCAGGTGGCTAGGCCATATCGGTTATCACCAAGCATCTGGCATTGTCCTTGTGGCTGACTCTTAAACATGTCAAAGACAGTGTTCTCACGCAGGATGTGAGCCTCATCGAAGCTGCCCAGACATTTGTCATTCACTACCATGATGATCTGTTTGTGGTCGACAACTAGTTGGACCTTCAGGCAGTGAAAACCTTTTCTGTTATGAAAAAGTTCTGGGTCCTGAGAAGGTGGCCGCATGGCGATGTGAGTGCACTGTATAGCTCCCTGCACCCTGGGGAACTTAGCAATATGGTAGAATGCGCCAGCCCTGTCAGTCTGAGCCTCGGTGGTCATGGGGAGGCTGATAAAGTCCATCCTTCTCATGTACAGGACCTCCGTGACCTGTCTAATGCAGTGATGGGTGGCATGGTGAGACAGAGGGGAAATCTCGACCGCGGAGGTCCGAAAGGAACCAGACGTGTAGAAAGACAGTGCTACAGTGACCTTGACCTCGACCGACACTGATGTCCTGATGGTAGGCTGCATATGTGGCCTGATGAGCTCGCATATTTCATTGAACACCACCTTGTGGAAACGCAGTCTCTGAAGGCAGGTGTGCTCGGACACGTCGAGGTAAGATCTCTTCTCCCTGTAAGTGTGGGGTGTGTATGGTCTGGACCTCCTCCTCATTCTGGCACGTCTTAAATTGAGCTATTTTTACTCTGCAGAATCTGCATTTTAATCGATGCAGGCTGAGAAATGGCTGGCCCCATTGCAATGAAAGTATAATAGTGATTGATCAGAAGCAGTAATTTCCTCACTAAAATACATCTAGAATAAACCCCCAATAGTTCAGAGTCTGAAAATATGTTTGCTAAGATGGTCACTTCACCTGAGAAGAAGAACTCCACATTCAATCCAAACTCCCCCGAAGTTGAAGCAGCCTTTTGCGATTTAGAAAATGGCGCCCACACCGCTGTGATTCGTTCAGAACAGTTCCACTTTTTCTGAGCGTGTTTTGGGCGAGCGATAATGTGGGCGAGATGTGTGTGAAGTGGTGAAAGTGACGCTGGCCGATCTCCTGGGTGTTAGTTTTGGCAAATGTGACCTTTACGACAACAAAAAGTGGTCGGGTGGTATTATTAAATCTCAGCGTTAATTACGTGCGGAAAGTAACGCTGGGCGATATTATGGGCGTTGGTTTCACCCATTCTGATGATTCCACCCAAAAAAAGTGAGCGAGCGGTATTATTTTTTCCCGGCGTTACGCACATAGGGAAAGTAATGCTTGGCAATAAGTGTCTGAATAATGTGCGCCTGTTTCCATTTTGTGGCTAAATGGGCGATATCTGGGCATTATATGTCATTTCAGCGGTAAAATGGACGTTAAGTGGGCGTTATGCATGCAAAAAAAAAAGTGTAAAATCTAGCACACGGGGATAGCGCAGGATGTGTTGAGATAGATCAGCCATGGTGTTATTAAATGGCGGAGCAGGCTCAAGAGGCCAAATGGCCTACTCCTGCTCTTTTTTTTTATGTTCTTATGTCCAACCCCTATGGCTTCAGCAGCTCACGTCACTGCTGCAATTAATTAGACACTATTGGCGGATGTCCGCTGGGTTTTGGAGCCTGTGAGGGCCCTGCCAAAGTCTGCTCCTCCTGTGACTGTGCAGGGGCAGACTCTGCCATCGGAATCCGAGGAGGCATCTGAGGCTCTGACTGAGGGGGTGGTGACCGAGGAGACGCGGGAGTGCTTTGAGAAGAGCCTCCACTTCCATGTCCCCTCTCAGCATCATCCCTCTCATGGGCTACACGTACTTGCCTGCTACCAAGGGGCTGGAGTTGGGCGATGAATGCCCGTCTACGTTTATATCCCTCCTAGAGAGGAGGTCTTTGAACCTCTGCCATCTGTTGTCCACAGCTAGCATGTGCTCATGTGAGTCACGCATTAGCTGCTCCATGCAGGGGCCATCCTTTCCATGGAAGAGCTGATCGTCGCCATCACCTGCGACACAACGCAAAAGATGCCAGAGCCTTCTGCAATTGTTGCTGCCCCTCCAAGATCACCCTCTTTCGTGACACCTCCAGGGCTCAGCGTCTGCATGCAGCTTAGCAGAGCTTGGAACGTCCTGCGCCCTCCGACGAGGAGTCTTCACGGCTGTTCCTGTCAACACCACCTGCTCTTGAATTGTGAGACACCAG
Source organism: Pristiophorus japonicus (assembly GCF_044704955.1). Taxonomy (NCBI): domain Eukaryota; kingdom Metazoa; phylum Chordata; class Chondrichthyes; family Pristiophoridae; genus Pristiophorus; species Pristiophorus japonicus. Next base: position 45,787,064 of record NC_091988.1, read on the forward strand.
GTGACGGCCCTACTCCATGGTGCAAAGCACCCAGCGAGGTGAGCGTATCTCCATTGGGTGCGCTTGGGTCTGCTCGAGGTACCTCTTAGGAGTTGTCTCCCTCCGCTGGACAGTGGAGGGGGGGGGGCGGCATTTGATGGACTTGTGGGAGAGTAAAGAGATACATTAGAAGTGTTATAATAATAATTTAAATGTTATGCATGTGACAGCATTTCACTGGCTGCTGACATCAGTCACCATATGGGGATTGTTGTATGCCATGTGGGCTTTTATGAGATGTGATTCTGTCACCAGGTTGCTGGGTTGTCCGCCTCTCTGTCTCCCACTGCAGGCATCTCTCCAACTCCTGAGTTCTCCAGAGCCCCCTCCCCTGCTGCTGTTAGTTGGGTGAAGATTGGAGGGCCACCTCCCTGTCTCTCCCTGTTGTTCTGGGCTCTTTTCTCCTGCAACAAGGGAAAGAAGAGAACTTTGAGTGAGAGTGATGGAATGAGTGTAAGGAATGGATGGGTTACATCTGTAGAGAGTGACTATGAGGGAGTGGGATGCCAATGCCAAATGGCCTCCTTATGTGGTGTCACTTGCTGTGAATGCATTAGGATGAGGGCGAGTGTGAGGGATGGTTAGTCAGTTGGGGAGGTGATAATATCGAGAGAGAGAGTGGGATGGGTGGACATGCAAAGTATGTTGGTGTGAGGAATGATGGGCAAGAGTAGGCTTGGGAAGGCAGTGTTGGGGATATGTTGACAGGCACATCAGGATGTAGATGAGTGTGGCATTGCACTCACCTTTCCTGACCTCATGAGATCATTGAATCTTTTCCTGACCACATCCCTGCTGTTGATCTCCTCAGCTATATATTTTGGGCTCTTTTGGAGGTCTTCTTCGCCTCCCTACATTCTATGACAGCCTCCATCAGAGTATGCAGGGATGCATCTGAAAAACATGGTGCAGTCCTCTGCCTTTGGCTATCCATCCTTTCTAATTTATAACAGTCCTCAGGCCTTTGTATGTCACCTTCCGCCCTCCTCTGCAGACCTTCAAATGAGTTGAGTACGGCTGCTTTAAATATCAGCGCTGGAAATGAGTCATCGATGACATCATCAGTCCATTTAATAGGGCCAGGAAACATACATGAGTCTATCAATTGGAGCCATTAAGTTAAAGTCACTCTGAACAATGCGCTGCTTGGGGCATTGCATTCCCTTCCCGTTACGCGCCTTGCGTGCACAAAACCCGACTGCAAAGTAAAAGTTCCGGCCAAAGTAGACATTTCGGCACTGGAGGCAGTGCAGAGACAAGCCACAAGGCTGATCCCTAATGTAAAAGGTCTGAATTATGAAGCGACATTGGAGAAACCTAGCGTTTTCACCTTAGCATGGAGGTGTAAGAGGTGGTCTTACAGAAGCATATAAGATAGTTAATGGTAATGGATGAGATAAATGTGAAATATTACTTTAAATAGTAATAAATATTACTTGCAATTAAATTGTGAGAACAGTACAATAGGACAAGGTTCAAACCAATCAAAGATACATTTAGGACTGATGTCAGGAAGTTGCTCTTCCCTCAGAGTAATCAACACCTGGAATAAGCTTCCAGATACAGTGAGGGAAATTAAAACCCTGGAAGCATTTAAGAAACAATTGGATGCTCCAATGGGAGACTTTCATTGGATGGATGAGTTAAGATGGGCTGAATGGCCTTTTCATCAGTAATTATCTTGCGAAATGGATAGCCAATCTTTGACAATAACAAGGATGTTTGTCTGTCACCCCACCCACTTTGTCTATGATAACTGAAACTAATTGCTTCACCCATCTTGCCATTAACAACACAATAAATCAGGTATCATTCAACACCTCTACACTCCATGTATTAGTGTGCGAAAACACTTTAGTTTCACAGAAAACAGCACCCGAGAGCATATCAGCTGCACTTTATATGCCATAACATAATATATGACAGGAAACCACCTTAACCAAGTGTATGCTGATTCTAGTAGTCAATCAACTAACCCAAATCTCCTTTGAAAAAGCCCCTTGTATGCAAATCCAATGGTTCAGGTGTTAGGACTGTGCATCATGTATGTAGACCATGTATATTAACTGTATAGTCACATAAGGTGTGCCACCAGAGGGCACTGTGGTGGGAGACCTGAGGGTCACCTGCATAGGTGTACAGGGCCCAGTATAAAAGGATGCCCACCATGCTTGTGCCTCACTCTGGAGTTACAATAAATGGGACTAAGGTCACACCAGCTCAAGTACAATACTAGCCCTCAGAGTCATTCATAACAGTGTGCACTGTACTAGACACCCCATCACAACTGTCGATTCTTCCAGCTCTCAGGATTCAGGGAGCTGAGTGATAACCTACCTGAGAGATGTGCCCCTCCTGCACCTGGCGCCATTGGCACCTCGATCTTGCCGCAGTTCTGTGCATTACACAGTGAGGTCTGCCGCTGGGGCCTGAATGACATCAAATGACATGCATTGGGCCTTTGGTCAAACCACTGCACATTGCCAGCTCTGTCCCACAGGGGTTTGACTGGGTGCTACTCACAAGCTTCCCACAGAAGTACAAGCCAAACATCTTTGAATCTATAATGAAGCAAAAGGCAATAGATAATTGCATTTCCCATATTTACATAAGTTTCAACAGAAGGCTGCATTCTTTTCTAAATATTAAATGGGTAACCAACCTTTGACAAGGGTCTTTGTTTCTTCTATGTTGTCATGAAAGAGACTATAAGGCTGGACTTTCCTCCGCTATTCCCATCCCCCCACCCCCAGCCCCCCTCCCCAAATTGGGTAGGATAGCACTGTGTATCATGTGGAAAATTGGGTAGTGAGGACTATCGTTACCTTCTTGCCTCACCTCAATTTCCCTCATCCCACCCCAGCCCTTCCCTGCCCCACTACATACCAATGTAGTAAAGACCTCCTCTCCCTTCAATTTGCCTCAGTGGCTTCCCGACTGAAGGCTTCAGTCTCAACCAAGTGGAATATGCCTTCTAGCCCTTGGAGCCCTTTGGCCCCTTCTGGTGCTGCGGCCACAGTGGTCCCACTACTGTACCACCTGAGCCTTCCTGGGGACCACGGGGGACTCTCACTTGCTGGGACTCTGCCATGAACAGACAAGCCAGGAATCTGGGCTAGAGTCGTGGCAGAGTTAAAGCTGGCAAGCAGGCGTCCCCAGGTCGACCCTGCATGCCCAGGAAAAGGAAAACCCAGACCTATAAATGAGGTATTGAACACCCCTACACTTAGCCCTGTGGTAAGGCTTGTAAACATCTTTGTTTCACAGAAATCAAAATCCCCGCCCAAGTTCAACTGTTGTACCGTAATGTGTACGTTCTGTTCTTTCCAGTAAACAGCTGACAGGAAACCACAATTCATCAGTGGTGTACTGTTTCTAGTAATAAGAGTTTCAAATCACTCATCAAATGCAGGCAAAAAAATATGTCTTTGTCACTGGCACATGTTACTGGAGCTTTCAATTGCTGTACTTTGCTGCTGAACAGCTGTTCATACTTTCAACAAGAATCTTGCTGCTATTTTGATTTCCAGTCACGTACAGTTTCCATTTTTTTGCCCTCCCACATTTCATAGAGAAGGCAATGTTTTTCCTCATTAGGAATACCTCTCATTCTGTGCTTCTTGGAGGAAAAAGTGGATAATCACCAGGAAGGCAAGGAGGGATATATATATTAGGCAACATGGGAGGCTGCTGGCTCTGCACCTGTATACATGGGCGACCACCCACAGCTGTCAGTGCCAGCAAGTAAGGAACTCCCCTCTCCCTGCCGTCACCAACTTGGAAAATGATCCCTAAACAGTTAACTGTAAAGTTCTGGAAAATATCCAACGTGTCAAAGAATCAACATTTACCGGTCGTGGCCCGAGACTCCCCTGGAGAATAAATAATGATATGTGATATAAGCAATCCTACAATTGCTAATACACTTCATCAGATGATGGGATCAATGGCCTTCTTTGTCTGTACTTAACTATTGAAATCTTTTGAAATCCAAGGTATACCATGAAGCACTGATTCATTTTTCTCATTAAGAGACACCTGAAACCATTCATTTTCCAAGATTAGCTTGGTGTGGTTCTGATATATTGCACTTACATTCTGCAATAACAAGTTTTGAGGAAGTTGCAGAGAGACTTTTATTTTTAAAGTAGAAGTTCAAGGAGCATGTGGGAATGATGTAATACAGTGAGAGCTGCGTGCAAGGGGGCTGAGGTTGAAAAGGCATCGTTTATAATCTGGAGCTCAGCTGGAACAGCAGTTGGATATGCTATAGTTGACCTCAACACTTTGGGCTAGAGAGGGGGCGAAACTAGCCAGGGTTCTTGCTGTTCATTGCTGTCCACTGACTCCTGTTGAAAAATACATGTCGGGTGAGGACAGTATCGAGTTCGGCGGTGATGCCACGCTCAATCAGGCTTGAGCAGAAAATGTGGAGGAGCGTGCCCTTCTCGGCACAGCTCCTCCAGCAAGCATTGATTTGGGGTGGGTGGAATTTCTGCACCATGTTCAGACGGTGCGGGTGTGTGCGATGTATAATCTTGAATTGATCTTCCTGCATTCAGCTGCAGATGATGGTGCTTGGGTGTTGGCGCCATTCCTTCTCCCTTAACAGACGGCACCTCACCCAAGTTCCTATTAGTCACTTGAAAACCCAGACAGTGAGTTTTGAAGGGCAGGATTGATCTTTACAGCCCCATCACGGGACAGTCACGGTAAAGTTCTCTTCTGCCCTCAACCAATGGCCACCTATATACACTTCCCGCAGGGGCTGTCGGATAGTAATCAGGAACAGAAGCTCTGCCCAATTATTTCCTCTCTAACTCAGGGGTGGTGAGGCCCAGTTTACTACTACAACAACAACTTGTATTTATATCGCGCCTTTGACATTGTAAAACGTCCCAAGGCGCTTCGCAGGAGCGTTATCAAACAAAATTTGGCACCGAGCCACATAAGGAGATACTAGGGCAGATGACCTGAAGCTTGGTCAAGGAGCTAGGTTTTAAGGATCGTCTTGAAGGAGGAGAGAGAGGTAGAGAGGCGGAGAGGTTTAGGGAGAGAATTCCAGAGTTTCGGACCAAGGCAGCTGAAGGCACGTTTGCCAATGGTTGAGCGATCAAAATCAGGGATGCTCAAGAGGACAGAATGAGAAGAGCACAGACATCTCGAAGGGTTGTGAGGCTACCATCACCCTGACTGAGATTAGCAAACCCAACACAGATCAAAGATTGAATCTGGAATCCTGCTGATCTACACGGCTCAGCTGGTCATTGGATAAATGAGCCATGTGGGCGCCGGCATTAACTTATTTATCAATGTGAATAAATAAGAGATAATCAAGTTGTTTTATAAAGAAAATCAATGTAATTGCTTCAGTTTCTGCTCGCCCCTCTTTCTAGATTCTGTGAGTGAATTATTTTCCAGCATCCTTTAGGTTAATTCGTCTCTCACACCTGCAGCCTTGCTCGCCCCTGACAACACACTTATCGCTCGGGTCAGAGAGAGGAGCCTGTACGTCTCTACTTGTTCTTTATCCTGTTATCTAGATTCACTGGATTGTTGTGGAGTATATAACCTTATACATTTCATTTGAGTTATTTATCATTCTAGTCATTTTTAATCGGTGCAGAATGTGCACCATGATTAGGAACATTAATGCACCAACGCACACGCGATAGAATGGAAGGAAATGGATTTGTGCCTGAAACTTCTCCATAAACTGAAAGTCCAATCTCTAGAAGAGTAATTTTAAACCCCCACCTCGCTCCCCCCCTTTACTGCACCCTCCCCCACCACCGCCCCCCGCCCCCCCCCAGGCAGGACAGTGTCAGGAGGGGGATTAAATTGCTAAAAATTGGAATTGCACCCCCCCCCAGCGAATGCGGGCCCGGTTTGGGGTCAAATTAGTAACCTGCTCTTGGCGAGTCAGCAATATTTAATTGATGACACGTGCCTCAGATTTTATCAGTGATTTGGAGTTAATGGCTGGGCACTGGGTTTCCCGGGGCTCGGGAAACCCAGCAGCTAAAGGGAAGCGGGAGCTGCCAGATCCAGCAGGTAAGTGCGTTACCAGCACTGCTTGTGGGCCAGGGGGAGCATGAGTGCTTCCCCCTGAAGCAAACCTGCCGTGATCTGCCTCCCCATGCTCGACCAACCTCCCTCCGCACCCCCGCTGATCTCTTCCCTTCCCCCCACCCCCGCCGATCCAATCTATCTCCCCTGCAATCACCGATCCCCACCCCCCAACCTGCGCCGAACACCCTGCAATCTCTCCCTCCCTTCCTCCTCCTCCTCTCCACTGCACTCCGAGCCACTCTCCCACTGATCCCAGATCTTCTCAATTGCCGTGGTTTGTCCCCAACGGTCCCTGGCTGCTCCCTTCTACCGCAGGCCTTCCCACCCGGCAGCCAGCCTTCAATCTGGCTAGCTACCGGGCAGGAAGCAGTAGACAATTTGCAATAAGATCCCGCCATTAAATTCGGCAGGATCTCTGCAATCCCGGCATTGAAAGGGTTTCCCCGCCACTGACAGGCGCTCCCTCCTCGCCTCCTCCTAAGTATCGGGGCCCATTATGAGACAGTCAAAAAAATCCCAAGTGGTAGGCCAACACTTGTCTGACAAAGAAGGAGGAAAATTCTGAGGGAAAGTTATGCAGGTTGCTTTCATGCACCCCCCAAAGCCTGGCTGTAGAGCATCATTGGTCCAGGGAACAAATCAACTGTCCGTCTTTTTTTTCGAGCGAGTAAGGCAAAACCTGGGGAGGAAGCATAACAAGCTTTTGCATTCAGTTTTTCTTTAGTGCACTTACAAGCCTTCAAACCGTCCTCGAGAGGAAGGTTACAGCCCTGATGCGGCTTTCGATTTTGTTACTCTCCAATTTAAAGCCAATGAATTCTGATTTATAACCTTGAGCAAGTAGGCAGGGTTACTCTGCTCCATTTAGTGAGGCAAAATGAAATAGAATTCACATGACTAATTCTGCCTATTTGGAACAAAATGTTCTGAAATCTTTAAGATGTTCAGATTTTCCCAGGGTTCCAAATTGTCCAAGTCCTTGAACTCAGATCCTGATGAACTCAGAGCCCTGAGCATGTAAAGGGAGTGTTTGCAATATTAGTGCGCAAACTCAACACATTTCTATGAACTTCCACCATTTGTTATGATAATGGAGGTGTTAACTTCTCAAAACAAAATGGCAAGTGTACAAATGGTTATTGGGAAAGCTTGAACGATACCATCCAATATTAGTGACAGATTTTCATCGGAAGGTGAAAGGTGTGTCATACATGACTAGGGTTACTTCGCCCCAACAGTACCCTTGTCCTCACCTTTCACCCCACCAGCCTCCACATTCACTGTATCATCCTCCGCCATATCTGCCACCTCCAGCATGATCCCACCACCAATCACATCTTCCCCTCCCCTTCCCGCTCAGCATTCTAAAGGGACCGCTCCCTCCACGACACCCTGGTCCACTCCTCAATAACCCAACACGCCCTCCTCTTCCCACATCACTGCCCCGTGCAAGCACAGGCAATGCAACAACTGCCCTTTTACCTCCTCCCTTCTCACTGTCCAGGGCCCCAAACAGTCCTTCCAGGTGAAACAGCGATTTACTTGTACTTCTTGCAGTTTAATATACTGTATTCGCTGCTCACGATGCGGTCTCCTCCACATTGGGGAGACCAAACCCAGATTGGGTGACTGTTTTGCGTAACATCTCCGTCAGTCCGTAAGCATTTTCTATGTCTATGTCTAAGCATGACCCCGAGCTTCTGGTCGCCTGTCACTTTAATTCCCCGCTCCACTCCCACTCTGACCTCTCCATCCTCAGCCTCTTGCACTGTTCCAAGAAAGCTCAATGCAAGCTCGAGGAACAGCACCTCATCTTTCGATAGGCACTTTATAGCCTTCTGGACTCAACCTCGAGTTCAACAATTTTAGATCATAACTTCTGTTCCTATTTTTTCCACACAGCAGCTGTTGATGATTCTGCCAATCCCATTTACACCTCAACTAGACTCATCTTTTATTTCTTTACTTGGCCCATTATCATTTCCTTTTGCCATGCACTACTATCACTTTTGTCATTTAATCTCTCCTGCCTTCCAGCCTATCACAGACCTTCCCTTTTGTTCTTTCCTCCCCTCCCCCCTTTCCCTGCTTGCATAAAATCTGTTACATCTCGAACTTTTTCCAGTTCTGAAGAAAGGTCATCGACCTGAAACGTTAACTCTGTTTCTCTCTCCACAGAAGCTGCCTGACCTGGGAATTTCCAGCATTTTTGGTTTTTATTTCAGATTTCCAGCAACCGCAGTATTTTGCTTTAGGCCCAATAGCTTGGAGAGAGGAGCGCAGGGACAAAGCGGAATTTCAAAACTTCGCATTTTTAATTGGCTCCAAAATCCCAAGAGTTCCAGCTATACATTTCATTACAATTATTTCTTGGCTTCATTTTACAATTCAGCTTTGAAATACGTGGAAATAAAAAGTAACTTGCCCTTGATAGTGTTTGCAGATGTCAGATTGACTCCCTCAACCTTTTCCTTCATTCGCACACACTGATAAGCTTTGCAAATCATTGCGTGCTAACAAGCCTGGCTGGCTGAAGGCCATCCCAAACATTCCACACCAGACAAAGTAGCTGCTGATAAAATCAAAGCTCTGTCATTCAGCTTTAACAATCAACAAGAACTCTTCAAGGGTCCGCCCAGATAAAAGTTATTTTTACTTTGTCAGTGCTGAAAATGCTAACTGTTCTAACCTGCTATTCTAGACAGGCTGTAAAGGTTATATTTATATTGTAGAAATAAAGGGGTCAAGTTTCAGCCTGAGTTGCTCCTATTTTTTTGGAGCAACCAGTTTAGAATGGAGTATCTTAGAAATTGCAATTTTCGGCCTTTAGTTTACTTCAGTTCTAGTTAGAATAGTTTCATTTTAGATCAAATTTTTTGTCAAAAGGGGGCGTGTCCAGCCACGTACGCCTGTTTTGCAAGTTTAGTTAGCGCAAACTTATTCCAAACTAACTTAGAATGGAGTAAGTGTAGATTTTTGTACGCTCAGAAAAACCTTGCCTACACTTAGAAATCAGGCGTAGGGAACGAAAGATAGCGGGGAGAGGGGGGTTTACAAACATGAAACACTTCACTTTTACAAATAAAGAGCCATCAATAATAAATGATTAATAATTTAATAAATAAACCAATAAATCACTCCAAATAAATTAAAAATTTAAAAAAAATTAAATCACTCAAATAAAAAAATATTTCTACTCACCTACTGCAGCACGAGGGAGAAGGGGGGGGGAGAAGAGAAGATGTTGGGGGGAGGGGGGCAAAGAGAAGATGATGGGGGGAGAGAAGAGAAGAAGATGGGGGGGAGAGAAGAGAAGAAGATGGGGGGGGGAGAGAAGAGAAGAAGATGGGGGGGAGAGAAGAGAAGAAGATGGGGGGGGAGAGAAGAGAAGAAGATGGGGGGGGAGAGAAGAGAAGAAGATGGGGGGGGAGAGAAGAGAAGAAGATGGGGGGAAGAGAAGAAGAAGAAGATGGGGGGGAGAGAAGAGAAGAAGATGGGGGAGAGAAGAGAAGAAGATGGGGGGGGAGAGAAGAGAAGAAGATGGGGGTGAAGAGAAGAAGATGGGGGGAAGAGAAGAAGAAGAAGATGGGGGGGAGAGAAGAGAAGAAGAAGATGATGGGGGGGAGAGAAGAGAAGAAGATGGGGGGGAGAGAAGAGAAGAAGATGGGGGTGAAGAGAAGAAGATGGGGGGAAGAGAAGAAGAAGAAGATGGGGGGGAGAGAAGAGAAGAAGAAGATGATGGGGGGGAGAGAAGAGAAGAAGATGGGGGGAGAGAAGAGAAGAAGATGGGGGGGAGAGAAGAGAAGAAGATGGGGGGGAGAGAAGAGAAGAAGAAGATGATGGGGGGGAGAGAAGAGAAGAAGATGGGGGGGAAGAGAAGAGAAGAAGATGGGGGGGGAAGAGAAGAAAGGAAGATGGGGGTGGGGGGGAGAGAGAGAAGAAGAAGAAGATGGGGGGGGAAAGATCAGAAGAAGATGGGAGGGAAGAGAAGAAAAGAAGATGGGGAGTGGGGGGGGAGAGAGAGAAGAAGAAGAAGATGGGGGGGGAAAGAAGAGAAGAAGATGGGGGGGAGAGAAGAGAAGAAGATGGGGGGGAGAGAAGAGAAGAAGATGGGGGGGAAGAGAAGAGAAGAAGATGGGGGGGGAAGAGAAGAGAAGAAGATGAGGGGGTGGGGGGGGGAGAGAGAGAAGACGACCAAGAAGAAGCCGGACCCCGCCGAGGACTTCGGGCGGGGCCTGCACCCAGGCGATGCTGGGCTGCTGCCGCCGCCGCCATCTCTTCGGGCGGGGCCCACCCCAGCGAGATGCAGGTGGGTGGGCCCTGCCGACAACGAGGAAGCCGGGCCCTGCCGACGTCTCTTTGGGCGGGGCCCGCCCCCAGTGACAGGCCGGCAGGGCGGGCCCTGCCGCCGAGGTAAGATGCGCAGGCCACTTGGCCGGGGATAGGGGCGATGTCCCTTTGGCCTGGGATAGGGTCGTCACCCCGGAGACAGGACGCCAGCAGCTACTGCGCACGTGCGCAGCTGCCGGCACTGTTTTCGGTGCAGGGCTGTAGATCCGCCCCCAGCAGCTCCTGCTGCACAGCGCCGACCTGGAAATGGGCCGACAGCTATCGGAGAATCGCGAGGTATATATTCGGCACAATTTTTGTTCTATAAATTAGGTGGGCCTCTCCGATGTGCGCCGTTCTAGCGGGCAGCCGAAACTTGACCCCAAAGTGACTACTGTTTGTAATACTGGGATTTATATTGACCTTTCTATTACATTACAACCTGAGCAAAGTGAACAGGTTTTGTGCTGTGGTTTTGGTACAAGATGCAATGCATTGTTTCATTGTACGTTGTGTAAAAGTAACCTTTAGCATGGTTTATCTTGCTGTACCAGTTAAATGAGTAACATAGAAACATAGAAAATAGGTGCAGGAGTAGGCCATTCGGCCCTTCTAGCCTGCACCGCCATTCAATGAGTTCATGGCTGAACATTCAACTTCAGTACCCCATTCCTGCTTTCTCGCCATACCCCTTGATCCCCCTAGTAGTAAGGACCTCATCTAACTCCTTTTTGAATATATTTAGTGAATTGGCCTCAACAACTTTCTGTGGTAGAGAATTCCACAGGTTCACCACTCTCTGGGTGAAGAAGTTCCTCCGCATCTCGGTCCTAAATGGCTTACCCCTTATCCTTAGACTGTGACCTCTGGTTCTGGACTTCCCCAACATTGGGAACATTCTTCCTGCATTTAACCTGTCTAAACCCGTCAGATTTTTAAATGTTTCTATGAGGTCCCCTCTCATTCTTCTGAACTCCAGTGAATACAAGCCCAGTTGATCCAGTCTTTCTTGATAGGTCAGTCCCGCCATCCCGGGAATCAGTCTGGTGAACCTTCGCTGCACTCCCTCAATAGCAAGAATGTCCTTCCTCAGGTTAGGAGACCAAAACTGTACACAATACTCCAGGTGTGGCCTCACCAATGCCCTGTACAACTGTAGCAACACCTCCCTGCCCCTGTACTCAAATCCCCTTGCTATGAAGGCCAACATGCCATTTGCTTTCTTAACCGCCTGCTGCACCTGCATGCCAACCTTCAATGACTGATGTACCATGACACCCAGGTCTCTTTGCACCTCCCCTTTTCCTAATCTGTCACCATTCAGATAATAGTCTGTCTCTCTGTTTTTACCACCAAAGTGGATAACCTCACATTTATCCACATTATACTTCATCTGCCATGCATTTGCCCACTCACCTAACCTATCCAAGTCGCTCTGCAGCCTCACAGCATCCTCCTCGCAGCTCACACTGCCACCCAACTTTGTGTCATCTGCAAATTTGGAGATACTACATTTAATCCCCTCATCTAAATCATTAATGTACAGTGTAAACAGCTGGGGCCCCAGCACAGAACCTTGCGGTACCCCACTAGTCACTGCCTGCCATTCTGAAAAGTACCCATTTACTCCGACTCTTTGCTTCCTGTCTGACAACCAGTTCTCAATCCATGTCAGTACACTACCCCCAATCCCATGTGCTCTAACTTTGCACATCAATCTCTTGTGTGGGACCTTGTCGAACGCCTTCTGAAAGTCCAAATATACCACATCAACTGGTTCTCCCTTATCCACTCTACTGGAAACATCCTCAAAAAATTCCAGAAGATTTGTCAAGCATGATTTCCCTTTCACAAATCCATGCTGACTTGGACCTATCATGTCACCTCTTTCCAAATGCACTGCTATGACATCCTTAATAATTGATTCCATCATTTTACCCACTACCGATGTCAGGCTGACCGGTCTATAATTCCCTGTTTTCTCTCTCCCTCCTTTTTTAAAAAGTGCCGTTACATTGGCTACCCTCCACTCCATAGGAACTGATCCAGAGTCAATGGAATGTTGGAAAATGACTGTCAACGCATCCACTATTTCCAAGGCCACCTCCTTAAGTACTCTGGGATGCAGTCCATCAGGCCCTGGGGATTTATCGGCCTTCAATCCCATCAATTTCCCCAACACAATTTCCCGGCTAATAAGGATTTCCTTCAGTTCCTCCTCCTTACTAGACCCCCCGACCCCTTTTATAACCGGAAGGTTGTTCGTGTCCTCCTTCGTGAATACCGAACCAAAGTACTTGTTCAATTGGTCCGCCATTTCTTTGTTCCCCGTTATGACTTCCCCTGATTCTGACTGCAGGGGACCTACGTTTGTCTTTACTAACCTTTTTCTCTTTACATATCTATAGAAACTTTTGCAATCCGTCTTAATGTTCCCTGCAAGCTTCTTCTCATACTCCATTTTCCCTGCCCTAATCAAACCCTTTGTCCTCCTCTGCTGAGTTCTAAATTTCTCCCAGTCCCCAGGTTCGCTGCTATTTCTGGCCAATTTGTATGCCACTTCCTTGGCTTTAATACTATTCCTGATTTCCCTTGATAGCCACGGTTGAGCCACCTTCCCTTTTTTATTTCTATGCCAGACAGGAATGTACAATTGTTGTAGTTCATCCATGCGGTCTCTAAATGTCTGCCATTGTCCATCCACAGTCAACCCCTTAAGTATCATTCGCCAATCCATCCCAGCCAATTCACGCCTCATACCTTCAAAGTTAGCCTTCTTTAAGTTCTGGACCATGGTCTCTGAATTAACTGTTTCATTCTCCATCCCAATGCAGAATTCCACCATATTATGGTCACTCTTCCCCAAGGGGCCTCGCACAACGAGATTGCTAATTAATCCTCTCTCATTACATAACACCCAGTCTAAGATGGCCTCCCCCCTAGTTGGTTCCTCGACATATTGGTCTAAAAAACCATCCCTTATGCACTCCAGAAAATCCTCCTCCACCGTATTGCTTCCAGTTTGGTTAGCCCAATCCATGTGCATATTAAAGTCACCCATTATAACTGCTGCACCTTTATTGCACGCACCCCTAATTTCCTGTTTGATGCCCTCCCCAACATCACTACTACTGTTTGGAGGTCTGTACACAACTCCCACTAACGTTTTTTGCCCTTTGGTGTTCTGCAGCTCTACCCATATAGATTCCACATCATCCAAGCTAATGTCCTTCCTAACTATTGCCTTAATCTCCTCCTTAACCAGCAATGCTACCCCACCTCCTTTTCCTTTTATTCTATCCTTCCTGAATGTTGAATACCCCTAGATGTTGAGTTCCCAGCCCTGATCATCCTGGAGCCACGTCTCCGTAATCCCAATCACATCATATTTGTTAACATCTATTTGCACAGTTAATTCATCCACCTTATTGCGGATACTCCTTGCATTAAGACACAAAGCCTTTAGGCTTGTTTTTTTAACACCCTCTGTCCTTTTAGAATTTTGCTGTACAATGGCCCTTTTTGTTCTTTGCCTTGGGTTTCTCTGTCCTCCACTTTTCCTCATCTCCTTTCTGTCTTTTGTTTTTGCCTCCTTTTTGTTTCCCTCTGTCTCCCTGCATTGGTTCCCAATGTTCAGTTGGTGAAAGGTGAATCTTCTAGCTGATCTGGTCAGGCAGCATCTGTGGAGAGAGAAACCGAGTTAACATTTCAGGTCGATGGCCTTTCATCAAAGCTAATCTATTGGTTAAGAAACTACTTTGAGTACAAAATGCAGACGCTGTCCTGATGGTTCATCTAGTAAGTGCACTGCCTAGTATGGAACTGAGCCATGTCAACCTGGGAAGGTCCCAGCATCAATGCCTGACTGTTCTGAGTTGGTTGATCTTAGCCAAGGTGATAATAGTTTCTTCAGGAGAGGAGAAGCGAAAAGCAAAAAAAAATACAAATTCAGATTGAGGTTTAATTTAGCAGTGGCTAACCAGACATTTTAATGTCCTATGCAATATTAACTTAATGTAGAATCCTTACAGTTGCCCCTTTGCACCTTAGTTAATAATACATCTCTACTTATCTGTGGAATAACTCCATGAGGCCTACTGCTGTGCTTAAACTGCTGTGACCTTAGTCTCTTTATTGTAACCCATAGTGAGGCAGCCTTTTATACAGCTCCGGCCTGGGCCTCCCACAGTTGCATCCTCTAGTGGTACCAGCATAGAATGTACAGAGTATACATATATGACAACATTCCCCCCCAAAGTCTTTGATGCGAGTTAGTTACAGATTGAGGTGATCCGGAACTCTGCGCTCCCTGGTTGATTGTCTGAGTGTCACTTTTGGCATGGGTGAGTTGGTCGGGCCACTGCTGTCTTGCAGCGCTGTTGGTCTGACTGGACTGTTGGAGATGGTGGGGTCATCCTTGTGGTTGACAGCTAGGTCTGTTGCTGATTGGGTGTGTGTAGGTGGATCGCTGAAGGTAAGGTCCTCTCCTGGTAGTTCCTGGTTACCTGTAAATCGCAATTTGGTCTGGTCCAAATGCTTTCTGCATGTTTATCCGTTAAGCAGTTTGACAAAAAACAATCTATTCCCCTCCTTGGATAAAACAGTGCCAGCGACCCATTTGGGGCCATGACTATGATTCAGCACAAACACCGGGTCGTTTACATTGATGCCGCGTGATACAGCCGTGCGATCATGGTACACGTTTTGCCGATAACGCCTGGTTTCCACCTGATCGTTGAGGGCAGGGTGGATTAAGGAGAGCCTGGTTTTGAGTGCACGTTTCATTAGTAACTCCGTAATGGGGACCCCGGTAAGCGAGTGGGGTCATGTCCTGTAATTGATCAGCACTCGGAATAGGCGGGTGTGTAAGGAGTCTTCCCTGACTCATTTCAAGCTCTGCTTTATGGTTTGGACTACCCGCTCCACTTGGCCGTTGGATGCAGGCTTGAACGGGGCAGACCTGACATGCTTGATGCCATTGCGGGTCATGAATTCATTGAATTCTGAGCTGGTGAAACACATTGTTGCTGACCAGAATGTCGGGCAAGCCATGGATGGCGAACATAGCCCTGAGGCTTTCAATGATGGCGATGGACATGCTGGATGCCATTATTACACATTCGATCCACTTAGAGCAGGTGTCCACCACAACAAGAAACATTTTTCCTAGAAAGGGCCCGCATAATCTACGTGGATCCTGGACCATTTTTTTGAGAGCCAGGACCACAGACTAAGCAGAGCCTCCCTGGGGGCATTGCTCAATTGTGACCAAGTGTTACACTGGCGCGCGCACGACTCCACGCCCAAGTCAATGCCGGACCACCAGACGTGGGACCTGGTGATAGCCTTCATAATGACTATGCCTGGGTGGTTACTGTGTAGGTCGCGTATGAAGGCTGCCCTGCCTTTTTTTGGCAGGACACGTGGTTGCCCCATAAGAGGCAATCCGATTGGATGGACATTTCGTCTTTACGACGGTGAAACGGCTTTATCTATTCTTGCATTTCTCTTGGGACCGCTGAGCAGCCCCCATTGAGGACTCAACTTTTTACAAGAGATAACACAGGGTCCTGGTTGGGCCAGATCCTGACCTGGCAGGCCGTTACGGGTGACTCTTCACTTTCGAAGACATCCATGACCAAGACATCCATATCCACCCCGGTAGTGGGCATCGGTAGTCGACTGAGGGCATCGGCGCAGTTCTCAGTGCCTGGCCTGTGGCAGATCGTATAATCGTAGGCCGACAGTGTTAGTGCCCATCTTTGGATTCGCGATGAAGCATTGGTGTTTATGCCTTTGCTTTGCGAAAACAGTGAGATTAGGGGCATGTGGTCGTTTCTAATTCGAACCTGAGTCCGAACAAATACTGGTGCATTGTTTTTACCCCATAGACACAGGTCAAAGCCTCCTTCTCGACCATACTGTAGGCTCTTTTGGCCTTGGATAGACTTCTAGATGCATATGCAACCGGTTGGAGTTTGCCCGCTACATTTGCTTGCTATAAAACACACCCGACACCGTACGGCAACGCGTCACATTCTAAAACTAGACATTTGCTTGGGTCATACAATACAAGCAACTTGTTCGAACACAGCAAGTTTCTGGTCTTTTTGAAGGCGGCCTCTTGATTTTGACCCCAAACCCAGTCGTCTCCCTTGCATAGCAACTTGTGCAATAGTTCGAGCAAGGTGCTCAACCCTGAAAGAAAGTTACTGAAATAGTTGAGGAGTCCCAGGAACGAGCGCAGCTCTGTTACATTTCGTGGTCTGGGTGCATTTTTAATGGCCTCTGTCTTCGAGTCTGTGGGCTTAATGCCGTCTGCCGCAATCTTCCTCCCCAGGAATTCTACCTCTGGCGCCAGGAAGACACACTAGGATCGTTTCAACTGGAGTCCGACTCTGTTTAGTTGACTTAAAACCTCTTGCAGGTTGTGCAGGTGTTCGGTGATGTCGCGCCCAGTGATTATGATGTCATCCTGAAATACAATGGTGCTTGGAACCGATTTCAACAGACTTTCCATGTTCCTTTGGAAGATGGCTTCAGCCGAGCGGATCCCGGATGGGCACCTATGATGCAAAAACAGTCCCTTGTGTGTGTTAATGCATGTTAATTTTTTCAACGACGCAGCAGGCTCCTGGGTCATGTAAGCGGAGGTTAGATCCAGCTTGGTGAATGCCTTTCCCCCTGCTAATGTCGCAACGAGATCATCGGCTTTGGGTAATGGGTACTGGTCCTGTATTGAAACTCGCTTAATCGTTTCCTTGTAGTTGCCACAGATTCTGACTGTGCCATTGCTCTTAAGTACCAGAACAATCGGGCTGGTCCACTCATTGAATTCGACTGGTGATATGATTCCCTCGCGTTGAAGTCTGTCCAATTCAATCTCCACTTTCTCCCTCATCATGTAAGGGACCGCTCGAGCCTTGTGATGAACAGGCCGTGCCTCGGGGACCAAGTGGATCTGCACTTTAGCGCCTGTGAAGTTGCCGATGCCTGGTTCAAATAGGGATGGGAACTTGCTCAGCACTTGAGCACAGGAAGCATCGTCCACTGAAGATAGTGCTCTGACATCTTTCCAGTTCCACCGAATCTTCCCCATTCGGCTTCTGCCAAGCAGCATTGGTCCGTCGCCTGGTACAACCCACAGTGGCAATTCGTCTATTTCCACCTTAAATATATTCAATAACCCAGCATCCACAGCTCTCTGGGGCAGAGAATTCCACAGATTTATAAACCTCTGAGAGAAGAAATTCCTCCTCATCTCAGTTTTAAATGGGCCACCCTTTATTCTGAAAATATGTCCCCAGTTCTAGATTCCCCCACGAGGGGAAGCATCCTCTCTGCATCTACCCTGTCGAGCCCCCTCAGTATTTCAAAAAGATCACCTCTCATTCTTCTAAACTCCAATGAGTATAGGCTGAACCTGCTCAACCTTTCTTCATAAGACAACCCCTTCATGTCAGGAATCAACCTCGTGAACCTTCTCTGAACTGCCTCCAATGCAAGTATATCCCTCCTTAAATAAGGAGACCAAAACTGTACGCAGTACTCCAGGTGTGGTCTCACCAATGCCCTGTACAGTTGTAGCAGGACTACTTTTATATTCCATCCCCCTTGCAATAAAGGCCAACATTCCATTTGATTCCTAATTACTTGCTGTAGCTACATGCTAACTTTTTGTGTTTCATGGACCCCCAAATCACTCTGTACTGCAGCATTTTGTAACCTCTCCCCATTTAAATAGTAATTTGTTTTTTATTTTTCCTACCAAAGTGTATAACCTCACATTTTCCCACATTATACTCCATCTGCCAAATTTTTGCCCACTCACTTAGCCTGTCTATATCCCTTTGCAGATTCTTTGTGTCCTCCTCACAACTTGCTTTCCAACCTATCTTTATATCATCAGCAAATTTGGTTACATTACATTCTGTCCTTTCATCCAAGTCATTAATATAGATTGTAAATAGTTGAGGTACAAGCACTGATCCCTATGGCACCCCACTAGTTACAGTTTGCCAACCTGAAAATGACCGATTTATCCTGACTCTCTATTTTCTATTAGTTAACCAATCCTCTATCCATGCTAATATATTATGCCCAACCCAGTGAACGCTTATCTTGTGCCGTAACCTTTTATGTGGCACCTTATCAAATGCCTTCTGGAAATCCAGATACACGACATCTACTGGTTCCCCTTTATCTACCCTACTCGTTACATTCTCAAAAAACTCCAGCAAATTTGTCAAACATGATTTCCCTTTCATAAAACCATGCTGACTCTGCTTGACTGTATTATGATTTTCTAAATGTCCTGCTGCTACTTCCTTAATAATGGACTCCAGCATTTTCCCAATGACAGATGTTAGGCTAACTGGTCTGTGGTTTCCTGCTTTCTGTCTCCCTCCTTTCTTAAATAGGGGCATTGCATTTGCAGATTTCCAATCCGCTGGAACCTCTCCAGTATCTAGGGAATTTTGGTGGATTACAACCAATGCATCCACTATCTCTACAGCGTAGTGATTTCTTTTACTCTTCCTTCCTGTAAGATTGTCATGAAACTTTTCCTGAGCATTTATGATAGCCCTTGATAAACTATCAAGATAGCTTCTGCATTTTGTTTTTAAAATCACTTGTTAGCTAATAGCTTAGCTAGAAGATTTGTCTTTCACCAACTGGAAATCACCTGATCACCAAGCCTGGCACAGCAAGATAAACTTTAGCAAATTTTGCATTTGCACAACATATACACTGCATTTCACCATTTACCCAAATTCTACAGTAAAAACCTATTCAACCCACCTTAGCTTGTAATGTAATACAAGTCTGAATATACAGGACTGCTGACAATTTAGCTCTACCTCTTTGTTTTTGATATTGTCCTATCATGAGAACAGTATCATGAGGGGTCTAGACAGAGTAGACTGTTCCCAATGGTCCCAAGAGTCGAGAACTAGAGGACACAGATTTAAGGTGATTGGCAAAAGAACCATGAGGAAAAACTTTTTTATGCAACAAGTGTTAGGATCTGGAATGCACTCCCTGAGAGGGAGATGGAGGCAGACTTATTTGCAGGGCTACGGGGATAGGGCGGGAGAGTGGGACTAGCTGAAGTTCTCTTGCAGAGAGCCGGCATGGGCTGGATGGGCTAAATGGCCTCCTTCTGTTCTGTAACCATTCTATGATTCTATGATTTATTAAAGCATCATCCTTGCTCTGATAAAAAAAATTCCCAAGTCAATAATCCAGATTTCTAAACATATACAGAATTACATAAATTGTGCTGTGATTATGTCGTTGAATCAGGATTACCTTTGTCAAACATTACAATTATTTATTAAAAGTTTACTTAAGGGAATAGATGGTTTCTACAGTTTTTGTGAAAATTATATGTTTCCAGCTTGATTTTATGTTCCTAAGTTTTTACTTAACAGAATTGTGATTCAACTGTAAACATCTTAATTTCTGCAACAATTGTTTTCAAGATTTATTAATTTCTGACTTTTAGTACAAATCAGACAAGAAAACATGACCAGCCAAGGTCTCTTACTTCACTTATAATGAAAAATATATAACAACAGTACTTGCATTTTAAATTGTTTGTGTTCAAATCTCATGGTCTTACCCCTCCCTATCTCTGTAACCTTCTCTAGTCTTACAACCCTCCGAGAACTTTGTGTTCCTCCAACTCTGGTCTCGTGTGCATCCACCACTCCCTTTGCCACACCATTGGTGGCCATGCCTTCAGCTGTCTAGGCCGTAAGCTCTGGAATTCCCTCCCTAAACCTCTCCACTTCTCCACTTCTCTCTCATCCTTTCAGGCCCTCCTTAAAATTAATTTATTTGACCAAACTTTTAGTCACCGTCATAATACCTTCTTCCTTAGCTCAGTGTCAATTCTTGTCTGATTATACTTCCGTGAGGGGACTTGGGACGCTTTTCCTACATTAAAGGTGCGTTATAAATTAAAGATGTTGTGGTAATAATACACCCTATGAAGGACTATAATGGAGGCAAAGATAATAAATTAACTTCTGAGGAATTAATACAGGTTTGCTGGAGAGCCTATATATATGGAGAGAAAAATAGATGGAGATAGTAACAAAATATGGTGTTGGTATGTGTTTTGTATGGGATCAAAATATAATTTATACAGGTGACATGTCTATCATTTGGATAGAGAATTTGGATATAGCACATAGAGGTATAACATGGGCAAGAGGCTCCATGAGCTATCAGTTTTTATCCAATATGCTTTTAAGTGCTTCATGATTAATGTTTACAGAAATTAAATTTTTTGAGCTTCATCACTCACTTTTATATTTTTACTTAACAGAATTGTGGTTTTATTAAAAAAACTTAAATTTCTGTCAGAATTGTTTTCAAGATTTATAATTTTAGACTTTTAGTACAAATCAAACAAGAAAACATGACCAGGCCAGGTCTCTTTTTACCACACATATAACATACAATGAATAATACAAGTACTTGTATATTATCATGCTCAAATATCTTCAACCATTTCACCCAATTTGAAGTGCACTGACTTTTTTTTTATTCGTTCCGGGATGTGGGCGTCACTGGCAAGGCCAGCATTTATTGCCCATCGCTAATTGCCGTTGAGAAAGTTGTGGTGAGCCGTCTTCTTGAACTGCTGCAGACGTTGTGGTGAAGGAACTCCCACAGTGCTGTTAGAGAAAGAGTTCCAGGATTTTGACCCAGTGACACGAAAGAAAAGGCAATATATTTCCAAGTCAGGATGATGTGTAACTTGGAGGGGAACTTGCAGGTGATGGTGCTCCCATGCGCCTGCTGCCCTTGTCCTTCTCGGTGGTAGAGGTCATGGGTTTGGGAGGTGTTGCCGAAGAAGCCTTGGCAAGTTGTCCTGGATGGTGTCTAGCTTTTTGAGTGTTGTTGGAGCTGCACTCATCCAGGCAAGTGGAGAGTATTCCATCACACTCCTGACTTAGAAACATAGAAACATAGAAAATATGTGCAGGAATAGGCCATTTGGCCCTTCGAGCCTGCACCGCCATTCAATGAGTTCATGGCTGAACATGCAACTTCAGCACCCCATTCCTGCTTTCTCGCCATACCCCTTGATCCCCCTAGTAGTAAGGACTACATCTAACTCCTTTTTGAATATATTTAGTGAATTGGCCTCAACAACTTTCTGTGGTAGAGAATTCCACAGGTTCACCACTTTCTGACTTGTGCCTTATAGATGGTGAAAATGTTTTGGGGAGTCAGGAGGTGAGACACTTGCCACAGAATACCCAGCCTCTGACCTGCTCTTGTTGGCAGAGTATTTATATGGCTGGTCCAGTTAAGTTTCTGGTCAATGGTGACCCCCAGGATGTTGATGGTGGGGGATTCGGTGATGGTAATGCTGTTAAATATCATGGGGAGGTGGTTAAACTCTCACTTGTTGGAGATGGTCAATGCCTGGCACTTGTGTGGTGTGAATGTTACTTGCCACTTACCAGCCCAAGCCTGATTGTTGTCTAGGTCTTGCTACATATGGGCATGGACTGCTTCATTATCTGAGGAGTTGCAAATGGAACTGAACACTGTGCAATCATCAGCGAACATCCCCACTTCTGACCTTATGATGGAGGGAAGGTCATTGATGAAGCAGCTGAAGATGGTTGGGCCTAGGGCACTGCCCTGAGGAATTCCATAGCGCTGTCCTGGGGCTGTGATGATTGACCTCCAACAACCACCTTTCTTTGTGCAAGGTATGACTCCAGCCAGTGGAGAGCTTTCCCCTGATTCCCATTGACTTCAATTTTACTAGGGATCCTTGAGGCCACACTCGATCAAATACTACTTTGATGTCACCCCACTCTCACCTCAACACTGGTGAGCAAGTGCCACTTGATAGCCCTATCGACCACACCTTCCACTACTTTGCTGATTGAGAGAAGACTGATAGGGCGGTAATTGGCCGGATTGGATTTGTTCTGCTTTTTATGCACAGAACAGACCTGGGCAGTTTTCTACATTGTCGGGTAGATGCCAGTGTTGTAGCTATACTGGAACAGCTTGGCTAGTTCTGGAGCACAAGTTTTCAGCACGACAGCAGGGATATTGTCGGGGCACATAATCTTTGCTGTATCCAGTGCGCTCTTGATATCACGTGGAGTGAATCGAATTGGCTGAAGACTGACTTCTGTGATGGTGGGGATCTCCGGAGGAGACCAATATGGATCATCCACTCGGCACTACTGGCTAAAGAAGGTTGCAAACGCATCAGCCTTGTCTTTTGCAATTGGGTGCTGGGCTCTGCCATTATTGAGGATGGGGATATTCATGGAGCCCCATCCTCCTATTTGTTGTTTAATTGTCCACCACCATTCACAATTAGATGTGGCAGGCTGCCGAGCTTTGATCTGATTCGTTGATTGTGGGATTGCTTAGCTTTGTTTATAACATGTTGTTTCTGTTGCTTAGCAGCATGCAGTTCAGTGTTGCAGCTTCCACAGGTTGGTACTTCATTTTTAGGTACACTTGGTGCTGCCCCTGACATGCTCTTCTATACTTCTCATTGAACCAGGGTTGGTCCCCTGGCTTGATGGTAATGGCAGAGTGAGGGATATGCCGGGCCATGAGGTTACAGATTGTGGTTGAATACAATTCTGATGCTGCTGATGGCCCACAGCTCCTCATGGATGCCCAGTTTTGAGCTGCTAGATCTGTTCTAAATCTGTCCCATTTAGTACGGTGATAGTGCCACACAACACGATGGAGGGTGTCTTCAGTGTGAAGTCGGGACTTCTCCTCCAGAATGACTGATATTGTCATGGACAGATGCTTCTGCAACAGGTAGACTGTGTCCCATGTTAATGCCATTTGGTTGGGTCATTTGATTGATGGGCAGTGCTGCACAATGGAAGTGATCCTCCTATTTTTAGATCACTGCTAAAATAGAGTATTGCGCTACAATGAACCATTCTATCAGCTGGGAGTCTGCCAGTATTGACATTAAGCAGTTACACGTGGAATTAGCTGGCAGTTTAAAGCAAAGTTGAATGTCCAAAATGATTATTGATAGAGGTTCCAGAAAGCTTTTCAGTGTGTAAAAATGAGCCTTTCAATCTGCTTTTGGCTAGGATATGATAGTTATTCGCAGAGCTATATTGGAACGCTGTAGATGCAACTGGGTAACTAGCAGGAGCCTCAGCAGAATGAAAGCATAATGTAAAATGCTGGTGCAGTAAGAACTTTACATGACTTTTGTTCAATGCAGGAGGGTCGAGTACCCCATAGGACACAGATTTAAAGTGATCGGCAGAAAAACCAAAGGCAACATGAGGAAGAGCCATTTTACACAGCGAGTGGTTATGATCTGGAACGCACTGCCTAAGAGGAAGGTTGAGGCAGATTCAATCATGGCTTTCAAAAGGGAATTGAATAAATACCTGAAGGAAACTAAATTGCAGGGCTATGGGTAAGGGCAGGGGAGTGAGACTATTTGAAACCCTCTTGCAGAGATCTGGCATGGGCTCAATGGGCCGAATGGCCTCCTTCTGTGCTGCAACCATTCTATGGGCTAGAACCTCCACTTTTGTGCTTATCGCCCAAAAATGGGCATTACTTTCGGCGTGGGCACCCAGTCTCAAAGCACCTAGTTTACATTTTTGAAAATGGGCGTTACCGCAAGCGATATGAAATAGGCGGTAGCGTTAAATCTCACTGACCTTCTGCCATAAGGTGTCGCCGTCCTTAGCAATGGCATGGCAACGCTCGATTCCCGCGATTCAGGAGGTCAAGGGTGATCGTGACATGCGCAGAAGAGGTGACAGAGAGAGAGGGAACTCAGAGGGACTGAAGGCATGTCTGGGTGTGGTGTGGCTGCTTTGGGAAGAAGGAAGGAGAATTTAAAGCAAGTAGGCAAACAAAAATTAGCTGTTACCAGCCACACATTTGCCCGAATTTGGCCTATAATGGAGAGAGAGGAGGAGGCATCACAGCACGTTGTGAAGACTGATGCTGGAGAAAGCAGTGAGGTGGGAGAGGAGCACATTAGAGGGCGCAAAAGAGCCAGGAGGTTCTCGGACAAGGCAAATGCCTCCCTCCTGCAGGAGGTCGAGTCACGCTGGGGTGATTTAGACATAGACATAGACATAGAAAATAGGTGCAGGAGTAGGCCATTCGGCCCTTCGAGCCTGCACCGCCATTCAATGAGTTCATGGCTGAACATGCAACCTCAGTACCCCATTCCTGCTTTCTCGCCATACCCCTTGATCCCCCTAGTAGTAAGGACTATATCTAACTCCTTTTTGAATATATTTAATGAATTGGCCTCAACAACTTTCTGTGGTAGAGAATTCCACAGGTTCACCACTCTCTGGGTGAAGAAGTTTCTCCTCATCTCGGTACTAAATGGCTTACCCCTTATCCTTAGACTGTGACCCCTGGTTCTGGACTTCCCCAACATTGGGAACATTCTTCCTGCATCTAATCTGTCCAGTCCCGTCACTATTTTATACGTTTCTATGAGATCCCCTCTCATCCTTCTAAACTCCAGTGAATACAGGCCCAGTTGATCCATTCTCTCCTCATATGTCAGTCCTGCCATCACAGGAATCAGTCTGGTGAACCTTCGCTGCACTCCCTCAATAGCAAGAACGTCCTTCCTCAGATTAGGAGACCAAAACTGAACACAATATTCCAGGTGAGGCCTCACCAAGGCCCTGTACAACTGTAGCAATACTTCCCTGCCCCTGTACTCAAATCCCCTCGCTATGAAGGCCAACATGCCATTTGCTTTCTTAACCGCCTGCTGTACCTGCATGCCAACCTTCAATGACTGATGTACCATGACACCCAGGTCTCGTTGCACCTCCCCTTTTCCTAATCTGTCACCATTCAGATAATAGTCTGTCTCTCTGTTTTTACCACCAAAGTGGATAACCTCACATTTATCCACATTATACTTCATCTGCCATGCATTTGCCCACTCACCGAACCTATCCAAGTCACTCTGCAGCCTCATAGCATCCTCCTCACAGCTCACACTGACACCCAACTTAGTGTCATCCGCAAATTTGGAGATACTACATTTAATCCCCTCGTCCAAATCATTAATGTACAATGTAAACAGCTGGGGCCCCAGCACAGAACCTTGCGGTACCCCACTAGTCACTGCCTGCCATTCTGAAAAGTACCCATTTACTCCTACTCTTTGCTTCCTGTCTGACAACCAGTTCTCAATCTATGTCAGCACACTAGCCCCAATCCCATGTGCTTTAACTTTGCACATTAATCTCTTGTGTGGGACCTTGTCGAAAGCCTTCTGAAAGTCCAAATATACCACATCAACTGGTTCTCTCTTGTCCACACTACTGGAAACATCCTCAAAAAATTCCAGAAGATTTGTCAAGCATGATTTCCCTTTCACAAATCCATGCTGACTTTGACCTATCATGTCACCTCTTTCCAAATGCGCTGCTATGACATCCTTAATCATTGATTCCATCATTTTACCCACTACTGATGTCAGGCTGACCGGTCTATAATTCCCTGATTTCTTTCTCCCTCCTTTTTTAAAAAGTGGGGTTACATTGGCTACCCTCCACTCAATAGGAACTGATCCAGAGTCAATGGAATGTTGGAAAATGACTGTCAATGCATCCGCTATTTCCAAGGCCACCTCCTTAAGTACTCTGGGATGCAGTCCATCAGGCTCTGGGGATTTATCGGCCTTCAATCCCATCAATTTCCCCAACACAATTTCCTGACTAATAAGGATTTCCCTCAGTTCTTCCTTCTTACTAGACCCTCTGACCCCTTTTATATCCGGAAGGTTGTTTGTGTCCTCCTTAGTGAATACCGAACCAAAGTACTTGTTCAATTGGTCTGCCATTTCTTTGTTACCCATTATGACTTCCCCTGATTCTGACTGCAGGGGACCTATGTTTGTCTTTACTAACCTTTTTCTCTTTACATATCTATAGAAACTTTTGCAGTCCGTCTTAATGATCCCTGCAAGCTTCCTCTCGTACTCTATTTTCCCTGCCCTAATCAAACCCTTTGTCCTCCTCTGCTGAGTTCTAAATTTCTCCCAGTCCCCAGGTTCACTGCTATTTCTGGCCAATTTGTATGCCACTTCATTGGCTTTAATACTATCCCTAATTTCCCTTGATAGCCACGGTTGAGCCACCTTCCTTTTTTTATTTTTACGTCAGACAGGAATATACAATTGTTGTAGTTCATCCATGCGGTCTCTAAATGTCTGCCATTGCCCATCCACAGTCAACCCCTTAAGTACCATTCGCCAATCTATCCTAGCCAATTCACGCCTCATACCTTCAAAGTTACCCTTCTTTAAGTTCTGGACCATGGTCTCTGAATTAACTGTTTCATTCTCCATCCTAATATAGAATTCGACCATATTATGGTCACTCTGCCCCAAGGGGCCTCGCACAACGAGATTGCTAATTAATCCTCTCTCATTACACAACACCCAGTCTAAGATGGCCTCCCCCCTAGTTGGTTCCTCAACATATTGGTCTAGAAAACCATCCCTTATGCACTCCAGGAAATCCTCCTCCACCGTATTGCTTCCAGTTTGGTTAGCCCAATCTATATGCATATTAAAGTCACCCATGATAACTGCTGCACCTTTATTGCATGCACCCCTAATTTCTTGTTTGATGCCCTCCCCAACATTACTACTACTGTTTGGAGGTCTGTACACAACTCCCACTAACGTTTTTTGCCCTTTGGTGTTCTGCAGCTCTACCCATATAGATTCCACATCATCCAAGCTAATGTCCTTCCTAACTATTGTCTTAATCTCCTCTTTAACCAGCAATGCTACCCCACCTCCTTTTCCTTTTATTCTATCCTTCCTGAATGTTGAATACCCATGGATCTTGAGTTCCCAGCCCTGATCATCCTGGAGCCACGTCTCCGTAATCCCAATCGCATCATATCCGTTAACATCTATTTGCACAGTTAATTCATCCACCTTATTACGGATACTCCTTGCATTAAGACACAAAGCCTTCAGGCTTGTTTTTTTAACACCCTTTATCCTTTTAGAATTATGATGTGGTGTGGCCTTTTTTGTTTCTTGCCTTTGTTTACTCGGCCTTCCACTATTGCTTTTTACCTTTCGACCATCTGTTTCTGACTTCATATTACTTCGCCCTATCTCGCTGCATTGGTTCCCATCACCCTGCCATATTAGTTTAACACTCCCGAACTGCATTAGCAAATGTTACCTCAAAAACATCAGTTCCAGTCCTGCCCAAGTGCAGACCGTCCCTTTTGAACAGGTCCCACTTCCCCCAGAACTGGTTTCAATGTCCCAGGAATTTGAATCCCTCCCTGCTGCACCACTGCTCAAGCCACGTATTTATTCTAACTATCCTGCTCCCTCTACTCTGATTAGCACGTGGCACTGGTAGCAATCCAGAGATTACTACCTTTGAGGTCCTACTTTTTAATTTAACTCCTAGCTCCCTAAATTCAGCTTGTTGGACCTCTTCCCACTTCTTACCTATATCGTTGGTACCTACATGTACCACGACAACTGGCTGTTCACCCTCCCTCTCCAGAATGCTCTGCAGTCGCTCCGAGACATCCTTGACCCTTGCACCAGGGAGGCAACATACCATCCTGGAGTCTTGGTTGCAGCTGCAGGAACTCCTATCTATTCCCCTTACAATAGAGTCCCCTATCACTATAGCTCTCCCACTCTTTTTCCCACCCTTCTGTGCAGCAGAGCCAGCCACGGTGCCATGAACTTGGCTGCTGCCGCCCTCTCCTGATGAGTCATTCTCCTCAACAGTACCCAAAGCGGTGTATCTGTTTTGCAGGTGGATGACCGCAGGGGACCCCTGCACTACCTTCCTTGCACTGCTCTTCCTGCTGGTCTTCCATTCCCTAGCTGGCTGTGGACCCTTCACCTGCGGTAAGACCAACTCGCTACATGTGCTACTCACATCATTCTCAGCATCGTGGATGCTCCAGAGTAAATCCACTCTCAGCTCCAACTCCGCAACGCGGTCTGTCAGGAGCTGGAGGTGGATACACTTCCCGCACACGTAGTCGTCAGGGACACCGGAAGTGTCCCTGAGTTCCCACATGGTACAGGAGGAGCATAACACATGACATTTGATCCAGGGAGGTCGTGGGAAGCCCACCCCAAAGGCCTACCAGAGGATATGGACTGAGATAGCAGAGGTGGTCTCGTCAGCGACCAACGAGGTTCGTGAGGGCAACCAATGCCGCAAACGATGGAACAACCTTGTGGGATCCGCAAGAGTAAGTATTAAATTGATTTACATGTACTTATGTATTTATATAATTTGATTTGTAACAGTCATGAGTGACTATCAGCAGATGTGAGGTCTTTCACTTTTACCGGGAATAGTTTACTCAAAGCCTGTGATCACGGTGCACATCTTTCGGTAAAGAATTATAATAATCATAATAATCATGATTACATCTGTTGATTATGTGTTGTATCAGTGTCTGTGACAGTACCAAGCAATGATATCACGCAATGATCTCATGCCATGTCGTCCTGTCATCTTTTACAGAAGAGGCTATTGACGATGATGTCTCTGCAGAGGCGAATGGGAGGGGGGGGCACCAGTCCCCAGTGACATCACTGACATGGAGGAGCGGCTGCTCGCACTCGTGGGGAAGCACACCTGGCTGGCCACGGACACATATGCAGATCCTGAAGTGATGTCACATGAGTAAAGCTTACCACATTACGTGATGTAAAGTCAATAGATATCACGCCCACTCATATCCGAACAATCATATATGATAGATGATTTCTAAAATTGTCATAGAAATAATGCTGACCTAATGAAAATCATTGCAATGCACAATGTGTTGATGGTCATGAAATATGATGTCTGTGATGATTTTGAGATGCGGTGGTGCTTTTGTCGTGCATATGCTGTGTGTAGCACTGGACTCAGCTTGTGACCCTTCTCCTCTAATAACCTCATTTGTGTTTTGCAGCTCAGCCAGCAGCGCGGCCATAGGCAAGACCACAGAGGCCAGAAGGTGGGGGCGTGGGGCCCGACTCTCCGGACGATCCTACACCTGGTGCTGAAGAGCTCCGATTCTCGCCCATCAATCTGCTGGGTCTGTTCTCTACAGATGTGCGCGCGGACTTCGAGGATGCTGCCTCACCATGCTCCAGAAGCCATTCCACCCCAAGGCCATCTAGTGGTCTTCCAGTCATTCCCGCCTCCACTCTGGAGGTACCCGCCCCAAGCAACTCGCCACAGAGCACCCCATTTGTCCCCAGGACAGCGCCGACCCCCCGGAGGTCTTGTGGACGCGGCAAGTCTGTTCCATGAGTGCCACATGACAGCGGAGAGATGGTACAGTTGTCCAGGAGGACTATAGACATTGGTGACCAGCTCATCGAAGCATTGGGGGTCATATCCCGACAGCTGGCCACCATGACCTAGTACATTCCATGGATGGTGGAGGCCCGGATGCGATAGCCCGGAACACTGCTGGCACAGGCCTCCCAATGGTCCCAGAGCACGGCATTCCACCCCTAGGTTCCGCACCACCACTGCGAACGACAGATATAAGCAAGGACCAAGATTCTGCTTCTGCATCAGAGAATGTTGTCCCTTTGGCACCCCCTGCTCCCGTACCCACACAGCGACCGCATCTGCCTTCATCCTCCCCAATGAGGCACCTCCTGAGGAGCTCCTCAGCCAGGCACCGTGGAGCGAGGTGGGGAAGGGGCTGAGATGGGGAGAAGAAGGGGAGGAGGGAAGTCCGCACCCTGATGGCTGTGTTATATCTCCATCTGGGTGTATGCAATTTGTTGTACTGTATGGGAGCTGGGAACCACCCTCCTGCTTTGCCTTTGTATTCTGTGTTGCTGGACATGTTGAACATTTGATTTAGTTCAATTTTGGAAAAAGTGGGGTGTAGATGGGGGCTGGGTGTTATTGCCTGTGATACATATGATTTCAGACCAATGTTGGTATAAAAAAATGTTTATTGAACGTAACTGTTGTCTCAGATAGCTGGACTGTTACATACAGGTGATTCCTTACCATGAAAGGGTTAAATACAACTTAACATCAATCAATGTTAACTTTAACTGGCACCAAGCTGATGGGCACCATTGATGTATGAGCTGCACACATCATAGTGTCAGCGTTGTCACTCACATCAATGCTCTTTCAGGAAAATCGTTCAGGCGGCAGTCAGGAGCAGCGTCGAGGAGGTGCGTGGAGAGGCCTATAAAAGGCACAGCAGGGAGTCCGGGGCCCAGCGTCGGCGGCAGTCGGGAGCAGCGTCGAGGAGGTGCGTGGAGAGGCCTATAAAAGGCGTACTTGTGCAGCTACAGGGAGAAGTAGAAAGAAATCAAAAGGTGACATCACAGCCAAGAGGGTAAGTGATTGGTTGGATTGGTGAGTAGTTTTTCTTTTTTCTCTTCTATATCAGTGAGTAACTTTTAACATTGTTGTTGCCAATTTAAGTGTATCTAAGGGTTAAGTCATGGCAGGAGAGCTCGGTCGGGTGTTATGCTCCTCCTGTACCATGTGGGAACTCAGGGACGACACCAGTATCCCTGACGACTATATCTGCAGGAAGTGTATCCACCTCAAGCTCCTGACGGTCCGCGTTGCAGAGTTGGAGCTGAGGGTGGATTCACTCTGGAGCATCCACGATGCTGAGAATGACATGAGTATCACGTGTAGCGAGTTGGTCGTACCGCAGGGAAAGGGTCCACAGCCAGATAGGGAATGAAAGACCAACAGGAAGAGCAGTGCAAGGAAGGTAGTGCAGGAGTCCCATGTGGTCATCCCCCTGCAAAACAGATACACTGCTTTGGGTACTGTTGAGGGGGATGACTCATCAGGGGAGGGCAGCAGCAGCCAAGTTCATGGCACCATGGCTGGCTCTGCTGCACAGGAGGGCAGGAAAAAGAGTGGGAGAGCAATAGTGATTGGGGATTCAATGGTGAGGGGAATAGATAGGCGTTTCTGCGGCCGCAACCGAGACTCCAGGATGGTATGTTGCCTCCCTGGTGCAAGGGTCAAGGATGTCTCGGAGCGGGTACAGGACATTCTAAAAAGGGAGGGAGAACAGCCAGTTGTCGTGGTGCACATTGGTACCAACGACATAGGTAAAAAAAGGGATGAGGTCCTACGAAACGAATTTAAGGAGCTAGGAGCTAAATTAAAAAGTAGGACCTCAAAAGTAGTAATCTCGGGATTGCTACCAGTGCCACGTGATAGTCAGAGTAGGAATCGCAGGATAGCGCAGATGAATACGTGGCTTGAGCAGTGGTGCAGCAGGGAGGGATTCAAATTCCTGGGGCATTGGAACCGGTTCTGGGGGAGGTGGGACCAGTACAAACTGGACGGTCTGCACCTGGGCAGGACCGGAACCAATGTCCTAGGGGGAGTGTTTGCTAGTGCTGTTGGGGAGGATTTAAACTAATATGGCAGGGGGTTGGGAACCAATGCAGGGAGACAGAGGGAAACAAAAAGGAGGCAAAAGCAAAAGACAGAAAGGAGATAAGGAAAAGTGGAGGGCAGAGAAACCCAAGGCAAAGAACAAAAAGGGCCACTCTACAGCAAAATTCTAAAAGGACAAAGGGTGTTAAAAAAACAAGCCTGAAGTCTTTGTGTCTTAATGCAAGGAGTATCCGCAATAAGGTGGATGAATTAACTGTGCAAATAGATGTTAACAAATATGATGTGATTGGGATTACGGAGACGTGGCTCCAGAATGATCAGGGCTGGGAACTCAACATCCAGGGGTATTCAACATTCAGGAAAGATAGAATAAAAGGAAAAGGAGGTGGGGTAGCATTGCTGGTTAAGGAGCAAATTAAGTTCGGAAGGACATTAGCTTGGATGATGTGGAATCTATATGGGTAGAGCTGCAGAATACCAAAGGGCAAAAAACGTTAGTGGGAGTTGTGTACAGACCTCCAAACAGTAGTAGTGATGTTGAGGAGGGCATCAAACATGAAATTAGGGGTGTGTGCAATAAAGGTGCAGCAGTTATAATGGGTGACTTTAATATGCACATAGATTGGGTTAACCAAACTGGAAGCAATACGGTGGAGGAGGATTTCCTGGAGTGCATAAGGGATGGTTTTTTAGACCAATATGTCGAGGAACCAACTAGGGGGTAGGCCATCTTAGACTGGGTGTTGTGCAATGAGAGAGGATTAATTAGCAATCTCGTTGTGCGAGGCCCCTTGGGGCAGAGTGACCATAATATGGTGGAATTCTGCATTAGGATGGAGAATGAAACAGTTAATTCAGAGACCATGGTCCAGAACTTAAAGAAGGGTAACTTTGAAGGTATGAGGCGTGAATTAGCTAGGATAGATTGGCGAATGATACTGAAGGGGTTGACTGTGGATGGGCAATGGCAGACATTTAGAGACCGCATGGATGAATTACAACAATTGTACATTCCTGTCTGGCGTAAAAATAAAAAAGGGAAGGTGGCTCAACCGTGGCTATCAAGGGAAATCAGGGATAGCATTAAAGCCAAGGAAGTGGCATACAAATTGGCCAGAAATAGCAGCGAACCCGGGGACTGGGAGAAATTTAGAACTCAGCAGAGGAGGACAAAGGGTTTGATTAGGGCAGGGAAAATGGAGTACGAGAAGAAGCTTGCAGGAAACATTAAGACGGATTGCAAAAGTTTCTATAGATATGTAAAGAGAAAGGTTAGTAAAGACAAACGTAGGTCCCCTGCAGTCAGAATCAGGGGAAGTCATAACGGGGAACAAAGAAATGGCGGACCAATTGAACAAGTACTTTGGTTCGGTATTCACTGAGGAGGACACAAACAACCTTCTGGATATAAAAGGGGTCGGAGGGTCTAGTAAGGAGGAGGAACTGAGGAAAATCCTTATTAGTCAGGAAATTGTGTTGGGGAAATTGATGGGATTGAAGGCTGATAAATCCCCAGGGCCTGATGGACTGCATCCCAGAGTACTTAAGGAGGTGGCCTTGGAAATAGTGGATGCATTGACAGTCATTTTCCAACATTCCATTGACTCTGGATCAGTTCCCATGGAGTGGAGGGTAGCCAATGTAACCCCACTTTTTAAAAAAGGAGGGAGAGAGAAAACAGGGAATTATAGACCGGTCAGCCTGACATCAGTAGTGGGTAAAATAATGGAATCAATTATTAAAGATGTCATGGCAGTGCATTTGGAAAGAGGTAATATGATAGGTCCAAGTCAGCATGGATTTGTGAAAGGGAAATCATGCTTGACAAATCTTCTGGAATTTTTTGAGGATGTTTCCAGTAGAGTGGACAAGGGAGAACCAGTTGATGTGGTATATTTGGACTTTCAGAAGACTTTCGACAAGGTTCCACACAAGAGATTAATGTGCAAAGTTAAAGCACATGGGATTGGGGGTAGTGTGCTGACATGGATTGAGAACTGGTTGTCAGACAGGAAGCAAAGAGTAGGAGTAAATGGGGACTTTTCAGAATGGCAGGCAGTGACTAGTGGGGTACCGCAAGGTTCTGTGCTGGGGCCCCAGCTGTTTACACTGTACATTAATGATTTAGACGAGGGGATTAAATGTAGTATCTCAAAATTTGCGGATGACACTAAGTTGGGTGGCAGTGTGAGCTGCGAGGAGGATGCTATGAGGCTGCAGAGCGACTTGGATAGGTTAGGTGAGTGGGCAAATGCATGGCAGATGAAGTATAATGTGGATAAATGTGAGGTTATCCACTTTGGTGGTAAAAACAGAGAGACAGACTATTATCTGAATGGTGACAGATTAGGAAAAGGGGAGGTGCAAAGAGACCTGGGTGTCATGGTACATCAGTCATTGAAGGTTGGCATGCAGGTACAGCAGGCGGTTAAGAAAGCAAATGGCATGTTGGCCTTCATAGCGAGGGGATTTGAGTACAGGGGCAGGGAGGTGTTGCTACAATTGTACAGGGCCTTGGTGAGGCCACACCTGGAGTATTGTGTACAGTTTTGGTCTCCTAACCTGAGGAAGGACATTCTTGCTATTGAGGGAGTGCAGCGAAGGTTTACCAGATTGATTCCCGGGATGGCGGGACTGACCTATCAAGAAAGACTGGATCAACTGGGCTTGTATTCACTGGAGTTCAGAAGAATGAGAGGGGACCTCATAGAAACATTTAAAATTCTGACGGGGTTAGACAGGTTAGATGCAGGAAGAATGTTCCCAATGTTGGGGAAGTCCAGAACCAGGGGACACAGTCTAAGGATAAGGGGGAAGCCATTTAGGACCGAGATGAGGAGGAATTTCTTCACCCAGAGAGTGGTGAACCTGTGGAATTCTCTACCACAGAAAGTTGTTGAGGCCAATTCACTAAATATATTCAAAAAGGAGTTAGATGAAGTCCTTACTACTAGGGGAATCAAGGGGTATGGTGAGAAAGCAGGAATGGGGTACTGAAGTTGCATGTTCAGCCATGAACTCATTGAATGGCGGTGCAGGCTAGAAGGGCCGAATGGCCTACTCCTGCACCTATTTTCTATGTTTCTATGTTTCTATATCAGCTCCTCACGTAAGTCCCTTGCAGCTATGTAGCCACCACGGGCCCTTTCCTGCGGTCTGGAGAGGGTCGTGGGCATGGTTGCATAGCCAGCCTGATTGTCTGGCCCTAATTCAGCATCCAGCCCCTCGTCGTCCTCTTCCCCTCTCTCCTGAGGTGAAGCATGAGTTCCTTCTGGCAATTCTTGCCCCTCCTGATAGCCAGGTTGTGCAACATTGAGCATGCAACCACGAATTTAGCTACTTGCTCAGGGTTGTATTTTAGCTCCCCTCCTGAGTAGTCAAGACATCTGAAGTGCTGCTTAAGCACAGTTATTGTTTGTTGGACCCATTGCATTGAAAGTATAATAGCGATTGATCAGAAGCAATGCTTTCCTCGCTAAAATACACCTGGAGTAAAGCCCCAATAGTCCAGAGTCTGAAAATGTGTCTGTTGAGTTCACTTCACCTGAGAAGAACGCCAGAGTCAATGCAAACTCCCCCGAAGTTGAAGCAGCCTTTTGAATGAAGCGATCGGCGATTTTAAAAATACCAGCCGCACTGCTGGCGTTTGTTCAGAACAGTTCCACTTTTTCTGGGAGGTTTTTTGGGCGAGCGATATTGTGGGCCATATGTGTGCGAGGTGGTGAAAGTGATGGTGGCCGATCTCCTGGGCGTTAGTTTCGGCAAATGTGCTCTTTACGACATAAAAAGTGGGCGGGTGGTATTATTGAATCTCGGCATTAATTCCGTGCGGAATGTAACGCTGGGCGATATTATAGGCGTTGATTTTGCCCATTCTGATGATTCTGCCCCAAAAAAGTAGGCGGGCGGTAATATTTTTTCCTGGTGTTAAGCACATGGGGAAAGTAACGCTCAGCGATTAATTTCCTAAAAATGCCTGTCAGTTTCCATTTTGTGACAAAATGGGTACTATCTAGACGTTATATGTCATTTCAGCGGTAAAATGGGCGTTAAGTGGGTGTTAAGCATGCAAAAAAAGTGGAGGTTCAAGCCCTATGATTCTATAACATGCTTAATATTCATTATTGTGATAGTAGCACTGTGCTGATTGCTTTATTATGACTTGAAAATGTATTGCTTTTGGTGTGTCCTTTGGTACAGATGCAATTTTTATGTGGCTGTTGGAGTCTGGGATGCTTGGCATTTCACAATGAAGTCTGCGACAAAATCAGTTTCAGGCAACAGTGCCGCAATCTTATATTTATTTTAACCGTATTATATAATAGAAAATTTGTATTTATGTACCGCCTTATCACATCTCCCAGCGTATAACAAATGAATCTCAGGTGAAATCATGCTGTATTTAGACAAGCCCTGCACCCATTTTGTGTACAGCAGCATCCCACAAGTGAATAACCTGATCATCTATTTTGATGTTGGAGTGCTCTAATTTGAATAGTGTCGGCTGTGGCTCAGTAGGTAGCACCCTTGCCTGTGAGATAGAAGTCTCTGGGTTCATAGTCCCACTCCAGAGGCTTGAGCACAAAACTCTAGACTGACACTCTCAGTGCAGTGCTGAGGGAGTGCTGCACTGTTAGAGATCTTGTCTTTCAGATGAAGAGCAGGGGGAGTTATCCCTGGTGTCCTGGCCAATATTTATCCCTCAATCAACATAACAAAAACAGATTACAGGTATCTGGTCATAATCACATTGCTGTTTGTGGGAGCTTGCTGTGTGCAAATTGCCTGCTGTGTTTCCCACCTTACAGCAGTGACGACACTTCAAAAGTATTTATTGGCTGTAAAGCGCTTTGGGATTCCCTGAGGCTGTGAAAAACGGTATACAAATGCAAGTATTTCCTTCTTTTAGTGCTATGGGATCTTTAGCGTTGACTTGAATCACTGAAACAAGCACTGGAACTTAAATTTAACATCACATCTAAAAGATGGAATCCCTGACAATGCAGCACTTCCTTAGTTTTGCACTCAGGAGTTAGCCGAGTTTCTGTGCTCAAGTCCTGGAATGGAGATTGAACCCGCTAATCTCCTTAATCAGAGTGTGGCCAGCAAAGCCAAGCTGATAAGCTATAACATGACAGATTCAACAATCACATTTGTGCTAATAGTGAAGGAAATCTAGCAGTCATTTTCAGACCAGTTATACAGTAGTTTGCACCAATGAAAAACTGTTTCAACATCAACATAAGCTGTAATATAATTCAGGTATGAAATCACCTGAAGAGTCCTTAGGAAAAAGTATGAGACCATCACCAGAAGACAGTCTCTCATGGCTTCACTTTTTGTCCAATAGTATGCTGCAAAGTTTAAAAAACGTTTACGTAGGGCTAATTTTACTGGCATTCTGATGCCTTTAAATGCAGCTCTGTGCATGCATGCACAGAACGCCAATTTCCCTGGTCGCTAGCAAAGGGTCGATGTAGACAGGTTGTGGTATCAGACCGTTAACAGGAACTATCCTTTAGAGATTCCCGTTACTAATGCAAGTATGTCTATCTTGGTTTAAGGGCTATGTTACAAACTTCAGGTCAGCACTAGATATTCTCCTGGCTTCGGCATCACTGGTCTCTCTCGCAAGCAGATCCTGTGTGAATTATGTTCAGGAGTTTACCTTTGATAGTTAATAGTTAGCTCTACACCAGCATGACCCAAGGGCTGCAACAGTCAAAACCTTGATTAAATGAATGGGACACAATAATCCTGCATGGGTTGCCATGTGGGCTTCTCTATCCCCCAGAAGGCAATTGTGTGAGATGAGGCCAAATGTAAATCAACAACCTGGTCTATTTTTCAAATAACAGGTGAATGAGCAGAATAACAATTGCAACTTATTTTGTAACATAGAAAATAAGAAACTATGGTGCACCTATTAGTGGGCTAAATGTAACTTTTCTGCCCAAGTTTGTCTCTGAGTCTGATCGCACTAAGATTATGAAAAGCATCCCCACCAATGTTCCCTGTAAGCTGTGCTTTGTTCTGCGCAGCCTGTTTCTTTTAATGCGTGGCCCCTTTAAATTTCTGTGCATGCGCAGTATTTACAATGCAAAAGCCGGTGAGTAGCCTACAGGCGACCTTTGAGATTACTGTGCAGCTGCGCGACCCTTAAGGGGAGCATTGATTCCCACTCCATTTGTCGAACTCACTAATCAGATCTACCAGAATCACTTGTAATGTATACACCTGTGAGTATGCTCATAGGTTTGTCCTGTTTGTGACGATGTATGTTTTTAAAAAGTAATTTATCTTCAAATAACATTTTATCATTGGTTCAATGGTGTAATGGTAAGCACTCTGGACTCTGAATCCAGCGATCCGCGTCCAAAACTTGGTAGAAGCTGAATTTTTTCCGAAAAGAGTTGTAGAGCTGTTGATGTGGGGCGATCCCGTCTGAACTGACCCCCGTCTGGACGGAATTCCTCATTGGCACCAAGCCCCGAAACCTCCCTCGGGATCCGGCGCCTCACAACTTGAGCCTTCTTCGGGAAATCCCCTCCGTGCCTTTCAGTTCCGCGCGGAGGGGTTTCCTGTATGGGCTGCTCCTGCACACTCTCCACCTTGCCATTCGGACACGCCATGGCGCACCATCTTGCCGTCCGGAGGAGGCGGGAGTCCCCAATGGAGTGCTCTCTACGCGGGAGTCCTCCCACTATTTATTGGGGACTTGGCCTGGAGGGTGGTGCACGGAGCAGTCCCGTGCAACAAATTTTTAAGTCGGTTCACGGGCTCCCAGGCCGCCTGCAATTTCTGCGGTCTGGAAGAGTCCGTGTTCCATGTTTTCAGAGAATGTGCGAGGTTGCAGCCCCTGTTCCATTATTTAAAGGGGCTACTCCTCAAATTCTGGTTGCACTTCAGTCCCACACACCTGATCTTTGGGCACCCTGTGCAGAGGGGAGCGGGTAGGTCCGAAGGCTTCCTCGTAGGACTGCTCCTGGGCACGGCCAAGGGGGCCATCAGCCGGTCCAGGCAGCGGGGGTCGAGGGGGTCGTTCAGCCCGACTGCCTGCCTCTCTACCGTGCTTACATCCGAGCCAGGGTGTCCTCAGAGATGGAGCACGCGGTGTCCACCGGTACGCTCGCGGCCTTCCCCGAGAGGTGGGCGCCGGAGGGACTGGAGTGCATTATCACCCCCGGCAACCAAATTTAAATATGATTTTATATGTTTTAAAGTTTAATTTGTTTTATTGCCGGGTTTAGTGTCCCCCCAGTCTGGGGGCACTTGTATAATTTGCCTCTCGGTGCCCTAAAAAAACCCACAAAAAATCCCTCCAAAAAGAACAAAAAAAAAAGGGCACTTGAAAACTGTTTGGAGTGTGTGTGTCCCCCCGCCCCCCCCCCCCCACCCCTTTAATAAGGGGGCACTTGATTTAACATTTATTTTTGTTTTGCAACAAAAAGAGTTGTAGAGCTGTTGACGTGGGGCGATCCCGTCTGAACTGACCCCCGTCTGAACGGAATTCCTCATTGTCACCAAGCCCCGAAACCTCACTCGGGAGCCGACGCCTCACAACTTGAGCCTTCTTCAGGAAATCCCCTCCGTGCCTTTCAGTTCTGCACGGAGGGAGTTCCTGTATGGGCTGCTCTTGCACACTCTCCACTTTGCCATGCTCGTCTGCTGTCTGGACATGACACACCATTTTGCCGTTCGGAGGAGGCGGGGGTCCCCAATGGAGTGCTCTCTACACGGGAGTCCTCCCTTTAGTTTTTGGGACTTGGCCTGGAGGGTGTTGCACTGAGTAGTCTCGTGCAATAAGTTTTTCATTCGGTTCACGGACTCCCATGCCGCCTGTAATTTCTGCGGTCTAGCGGAGTCCGTGTTCCGTGTGTATGTTGTAGGAGTGAGGTTGCAGCCCCTCTTCCATTATTTGAAGGGGCTGCTCCTCAAGTTCTGGTTGCATTTCAGTCCCACACTCTTGATCTTTGGGCACCCTGTGCGGAGGGGAAGGGGCAAGTCGGATGGCCTCCTCATAGGACTGCTCCTGGGCATGGCCCAGCTGGCCATCAACCGGTCCAGGCAGCGGGCGGTCGAGGGGGTCGTTCAGCCCGACTGCCTGCCTCTCTTCCACAGTTACGTCTGAGTCAGGGTGTCCCTGGAAATGGAGGATGCAGTGTCCACCAGTATGCTCGCGGCACTCCAAGCATCATCACCCCCGGCTACCAAATTTTAATTTAAATTAAGTTTACTGCCAAAAGTTAATTTGTTTATTGTGTCGATTTTAGTACCCCCCCCCCCTTTAATAAGGGGGCACTTGTATTAATTTTGCAACAAAACAGTTGTAGAGCTGTTGAGTTTGAAGTGGCTTAGATAGTCACGTGATGTTCACAAGACTCAATAAAACCCGAGCCAGTTGGGTTCAGGGGATCCACGATGAGGCAGGTGGTCGTGAGCCTGGTGGATGAACTGGTAATGTGTAGTGTGATTGTTAAACCTTTTGCTGATAAACCAACTAGTTCTTAATAGCAATGTGTTGCTATGAATTCTTAAGCAAAGAACCCATGAAGCAAATACATTACATCACTCTCTGTGTGTTTTTCTATATCCTTTCTCATCTGAATCTAATCCACATTTCCCAAAAGCTATGTGTATTAGATTTAATCTCTTATGAGCTGAATTTAACAATGGCACTGAAATCCCGGACTCCCCAGGTCTGTACAGAGTGTGTATGGACCCGGGAAGTCATCGCAAAAGCCAGTTTTCGGCGCGCAATACGCATGCGCTGAAAATTGGCTTTTCCGATCTGTCAAGTTTTAGCTTGACAGATCTTCCGCATCTCAGGAGCATGGACATTCGCATGGGCAAGAGTGCAGTATTTGCCCATCTCTTGCCCAGCGCATGTCCTTAAAACTCTAGTGCCTGGTTAAAGCAGGCGCATAGCCTACTTTTAAAAACATAGAAATTAGGTGCAGGAGTAGGGCATTCGGCCCTTCGGGCCTGCACCGCCATTCAATAAGATCATGGCTGATCATTCACCTCAATACCCCTTTCCTGCTTTCTCTCCATACCCCTTGATCCCTTTAGCTGTAAGGGCCATATCTAACCCGCTCTTGAATATATCCAATGAACTGGCATCAACAACTCTCTGTGGTAGAGAATTCCACAGGTTAACAACTCTCTGAGTGAAGAAGTTTCTCCTCATCTCAGTCCTAAATGGCTTACCCCTTATCCTTAGACTGTGACCCCTGGTTCTGGACTTCCCCAACATCGGGAACATTCTTCCTGCATCTAATCTGTCCAGTCCCGTCACTATTTTATACGTTTCTATGAGATCCCCTCTCATCCTTCTAAACTCCAGTGAATACAGGCCCAGTTGATCCATTCTCTCCTCATATGTCAGTCCTGCCATCACAGGAATCAGTCTGGTGAACCTTCGCTGCACTCCCTCAATAGCAAGAACGTCCTTCCTCAGATTAGGAGACCAAAACTGAACACAATATTCCAGGTGAGGCCTCACCAAGGCCCTGTACAACTGCAGTAAGACCTCCCTCCTCCTGTACTCAAATCCCCTAGCTATGAAGGCCAGTATACCATTTGCCTTCTTCACCGCCTGCTGTACCTGCATGCCAACTTTCAATGACTGATGTACCATGACACCCAGGTTTCATTGCACCTCCCCTTTTCCTAATCTGCCGCCATTCAGATAATATTCTGCCTTCACGTTTTTGCCACCAAAGTGGATAACCTCATGTTTATCCACATTATACTGCATCTGCCATGCATTTGCCCGCTCACCTAACT
The DNA here is from genome assembly GCF_044704955.1 of Pristiophorus japonicus. NCBI lineage: Eukaryota > Metazoa > Chordata > Chondrichthyes > Pristiophoridae > Pristiophorus > Pristiophorus japonicus. The sequence goes on from NC_091988.1 coordinate 45,828,721, forward strand.
TGTCCAAGTCACCCTGCAGCCTCTTAGCATCCTCCTCACAGCTCACACCGTCACCCAGCTTAGTGTCATCTGCAAACTTGGAGGTATTACATTCAATTCCTTCATCTAAATCATTGATGTATATTGTAAATAGCTGGGGTCCCAGCACTGAGCCCTGCAGCACCCACTAGTCACTGACTGCCATTTTGAAAAGGACCCGTTTATCCCGACTTTCTGCATAAGAATTTTAAAACATACAAAAATAAAATTGAAAAAACACATTCTAATATTAAAAACCCTGCCCACTATGGTAAGTTTATTTTAAACCATAATTAAAAAACTTCTTTAAAAAATTGGAAACATTTGTTTTTTTCTAAGACATTTATTAACTTTAATATAAATTAATGTTAAATATGTGATTTGTTTTTCTATTCGTTTTGTGTTTTGGTGTTTTGTGGGGTGTTTCTCAGTCATAATAATGAGATCTCCTACTTACGGAGTTCGCATCATTATGAATGAGAAAATACTATACCTGGATTGGCTGCCCAGTGCCATGTGATGCCAGCTCCAGTATACGGACTTCCAGACATGCACGCACTCCGATGCGCAGGGAGAGGAGGCCTCAGGACCGGGATCTCTGGTGGGTGCAGCAGCAAAATGTAAGTGCGCATCTTTTCTCTAGAATTGAGTCGAATGCCCACGGGAAGAAGAAACTGAGATTTCAGGGCCATTATCATCATCTTAATATATATTATACTGTAAACTGTTCATGAGCAAATAATCAGAAATCCTAAAATTTGACAACTACTTAACACCAGTCCTGCCGTCCCCATGAATTGCTGATACCTGGAAAGATTGTCCTCATGCCAACAATAGGGCAAAACAGACACTTGCCGGCTAAGATACAATCTTTTATTTTAAGTACTTGTCCACCATTTATTATGATGCATATCATATTGCACAAAAACATTCAGTCATGTCAAACCACTCCATTCCCATACAGTCCAAGGGGAGGAAATGGGGAGAAAGTTGAAGAGAGAGAGAAAGAGAGAGAGATTCTGATGTCACTTATTGTTACTGTTTTTTTGTGAAAACAAAATGCAAAGCTTTTTCTGCACATCTCACTGTAAAAATAACTGCAGTTTTATTCACTAAAATGGGTTTGTGATCTGTATCAGCATTTATCTCAAAACATCTGAGCATTTTCAGTTATTCGACCATGGGAGATCTGCCAATTTTATTACGTGTTTCTCCATGTTTTTCAGTTGAGCTCAAACACTTTTACAAGAATGGCTAGAAATAATTTTCAGGGCCCAATTGGTATATTTTTCAGAGACTTTCCAGATTTCAACTACTCAAAACATTCAAAAGTAATTAAATGTGATCAGCATCATTGGGCAAACATTAGCAGGACCTCATCGGCCACAACATTATTGCTTCCTCCTTGGCTGTGCAGCTCAGCGAAGGAAGGAATATTATATTCAATCTTCTAAATGTGATGTTCTGTTAATATTATTCACAACAGTACTCAAACCCTTGGCACCAGCTCAGGGCGTAGCAATTTCTATTGTTGTACAAAGTCTTCAATTTCCTTCCGCCTCTCATGTTAATTATGGCAATGATATCTGTCATGTATGTAACCACAATGTAACACCACTGTATTACTGTATACACTCAACCTAGATGCACACCTTGACCACAAGGGGTGAACTTGTGGGAGACACTCCTAACCTAATTACACAGGTATAAAAAGGGAGGTCCCACGCAGGGTCATCGTCTTTGTCGTCCTGTGAATAAAGAGTTAAGGCCGACAAGCGAAGGGCTCATCTTTTGACCAGCTACGGACCAAAGACTTACGCGCTCATGAAGGACTTACTAACACCCGAAAAGCCGGCGGACAAAACCTTTGAAGAACTTAGCAAGTTGATCGGGGAGCACCTCAAACCGGCGAGTAGCATACATATGGCCCGACACAGATTCTACACCCACCAACGTCACAAAGGACAGAGCATACCGGACTTCATAGCGGACCTCCAGCGTTTGGCCAGCCTCACTAAGTTCACAAACGCCTGCAGGGGGGAGATGCTAAGGGACTTCTTTATCAAGGGCATCAGTCATGCGGGAATTTTCCGCAAATTAATTGAGACCAAGGATTTGACGTTGGAAGCGGCGGCATTGATAGCTCAAACTTTCATGGTGGGGGAGGAAGAGACGAAAATAATATACGTGCACAATTCTGCCTCTAACGCGGTGATGGATCAGGGAGTCAACACCATCAATGCGACTCAGAGCCTCGCAGGCAGGCAGGGGCAGTCCAACACTCCCCAGGCAGCAATAGACCCCAGAGTAGGACTTCAACAGAGACAATGGCAGGCTGAACGGACATTCACGCCATCACAGTGGACATTGCGGCCCTGGATGGAGCCATTGACACCCACTAATAGAGTACTTAAGAGCAGTCAAAGGGATAGTCAGCGTGGAATGCCTGGCCATAGTCCCTTTGTTCCCAACAATGGAAACTTTAACTCAGCTAGATCTTGCAGATTTCAACAGTTTGTCTGCAGGAGCTGTAATCTCAGTGGCCACTTAGCTCGAATGTGCAGAAAGTCTGCAACCAGATTAATATATGAGGCGGATGGACCAGAAGAGGGTTCTTTGAGGCAGGATGACTTTTGGGGCAAATTGATGGACATCGAGGTTCAGTGGGTCCATGTGACAAATATTCACAGTTCATACACCAAAATGCCACCAATGATGATGAGGGTTTTATTAAACAGTATCCCAGTACGCATGGAGCTGGACACTGGGGCCAGCCAGTCACTCATGGGCACTCAGCAATTTGAGAAGCTATGGCCACTTAAAGCTAGTAGACCCAAATTAGCACGTATTGAGACACAATTATGGACTTACACTAAAGAAATTATTCCAGTGCTCGGCAGTGCAATGTTGGCTGTCACACACAATGGGCTAGTGAATCGGCTGCCGCTCTGGATTGTCCCGGGCAATGGTCCTGCACTGTTGGGGAGGAGCTGGTTAGCCGAGATGAACTGGAAATGGGGGGATGTTCACGCAATGTTATCTGTGGAGCGAAGTTCATGCTCAGAAGTCCTACAACAATTCGATTCACGATTCCAACCTGGTGTTGGGACTTTCAAAGGCATTAAAGTAGTGATACACATCACCCCGGACGCCAGGCCAGTGCACCACAAAGCCAGAGCGGTGCTGTATGTGATGCGGGAAAAGATCGAGAGCGAATTGGACCGGCTGTTGAGAGAGGGCATCATCTCGCCTGTTGAATTCAGCGACTGGGTGAGCCCCATCGTTCCGTCCTGAAAGCAGATGGCTCTGTCAGGATCTGTGGCGACTATAAGGCCACCATCAATCGGGTGTCCCTACAAGATCAATACCCGCCCCCGAGAGCGGAGGACCTCTTTGCCACGCTGGCAGGCGGCAAGCTGTTCACCAAGTTGGACCACACTTCAGCCTATATGACCCAGGAACTGGCCGACGAATCTAAACTACTGACCACCATCGCCACACACAAGGGACTGTTCGATTATAACAAGTGCCCGTTTGGCATTCGATCAGCGGCCACAATTTTTCAACGAAACATGGACAGCCTGCTTAAATCCATTCCTGGAACAATCGTATTCCAGGACGACATCCTCATCACGGGTCGAGACACCGAGGAGCACCTCCACAACCTGGAGGAGGTGCTACGCCGACTGGACTGGGTAGGCCTGCGACTCAAGAAGTCTAAATGTGTGTTCTTAGCTCCTGAGGTTGAGTTTCTGGGTAGGAAGGTTGCTGCAGATGGGATTCAGCCCACCGAATCCAAAACAGAGGCGATTCGACGAGCACCCAGGCCCTGCAACACATCGGAGTTGCGTTCATTCCTGGGACTGTTGAACTATTTCGGAACTTTCTGCCGAAATTGAGCTACATGTGCTCCTGCGTAAGGGTTGCGATTGGTTTTGGGGGTATGTCAGGAACGGGCTTTTGATCGGGCGTGAAACCTACTTTGTTCAAACAAGTTGTTGAACCTGTACGACCCCTATAAAAAATTGGTTCTGACATGTGATGCATCATCCTATGGGGTTGAGTGCGTGTTGCAGCAGGGCAATGCTGAGGGTCAACTATAACCTGTGGCTTATGCCTCCAGGTCGCACTCTCAAGCAGAACGGGGATATGCGATGGTCGAAAAGGAAGCGCTTACTTGTGTCTATGGTGTAAAAAAAATGCATCAGTACCTCTTTGGTAGGAAGTTTGAATTAGAGACGGACCACAAGCCATTAACATCCCTGTTGACAGACAGCAAGGCCATCAATGCCAACGCATCAGCTCGCATACAGCGATGGGCTCTCACACTGGCTGCTTATGACTACTCCATCCGGCACTGGCCCGGCACTGAAAATTGCACTGACGCGCTCAGCAGGCTTCCACTGGCCACCACTGAGGGGGCAGCGGAGCAAAGCGCTGAGATGGTCATGGCTGTCGATATCTTTGACAGCGCAGGCTCCCCCATCACAAGCTGCCAGATCAAAATCTGGACAAACAGAGATCCCCTCCTATCCCTGATTAAGAAATGTGTCCTGACTGGGGATTGGGCGCCCGCACACGGAGCATGCCCTGAGGAGGTCAGGCCGTTCCACAGACGGATGGATGAGCTCTCCATCCAAGCCGACAGCCTACTATGGGGCAGCGGGTAGTTATGCCCCAGAAGGGCAGGGAGGCATTCATCAGGGAACTCCACAGCGAGCACTGTCATTGTGCTGATGAAGGCCATTGCCTGGTCACACGTTTGGTGGCCTGGAATTGATTCAGACCTGGAACACTGTGTTTGCAGGTGCACAACGTGTGCCCAGCTGAATAATGACCCCAGGGAGGCCCCGCTCAGCCCGTGGCCCTGGCCCACCAGGCCATGGTCACGCATTCATGTTGACTACGTGGGCCTGTTCATGGAAAAGATGTTCCTTATTGTGGTAGATGCGTACTCGAAATGGATCGAGTGCATCATTCTGAATTCATGCACATCATCCATCACTGTGGAAAGCCTATGTGCGATCTTTGCAACCCATGACTTGCCGGACATCCTGGTTTGTGATAATGGCCCATGTTTCACAAGCTACGAATTCCGAGAGTTTATGTCAGGCAATGGCATCAACCATGTCAGGACTGCGACGTTCAAGCCGGCCTCCAATGGCCAGGCAGAACATGCAGTCCAAATCATTAAGCAAGATATGCTCAGGATTCAAGGACCCTCCCTACAATGCAGCCTATCGCGTCTCCTGCTGGCGTATGGATCCCGACTGCACTCGCTCACGGGCGTCCTGCCCGCAGAGCTACTAATGAAATGGATACTCAAAACTCGGTTGTCCCTCATTCACCTAGTCCTGACCGACATAGTTGAGGGCAAGCGCAAGTCACAAATTGTGTACCATGACCGTAATTCGAGGGGGAGATGTATAGAAATAAATGATCCTGTATTCATCCTCAATCACGCCATGGGGCCCAAATGGCTTGAGGGCACTGTAATTGACAAAGTGGGGAATAGGGTCATCGTGGTAAAACTCAACAATGGTCAGATATGCCGTAAGCATCTGGACCAAGTATAAAAAAGGTTCAGCATCGACATGGAGGAACCTGAAGAAGACCATGAGATGGAGCTCACAACACACTGCCAGTGAACGAGCAACAAGATCAATCAGAAGAATGCACAGTCCCTACGGTCAGCCCGGACAGGCCGGAATCACCACAGGTGACAGACACTCAAGTCAGTGTACAACAACCAGAGCCCCAACTGCGGCGCTCCACGAGGGAGCGTAGACCACCTGAAAGACTAAACCTATGATCCCAATAAGACTTTGGGGGGGGTGAAGGTGATGTCATGTATGTAACCACAATGTAACACCACTGTATTACTGTATACACTCAACCTAGATGCACACCTTGACCACAAGGGGTGAACTTGTGGGAGACACTCCTTACCTGATCACACAGGTATAAAAAGGGAGGTCCCACGCAGGGTCATCGTCTTTGGAGCCCTGTGAATAAAGAGTTAAGGTCACAGAGTGACCTTGTCCCCAGAATGTGCCTTGTGTGGTTTCATACTGTAGAGTAAGGACTTTACAATATCCTGTCCAAATCAGCCAAGATCACAGCTGTGGGACAGTGGAGTGATAACGATACACCAGATGGCTCTTGCATCAACTGTCAAATTACAAATTGACAGAAAAACATTCCAGAAAAATGTGCAAAATGAGCAGGGATTCGGAATGATTATATAGATCTTTTAAAAGGAACATGGATTAGAGGAAAGCGTAGGTTTAGGTCAATTGAAGTGCCGAATTCCACCCCCGGGTTATCCTGGTACTATGAATGAGTGATGTCCCACACATCCTTTTGTGGTTTATCAGCAAAGAAATTCGCCAGTCAGTGTAAAGTCCTGTCCCCTCAGTACAGATTCACACGAGGCATGTAGTGAAGTCAAGGTCACTCTGGACCTGCACTTTTATTTCACAGCTCTGGAATGCTGCACTTGCTTGAGACCTGTCCTTATATACCTGTCTCTTGCAAGTGCACCCCTGGTGTAAGGTATGCTGGTGGTTACAGGTCATATCTTATTACAGTCATGTATAGCATGTTAGGATACAGTTATATATAATAATGTAAGATACATGACATCACCCTCCCCCAAGGTCTTATTATCTTTATAGGTTCAGTCTCTCAGGTGGTCTACGCTCTCGCGTGGAGCGTCTGAGTTGTGGTTCAGTTGTTTGCCTTGGTGTCTGTTTATCTTTGGGTGTGGTTGCTGGTATCTCGCCTGGGCTGTCTGTTTCGATTGGTGTGATTGTTGTTGACTCGCCTGGGCTGTCTGTTGGGATTGCCCTTTCCTCAGGTTGTTCCCTCTGTCTGTCCACCAGGTGTGGTGCGAGTTCCACAGTGTAGTCTGCCTCTGGTTCCGCAGTGTTGTTGGTAAATCTGCTTTTGACTTGGTCTACATGCATCCGGCAGGTTTTGCCATTGTCCATTTGTACTACCAGTAGCCTGTTTCCTTCCTTGCCCGTTACTGTCCCTGCAAGCCATTTAGGACCCCTGCCATAGTTTAGTACAAACACTTTGTCCCCTATCTCATTCCATCTCCCCCTCGAATTTCTGTCATGGTACTCAGTCAGCTTATGGCGCTTTGCCTCAACGATTTCGTGTATGTCTGGGAGGATTAATGAGAGCCTTGATTTTAAAGTCCTTTTCATCAACAGTTGCGCGGGGGGATCCCAGTCAATGAGTGCGGACGAGATCTGTACGCCAGCAGCAGTCGCGACAGGCGACCCTGCAGCTTGGGACCTTGGATTTTAAGCATGCCTTGTTTAATGATTTGCACTGCTCTCTCCGCCCGGCCGTTGGAGGCCGGCTTGAACGGTGCCGTCTTGACGTGATTTATGCCGTGGTCAATTATAAAGTCTTTGAATTCTGCGCTGGTGAAGCACGGACCATTGTCACTGACCAATATGTCATGGATTCTGTGCGATGCAAACATGGTTGCGAGGCTCTCCACGGTGGTGGAGGTTGTGCTCGAGTTTAAAATGGTGCATTCGATCCACTTTGAAAATGCATCTACAACTTCGAGGAACATTTTGCCCATGAATGGGCCCGCATAGTCTACGTGCACCCGCAACCATGGTTTGGTAGGCCAGGGCCAGGGGCTCAGTGGAGCCTCCCTGGGGGCATTGCTGAGTTGGGCACAAATGGTGCACCTTCAGACGCAGAGCTCCAGGTCCGCGTCAATACCAGGCCATCAGACGTGGGATCTGGCTATGGCCTTCATGAGAACGATCCCCGGGTGCTCGTGATGGAGCTCCCGGACAAATGCCTCTCTGCCTCGCAGAGGCATGACTACTCGGCTGGCCCACATCAAGCAGTCTGCTTGTAGTGATAGCTCATGCATGCGCCTGTGAAAGGGTTTTAATTCCTCGGGGCAGGCATCGCGAGCCTCTGCCCAGTCACTGGTTAGGACGCATCTTTTTACGAAGGATAACGTGGGGTCGTTGGCGGTCCAGGCTCTGATTTGGCGAGCCGTCATGGGCGAACCTGTGGACTCAAAGGCATTGATTGCCATAACTATCTCACAGTCCTGTTCATCAGACCCTTCCGTTGTCGCCAGGGGTTGTCTGTGCCTGGTCTGTGCCTTATGGTATAGTCATAGGACGCAGCATGAGTGCCCACCGTTGAATTCGCGCCGAGCCGTTGGCGTTTATTGCCTTGTTCTCGGATAGGAGGGACATGAGGGGCTTGTGGTTGGTTTCTAATGCGAACTTGGCCCCGAAAAGGTATTGGTGCATCTTTTTGACACCGTTCACGCACACGAGCGCCTCCTCCTGTACCCGCGTTCCGCCCGCGAAAGTGACCTGGAGGCATAAGCTATGGGTTGTAATTTGCCCTCACTATTGGCATGTTGCAAAACGCACCCGACCCCATACGCTGACGCATCACATATGAGATCTAGCTTTTTACCTGGGTCAAAGAAAGTCAAAACACTGTTGGAACACAGAAGATTGCGTGCCTTATTGAAGACGCGTTCCTGGGCGTCCCCCCCAAAACCAATCACACCCCTTTCTGAGTAACACGTGGAGAGGCTCCAGCAGCGTGCTTAAGTTTTGCATAAAGTTCCCAAAGTAATTGAGTAGCCCAAGAAAGGCGCGCAGTTCTGAGATGTTCCGGGGCCTGGGTGCCAGGTGAATTGCTTCTGTTTTGGAATCTGTTGGGCAGATTCCATCAGCGGCATTCCTTCTGCCCAAAAATTCAACCTCGGGTGCGAGAAACAGGCACTTGGATTTCTTGACTCGTAGGCCTACCCGATCCAACCGCTTTAGTACTTCCTCAAAATTATGGAGATGGGAGTCGGTATCCCTGCCCGTGATAAGTATGTCGTCTTGAAATACAACCGTCCCCGGGATGGACTTGAGCAGACTCTCCATGTTGCGCTGGAATATGGCAGCTGCTGACCTGATGCCAAATAGGCATTGATTGTACATGAAAAGGCCTCGATGTGTGTTGATGGTGGTGAGTAGTTTGGATTCCTTGGTCAATTCTTGCGTCATATACGCAGATGTGAGGTCTAATTTTGAGAAAAGTTTACCTCCAGCCAATGTGGAAAATAAGTCCTCCGCTCTGGGCCTGTAGGGAGACTCTGCTTATGGTAGATTTGTAGTCCCCACAGATTCGTACAGATCCATCAGGCTTCATGACTGGGATGATGGGACTTGTCCAGTCGCTAAATTCTACAGGTGATATAATGCTTTCCCGCAGAAGCCTGTCTAGTTCGTGTTCAATCTTTTCCCTCATCACATCGGGTACAGCTCTGGCCTTGTGATGGACCGGTCTAGCATCCTGTGTGATGTAGATTTTGACTTTGGCCCCTTTGAAAGTGCCCACACCTGGCTGAAAGAGATGTTCAAATCGCTTTATAACTGTTGAGCAGGAGGTCCGTTCCTCTAATGACATGGCATGAACATCATCCCATTTCCAGTTTAGTTTTGCCAGCCAGCTTCTCCCCAGCAGTGCTGGGGGGTCTCCGGGGCAATCCACAGGGGAAGTCGGTTCACTGTCCCTTTGTTTGTGACAGAGAGCATGGCGCTGCCGAGGACTGGTACGATTTCTTTCGTATAGGTCTTTAGTGTGGTGTCGATCCTTGTGAGTTTTGGTCTGTCTCTTTTATGCGGCCACAGTTGTTCAAATTGTTGAGCGCCCATGAGAGATTGACTCGCTCCCATATCCAGCTCCATGTTGACAGATATCCCGTTGAGTAGGACCCTCATCATTATAGGAGGCGTCCTGTTGTAGGAGCAGCGGCCATTGATCGTGTTGACCCGCTGTACACCTGTGTCCCGGGCACTGTCCCCACCATCTTCTGGTCCGCTTTCTGACCCATCCGATTCGTATACCAGCCGAGCTGCCGTTTTTTTGCACATGCGGGCCAAATGCCCTGTATATTCACGATTTCTGCAAACAGCCTACTGAAATCGACATCCCCTTGCTGAGTGCCCACCCCCACACCTCAAGCACAGACCTGTTCCATTGTTCAAAGATTTTCCAAAGAGTGAGCTGCGTCTGGCTGATCTCTCTTGAGCTTCTCTCAGTTTGTAGTTGATTGCTCGCATTGTGGGTTGATGAGGTGTGAACGGCCGTTCCTGTGGCCCTTGATGGCTTCTGCCTGCTGTCGAGAGCCTGTTCTCCCGGTTTTGTCTGTGTGTGGGGGTAGCAGCTTGTTTAGTGCTGTGAACTTCTTGTTCCAATATTTCGTTAGTTGTCGTACCTGCATTGTAAATCAACCTCATTTCTTCTTCCCCTACCAAGAATGTCTGTGCAACCAGTGCTGCTGCCTCTAAGGTCAGGTTCTTGGTCTCTATGAGCTTTCAGAATATGCCTGCATGGCCTATTCCTTCAATGAAAAAATCTCTCAGCATTTCTCTCCTCAGTTCATCGGAGAACTCACATAAACTAGCCAACCTCCGAAGTTCCGCTTCGAAGTCGGGTATGCTCTGGCCCGCACAGCATCTGTAGTTGTAGAACCTGTGTCTGGCCATGTGTAGGCTGCTCGCTGGCTTCAGGTGGTCTCTTACCAGTGTGCTCAATTCTTCAAACGACTTGCTTGCTGGTTTCTCGGATGCCAACAGATCCTTCATTAAAGCATATGTTTTCAAGCCACAGCTGGTCAAGAGATGGGCTCTTCTCTTGTCTGCCTTATCGTCGCCTAGCCAGTCTTTGGTTACAAAGCTTTGCTGGAGTCTTTCTATAAAGTCCTCCCAATTGTCTCCCGCATTGTACTTTTCATCTGATCCGTTGTTCGCCATTCTGTAGATTCTGTAATCCCGTAACCCGTCGCCACTGTGAAGTCCTGTCCCCTCAGTACAGATTCACACGAGGCATGTAGTGAAGTCAAGGTCACTCTGGACCTGCACCTTTATTTCACAGCTCTGGAATGCTGCACTTGCCTGAGACCTGCCCGTATATACCTGTCTCTTGCAAGTGCACCCCTGGTGGTAAGGTATGCTGGTGGTTACAGGTCATATCTTATTACAGTCATGTACAGCATGTTAGGATACAGTTATACAGTTATATATAATAATGTAAGATACATGACAGTCAGGAAGTACCATTGATTGTATAGATTCAAGTTCTTCCACAATGGCAGCAGTCCACTGTGCCTGGCCCTCAACCTAAAAGTAATAATATATTTTAAAAAATTAAGTGGAACGGATACAAAAAACTTATTGGCATTTCAAATGAAAATTGAATTTTATTTGTTAAAACTTTGTCCTGTGTTGTTATTTCACTAAAACTGGAAGCAGCTAGCTACTCATAAAGATTTATACAAAGCACAGTATTGTTAGTCTTTCAGGCATTCACTACCTGCCTCTGTACCAAAGAACATGGAGCCAGACCTGCACCCCTCAGAATGATTGACAGCTTCCACCTATGCATTCATCTACAGAGAAATCAAATGTAATCCTGGGCAGTGTATTAATAAGGAAATGGTATGTTATATCATTAGCCTGTGTTTCCTACATTACAACAATGACTGCACTTCAAAAAGTACTTACTTGGCTGTAAAGTGCTTTGGGACATCCTGTGGTCATGAAAGACGCTATATAAATGCAAGACTTTCTTTTTGTTTCATATCGGAAAGAATTTATAAGAAGGAGGAAACAACTTGACAGGAAATAAACAAAAACATTAGTAAACTATATATGGCATTACTCCCTATTAATAATATATAGAGCATTATCATCTAAAAACATTATTATCATTGGTTAACATTTGGAATTGCACGTTCACAGAAATTAGTGACGTTTCTAAAGGGAAAGCTATTCAAAACCTGAAATGAAACCCTGCCATACCTCTAGAGCTATGGAATAGACTACACTCTGGCGCAGTAAGCACGAACTCCACTGAAACTTTCAAAAAGGAATTAGACTAATTTTTGATGAAGCAAAGAGTGAGGGAGCATCTGGGTTTGGGGTAGGAAATGAGAAAAATGGCCAGAGCGGGTTGTAAAATGGATCTGGAGAACAGAAATACAGGGTGATAGAGAATACCGGATGGCAGGCATGCTGAATGATCAAGAGTACTGGATGACAAATATAGTTGGATGACAGGGGGTTTTGAATGGCTGAGCATGCTGGATAACAAAGAAAACTCGATAGCTGAGGATTCCAGGTGGCAGAGGACACTGGTCAACAGATCGTGCTGAATGAGATAATTGGCTTTTTCACATTTTTTGTGTCGTGTTTAGTGGTTACTTTTAGTTTAAATGGGCTGAAATGATTTTAATATTTTACTGCGGAACTTTACACATTGCAAGGACCCTAACAGGTGCTGGAGTCTGATGGTTCCAGGTGGTAGCAAAAGTGGCACAGATGGTTGCGACATTTTGAATATTTAAAGGAACTATATCCATGCTACCGTTCATTTTGTCTTTGAAAGTGTAGTTTAGCATTTTATCTTTGTATTTTCTCAGCTATGTTCTATGTTCTATGTTCAAATACTTCACTGTAGAATTTCCCCATAACAGCATCTAAAATGTAATTTAAGCACTGACATCTCAAGAATCTGTTATGGTGTGGGAAGGACTTAATTCCTGTTGCACAATAATGTCCATTCCGGAAATGGCCTAGACCTAAATGTAATCTGATCTGTCACAAAGGGAAATAAGTGCTCGAACCAGAAGCTATGCAGAAAATAGCACACATTTCTTGTTTTTAATATGCAAAACATCTGTGGCACAATTCAAATCAGCGAGGATTGCCAATTCTGGCTGCTTTTCTGGAGGTTGGACCACATGACTACTTTTTGAGGAGGTACAGTCGGGAGCAGGGTCGAGAAGGTCCGTTGGTGAGGCCTATAAAAGGCACAGCAGCGAGTCCGGGGCCCAGCGTCGAGGAGGTCCGTTGGTGAGGCCTATAAAAGGCACAGCAGGGAGTCCGGGGCCCAGCGTCGAGGAGGTTCGTTGGTGAGGCCTATAAAAGGCACAGCAGGGAGTCCGGGGTCCAGCATCGAGGAGGTGCGTGGAGAGGCCTATAAAAGGCACAGCAGGGAGTCCGGGGCCCAGCATCAAGGAGGTGCGTGGAGAGGCCTATAAAAGGCACAGCAGGGAGTCCGGGGCCCAGCGTCGAGGAGGTTCGTTGGTGAGGCCTATAAAAGGCACAGCAGGGAGTCCGGGGCCCAGCGTCGAGGAGGTTCATTGGAGAGGCCTATAAAAGGCACAGCAGGGAGTGCGGGGCCCAGCGTCGATGAGGTTCGTTGGTGAGGCCTATAAAAGGCACAGCAGGGAATCTGGGGCCCAGCATCGAGGAGATGCGTGGAGAGGCGTGGCTTGTGCAGCTACAGGGAGAAGGCAAAAAAGAAGTAGAAAGAAACAAAAAGGTGGCGTCACAGCCAAGGAGGTAAGTGATTGGCTGGTGATTGGTGAGTAGTTTTTCTTTTTTCTCTTCTATCACAGTGAGTAAACTTTAACATTGTTGTTGCCAATTTAAGTGTATCTAAGGGTAAAGTCATGGCAGGAGAGCTCCGTCACGTGATATGCTCCTCCTGTACCATGTGGGAACTCAGGGACACTTCCGGTATCCCTGACGACTACGTGTGCGGGAAGTGTATCCGCCTCCAGCTCCTGACGGACCGCGTTGTGGAATTGGAGCTGAGGGTGGATTCACTCTGGAACATCCACGATGCTGAGAATGACGTGAGTAGCACGTGTAGCGAGTTGGTCTTACCGCAGGTGAAGGGTCCACAGCCAGAAAGGGAATGGAAGACCAGCAGGAAGAGCAGTGCAAGGAAGGTAGTGCAGGGGTCCCCTGCGGTCATCCCCCTGCCAAACAGATACACCGCTTTGAGTACTGTTGAGGGGGATGACTCATCAGGGGAGGGCAGCAGCAGCCAAGTTCATGGCACCATAGCTGGCTCTGCTGCACAGGAGGGGAGGAAAAAGAGTGGGAGAGCGATAATGATTGGGGATTCGATTGTAAGGGGAATAGATAGGCGTTTCTGCGGCCGCAGCCGAGACTCCAGGATTGTATGTTGCCTCCCTGGTGCAAGGGGCAAGGATGTCTCGGAGTGGGTGCAGGACATTCTGAAAAGGGAGGGTGAACAGCCAGTTGTCGTGGTGCACATTGGTACCAACGATATAGGTAAAAAAAGGGATGAGGTCCTACGAGACGGATTTAAGGAGCTAGGAGCTAAATTAAAACGTAAGAGCTCAAAAGTAGTAATCTCAGGATTGCTACCAGTGCCACGTGCTAGTCAGAGTAGGAATCACAGGATAGCTCAGGTGAATACGTGGCTTGAGCAGTGGTGCAGCAGGGAGGGATTCAAATTCCTGGGGCATTGGAACCGGTTCTGGGGGAGGTGGGACCAGTACAAACCGGACGGTCTGCACCTGGGCAGGACCGGAACCAATGTCCTAGGGGGAGTGTTTGCTAGTGCTATTGGGGAGGAGTTAAACTAATATGGCAGTGGGATGGGAGACAGAGGGAACAAAAAGGAGACAAAAGCAAAAGACGGAAAGGAGATGAGTAAAAGTGGAGGGCAGAGAAACCCAAGACAAAAAACAAAAAGGGCCACTGAATATAAAGGGGTTGCAGGAGGGGTCAAAACTAAAATCATGGTTTAAATACTAGTTTTAAAACACTCTACCTAAACGCACGCAGCATTTGAAATAAAGTAAATGAGTTGACAGCACAAATCATTACAAATGGGTATGATTTGGTGGCCATTACAGAAATGTGGTTGCAGGGTGGCCAAGATAGGGAATTAAACATACAGGGGTATCTGACAATTCGGAAAGATAGACAAGAAGGGAAAGGAGGTTGGGTAGCTCTGTTCATAAAGGATGATATCAGGGCAGTTGTGAGAGACGATATTGGCTCTAATGAACAAAATGTTGAATCATTGTGGGTGGAGATTAGAGATAGTAAGGGGAAAAAGTCACTGGTGGGTGTAGTTTATACGCCCCCAAATAATAACTTCACGGTGGGGCGGACAATAATTAAGGGAATAATGGAGGCATGTGAAAAAGGAATGGCAGTAATCATGGGGGATTTTAACCTACATATCGATTGGTCAAATCAAATCGCATGGGGTAGCCTGGAGGAGGAATTCATAGAATGCATACGGGATTGTTTCTTAGAACAGTATGTTACAGAACCTACAAGGGAGCAAGCTAGCTTAGATCTGGTCCTGTGTAATGAGACAGGAATAATAAACGATCTCCTAGTAAAAGATCCTCTCGGAATGAGTGATCACAGTATGGTTGAATTTGTAATACAGATTACAGATGAGGAAGTAGTATCTCAAATGAGCGTACTACGCTTAAACAAAGGGGACTACAGTGGGATGAGTGCAGAGTTGGCTAAAGTAGACTAGAAACACAGACTAAACGGTGCCACAATTGAGGAACAGTGGAGGACTTTTAAGGAGCACTTTCATAGTGCTCAACAAAAATATATTCCAGTGAAAAAGAAAGGCGTTAAGAGAAGAGATAACCAGCCGTGGATAACCAAGGAAATAAAGGAGAGTATCAAATTAAAAACCAATGCGTATAAGGTGGCCAAGGTTAGTGGGAAAATAGAAGATTGGGAAAATTTTAAACGACAGCAAAGAATGACTTCGAAAGCAATAAAGAAAGGAAAAATAGATTACGAAGATAAACTTGCGCAAAACATAAAAATGGATAGTAAAAGCTTTTACAGATATATAAAACGGAAAAGAGTGACTAAAGTAAATGTTGGTCCCTTAGAAGATGAGAAGAGGGATTTAATAATGGGAAATGTGGAAATGGCTGAGACCTTAAACAATTATTTTGCTTCGGTCTTCACAGTGGAAGACACAAAAACCATGCCAAAAATTGCTGGTCACAGGAATGTGGGAAGGGAGGAACTTGAGACAATCACTATCACCAGGGGGGTAGTGCTGAACAGGCTAATAGGACTCAAGGTAGACAAGTCCCCTGGTCCTGATGAAATGCATCCCAGGGTATTAAAAGAGATGGCGGAAGTTATAGCAGATGCATTCGTTATAATCTACCAAAATTCTCTGGACTCTGGGGAGGTACCAGCGGATTGGAAAACAGCTAAGGTAACGCCTCTGTTTAAAAAAGGGGACAGACAAAAGGCAGGTAATGAGAGGCTGGTTAGTTTAACATCTGTAGTGGGGAAAATGCTTGAAACTATCATTAAGGAAGAAATAGCGATACATCTGGATAGGAATAGTGCAATCAAGCTGACGCAGCATAGATTCATGAAGGGGAAATCATGTGTAACTAATTTACTGGAATTCTTTGAGGATATAACGAGCATGGTGGATAGATGTGTACCGTTGGATGTAGTGTATTTAGATTTTCAAAAGGCATTCGATAAGGTGCCACACAAAAGGTTACTGCAGAAGATAAGGGTACGCGGAATCAGAGGAAATGTATTAGCATGGATAGAGAATTGGCTGGCTCACAGAAAGCAGAGAGTCGGGATAAATGGGTCCTTTTCGGGTTGGAAATCGGTGGTTAGTGGTGTGCCACAGGGATCGGTGCTGGGACCACAACTGTTTACAATATACATAGATGACCTGGAAGAGGGGACAGAGTGTAGTGCAACAAAATTTGAAGATGACATAAAGATTAGTGGGAAAACGGATTGTGTAGAGGACACAGAAAGGCTGCAAAGAGATTTAGATAGGTTAAGCGAATGGGCTAAGGTTTGGCAGATGGAATACAATGTCGGAAAAAGTGAGGTCATCCACCTTGGGAAAAAAAACAGTAAAAGGGAATATTATTTGAATGGGGAGAAATTACAACATGCTGCAGTGCAGAGGGACCTGGGGGTCCTTGTGCATGAAACTCTTTTTGGAGTTCACCTGCAAAACATAAAACATTAAACGGTGCCACCCGACCTGGGTGAGACTCCAGACATTTACAAGGCCCTTTTTTTTTCCCCCCCTTTTTTTTTTGTGTTTTTCTTTTTTTGTTTTTTTTTGGGCACTAAAATCAAATTTTTCCAGTGCCACCTATAAAAGGGGAGGGGGACACTAAAAGCACCGGCAATTAAAACAAATTAAACTTTAAAACGTAAAATCAAATTAAAATTTGGTTGCCGGGCGTGATGATGCACTCCAGTCCCTCCGGTGCCCACCTCTCGCGGAAGGCAGCGAGCGTACCGGTGGACACCGCGTGCTCCATCTCCAAGGACACCCTGGACCGGATGTAAGAGCGGAAGAGAGACAGGCAGTCAGGTTGAACGACCCCCTCGACCGCCCGCTGCCTGGACCGGCTGATGGTCCTTGTGCATGAATCCCAAAAAGTTAGTTTGCAGGTGCAGCAGGTAATCAGGAAGGCGAATGGAATGTTGGCCTTCATTGCGAGAGGGATGGAGTACAAAAGCAGGGAGGTCCTTCTGCAACTGTATAGGGTATTGGTGAGGCCGCACCTGGAGTACTGCGTGCAGTTTTGGTCACCTTACTTAAGAAAGGATATACTAGCTTTGGAGGGGGTACAGAGACGATTCACGGGGCTGATTCCGGAGATGAGGGGGTTACCTTATGATGATAGATTGAGTAGACTGGGTCTTTACTCGTTGGAGTTCAGAAGGATGAGGGGGCATCTGATAGAAACATTTAAAATAATGAAAGGGATAGACAAGATAGAGACAGAGAGGTTGTTTCCACTGGTCGGGGAGACTAGAACTCGGGGGCACAATCTCAAAATACGGGGGAGCCAATTTAAATCCGAGTGGAAAAGGAATTTCTTCTCCCAGAGGGTTGTGAATCTGTGGAATTCTCTGCCCAAGGAAGCAGTTGAGGCTAGCTCATTGAATGTATTCAAATCACAGATAGATAGATTTTTAACCAAGAAGGGAATTAAGGGTTACGGGGAGTGGGCGGGTAATTGGAACTGACTCCACGGCCAGATCAGCCATGATCTTGTTGAATGGCGGAGCAGGCTCGAGGGGCTAGATGGCCTACTCCTGTTCCTAATTCTTATGTTCTTATGTACAAGGAGGGTCAATGTAGATAGTGCGTTTGATATAGTGTATATGGATTTTAGCTAGGCTTTTGATAAGGTACCACATGGCAGACTGGTCACAAAAGTACAAGCCCATGGGATCTGTGATATCTTCACAGAGCACAGCACACAGAGCTTCCTACATGGCAGGCAGCTCTCTTTCGGAAGCCTCCGGAATCTGCCTGGTTCTGTTTAGTTATTAACTATGCAGTTGCAGTGCACAATATGTCCACATCCAGAGTGTGGAGCTACAAACATTACAAGCTTACAGACATTACACTTCTCCCTCCTTAATGAAGAAGTTATTATAAAAAACATCATACATAATTTTCATGTTTATACATAACACAGGATATAAACTTATTTTTTTTCCATATTTACAAATTTAACTTTACCACTTGTTTTCTGTTTTGAAGAGGATATCTGCGCTCTTGAACAGAACCTTGCAAACATGGTCTCGAATCTAAACTCATTCGAGGCTCATCCTGAGGAACGTTTTCCTCCACGGAATTTCCTTGATTTTCATTTGAACTCACTCTAACTTCAGGCTCTTTGTTTTCCTAACTCAGATTCAGACTTTCATTCTGATTCTCTCCTGGATTTGTTTCCAGTACATTGGATTTAGGATTTGCTGCTGGTGTATCAAAACTATCTGATGAGTCAGAAATATTTGAATCATTCCCACCTTCAACTCCTTCCATGTCTATTGGTGAAATATGATCAATATGAATAAACCTAACCTGTCCATTATCAAACATCTTTATCAAATATGTGCGAAGACCACATATCTTCACCACTCTTCCTGGTAACCACTTTTACCATTTCTGGTGATGGTTCTTCACTCTCACCTTCTGGTTTAATTTCACACTTCTTGCTTTTACTCTACCTCTATCATGATTCTCTTTCTGTCTTAATTGTGTCTCTTCTACGGACTGTGCCAAATTTGGTTTTAACAACGAGAATCTGGTTCATGGCTGTCATTTGAGAAACAACTCTGCTGGTGTTCTACCAGTAGTTGTATGAGGAGTATTTCGATATGTAATCAAAAAATTAGCTAATTTGTGATCCAATGACAACAGTTGTTTCCTTGGATTTGGATCTAACATTTGTTTTATGAAGGCACGTTTTACAATTTGTACAGTGCACTCTGCTGCACTATTCGAAGCAGGATGGTATGGTGGAACTTTGAAAGTATGTTTCACACCATTTTTGCTCGTGAATTGTGCAAATTCTTCTGAACGAAATTGTGGTCCATTATCTGAAACAATTTCTTCAGGGAGGCCAAATGAAGAAAATAATTTTCGTAAAATGTCCAATGTTTTACTTGTTGTTATTTTCCACATTGGAAACACCTCAACCCACTTCGAATGGCTATCAAGCACAATGAACATTTGTTGTCCTTCTAACTCAGCAAAATCAATATGTAGCCTTTGCCACACCCTGGGAGGCCATTTCCATGGCTGTAATGGTACTGATGGTGGTTGCTTGCTGACCGATTGGCATGTCATACACTGACTCACGATGTACTCTATATCTTTATCAAGTCCTGGCCACCTTAAATAACTGCGTGCAAAACTCTTGGTCAAGCACATTCCCAGGTACTGGTCATGGAGGTCTCCTAATAATTTGGACCTGAATTTATTTGGTATGACCACTTTTGCACCCCACATGATACAATCTTTATCGACTGATAATTCATTCCTACGAATGAAGAATGGATGTGTATCTTTGTCTGTTACCTGGTTTGGCCATCCATTTGCAATATACTCATACACCTTTGACATCACTGGGTCACGTTTGGTTGCTCTACCAATTTCTTCAGCTGTGACTGGCAGTTCATCAATGTATGAAAAATAAAACACTTCTTCCCTATCGGGTGTAACTTGATGGGGAAGGCAATCTAGACATTGCATCAGCATTACCGTGATCAGGTAATTGTCTGTTATCAATATCAGATGTATATGCTGACAAAATCAAAGCCCATCTCTGCATTCGGGCTGCAGCTAATGTTGGAACTGGGGACTTTGGATGGAGGATTGCTGTTAGGGGCTTATGGTCCGTAACAATGGTAAACTTACGACCATACAAGTATTTGTGAAACTTCTTGACCCCAAAAATTAATGCCAAAGCTTCCCTTTCAATTTGCGCATAATTACTCTCACTGTCACTGAGAGTGCGTGAAGCAAAAGCAATTGGTCTCTCCTCCCCACTACGTGATACATGAGAGATTACTGCCCCAACTCCATACGGAGAGGCATCACATGCTAGCTTAATCTCCTTCGATATGTCATAGTGAACTAACATGGTGCTCTCTACCAATTTGCTTTTACACTCCTTGAATGCTGTATCGCATTCTTTTGACCACTTCCAATGGACCTGTTTTTTCAAAAGTTCATTCAGTGGATGTAATACTGTAGCCAACTTTGGTAGGAACTTCCCATACTAGTTCAAAAGACCCAAGAATGAATGAAGTTCAGTGACATTCCTGGGAGTGGGTGCATTTCTAATTGCATCCAATTTTGCCATGGTTGGATGTAAACCATCTTTGTCTACTCTGTACCCTAAGTACTCCACTGAGTTTTTAAATAACTCACACTTACGAGCAGACACTCGTACTCTGTGCTTCTCTAGCCATTTGAGGACTTCATTCAATATGTTATTATGAATTTGCCTATTTGGTGCTGAAATTAGTATGTCATCCAAATAACATACTACCCCTTCAATACCTTGCAAAATCTGGTTCATCACCCCTTGGAATATGGCAGGGGCGGAAGACACTCCAAACGGTAGCCTATTAAATTGGTATAGGCCTAGATGAATATTTATAGTCAAACATGACTTGGACTCCTCATCTAGTTTAAGCTGTAGGAAACATTCGTAAGATCCAGTTTTGAGAAGATCTGACCATCTGTCATTGTTGTGAACAAATCTTCTATATTCGGCAATGTATTGAGTACATTTCCCTCCAGAACCTGGTTTACGGTTACTTTATAATCACCACACAATCTTACCTTACCATCAGACTTAGGTACAACAACAATGGGTGCAGCCCAATTACATCAATCTATCTTACAAATAATGTTCTCAGTCTCTAGTCTTTTGAGTTCTTGCTCAACTTTCTCCTTGAGTGCATATGGTACAGAACGTGGCTTGTAGTAAACCGATCTAGCGTCCTTCTGTATTCTGACACTCGCCTTGAAGCCTTGGATCGGACTGCCCGTTTCGCAGAACACCTTAGGATACTTCTTGATAACCTCATCCGTTGATGAAAATCTCGCTTCCACACAGAAAATCTTACTCCAATCCAGCTTCAGTGAGCTCAACCAATTTCTTCCTAGTAAGGCAGGCTTGTCTCCTTTCACTACTATTAGAGGCAAGTTCTGAAATTGATCTTTATATTTCACCGGTATGGTGATATGACCTACCACAGGAATTTTCTCTCCTGAGTAGCCTCGCAGCTCTATCTTGGATTTCTCCAGTTGGAAATCACGCAGTTTATCGAGGTACAGCGACTCTGGTACTACACTCATGGATGCACCCGTGTCAATTTCCATTGGTATCTTGAATCCCGCAACATCTATGTGGATTTTGATGCTTTCCGAATCGCTGTCCGTTAACCTCGTGCTCCTGTTGACGTGTAACTCTAACATCTCCTTGTCCTGTTGTTGTTCTTCCATTCTATGTAGTCTCTTTGGATTTCTACTCATAGCTTTGAACGCTGGACTCATAGCTTTTAAAGCTGGTTTACCCTTCAGTCGGCATGCCTTCGCAAGATGCCCAGTCTTCCTGCAGAAAAAACACTCTGGACAACTTTGAGCAATGTGTTATCCCAGGCACCTATAGCACGACTTTGACGCTCTGTTAGAATTTTCAGTTTCTGAGACTTTGGGCCCCTACCATCTTTTACTTTGAACCTGCAGGTGATTTACCTCGGTTGAGTGACGACCATAATCATTATTTAATTCTCGGGAATATTGTTCGGCCATGCCCATCGACCTCGCTGTCTGACAAGCAATCTCAAAAGTCAAGTCATCCACCGTCAATAACTTCCTTCTGATCACATAATTTTTCACCTCACAAACAAAACGATCCCGTAATGCTCGGTTTTGAAAGTTTCCAAAATTACAGTGCATCGATAGCTTTTTTAATGCTATGATGTAATCACTGATACATTCATCAGTCTTTTGATTCTGAATCCCAAAATGATAGCTTTCAGCAATTTCTAACGGTTTGGGGTTATAGTGCTGCTCCAGCTTCATTATAATCTCTTTAAGCGTTGTGTCCTTTGGCTCGTCAGGCACAAGCAGATTTACAAGGGTTTCGTAAAATGCCGGACTTGCCTCCGATAAGAAGATCACTTTCTTACATTCCAACACAGCCCGGTTCTGGACTGCATTGTCTGGAACTTTGATTATGTTATTTGTAGTGAAATTCATTTCTAGCCGATCCACATACGCTTTAAAACATTCCCAGTCATGTCTATATTCCCCCAAATGTCCAATTAGACCGGCCATTTTAATCTCCAGCTGTTCACACCGTGTGCTGTATTTCACCTCGGATTTTTGTAGCTTTTTCCAAAGACAGAAACTTCCAAAGTCTCTCTGTCGGCTGGCTGAATCCTTCACCAACAAAATTTAAGCTTTAAATCATCCGAAAAATCCCATCTCGCTGCCAAATGTGATATCTTCACAGAGCACAGCACACACAGCTTCCTACATGGCGGGCAGCTCTCTCTCAGAAGCCTCCTGGTTCTGTTTAATTATTAACTATGCCGTTGCAGTGCACAATACGTCCACATCCACAGTGTGGAGCTACAAACATTACAAGTTTACAGATATTACAGGATCCAAGGAAAAGTGACAAGTTGGATCCAAAATTGGCTCTGAGACAGGAAACAAAGGGTTATCTTTGTTGGGTGTTTTGTGACTAGCAGGATGTTTCCAGCGGGGTTCCGCAGGGCTCAGTACTAGGTTTCTTGCTTTTTGTGATATATATCAATGATTTAGACCTGAATGTAGGGGGTATGATTAAGAGGTTTGCTGATGATAGAAAAATTGGGCATGTGGTTGATAATGAAGAAGAAATTTATAGACTGCAGGAAGATATCAATGGACTGGTCAGGTGGGCAGAACAGTGGCAAATGGAATTCAATTTGGAGAAGTGTGAGGTAATGCATTTGGAGAGGGCTAACAAGGCAAGAGAATAACAATAAATGGTAGGACACTGAGAAGTGTAGAGGAACAGGGGGACCTTGGAGTGCATCTTCACAGATCCTTGAAGATAGCAGGACAGTTAGATAAGGTGATTATGAAGGCATATGGGATAATTGCCTTTATTAGCTGAGGCATAGAATATAAGAGCAGGGAGGTTATGCTTGAACTATATAAAACACTAGTTAGGCCACTGCCGGAGTATTGCATGCAGTTCTGGTCACCACATTACAGGAAAAATGTGATGGCACCAGAGAGGGTACAAAGGAGATTTACGAGGATGTTGCCTGGACTGGAGAATTTTGGCTATGAGGAAAGATTGGATAGACTGGGGTTGTTTTCTTTGGAACAGAGTAGGCTGAGATGAGACCTAATTGAGGTGTACAGAATTATGAGGGACTTAGATAGTGTGGAAAGGAAGGGTCTATTTCCCTTAGCAGAGGGGACAATAACCAGGGGGCATGGATTTACAGTAATTGGTAGGAGGTTTAAAGGGGATTTGAGGAGGAATCTTTTCACCCAGAGGGTGGTGTGGGTCTGGAACTCACTGCCTGAAAAAGTGGCAGAGGCAGAAACCCTCACTACATTTAAAAAATACTTGGATGTGCACTTAAAGTGCCGTAACCTACAGGCCTCTGGACCAAGAGCTGGAAAGTGGGATTAGGCTGGATAGCTCTTTGTCGGCCGGTGCAGACATGATGGGCTGAATGGTCTCCTGTGCTGTAAATTGCTATGATTCTATGATTCAATGACATGTCATCCTCTAACTTTTGATCACGTGAATACCTCTAGGACTACTTTGTTGAAGGTAAAGGTTTAGTTAAATTCCTGTGAACACAAAACATTGACAATTTTCATAAATATGTAAATAAATTGAGCCAGACAGCCCAGAAAAGTTAAAAGGTTGATTCCTGCCCTGTGTGGAGTTGACTCCTCCCAGCTGGGTGGCAGTAGGGGCGCTACACTTAACCTGAGACCCATTGGGTTATGGAGGGGAAAGCTCAGTCAGGGTTCCCACTCCCAATCACTAGCTATGTCCTAAAAACTGATGCCTAAGATACGCTCGTCTCAAGTTTGATTAACCTTTGGCAGGGGGTAACACTACTTCTCTCTCCCTTTTCTTCTTTTCTCTCTGTCTCTCTGCTGTGCACCCACCCCTACCCCCAATCATCATCAAAGTGAAGAGCAATATCTTGTCCATCTCAAGTTTGCACAGTATCAAAACTGAATCATCATTCGACTTTAATCATCGACTTAATCTTCACCCCAGTACGATCTGTGGGCTGAAGTTAATGGTTGACAATAGATTATCATTTTTGAAGCTAGGACCCACAATATATCAATGCAACTGTACAATTTGCTTGAACATTGCATTACTCCACAGTTTTGAATCACGTAAAAAAGCAAATGAGTTCATCCTAAAATAAAAATAATATGATGTGTCGTCTATTTCACTGTAGAGATGCTGTATTAACATCTGAAATGTAGCAAGTTGTATTGTAACAGACTCAACACTTCCCCATTGCTGACAGAAGTAGCGTAAGCCCAATAAAGGATTGATCGTGTCTCGGGAATCTGTAAGCCAGCAGATGCTGTTGGTTAGGGCCCTTGGTGAGCTCTCACCAGCTGAACCCCCTTCACTCAACGGGTCTTCAGAGACTTAAAAATCCCCAGTCTAGCTCTTAGCAGATAAAACAGCTCATCCCACTGACTGCACGTTGTCCTGCAGATGCTCGGACAAGACATTCACCAGAGAAACGGGAAATTGCAAGCCAGGCTGAGACAAGCTCCTTAATACCTGATGGTAATAAATTGGTTAACGCTCAAAAATACATTTAAATAGGGTTTCCCTCTTCACTCCAACATGGCAGCAATGTAAGGAAATTACATTTTATTGATAGAATTTTCCTAAAATGTAATTTTACGCATTAAAATATATGTCGGGGACATTTCCTTATAAAAAATACATTTTCCAGTAACTCTTAAAATTAAGACACCAACATTACTCAGTGTTTTAAAATGATGCACAAACCACTTCCAACGTACTACTCAAGGGGTCCAGGGAGAGCCTGAGGTGCTGGCACTCAGTGATTCTTTCTAATCTTCCCTCCCTCTTTCATTTTTTTTAAAGTAAATTTTGTTGCACTCTTTCTCCCACAGCGTTTGTTCTGAGCTCTCAGTTGCTGGGAATGGCTGGCAGGCTTCTCGAACACCAGATAGGTGGATGGGATGGTGGGACCTTGAAACGGAGCTCGGGCCTATCGAGGCGAGCAGGTGTGAAATACTATCATCCGGGCTACTCGCAGCAGCACGTGGGAGATCGATCCTCAATTCTGGGAGACACCATCAATTCAGGGAGGATTAGCAGCCCTTTGCCCTTACCCAACAGACAAGACCTCCAAGTGCATATCGTGGCTGCAAGAAGTATCTGGGTTCCTGGAGCATATCGGCACGTGGTACGTTGTCAAATCGTATGTAAGCTGTATAGTGATAATTATAAACGCAATGAAATTGTAGCACACATACTGTGCCTAACAAACAACAAGAACAATAACTTACAGTTATATAGCACATTTAACGTAGTAAAACATCCCAAGGTGCAATATCAATAAAAATGTTTTTGACACCTAGCCACAGAAGAAGATATCAGGACAGAGTATCAAAAGCTTGGTTAAATAGTTAGGTTTTAAGGAGCATCAAAAAAGAGGAGAAAGGTGTAGAGAGGCGGAGAGTTTTAGGGAGGGAATTCCAGAGCTTAGGATCTAGGCAGCTGAAGGTGCAGCCACCAATGGAGGAATGATTAAAATAGGGGATGTGCAAGATGCCAGAACTAGAGGAGAGCAGAGATCTTGAAGTCTTGCAGGGCTGGATGAGCTTACAGAGATAGGGAAGGGTGAAGCCTTGGAGGGATTTGAAAACAAGGATGAGAATTTTAAAATTGAGGCATTGTTGGACTGGGAGCCAGTGTAGGTCAAGCAGCACAGGGGTGATTGGTGAACGAGACTTGGTGCAAGTTAAGATATGGGCAGCAAAGTTTTGGATGAGCACATTTAAGGAGGGTGGAAGATGGGAGGGTGGACAGGAGAACATTGGAACAGTCAAGTTTAGAGATAATAAAGGCATGGATGAGGGTTTCAGCAGCAGATGAGCTGAGACAGGGTCAGGGTCTGGCAATGCTATGGAGGTGGAAATAGGCAGTCTTGGTGATTGAGCGGATAGGTAGTCAAAAGCTCATCTCGGGGTTGAACACATCACCAAGGTTATGAACGGTCTGGCTCAGCTTCAGATAGTTGCCAGGGAGAGGGATGGAAACAGTGGTCAGTGAACGGAGATTGTGGCAAGGACCAAAGACAATGGCTTCAATCTCCCCAATATTTAGTTGGAGGAAATTTCTGCTCATCCAATACTGGATGTTGGACAAGCAATGTGATTAATCAGAGACAGTGGAGGAGTCAAGAGAGGTGGTGGTGAGGTAGAGCTGAGTGACATCAGCATACATGTGGAATCTGACATTGTGTTTTCAGATGTTGTCGCCGAGGGGCAACATGTAGATGAGAAATAGAAGGGGGCCAAGGATAGATCCTTGGGAGACTCCAGAGGTAATGGTGCGGGAGTTGGAAATGCAGCGATGGCAGGTGATTCTCTGGTTACAGTTCTATAGATAAGAATGGAACCAGGCGAGTGCAGTCCCACCCAACTGGACGACAGAGGAGAGGCATTGGAAGAGGATGGTGTGGTCAACTGTATCGAAGGTTGCACATAGGTCGAGAAGGATGAGGAGGGGTAGTTTACCACAGTCACAGTCACATAGAATGTAATTTGTGACTTTGATAAGGGCTGTTTCAGTGCTGTGGCGGGGGCAGAAATATGATTGGCGGGATTCAAATATGGAATTGTGGGAAAGATAGCCACTGATTTGGAAGGCGACAACATGTTCAAGAGCAAAGGCAGGTTGGAGATGGGGCAGCGGTTTGGAAAGGCAGAAGGGTCAAGGGTAGATTTTTTGAGGAGAGTGGTGATGAAGGCAGACTTGAAGGGAAGGGGGACAGTACCTGAGGAGAGAGAGCGCCGTTAAGAACATCAGCTAACATGGGACTCAGGAAGGGAAGTTAGGTGGTCAACAATTTGGTGGGAATAGGGTTGAGGAAGCAGGAGTCAGGTCGCATGGACAAGATGAGTCCAGAGAGAACACAGCAGGAGATGAGGTAGAATCTAGATTAAGATGTGAGTTCAGGGCTAGGCCAGTGGGGAACGTTAGGGGGCTAGAAAAAGGGAGGGAAGCGGCAGAGGCAACTGAATGGATGGCCTCGATCTTTGTGCAAAAATGTCCATGGGTTCCTTGCACGTGTTATTGGAGGTGAGGGTGGAGTAGGCATGGGAGGGTGGTTTAAGAAGACATTTTGTGGTGGAGAAGAAAAGCTGGGGATTATCTTTACATTCCAGGATGATCTTTAAATAGTGAGCAGTTGAACAGTAAGCGTGATTTGTCAAACCAGGAAATAGTTGAGATCAAAGGCTTTGAATGTTTATAAAACAAGTCTGAAATATTAGCTTTGACCTATACAATTAGAAAAACATTTTCTCAGCTGTGCTATTTGAAAGGAATCTTCTGCAAGCTGCCCTTGAGCAGTTTCAGGAAGGGAAATCTCTTCCTGCCCACCCTCATATACTTTGCTGTTTTTATTTTTATTGTCCTTTGGTCACTTTAATATGTTTTGCAATGTTTATTGGGGATATATTCTTAAAATTAGAGCTTGGCCACTTAAGAGGGAAATCAGGAATCACTTCTCCACACAAAGTGTAATGGAGATCTGGAACTCCCTTCCCCCAAAAGGCTGAGGATGCTGGCTGAATTGAAATTTTCAAGACCGAGATTAATAGTTTTTGTTAGGTAAGGGCAACAAGGGATATGGGGCAAATGGAACTGAGGTAAAGATCAGCCATGATCTAATTAAATAGTGGAACAGGCTCATGGGCTAAATAGCCAATCTTGTTCCTATGTTCCTTCTAACACCGAGCCCTTACCAAGGGTTCACTTTGGGCATTACTATATACGTGCTTATTCCGGTCATAAAACAAGAGTAGGAACAACCACAACAATTTGCATTTATATAGCACCTTTAACACAGAAAAACACCCCAAGGTGCTTCACAGGCGCATTATCAAACAAAATTTGACACCAAGCCACATAAGGAGATATTAGGGCAGATGACCAAAAGCTTGGTCAAAGAGATAGGTTTTAAGGAGCGTCTTAAAGAAGGAGAGAGAGAGAGATCGTCAGAGAGGTTTAGGGAGGGAATTCCAGAGCTTTAGGTCTAGGCAGCTGAAGACATAGAAACATAGAAAGATAGAAAATAGGTGCAGGAGTAGGCCATTCGGCCCTTCGAGCCTGCTTCACCATTCAATATGATCATGGCTGATCATGCATTTCAGTACCCCAGTCCTGCTTTCTCTCCATACCACTTGATCCCTTTAGCCGTGAGGGCCACATCTAACTCCCTTTTGAATATATCTAACGAACTAGCCCCAACAACTTTCTGCGGTAGAGAATTCCACATGCCCACAACTCTCTGAGTGAAGAAGTTTCTCCTCATCGCGGTTATAAATGGCTTACCCCTTATCCTTAGACTGTGACCCCTGGTTCTGGACTTCTCCAACATCGGGAACATTCTTCCTGCATCTAATGTCCAATCCTGTCAGAATTTTATATGTTTCTATGAGATCCCCTTTCATTCTTTTAAATTCCATTGAATTCAGTCCTAGTTGATCCAGTCTTTCTTCATATGTCAGTCCTATCATTCTGGGAATCAGTCTGATGAACCTCTGCTGCACTCCCTCAATAGCAAGAATGTCCTTCCTCAGATTAGGAGACCAAAACTGTACACAATATTCAAGGTGTGGCCTCACCAAGGTCCTGTACAACTGCAGCAATACCTCCCTGCTCCTATACTCAAATCCTCTCGCTATGAAAGCCAACATGCCATTTGCCTTCTTCACCGCCTGCTGCACCTGTATGCCAACCTTCAATGACTGATGTACCATGACAGCTAGGTCTCGTTATACCTCCCCCTTTACCAATCTGTCATCATTCAGATAATAATCAGCCCTCCTGTTTTTACCACCAAAGTGGATAACCTCACATTTATCCACATTATACTGCATCTGCCATGTATTTGCCCATCACCTAACCTGTCCAAGTCACCCTGCAGCCTCTTAGCATCCTCCTCACAGCTCACACTGCTACCCAGCTTAGTGTCATCTGCAAACTTGGAGATATTACGTTCAATTCCTTCGTCTAAATCATTCATCATAGACGGTCGCTCGTATCGAGGATGACTTGTTTCCACGCCAAAAAGGATGAGTTCACAGGTGTTTCAATGAAGAACCTAATATCCCAGGTCCAGAACTATTTCCTGAAGGATGGAAGATGCCTGTGCATGGATTTTATTAACGTGGGGTGGCCGTTGCACACCAGCCACTACAATCATTAATGTATATTGTAAATAGCTGGGGTCCCAGAACTGAACCTTGCGGTACCCCACGAGTCACTACCTGCCATTCTGAAAAGGACCCAATTATTCCTACTCTCTGCTTCCTGTCTGCCAACCAGTTCTCTATCCACATCAGTACATTACCCCCAATACCATGTGCTTTCATTTTGCACACTAAACTCTTGTGTGGGACCTTGTGAAAAGCCTTTTGAAAGTCTAAATACGGCACATCCACTGGCTCCCCCTTGTCCACTCTACTTGTTACATCCTCAAAAAATTCTAGAAGATTTATCAAGCATGATTTCCCTTTCATAAATCCATGCTGACTTGGACCGATCCTGTCACTGCTTTCCAAATGCGCTGCTATTACATCTTTAATAATTGATTCCAACATTTTCCCCACCACCAATATCAGGCTGACCGGTCTATAATTCCCCGTTTTCTCTCTCCCTCCTTTTTTAAAAAGTGGGGTCACATTAGCTACCCTCCAGTCCATAGGAACTGATCCAGAGTCTATAGAATGTTGGAAAATGACCACCAATGCATCCACTATTTCTAGGGCCACTTCCTTAAGTACTCTGGGATATGGACTATCAGGCCCTGGGGATTTATCGGCCTTCAATCCCATCAATTTTCCTAACACAATTTCCTGACTAATAAGGGTTTCCTT
The DNA here is from genome assembly GCF_044704955.1 of Pristiophorus japonicus. NCBI lineage: Eukaryota > Metazoa > Chordata > Chondrichthyes > Pristiophoridae > Pristiophorus > Pristiophorus japonicus. The sequence goes on from NC_091988.1 coordinate 45,859,114, forward strand.
CAGTTCCTCCTTC